>NC_062283.1:2196299-2821299 GCF_902655055.1 Lutra lutra | reverse complement strand
GATCTTTGAGTTAAATAATACCCATATTAAAAATGACAGCAAAATTCAAAAATATATGTATTTGAGAAATTCAGCATGTTTTTATTAAGCTCCTACTATTTGCCAGATGTAATTCTGTGGATAGGGAAAAAAAGACTGTATAAAAGACTCCATTTCTGTGCTCCAGAAACTGCTAATTTAACATCACAAATGAGCCAAGAGGGCCAAAGCTCCCAAGGCCTGGGATTTAAGAAAATTAAGGTAATTCGATATGCGTAGATAGTCGACATTATCCTCAAACAAGGTGCATGAGGTCACACAGATTCACTGATAAACTCAAAAAAAGTCATCCAAAATGTAACTTGAAATCTCTATCACTTTACTGGGCCAAGCGCTCTACAAAACATTATAAACTCTATAAATATCTTGTCCATACAAAGAATGATTTTATTGCAACACATTTTTGGGTTGAATCATCTATTAACTGTAAGAATTGTTAACAGTCGAAATTTTTGTAATCCTACTAGAGTGTTTATTCCTTAATATGTGGAAGCTTCAGATAACACTAATGACCTTGGACCATTCTATACCCCTCCTGAAACGCCAACCAAAGATTGCTATTCTTCTCCAAACAGATAGAGACACACGGGGGAAAGTGCTCTGATGTCACATTACAACAATCCAAGAAAGTCCAGAGGAGTATGAGAAGTGGACCCTGCAGGTATCCATGCAGGACAGCGAGAAAGAAAATGGTGCAGATGCCAAGACTTGCCTTCTGGGTGCGGTTTGCATGGTAACTGTCAGTAGGACCTTCCAAGGACCTAGAGTCTCAAAATAGTGAATGCGGACCATATGTAGTATTTTGGCAGCTTTCAGGTGCCATGAACAGCTTTTCTGCTCAGGAGTGGTAATGTCCGTGACTTTTCTCCCCCTGGAGGACCCAAGACCGAAATAATTGTCAGTTCCTACCCTTCTTGAGTCCCGACTCGGTGGCCCCAAATAACCCTGATCATCTCGTTTCCCTTTCTTCAATAGCGAGAAGCGCGGGTGGCCGCGGTGCTCTTTGACAACTCGGGACGGGTCGGAAAGTTCATTATAGTTCCTAAGTGCTGCGGCAAAAACCCACACCTGGGGACCACGTGGCCTAACGGATAAGGCGTCTGACTTCGGATCAGAAGATTGAGGGTTCGAATCCCTTCGTGGTTAGTCTTTCTTATCGCGCTCCCCCAAATTGCTGTATTTCACCTGCTGGGAAGAATTGCTTGTTACCTGTTTTCCAAACCCGTTTCTTTTTTCCTACTCTAATTTTTT
Organism: Lutra lutra; assembly: GCF_902655055.1. Taxonomy (NCBI): domain Eukaryota; kingdom Metazoa; phylum Chordata; class Mammalia; order Carnivora; family Mustelidae; genus Lutra; species Lutra lutra. The sequence goes on along the minus strand of NC_062283.1, from coordinate 2,820,009 downwards.
TTTAATTTTTTTTGTTTTTAATTTAAATTCTACTAACCAACTTCTAGTACACCAGTAGTTTCAGATGTCGCGTTCAATAATTTTTCACTTACATATAACACCCAGTGCTCATCACATCAGGTACCCTCCTTAATGCCCATCACCCGGCAACCCCATCCTTCCACCCTCCTCCCCTCCAGCAACCCTCAGTTTGTTTCCTAGAGTTAAGAATCTCTCATGGTTTTTTCTCCTCTCTGATGACCTCCCACTGTTTTCCCTCCCTTCCCCAATGGTCGGTCCTCTGCCCTGTTTCTTATATTCCTCATGTGAGTGAAACATATGATAATTGTCTTTCTCTGATTGACTTATTTCGCTCAGCATAATCCCCTCCAGTTCCAACTCTAAAGAGGTCCTTCTCAAAGACCTGGGGAGAACCAGTGTCAAGACCAAGACAGGCTGAGAGTCAAAACTGGAGCAAGGCCGTCCCAGAAACTGAGGGCTCCCAAGCTCTCCTCAAATTTGGATTTTAAGAGCCTGAGTTTCATTTTCACAGTTTCAAGGGAACTCAGGTCTGTAAACAGACCGCTCTCTCAGATTTGCTGAGTCCCAGACCAAGGCCAGACCCCAGGGGCCAGGACAGTGGGAGATTATTGCTTCTCCTCTCCCCCACTCTTTTCCTTCACGTTGGTCTTCTAGTCTGAGTCTGCACTTCCTTGCATGATCTGGCTGCTGAAGTCTGTGTTACTGGTTTTCACTCTTCCCCTCCTTTTCCTTCTTAACTTCCCTTTTTCCTTTGCTTTTGTTGCTGTCAAAAAAGGATGACAACAGCCCAGATTCAAACCTAAATTACAGAACAGAAAAACATAAGGTCATGAAAAGAGCCCAGCTGCTTACAGAGCGTGTAGGCAAGCAGAAAAACAGAGAAGACAGCTGCACAAAATACACAAAGACACATTTTTGTGCCTAAATAGCTGAATTTAATAATTTACGATGAAGAAAAAGTAATTTCCAATTCTTGACTTCATGGTGAAACACACTTCAGATCACGTGAAGGATGCTTTCACTGGGTGAAAGCAATGAAATTAAAACAAGATAATAATTACACCTTCTTTTCCCCAGCCTCTTTTTTAGATGTCCGGTATGACTCTGGTTTTCCCTAGTCAGCTGTCGAGTCCAAATTGTACAGAGTTGGGGCTTGAGCATTTGTTCCCATGCACGGAGATTTCTCAGACTAAAAACAATTGCTATGTGTTAATGTCATGTGAAGCCACTCACTGTCCCTTCATCACAAAACGTACCATGTACACTAAGTATCCTTTTATAAACCAGAAAAAGGATATACTCTAGAAAGAACTGAAATCATAAAGACAGCAGACGTGTGTGAAGCAGGCTCAACAGTGCAAACATATTTAAAGGCCCAGCCTGACTCATGTCTACTAATATCCCATTGATCGAAGTCAACCTCATGCCCCAGCCCATAGGCCAGGGGTGACACTCCACCTCTTGAAAAGCAATGGAGAAGTTACTAGACAAAGGGCTTGGATACAGGAAGGAATGAAAAACTGAGGCCAATACTTTAGTCATTTGAGGAGTCAATGCAGATTTACAAATTCTAGAAATCATTCATCCTTTCCTATTATCTTACACCTTATTGCATTTCATCTTAAAAATGAGTTCCCAAGTGTATGAATTACATGGATTTTGAGAAAGAGAAGAGCAGTGCCTGACACTCGGGCCCAGGTCTGACACTCACAGCTCAGCCTTGATGTTGCCAGGAGCTGGCCTGGCCCTCACAGCTAAGCCCTGGTCAATTCCTGTGGAACATAAATAATTTTAAATAATTTGAATGGCAAGGCCATTCTGTGACCCCCAGGAAGCAAGATAAAAACAAAAACACTGTCCATAATCATGTGTCCTACTTGGATCTTTTCACCTTCCACACAAGAATTATTAAGATAACCAACCAATCATAGAGTTACTGAGTCACTTGCTAGATCACTGTGATCTTTTGCCTCCCTCATTGCAACAAGACAATATACACAACTTTGTTCAACTATAGTGTGTCCCTCATATAGTCTTTGGCAGAAGATCAATTATCTTGAATTCTGAAGCACTAATTATCACAGACATAAGGACAATGAACAGTTTTGTGATATCTTCCTTTCATCCATCACCTAGCCAGGTTAAGGGGAGATGGGTTAAAAAGATGGAGACAATCTTTGCATGTCACAGGAGTGACAAAATTTTCCAGTTTGCCGTATCTTAACATGCTATGTTTTTGTTGAGATATGTGCTGTCTTGGGCCATGTGACAGTCTTAAATTTTTATTTAAGAATGTTATCAATATTTTCCATTGTGGGGGGCGCCTGGGTGGCTCCCTGGGTTAAAGCCTCTGCCTTCAGCTCAGGTCATGATCACGTGGTCCTGGGATCGAGTCCTTCATTGGGCTTTCTGCTAGGCGGGGGGAACCTGCGTCCCCCTCTGTCTCTCTGCCTATTTGTGATCTCTGTCTGTCAAATAAATAAATAAAATCTTTTTTAAAAAATTTTTTTTCCATTGTGATTTTTTTTAACATTATATCATTTTTAGTGGTCTTCTTTTATTTAGGACTTTGTAAACCATCTTCAAACTATGTATATCATATAAACCAGATATTGTTAGGTGTCATTCAAAATAAGATATTGCTTCAAATTTCATGCTTTTGTAAGCCTCAATCTTCATGAGGCTTTGGATCATGACAAATGTTCTTCAGAAGAATTTTCTAGATATCAAAAGCCACAGTCAGTCGCAGGATTTGAACATGTTGGAAAGATTTCATCACCCTAACCAGGTGATTTGAAAGAACTTGGTTTCCATGAACCGTAATAAGGAAAGCCTCGTTATATGATTTTCTAAAACAATTAGTTTGGTTTCTGCCTCCGTTTCCACATCACCTGAGACAGGTGCTAGAGGGGGGACGTTCTAGATACATCATCTCTACAGTCCCTTCGAATTTTGTGATCCCACGCTGTGTACCCTATCCCTTGCTCTAGTTCACAGGAAAGTGAAAAGAGGAGACAGGAGAGATTTTACGGGATTATGTGCTCAAATTAAGATGTAACTGGCAGAAGAGGACCAAAGAAGGGAGAAACCAATAGAGGCTGGAGCGCTTGTAAGAGATCTTTGATTTAAATTAATTCAACTGAAATACAAAAAAGGAGAATGGTGCCTTTCTTTGCGAATTCACCGGAAGAGTACCTAAGATCTGGGCCTTGCAAAAGGATTTTTTTTTTTTTTTTGCCAGAAGGGGGCGCGAGCATCACCTGCGCGCCACAACCCCTCGGAGGGCTGAGGTCACGGTTGGGGGGCGGGAGACCCGAGCCGGCCAAGGGAAGCGCGTAGGGGAAACCCCGAGGGGCGCGGTGCGTGCAGCCTCGGTGGGAACGCGGGCAGCAGGGGCCTGAGGGCCTCTTGCGCGAGCAGCTCAGTGACGGGAGAAGTCGGAGGGTCCGCAAACAGGGTTTCAGGCCTCCGTGGAGACCCCGGGGGGGCCCTGAGCCCCCGCCGCGGGAGCGGATTTGGTGCGGCACTGCCAAGCAGGCCATAGCCCCGGAAACCTCCGTAAAACGGTTAAAGAGGTATAGCGGTCTCGCCGGTTTTTGGTTTTTTCTCCAACCGCTTCCGGCAAAGCCCACCGATCATCTCGCTCACCAAGAGCTAAAACCTCACTCCACCGGTTCAGTGGGGAAGCCGTCGACGAGGATGGGATTCGAACCCACGCGTGCAGAGCACAATGGATTAGCAGTCCATCGCCTTAACCACTCGGCCACCTCGTCACCTGCAAAAGAACCCTCAGATAAGTGTTATGTGGCGATGTTGAGCACGGTTCCGTGTTGCAATCTCCGTTATTGATTATATGCTTTTATTAATAAAGAAGACCTCTGTGCTGTAAGTGGTCTTCTTGCCTTGATAAAGGAAAAAATAATAATAAAGAAGAGACTATAGTCCCGGGAGGGAGGGGTTTGTGGGGAGGGGAGTGGACCGGCGTAAAAACAAAATGCACTTCCTCAGGAAACCTGGCAGCCTCCGACGGAAGAATGGAGTTCATGGGTGCTTTGGTGTTAGAAATCAAATTGGTTTTCGTCACTCCTTTAGGCCATGGACATTGAAACCACCATGAAACGAGCTGTATTGTACCTTTATTGCAGGATCCTCCTCGGCAGGGTTCTCAGATGTCTGCTGTAGAGAACATCAGCGCTTCTTACAAAGAACCATCACCTCCCAGAGTGCGAGCGGGGGACTGGTGAGGAGCCGGGGCTGGGAGGTGAAGGTCAGATCCACTGGAACTGGTCCCAAGTGTCAGACCAGGCTTTATTAAAGAATTTTAGGACCATCGGACAGAGTTTTGTTTTATTTCGACTTGTTTTGTTTGTTCTGTACAGGCAAATTTGATTTTAAAAAGATAATTTATTATTGTCATTTTTTTTTTTTATTATTGCCTATTTCAATGCCCTCCAGACAAAGACCACCAGGAACACACCTGCAGTTGGATTAAGTTGGGATTGTGGCTGCCGCAACTAGGAAGGGCACACACCTGGAGAGACCTTGGAGGATCTCAGTTAAAGGGGGCGTTTTAAGACTTTCTTAAATACAAACGTCCTTTCGTGTTTTACATATTATGCCATATTGTTAACCAAACACAACATTCTTTCATGATTAAAAAACAAACAAACAAACAAAACTCTCAACAAGTTTGATATAGAGAGAATGTACCTCAACATAATGAAGGTCATAGACAACCTTCCCATTGGATATAACTCAAATAATGAATTTATCCAAAATTGGATAACTACATGCAGAAATTGAAATTGGACCTCCATCTCACACCACTCACAGAAATTTACTCGAAATGGATTGAAGACAATCCACTTATAGTTAGAGTTATAAGACAAGAAACCATAAAACTCCTAGAAGAAATCATGAGGGGGTTAGCTCATTGACATTTATTTTGGCAACGATTTTTCAGATATGACACCAAAAGAACAAACAACAAAAGAAAAAAATCAACAAGTGGGAAGTCTATCAAGCTAGAAAGCTTCAGCACAGCAACAAGAAATCAAGTTGACGAAAAAGCAAGCTGTGAAATGGGAGAAAATATTTGCAAACCACGTGTTGGGTAAGGAGTTAATATCCAAAATATATATAGAGAGAACTCAGAGAGCTCAGTAACGACCAAAAAAAAAAAAAAATCCAATTTAAAAATGGTCAGAGAACTATGTCAAACTAGACTTGTTGGCCTCCTCCTTCAGTCTTCCAGCTCCTTTGGTTTCCAGGGGTCATTTGCATGGACCTTCCTTTCACAGAACAACGCTTCTCCAAAGAAAACATCTAAATGGCCAGCCTGCTCAACATCACCAGTAATCAGGGAAATGCAAGTCAAAAGCACCATGAGCTATAACCTCATGTCTGTTACAATGCCTATCACCAAAACGTCAAGAGAGAAGAAGGTTAGCAACTCCGTGGAGAAAGGGGACACCCAGTGCACTGTTGGTGGGAATGGAAATTGGGGCAGCCACTATGGAAAACATTATGGCGGTTCCTCAAAAAATTAAAGACAGCAATCCCACTTCTGGGTTTTTATCCAGAGGAAATGAAAACAGGTTATCAAAGAGATATCTTTGCCATATTGTTGACCAAACACAACATTCTTTCATGATATCAAAGAGATATCCAAGAGATATCCCATGCCAGGTGCAGCATTATTTACAATAGCCAAAACACAGAAATACCAGTGTCAGTGAATGAATGGAGAAAGAGGAAGCTGTGCACACATACACATTCGTACTACAAGGATACACAGAGACAGTGGAGTCTTACTCAATGGTAAGAAGGAACATGTCCTTTGTGACAACGTGGCTAGATCTTGAGGGCATTATGCCCAGTGAGACAAGTCAGACACAGAAAGACAAATACCGTGTGATCTCACTTCTATACAGAATCTTAAAAAGCTGAACACTGAACTTTTAGAAATACAGAGTAGAAAAAAAAAATACAGAGTAGAATGGTGGTTATCGGGGTCTGGGCAGGGGGTGGAATTGGGGAGTTGGGGGTCAAAGGGAACAAAACTTGCTGTGAGAAGATAAGTGACTTCTCGAGAGCTGATGCACAAGCTCGTGATTATAGTCAACAATATTACATTATATAAAGTGGTAAGAGACCCTATCTTAAATATTCTCATCACACAAAAAGGAAATGGTAATTCTGTGACACGATGAAGGTGTTAGGCAATGCTGTGCAACATATAAAAGCATCAACACGTTGCACATCTCCCACAATGTTCTATGTCAATTATATCTCAAATTTGAAAAGAAAAAAAAAAGGCGGGGGGTACTTATTGTAACATTTGTCTTCTGTTGGATGATTGAGGGAAGAGACAAGAAAGCTGGACTTTGTCCTGGGTCAGGAAGGGAGGGCATAATCTGTGATTTCGTATCTTCATAAATTCTATCTTGAAAAAGGTAATAGAATGAAGGTAAATTTAGAACACTAGCGGTCCCTGGCTGCTTTTCTCTTTCTCATCTACAGTCAAGGTCATTAAACAAAAATAATAATAATAATAACTCTGCATGTGTGTGCACACCGCTCTATGACGTGATCGGGATTCAAATTGCAGGCTCTTAGGAGGTACCAAGGAATGATTTAATAAATAGCAAATGTTAATTATCAAATCAATATAATAAATACCTGTAAACAGGTCAAAAAAATACAAAGTTGTACTTGTTTTTAAGCTTAAGAGAGTGACAGATTCTAAAATGTTTCTGGAAAGAAAAAAATGAATTTGGGTTTGGTGCTGTTAGAGCTGGGAATGGTCAAAAACGATGACCAGCATTAAACTGAAGAGTTCGTTGATTGTTTCATTGATTCAATCTTTCCAAGAATATTTATCAAGCTTCTCTTATGTGCCAGGCCCTGTTCTAAGTACGGGAACAAACACCATGCATAAAATCCCCTCTCCCAGTGAAAGTGAATTAGGCAGAAATAGGCAACAAATAATTAAAAACTCAAAACATACACTATGTCAGAAAGTAGCAAATGCCATGGAGTGGTAGCCGGCTGAATAGGGTGGTCAGGGAAAAATCAGCTCAGTGGGCCTCACTGCTTCCAGCACATTTGAATCCAGGAGGAACTTTGGGAAAATAGCCAAATCTGGGCATTACACCGTGAGATTCTGATTCACCTGTCAGGAGTGATATTAGAAGAGTGATAGTTGAGCTCTTCAATGCTGGCTTAATTGTAAAGAAAGATAAAGGAAAACTATAAAAACTAACACCTAGAAGTAACTTTCCCAATTGGGAGGTACTGGGAATTGCTCTCGATATAGCAATCAGTGACAAAGCCAAAAAAAATAAATAAAATAAAAAAATAAAAAGATGCTTGCAAAGTATCAGTCATAGCAGAAGGCCATTCAGCTTCGGGATCTCTAGAGCCTTTGAAACCCAGGGTGGTAAACGTACTTTTGTGAAATACCTTCCCTTCAGTGAGGGCTGAACCCAGGGACTTCCTAACCTACAGAACACAGTAAATGTGATGGGATCTCACTCGCATGATTAGATTACAACAGATTGTGATTTCCGACTTCACCAAAACATTTGTGTGGTTGCTTTCTCAGCTCACGTGCTTTGACAAAACAAGCTGCCATGTTGGTAAGGTCCAAGTGGCCGGACTCCAGCCAGCAACCAGCCTGCAGCTGAGGCCCTCAGTTCCACAACCTTTAAGCAACTGAATCCTGCCACACACAACGTGAGCCTGGAAACGGATCCTTCCCCAGCTAAGCTCTGAGATGACCCCAGTCCAGCCCGTACCTTGAAAGCCGATCACAAAAGACACTGAAGCAGACAGACCCAGCGATGCTCACCCTGGAGACCCAGAGCAACTGTAAGGTGAAGAGCATCTTGTTTGAAGTGTCAGTGCTGCGGTAATTCATGCCAGTCCTGCTGGCAATTACACACTGGATAGATAACCAGGAAACTCAGGAAGGCCTGAAGGCCCAGAGAGCCTGTGGCTGGGAGGGAAGGCCATTGAGAAGGTGGAGACACAAGGTACCCCAAGATTGCCAGATCTGAGTTCAGATGTCAATCATCACACCAGGGAGCCGCTCTAGAAGATCCTCTTTAAAAAAAGGCATGTGGAACCTGGATCCGAATTTTACCTCTGAGAAAAGTCCTCATGAACAGAATCAATCCAAAGAGCACTAATAGACACGTGCTGTTTAGTACCGGAGGCTGTGGTAAACTGCACCATGGCTTCTAACAAAGGCCCAAATCCCAATCCCCAGAACCTGTGAATACATTACCTTACCTTTACAGATGCGATTAAATTGAGGATTAAAAATAAGTTGAGACGAAGAGATTATCCTGGACTTTGCAAGGATACCCAGAGAAAGGTCAGAGTCAATAATAGGAAACACGACTGCAAAAGCAAGAGGCGACACAGGGAAGAGTCCTCTAGAAGCTGAACATGGCAAGGACACAAGATTCTTCCCTGAAGTCTCCAGAAAACCTGCTGACACCTTGATTTCAGATTTCTGATCTCCAGAACTGTAAGAAAAGTAGACTGTGATCTTTGAGCCACTAAATTTGTGGTCATTTGCTACAGCTGCAGTAGGAAATTAATACATTACGTAAACGTTCTAATGTTCTAAAACATTGCCATGACTGGGGCTTAGCTGTGAGGAAGTTTGCAGGGCTTTTTCTAGAACGATGTTTAGAGGCCACTGGAGTTTCTGGGGGCTTTTCTTTTGCTGTCACTGAGAACACTGGAGGATATGCTTGAATGAAAGAGAGTCAAGAGAAGGAATTTAGGGTCCAATGTCTAAAGAGAAGGTTGATCGCCACACATGGGAACTCTGTGACAACAGACCTTCAAGGGAAGACATGGATACTATTGCATCCGGTCAGTTGATCTTCAAGGTGTGGGTGTAAATTCAATCGAAGACACATTAAAGGAGGGCCTCTGGTATGCGAACAGTGGAAACTCTCAAATGACTATGATGGTGGGGGTTTCTCTCCATGGTCAGGACATTTTCAGGTCTACAGAGAATGCGCATGAACCTCGTAGGAAGAAAAGTCACAGGTGGGACCTGTGACATATGAACTCTTCATCACCAGAAGCACATAATTAACGCCCGTGGATCTGACTGACTTCAGGCACCAGGCCAAGCAAAAACAGGCACCAAGAGGGATTCTAAGGGGGCGGTGGGGGAGTAGTCAGAGACAATTTTCTCTTGGCCAAGGACTCTATGTTGATTTGGTTGTGGATTTGGAAGTAAATGGCATGTGTAGAATTCCAGAAGGTGAGTAAACGAGTTAGGAGAACCACAGAAGGAAAACTGCCGATGGATGATGAGGTCCCAAAGAGATGTGGACTCAGATTACGGGGTTTAGAGCCCACAGTGCTCACCATAGACTCCTACACTAGATCTTAGCCAAAAGGCCAAGAAGGGATCACCAAAGAGTTCTTTACCCAGGAGCTTTCTGATGGAATTGTTATGCACATTTTTGCTCCCGGCCTTACATTTTGAGGAGCTACAGGAGTAGAAAAGAAGGAGGGGTTTCTGGCACAAAAACTGTTAGGGCCTTAAGACTAAAGCAGATCAGATGGACTTTGGGATCCCGGAGAGTCGGTGTGAGTGCTCTACAAGGACACAAAGGTGGTATAAAAAGATCATTCTTCAAAAAGTGAGAAGAGAGTAAGGAATCGATGGAGAGAGTGTGAGTGGAAAGATCCCGCCCACACACTAGGATGCAATAGCGATTTGAAATATGGGGTGAGGTCACCAAAATCAGAGCAGGTCCCACCGAGATTTGAACTCGGATCGCTGGATTCAAAGTCCAGAGTGCTAACCATTACACCATGGGGCCACATTGTGCATTTTCCTGACGAAATATCTCTGAATATTCAATGCAGAATTTTTCATTGTGTTCAGCACGTTGTGAACTATAGTTTGAATTTCTTAAATATTAATAGGAAATCTGCTGTATCCCAGAGAGCAAAGCAACTGGGGCTCACACGCATCAGGAACTTCTCAAGGTCACGTTCATGTTAGAAACTAATGGAACCCGAACCCAGAACTGAGGTCTGGGGTGTGAAAAAGTACTTAGGGCGTTCGGACGATAACCTGCTTCCCCAGCGAAGGAGAAGGGGCTGGGACAGGAGGAACGACGTAGAATTCCAGAAGAAAGCGTCGCCTGCAGTGTCGCCTCGCCGACCATGATGCGCTAGTGAGGTGCGCAAGGGCTCAGGTGTCTCTGGCCAAGTCAAGGCGCAGGTGTAACTTAAGGGGGAAGACACGAAAAGGTTGGTAGGTCCCACCGAGATTTGAACTCGGATCGCTGGATTCAAAGTCCAGAGTGCTAACCATTACACCATGGGGCCGCGAGCAATTGGTCTCCAAGGCAAGCTTTTGGACGCTCTTTACATGTGAGTGGCACTTGAGTACCTCTCCGGGACAGGTGGAGAAGGTTCACTGTCCCAGAATCCAAAGAGGCAATAAACTTGCTCCGCGGAGGTGGGGGGCGGGGGGGATCCAACGGAGCTCATCTTTGCCTGGAATTTTCCCCAGGGTCCACGGAGGGCTTACTACCGCATTCTTGGAAAAATCTAAAAACGTTCTTCACCCACTGCTACACTAAAGGACTAGACTGCCTGTTTACATTTCACGGGGAAATATAATAATACCCAGGAAAACGGTGTATATCATGCTATTTTGTGTGCTTTGCAGTTTCCGAAATTGGTCCAGCAGGTGTTAAACACCTGGAAATAAAACACTACTCCGTAGTCGGCAGGATTCGAACCTGCGCGGGGAAGACCCCAATGGATTTCAAGTCCATCGCCTTAACCACTCGGCCACGACTACACGACCGCTGACTGTTTGTCTGGATATATTCCCATGAGAAATAGCACCTTTCCAGTTTACAAAATGACCTTTCTATTGATTTCCATGACAACTGCTCTGGAGTACCTGCCATCACACTAAAAAGAACACGATTTTGAATATCGAGACGCCGGTAACAGACGTTATTACAAATTTTAACGCTTGCCTGACCTGAGAGATACCAAAGCGATTGCTGGGGTGGCACTCAGTCCCTAACAGGTGTAATGTTCCCTTAATCAGAGACTGAATTTCAACACACTAACCAGCCACACTGGAGAGATTTGCCTCTGTTAAAGACAGGAAACGGGATTTGCAACAAATTACCTTGGGGATTCTTACTCATCCAGAACTGGTCCACAGACCCTTTCTGATAGTGACCAACTTTATTCACTCCCTTTTTCGAAAATCTGCTTTTGAACCAAAAGAGTTACAAGAAGGATAGCAGAGGATGGTTTCGATCCATCGACCTCTGGGTTATGGGCCCAGCACGCTTCCGCTGCGCCACTCTGCTCATTCTAAAAAAAAAAAGTACATTTTTTTCAGATTAAATTTCAAGACGATAAATTTTGGCGCCTTCTGAATTTTCTAGTTATTTTTCAGCGATCGCTGCCAAGACAATAAGGATACCTTGATCTCCGTACATGGCTACACTCAGCCCTCGAATACTAGCGGCTCACAATTCGGCCCCGAAAGACCAATCAGTTGAGGTCGGAGTGTCCTCCGGCTCCAATAGGATGATGTTTCAGGTCATTAGAAAACAAAATGCATGCCTATTGGCATAATTTCTGAAGGAGAAATTGCAAAAGGAGGGTTAACTTTGATCTTTCTCAGCCATACTCGGATACAAGAAACACAGTTACCTCACAGTATTTTTAGTTTGTAATTTTTCAGGGAAAATATTTTTACCCCTGCCATGGTTTATATAATAATAAAAAAAAAAAAAAAAAAAAAAAGCACACGGTTGCATTGGCCGGGAATCGAACCCGGGCCTCCCGCGTGGCAGGCGAGAATTCTACCACTGAACCACCAATGCCGCACGAATCAATCTTTCTTTATTTGTCTTCATAGCTACGGTTCCATTGTCTCTGCTTTATTAGTAAAACATTGATATGGTACGTTTTTTCTCCTGGATTCCCTAAATCCGATGAAAGAAAAAGCTATACCAAAACACTCTGAGAAAATTTGTGACCTAGAAGGAAGGTGAAACTGACATGTGGCCCTTGGAGGCTTTTGAAGGTGAAAAACAAGTATAAATACCCAACATAAAAAACTGTCTTTCCTTCAAGACAATTATCATACGATCTCACTGATAGGTGGAATTTGATAAACAAGGCAGAGGATCATAGGGGAAGAGAGGAAAGAAATGAAACAAGAAGACACCAGAAATGGAGACAAACCATAAGAGACTCTTAATCTCAGGTTGCTGGAGGGTGGAAGGTGAGGATAGGGTGGCTGGGTGATGGACATTGGAAAGGGTATGTGCTATGTTGAGTGCTGTGAACTGTGTAAGACTGATGAATCACAGGACCTGTACCCCCTGAAACAAACAATACATTATATGTTAATAATATATATCTATATCTATAGATATACAGATATAGATATACAAAGTCTTTCATTCTCCATCCCCTCCCCACCGCCTTTAAATCATTAATGAAAACAAATTCTGAAAATATCTCATTTTTATGATGCAAGCCAATTCAGTTAACTACTAGGTCACAGCACTCAATCCAAGTTTGAAGCAAGTTATCTTATTTTGGAAAAAAGACCTATTGTCATTCTGCTATGAGGACCCAAGCTTGGACAAGAAAGGGATAGTCATCAGAAGTGAGAATAGTAAAGAAAATCCTGCTGAGGTCCGTGTGGGGCCTTGGAATCAAAAGCCAAAGGGAGCCTGGAAATAAATAGGAATTATGGCCCCTGTATTTAAGGACTTTTCAGTAGTTTGGAGAAAAAGCCAACACAGAAAAACATTAACGATCGATGAAAATTATCTTTACCGAATTGAGTTTTGAGCTTGGGTTTCAGGGAGGTAATGAACTCCGAATCTGGATTATATGAAGCAGGTGAAAGCCAGGAGGTTTTTCACATGCCTCTATCTTGCTCTAGACTCTATCTTTTCACCTCTTCTTCAGAACAGAGAACTTACAGTATTTACTTGGCAGCTGTGATTAGGATGCTTTGAAGGGAAGAGTGGCAGGAAGCTACAGCAGCAAATTAAAAGGCTATCAATGTTGATCTTAAAAGAAGAATTTGGGCCATAAAGTAGGTTTCTCCAAATCCTAACAACAGAAGAAAACAGAACTGGACAGAATGAGACATATAAATCAACTTGGTACTTCTGAGGGAAACGGTGTTGCTTTTCATTTCTTCTTCCCCCTAAAAGGATACCCACAACTGACCCCGACGTGATTTGAACACGCAACCTTCTGATCTGGAGTCAGATGCGCTACCGTTGCGCCACGAGGCCACAGTGAGGAGCCTCTTCTCTTCTAAATTAGGATTTAAATCCTAGTTAATCCTTTATCCTTTCCTTCAGGTTCTAAAGATTTGTCTTTTTATTGGCGGAGTTAATCATTTTTGTCCGCTCTATCCATAACTTCTCTAATGCTTTGTTAAGAAAAGAAAGGAATTTAAAAAAAAAAAAAGAAAAGAAAAGAAAAGAAAAAAAGGAATCGACCAGATTCAATATTGACGCAAAAACCCAAATTCTTCCTTTTGGGGGGGGGGGGGGAACTCAGTGTTTTCTCATGCTCAGTCTTTCCACTTGTTAAAGTTCTTCTGTTTTGGAGACAAATCCCATACATTTAGATCCACAGTGAAATAAAAGTCATAATGGTTATACATTTTGCACTACTACTTTTCCTACAATTCGCTAGACTCCTCCCTCTTCTGAAACAGGCCCCCAGCCCTGCCCAGCCCTGCAGTGCCCACCCTGGCCAGGCACCACCTCCTTCCTTTCTCAGCGTCTATCAGTTCCATCCTCAACCTGCTGAAAAGCTCAGTCTCCAAAGCCAAGTTTAAATGACATCTCCTTGCAACTGATGAATCACTAAACCCTACCTGTGAAACGAATAATACATTGTATGTTAATTAATTGAATTTAAATTTTAAAAAATACAAATAAATAACATCTCTTCCTAAAATTCTCACTTGCTCCTCTCAGTCAGAATGAGTGGGCCTTCTGGTCTGTATAGAAGGCCACGAGTGACAAGTCAGAGCAGGATCTCCCTCCAGCCTCGTGAGTCTCAGAAAGAGCTCCCTGGAACTGGAGCGTGAGCATCAGCGGGACACTTGTTAGAAATGTTCATCTTTGTCTGCATCCCAGAACCACCAAGTCAGAAGCTCTGGGGGTGGGCCCTGGAGGCCCATGTTTTAACAAGTTCTCCAGGCGATTGTGATTCAGGGGACGGTTTGAGCATCACTTCCCCAGCCTGGAGATGACATACTTTCCTGTCTCAAGAAAATAAATGTCCAGTCTTCTTCCAGGGTGGAGGAAGGGCAATGGATGAGTGGGCTCGGGCTTCTACAACTCAGGGCCACAGATTGGGTTCTGGAGTCTAGAAGCAGATCAACCCTGTCAGCAAGGTTTCTAGATGGCTCTCTTCTCCCGGGGTCCACGTGGTGTGTCTTCCTCTGTGTGTGTGTGCGCCAACCTCTTTTTATAAGGACACCAGTCATGCTGGGTCAGGGCCCACCCCTATGACCTCACCCTACTTTATGTATGTCTTTGGAAGCCCTGCCTCCAAATACAGTGACATTCAGGGGTGCTGGGTGTTAGGGCTTCAGCACGTGAAGGCAGCTGGCAGTAGGACAAACAATCCCACCCCTAACAGGCAGTTTCCAGATGAGCACCCCTGCTGATCATCCCTGAGCCTGGCCCTGGGGCATGAAGACGGAGGGTTTATGGATAAATCTGACCATTTGACCGACTCTGCTTTTTCCATACGACTTAATTAGGATTCAGCTTTCTGGGATCTGACAAGTCATCTATCACACCTCCATTGGCCTCCCAGATAACAAACTACAGTTGCTGTGATCTCCTTTCCCCAGCTGTTTTTGTCCTAGTTGAACTTCTCTGTTGGAGTTATTTTGAGTGGGGTTTCTGGAGTGTGCAGAAGTGAATTCTCTCATTTATCCACAATCTCTGCCTGCCTCCTCCCACCCCCAGCCCTTGGCTCAGCTGTCCCCTCCCTGTCTGAAGATAAAGCTCTGTCTTACTGGTTATTGTCGCACCATATTCCCCTCCTTGCTGGTTATCTCAGTTGTAACTACCATGTTTTTTTGACCATTAGGATCAACTGGTTTCTCCAACTAAACTGTAGGATTTGGTTTTTCTTTTTCCCCAAGATTTTTAAATTCCAGTTAGTTACCATACTGTCTAATATTAGTTTCAGGTGTAGAATTCAGCGATTCGTCCCATAAGTGTAATCCCCCTGCTCATCACAACAGGAGTCTCCTGCATCCCCATCCCCGCTTTCCCCCAATGCCCCACCCCCCTCCCTCCGGGAAACCTCGGTGTGTTCTCCGGCTTAAATGTCTAGACTGGAAGGTTTTTGGAAATGCCTTGGTTTATACTGATAATTTCCCTTGGTGTTTGTTATACGGCCAAGATTACTTTCTTTCAACAAATTTTAGAGACACATCCCCCTTAACTTGTAGGATGACCACGTGGCCTAATGGATAAGGCGTCTGACTTCGGATCAGAAGATTGAGGGTTCGAATCCCTTCGTGGTTGCTGGGGGTCTTCTTTATTCTCCCTTTCAGACTCTCGGGTGGCCTCGGTGGTCCACTTTTCTCGGTTAAAGTCGGCAAACACAATCTTCTCCGTTTCACGATAACCTAATAGCTTCTTCATCCAGGTTTGACTCCTCCACCCCCCCCCACTCTTTTCTTTTTGTTCCTTTGTTCCCCATCTCCCCCGAGCGTCTGCCCCCCGACAGCAGCGCAGTCTCTTCTCTGGGGCCGCAGACCAGCCGCAGCCCCTGGTGGCTTCTCGGAAATGCAAACTTTCCCGGCCAGCCGCCCCACCCGGTCCCTCTCAGCGCTCCCCTCCGCTCACAAAGTCAGAATCTTTGGGGCGCTGTCTCGGACCCGGGGTTCAGCCCGCGAGCCCGCGGAGTCCTGACGCCCGCAGCTGCCCGACGCCGCGCACCTGCATCCCCGACTGCTATAACCGCGGGACGTGAAGCTGTCGTGGGAACCCCAGGAAAGACTGTGGGGGGTTGGGGGAAAGGCAGCGGAAAGGTCGAGCGTCACAATGCCCTCTAACAAATGTAGGGGAGTGGTGGGATTAGATGACTCCCCATCTGAGATCCCCAGAGAAATCAGACACTCAGCAAAAAGCATTCACGATCTCAAAACCCTTAGGACCCTTAGGGGTTTGGGAAGCAGCGCGTGCAAGGTGTTAAAGGACCACCTCAAGATTACTTGCTGATTCCAAAGGGTAAAAGAAAGCTCCGAGGGGACCTCTGACAAGTGCCTCCTCGCGTGACGTACATACTGTAGCGAGTAAATCAAGCCCCAATTTTTAACAGGACTCTAATCTAACCAAAACGGACCTAATCATTTTGACTTAACTTCTAGTTTAAAGAGGGTCAAGGAATAAATTGAAAGTTGCCTTGAGGAAACAATGAGCCGGATCCAGAGTGTGGGACAGTCTACAAGACGACGGGCTTGTTTTTGTTTTGTTTTTTAAGTCAATGTCAATAACAGCAACAATAAGCACGCTGTTCTGAACTGAAACAGACCAAGGAAACATTACAAATCAAATGCAATGCATGCGTGAACTTTGACTCGATCCTGGTTAGAAACCCCAGCTCCGAAAAACATACTTAGAGAAATTTAAATAAGGCTGGCATAGTAGATGTTTTTATAAAGAATCAACAGGGTTTTCGTTATGGTAATGGTATCCTGGTTGTATAAGACATGGGCATGGTTGATACACGAGTACATGTGTAGGTGGGATGCATTGTGATGTCTGCAAAGGAATTTTATATTCCCAAAGAAGACGGTAGAGAAGACTAATAGGGCAAAATGTTAACAGTTGTTGAATTGGGGTGGTGGGTATACAGATAATCCCTTACCTTTTCAACTTTTTTTATGTTTTAAAATTTTTGTAGTATAAGTTCCATTTAAAAAAAAAAAAAAAAGTCTTGGAAGAAGCTGTCCTATTTAAACAGAGGCCCTAAAGAAAAGGCACAGAGCTCTCTCATTGCTGCCCCTCCTTGGATCTCTCCAAAAAACAAGTTCCAGCAATACAGAACTTTCTTCAGTTTCTCTCATATTCTGTGAGGCTTAGGTCTAGAACTCCACACCCCTTTCCAACTTGGCTAACTCCTACACATCCTTCAGATCTGGGCTTAAATATGATTCATTCCACATATAGTCATTGAGTACCCACTTACCCATTCAGAGGCAGCAAAGGCAGAGCTGGACACTTTCTTCATGAAACTTGGAGTCTAATGAGTGACTCTCCAGGCACTTATCTAAGATGTCGGTGCCTGGGGCTGAGCATGACTCCTAGAGGCTACTTGGCCCACGGGACCTCACTTGTCACACTCACTTGTAAATGTTCACTTCTATAATTGTTTACTCTGGAAATCACTCAAGGAGCGGCTATATTTTTCTTGCTCTCCACTGACTAGCAGCACCTAGCAGAGTGCTTGGCACGTGATTGGGCTCAGAATAAAATTTTTGAAAGGATGAAGAAATGAATGAATGCTTTAAAATATTTTGATCTTTACCAAAAATTAGGAGACAGGTTTCCCTCTGGAACATTTTGATGGGTTCCCCTTTCCCAAATTTAAAAATGATGCTTACAATAGCAGCTGACATTTATTGAGTCCTTATTCCAGGCCCTGGATTAGGTGTCTGAAGACATAGGGTATCTGTAAGGACATCTGTCGGGTTATTTATTGAGGATAAAGTTCCTACTTCAGCAAGAATATGAGGATTTTTAAAGGATTATTTAAAGAGAATTATTGCAACATATGGCCAATTTGTTTTCTAGAAAAGACCCAAAGAGCATTCTCAATTTACCATGTGCTGGAATGGAAGTTGGTTGATTCCTCTCTGGTTTCATTAACGGGGATTCTTTGCTTCGCTCTCTTGTATTAGTAAATCCTGAAATAGTCTAGAATACATGATATACACGGTAACATGGAGGAGATCGAAAAGCACACGTGAAAGGTGTAGTCGTGGCCGAGTGGTTAAGGCGATGGACTAGAAATCCATTGGGGTCCCCCCGCGCAGGTTCGAATCCTGCCGACTACGACAGTTTGCCCTTTTACATATTTTGCACCTTCTCCGCTCGGTGTAATTCATCTTCAACTACAGCCTACTTTTTTTTTTAATTTATTTATTTTTTACAGCCTACTTTTAAACATTAGAACATTCCCTCAGACTTTTTCAAGTTACATCAAAATGGAGTTCTTATTGACCACGAAAGAATCACTGTATGAGTGAATAAAGCAAAGGAACCAATAGAACTCTTTTGTTTGAATTCTAAGGTTTTGGGGTTGGAAATCCTGGTAATAAGAAAAAAGGAAGTTGAAAGAAAAGATTTCACACATTCATATTTAGAGCAACATAGCAAACCCACGACTTCCTTTTTCTATAAATGTGAATGAGAAATAGATGTGTGGGCCAGTGGCGCAATGGATAACGCGTCTGACTACGGATCAGAAGATTCCAGGTTCGACTCCTGGCTGGCTCGTTATTTTGGCTGTCCTCTTTCAGGTCCCCAATTCTCATCTGTTTTAGGCCACTATAACTATACATATAAATTTTCTTTTTAAATTTCTTTCATAACATCATTTTACACAAAGTGACAAAATTGTTAATACAGCCACCAGTGATAGTTCTCTACTCCTTTCTTACATATGTAAATTTTCTTTAAATCACATCATTAAATTGATTGTTTTCAAAATTGACTAGTACTCACATTAGATGATTAAAAACTTACAAGAAGGAAGACCTTTCATTCTTTGAAAGTAGACTGGGAGTTTTGCAAAGAGTATTTCTAAGTACCAATTTTTTCCTCTCTCTTTCTTTCAAGATGTACTTTTTCGGAACAGTTTTAGATTCACAGCAAAATGGAGAGGAAGATACCACATGCACAGGCCCCCCACCCCCCATTATCAACATCCCCCACCAGAGTGGCACATTTGTTACAATTGATGAACCTACTTTCACACACTGTAATCGCCCAAAGTTTATAGTGTACATTACAGTTCACCCTTGGTGTTAGAGTTTTGTGGGTTTGGACAGACGCAAGATGAAATGTATCCATCGTTATAGTATGGCGCAGTACATTTTCACTGCCCTTCCCCCACATCCTCTGAGCTCTCTGGGCTCTGCCTCTTAATTCTTTCTCTGCCAAACAGCCTGACAACCACTGATCACTCAGGGTCTCACCACAGGTTGGGCTTTTTCAGAATGTCATATATTTGGAATCATATATCATGTAGCCTCTCAGCTTGGCTTCTTTTACTTAGTAATATACATTTAAGTCTTCTCCATGTCTTCTAATGGCTTGATAGCTCATTTCTTGTTAATGCTGAATAATATCTCATTATTTGGGTTCACCCAAATAATATTATTCATCTCATTCATTCACAATTTATTCATCCATTCACCTACTGAAAGGCATCTTGATGGCTTCCAAGTTTTGGCAATTACAAACAAGCGGCTATAAATATCTGTGTTCAGGTTTTTGCGTGGACATATATTTTAACTCCTTTGGGCAAATAACAAGTAGTGCAATTGCTGGGTTGAATGGTAAGAGTGTGTTTAATTTTGTAAGGAACTGGTAAACTCTTCCCCCGTGGCTGTACCATTTTGTACTCCCATCAGCAGTGAATGAGAGTTCCTGTTGCTCCACATCCTTACGAGCGTTTGATATCAGCGTTCTGGATTTTGGACATTCTACAAGTGGTGTTGTAGTATCTCACTGTTGTTTCAGTTTTTATTTCTCTCATGACCTGTGATGTGGAGCACCTTTCTGTATGTTAATAAAATATGCCAATGGGCTTATCTGACACCACCAAAGATCTGTATGGCATACTGCAAATTTTGTTGGGTTTTTATTTCTACCCTTTTTACATAGACATAATTTAAAGAGTCAAACCTTTCACAAGATTTGTAACAAGAATTAATCTCTTCTTTCCTGCTCCCAGGGCTGAAGGGAGTAGCTCGCCTTGGCGAGAAAAGGGTCATGCCTAGCAGAGGATGGTTTCGATCCATCGACCTCTGGGTTATGGGCCCAGCACGCTCCCGCTGCGCCACTCTGCTACGGAAACTAGTGGCCTCATAGTTAATATCCCTCTCTTCCCTGGTTTGTCTACCCCACCCCCATCTTTTTCTTCAATCTGTAAAAATTTTAAAATGGGTTCTCGTTTTTCCCTTCGGAGTAGTGATTTGTCGCTCAGCCTGAACTAACTCCTAAGAGAAGGGTTAAGAAGAAATGGAAAAAGGTTATTGCGGATATGTTTCCAAGGCATGCTTAGATGGCACATCTGTTACCGCAGGCTGTGTGAACGTGTACATGATAGCACGATGTCCGCTGAGATCCCAAATGCCGTGTCCTAAACTTATTCTGTTACACAAAATGGTAGACGGTGATGACGTAAATGTGCTTTCCCTTTTTTTCCATGCTGTAAGGCGATGGTTCGTAATCTGTTGATGGGGGGCGGAAGTCTGGAGCCCCAGGTGAGAGCAAGACACACATTCCTGCACATAATCTTGACACAGAGTTTTAGGAGATTCACGGAACTTCTAGCCTAGAAGGCTTTCTCTCATTCCCTGTAGTCTCAATTTGACAAACAAAATTGTGTTCAGGTTTTCCAGGTCTGGAAAGGAACTGACCTCTTCTGTGATTTGAAGTGGTAAGAAATCCCAGAGAGCCAAGGGTGGGCTGGCTAGAGGACCTCTCCGGCATCGAAAAGCTGAGCCAGGTGTGCAGCAGGTGAGCTGAGGTCACCTACTAGAAGCAGATTAGTTGTCTGAAAAGATCTGCCAAGGTTCGGAAGGTTAGAAAGATATGTGGATGAAGAAATGGGTCTGCGAGCTCAGAAGTGAAGGCTGGCAGCTTTGGGATTATTATTGGACGAGTTGGTGAAATTCAGAACATTTGCAATAGAAGAGTAAAAATGTCTCTATGAGCTTCCCAAAAAAGCCCCAAAATACAACCTCGATATTGTATGCGGCCAATTATTTACTTTTTAAAAGCATTTAAATGAGGATAGCCAAGGTGAGAGAAAGCGGGGAAGGTACCTCCTGTTTCTTCTTGTATCTCACTTTCCAGAGCTGGACCTTCCCCAGACGCTAAAACTACTGACCCCGACGTGATTTGAACACGCAACCTTCTGATCTGGAGTCAGACGCGCTACCGTTGCGCCACGAGGTCCTCGAAGGCGCCCCCGATTTCTTTACCTGTCAGCCTGATCCCTGAAATTAATCCTCTGCGCGTGGTGAAGATCACGTAGGTGAATAAATATAGTGCCTGGCTGCCTCCTCGATCAAAATGCTGTCCCTCTGATCACTCCCCGATTCGGCCTCCCAATTGCTTCTATTTACAGCCCTTCTGATCCTTTTTCATTCCTGTTTTTCTCCAGATACATTAAAAAAAAAAAAAAGATGTTTGGAGGAGTTTCGTTGTTTTTTGGTCTTTTTAGAAAAATGGACATTTTTTTCTTTTTAGAAATATGGCTATTTATTGAAGGGGGAGGTAGGGGAGGTAGGGGAGGTAGCAAAGAAAAATCGCGTGTCCTCTCTCGCGCGGGTCAGGGAGACCGGGGCGAGGTTCGAATTTGTTTCCCGAGCGTGGACTGCAGCTGGTGCAGAAGGAGGTCGAGGCGGGGGGGCAACGCGGTGTGAGGTTAGGGACCTGGGAGAGGGATGTGTTGAAGCCCGCAGCACTGGGAGGTGGGATGAACCGGCCTTTCGGAAAGTAAACCACCAAAGGTTTGGGAGAATCTGAGGCCTCTTACCAAAAAATGGGTGTACAAGCGTGCTGCTGCCAGAAAATTCAGCGTGATCGTTGTTAGCTGAGAGTTGTCGTTTATACTTTCCTCACCTACCTGTAAAATGGGGATAGTAACAGTATTGCCTAGGATTGCCTTCATACATGTCATGTGCCCTAAATGAGTTTATATATTTATTTATGTTTAGAATGATGTCTACCAGGCTCAGAATAAGCTCTCAATAACGGTAACTGGGGTGTCTGGCTGTCTCAGTGCAGAGAGCATGCAGCTTATCATCTGTGGGTTGTGAGTTCAAACCCTATGGCAGATGTAGAGGTTATTAAACAAGTAGATAAACTTTGAATAAATGTCAGTGTAACTACTATCACTATAAAGCTTGGTAAAATTCTTTTAAGTAACCTCTACACCCAACATGAGGCTCAAACTCACAACCCCAAGATCAAGAGTCGCACAC
This sequence comes from Lutra lutra, assembly GCF_902655055.1. NCBI lineage: Eukaryota > Metazoa > Chordata > Mammalia > Carnivora > Mustelidae > Lutra > Lutra lutra. The sequence continues at coordinate 2,797,679 of NC_062283.1, read as the reverse complement.
TGCACCCACTGAGCCAGCCAGGTGCCCCTAAGGCTTGCTGGAATTCTTAAAACATTTACACACATCGCCAGCCTGGTTTGGCAGAGACTGTGTAAAATGTACGTTTGTCACTTGTTAGTTTCCTCCATGGATTTAGAGTTCGCTGTCATCAAACAGAATTAAATGAACTGGCTTATGTCAAATGGTAGAACTATTTTTTTATATATATAAGTAAAAATTTTTTAAATTAGTAAAAAAAAAAAAAAAGCTCTGTATTGGAGTGGTTTGGGATAATATTTTTAAATTAAAGTGTTATTCATCCTCACAAACACGTTCCTAGAGCACCAAGTTGCTTCTCTCACTCCTTGCTTTGTTTTGCTGCAGGCGTAGCACTTTCTTTCCTGGAGACCCATGGTCCCAGGCGTTGCAGACTCGTTTCGCTAATTACCCTATTCCAATCTGAGGCTTCAGGCAAGTGAATTTTCAGGATCCCTCCAAGCCGGGGTCTTAGCACCAAATCACCTTTATAGTTTATTTTTATCTTGAGCCTCAGTTCTGATAGCTGGCCTTGTCTTTGTGTCCATGTTTTCTGTTTCTACCTAGTACCTATTCCAGAAACTTGGATCTAGTCCTGGAGAGCTCAAGAAGGGGACTCCAGGAATAAGCCCTTTGGTTCTGGCCAGGCCCCTCCCACAGACCATCTCCTGCCCACCATCATCCACCTGCCAACAGACTGCCTCCGTTTCAGTAGCTGGCCCGAGGCTCCAAATGTCTTTGTTCCTGTCACACACCTCATTCCTGAGATCTTCACACCCTCTTTAACAAGAGACATTACTGAAATCTCCTGACTGCTCACCTGAACACCGACCACCCCCCCACCTCCTCTGAGGGGTCCCCCCTCTTGGCTGAGTACTCTCCTGGTTCCTCACCCTCAAGCCTCCCCCACCTGCTGGGCAGGCCAAGTTTCGGGCTGCTTCTGCCATGTCAACATAAATTTGTGTTTGGGATGTAATTCTGTGTGTTTAAAACTAAATTGAAAGATTCACACCCATTATGGTGGTTATTACCAAAAAAGAAAGACAAAGGACACTGGGTGTTGGCAAGATATGGACAATTTGGCACTCTTTTGCATCACTGGTGGAAATGTACAATGACACAACCACTTTGGAAAACGGTATAGTGGTTCCTTGAGAAATTAAACATAGAATCACCATACAGTCCAGCAATTTTACTTCAAGGTGTATAATCAAAAAGGTTGAAAGCAGGGACTCAGACACTGTACTTGTGATATTTTACTGGAGAATTCCATTTACATAGGGGTTCCTGGAATAGTCAAATTCAGAGACAGAAGGTAGAATGGTGGTCACAGGGACTGAGAGGTGGGAATGGGGAGTTGTTTAATGGGGACAGAGTTTTAGTTTAAGTTGATAAAAAGTTCTGAGGATGGATGGTGGTGATGTTTTCACAACAACGTCATTGCTCTTCTCGCCACTAAATTTACACTTTAAATTTGTCCAAATGGAAAACTGGGTTATGTATATTTCACTACAATAAAAAGAAATACAAAACTCATTAAAAAAGAAAGCAGAGGGCAGACATAAGGAAGAACTGGAGGTTAGAAAAGACAGCCACAGAGGGGTAACATGATGACTTTTCACTGTCCCCTTTTTGGATGTGGAAAAATGACACACTGGGTGTGTTGTGGGTAAGGTTGGCATCTCCCCACCCTCCTTCCTTTTGGTGCTCTGTCCCTGCCCCACTGGCCTCAGTAAGGGAAAAATCACGGAACTTTCTTTGAGAAGGGAGGCAATGTCCTCTTCACCCTTACTTCCTTAGTGTATCTCCTTAAAAACACAATATGTTCAATATGAGGTCACACTTTTTGATTTTACAATTCCAGTTCTGACCCTTGGCTGTAAACCCATGCCATTCATGAGCTATAGAAAAGATACAAGGTGGGAGCACCTGGGTGGCTCAGTGGGTTAAAGCCTCTGCCTTCAGCTCAGGTCATGATCCCAGGGTCCTGGAATGGAGCCCCGCATCAGGCTCTCTGCTCAGCGGGAAGCCTGCTTCCCTTCCTCTCTCTCTGCCTACTTGTGATCTCTGTCTGTCAAATAAATAAATAAAATTTTAAAAAAAAGTATTAAAAAAAAGATACAAGGTGTATCCTTTGTATCTCGGGGAAATTGAACTTTGAATGGATACATTTTACCAGGCAAATTATTTTTAACTGTATAAATTTGTGTGAATTCTTTTCAGACTTTTCAGCCACTTTTGTGCTACCTTATACACCTGTAAATGTGATAGTGTTTAAGTAAGTCATAAATTGGATTCCCTCTTCTAATTGGTATAGAGATATCTTTTGTTGGCAGGATTAGTTAATTTCCCCAATATCTTCCTGCTCCAGGCTGGTCCCACCTCAGGGCCTTTGCACTTGCTGTTCCTGCTGCCTGGGCTGTTCTTTCACCAGATTTTTTTCAGAGGATGTCCCCTCACCTTTGAGGTCTTTGTCAGCTTCCCCGTCCACTCTGATCAAAGCTCTATGCCTCCCTCTCTGCACACCTCTCCTCCTTGCTTTCTTGTTCTCTATAGTACTTAGCAGCCTCTAGTGTACTATATGTTTTATTCATACATTTATTTATTACCTATCAAAACTAACTAAATTAAGAGCCAAGACACAGCCACTTCAGGGCTCTGTGTGGGAGGTCCGCTTGCCCTCCACATTGTATGTTCCCAGGGGTTACCACACCCTCTCCCCACCACATCAGGTGTACTGCTCCCTACAGAGAACAAACACTAGGGAGTTTACCCACAGGGTTGGCAGCCGCTCAGGAAAGCAGACTCTCAGACTAGCTACACATCTTTCCCTTGGTTATGGACCTCCTGTGATCCAGAATAAATGGTACCTTATTGCGGCAGAGGCTGCTCTTGTCGGTTTATCAAAGTCCGTTTCCTTTTCCTGTTGGAAACACACCTGTCTCATCCCACTCAGGGAGCGAGAGCAAAGACAGCACAGACTGGGGAGCTGAACAACCAACGTTTCTTTCCCACCGTTCAGGAAGCTGGGCGTCCCAGTTCCTCCAGATGGCAATCGAGAGCCAGCGACTCTTGGCCTCGCGGGCACAGCTCAGAACTCTTCTCTTCATCCCCCGAGTGAGATACAATTCCGAGGAAACAGGGAGCTCCAACATTAACTCCTGAGTTTGTGGCCCACAGAACCCAAACAGATTCACGGGATCTTCTAATTCTATTACAACGTTCTTGCCGGCAAAACCCCCGTCTTTCAGCTCTTAGGATCCTCACGGTGCGTAGCCCTTGGCTTGTGCATTGCCAGGACCCTTCTCTGATCTCCCCGCACAGGTGGCTTGCTCGGCGGCGCGGGGCGCGTGCAGACACGCGCAGCGGCCACTAGGGGGCGGAGAAGCCTAAAAATGACCAAGTGGGACAAGAACGGAGGGAGAGGCGGTGGGAGAAGTGGAGGGAGCAGGGAAGGGAGAGAGCGGGGAGAGAGGCAGCTGGAGGTCCGCCCCAGAGGCAACGAGAGGTGGAGGGAGCCGGGGAAGCGGAGAAACAAGTTATTGGGGCGGGGGGGGGGCGTAACTGGGTGGCAGTTAGGATACTTCACATCTGTTAAAGATAAAAAATCGAACTAAATAAATTTGAAGATCTAATAGGCTCTACTGGGGGAGCCCTCAACGGGGAAGCTTCCAATCTAGCAAGTAGGTGGGGCTCTGAGGGGTACTATAAAATGGGAGGCTTTTATAGGAAGGAGGGTGGGGCGAGGAGGTTATTAGCAAAACAAAGGGCAGGATTGTTTCGGGCAAAGTTGCCTTCGCCCCCGGACTGTGAGGAGGAATTGGAGCAGGCTCTGGGAGAAGACCACCTCGTTTTGGTGGGGACCAGAAGGTTTCTGACTGACCTGTTCAGAGTGCATTTCTGGGGGAGATTAAAAGTGCAATTCGGTCAGGTCTAAAGCCCTGGTTTGGTAAGTGTCCCCATTTGAGGCCTGTGGTTTTCTCCTTGACATTTTACAATGGGTTATAGATACTGTTTCCTTTTCTCCTAACAAAAACCCAGTTGGATCATGATTCCTAAGCACTTTTGTGTTCAACCTGAAATACTGTGGATTAAAACAGAAAACAGACTTTATACGTGAAAAAATGAAGAGAAAAAGTTGAGGTGGGGCTGTCCAGACTGCTGGAGCTTTACTCGATCTTACACTTTTATTAAATCCATTTCTTTTTTTTTTTTTAATGACATCTATAGGGCTTTTTTTTTTTTTTTTTAAGATTTTATTTATTTATGTGACAGATCACAAGGCAGAGAGGCAGGCAGAGAGAGGGAGAGGGAAGCAGGCTCCCAGCCAAGCAGAGAGCCAGATGCGGTGCTCCATCGCAGGACCCTGAGATAATGACCTGAGCCGAAGGCAGAGGCTTAACCCACTGAGCCACCCAGGCGCCCCCTAAAGGATTCTTTTTACTATTTTCTCTACTTCTGTGTATATTCAGAATTTTCCTTAATACAAATTTTTAAAATAGGCTGAAAAAAATGGCATAAACATCTACCTAGTACACTGTTGAATTATAAAATTGCACAAAACTTTAAGAATTCATTTGGGAAGGAAAAAAAAAAGGAATTCATCTGGGAACAGATACATACATTGATCCATTCCACAAATAATTAGCAAACCCCTACAATGTATCAGAGACTGTTCAGAGCACCAGGGAAAGAGTCGACTGAGACCTACAGTGACATAGACAGAGTTCATGCTCTACAGTGATAAGAAACAAACAAGATGCCTGAAGAAAATTGAAAAGAGGTAAAATAGAGCAGTGGTTCTCAGCCAGGATGGAGATGATTTACAGGCCCTCAGGGAACATTTGGCCACATAGGGAGGCATAATTGATTAACACAAATGGGGGGGGGGTGCTCCTGGCACCTAGAGGGTAGAGTCCTGGGGGGGCTACTAAACATCAGACTTCGTACAGGATGGCTCCCCACCATCCGGGTCTAAACGTCAATAGTGCTGGGGTTGAGAAACTCTCCAGCAAGATGGGGTGGTCAGGAGCAGCCTGTTTGAGGAGGTGCTGGCTGAGCTGAGCTGAGACAGGAATGATGAGGAATAAGGCATCTTCTGAGAGGAGAGCGTGCAGGCAGGGGAGCAGAGTCCTTGGAGCTGGAAAGCTTTCAGCGGAAAAGGAATAGAACGCCTTTGAAGGGAGGTGGCTGAAGGGTAAGTGGGGGGATGGGAGGTGGGGACAGGTCACAGAGGATGTTCCACTGGGGTCCATGAGCCTGAAGCACCAAGCTCACTCAAAATGCCAAGTCTCAAGCCCCACTCCAGATTTACAGAGTCAAGTCTATATTTTAATGAGATCCCCATAGGGGGCATGGAGACACACATGTCAGGGAAGCACCCTCTGGAGAATGGTTAAGGAACTTGGATCTTATTTAAGCAGCAAGTGTTGCCAGCTGAACTGGGAAGACCCCAGGCCCTGGGGCCTTGACCCAGCCAGAGCTGAAGGAGACACCAAAGGTTCTTGGTCGTGTCAGGAGGAGGAATTCAAGGACAGACACGCAGCAGAGTGGACAAGCGACACCGTGGAAAGTTTACTAAAATGAAAAGTACACTCTGGTGAGATGGAAGGGGAGGGGAAGAGAGAGGTGCACGACCTGGGGGGTGGATTTCTATCTTTTACTGACAGTTGTTAACGAGGGGGCAGGAATAGTCATTACTTGGAGCCGGAAGCAGGCACAGGGGTTTCCCGTCGTGGCACCGCCATCTTGGGCCTGTCTGGTGGGGTCTGGCTTCTCGCCAGGCTTCTGACCTTCCCCATATAGGTCCGTGGCCTCCTCCTTGCTGGCCTCTGGGCATCCCGTTAGAGCCTCAGTAACTATCTACCCTGACCCAAGGACCACTGGGGGGCGTGGGGGGAGCCTGCAATGGTGACCCTCCTTCCCCGTGATGTGAGATACGCGGGGCAGGGCCAAGTGGAGAGGAGGGAGACAGCGGCTGCCGGCTGTGCCAGAGATGGTGGCGCGGGCTTGTGTCGTGGTGCGAACCGTGCAGTCGCAGAATGTAAATCAGGGTTTATTTGGAAGTCGAGCTGATAGGACTGGCTGGTGGCTTAGATGCTGGTGGAAATGGGAAGGATGGAAGCAGGGACTTTCCAGTTTGGGTTGAGCATATGCGCAGATGGCAGGCCACTAGGAGAAAAGTAATTCAACCGGGTTTCCTTTGGTGTTGGGAGTGTGTGTGTGTGTGTGTGTGTGTGTTTTGTGTTTAACACATGTTACTTCTGTGGTCAGAGCTCTTCTCCTGTCGTGCATAGGACCAATTCCCCCCCAATTCTTCTGTTGTCAGCCATGTGTCTTTGCCGTGCAACATTTCCTTTTTTTTTAAAGATTTTGTTTATTTATTTGACACAGAGACAGCAAGAGAAGGAACACAAAGCAGGGGGAATGGGAGAGGGAGAAGCAGGCTTCCCTCTGGGCAGGGAGCCCACCCCACTTGGGGCTTTATCCCAGGACCCTGAAATCATGACCTGAGCCAAAGGCAGACGCTTCATGACTTAGCCACCCAGTCTCCCATACCTCATCCCACACCTCCTTAACTTTGGGCTTGGCCAGTGGAATATTGGTGAAGTGGGCCAGAGCTCTAGATGGGCTTGATACCATCCCCTGAGATGTTTGGTGTTTGTTTTGAGGCCTGGTTACAATAGAAACCTGTCTACTAGACATGCACCCAGTATAAAGTAGGTGTTATTACCATTATTTTTTTAAATATAAGAATGGTAAATCCTTGCCACTGATTAGTTGGGGGATTATTTTGGCTATATCTGAGGTTCCTATTTTGTGACTTTGAGCCACGTAATCATTGCTGAGCGTGAGGGGGCAGGGGTAGGGGCTGGGCAGAAACCTGACTGAGGACAAAGGACCCTTGCTTAACTCCAGGGCCGAATCTGGATAAGGGATAATTCCAGGGACGAGAAGGGAAAACCTGTTTTCCAACATGCTCACTATTTCATGAAGTCTATTTAATGAGGAACGTAGCCTTTTATTCAACAATTAGAAATCACAGATTTCAAATGCAGGATAAAAAAAGTAAAGCAGGGCACCTGGGTGGCTCAGTTGGTTAAGCGACTGCCTTCGGCTCAGGTCATCTTCCTGGAGTCTTAGAATTGAGTCCCAGGATCAAGTCCCACATTGGGCTCCCAGCTCCGTGGGGAGTCAGTCTGCTTCTCCCTCTGACCTTCTCTCTCTGACCTCTTCCTGCTCTCTCTCACTCTCTCTCTCAAATAAATAAATAAAATCTTTAAAAAAGAAAAAAAGTAAAGCAAATAAGTTTTTAAGGTAGATAATGATGATCTCCCTCACTCTCTCATCTCTTTTGTTCTGTTTCTTCAGCCAGTGGTTTGGGTACCTACCTTGGTCTTTCAGGCACTAACTCCAGTTCCGCTCAAGTACACCAATGCAAAATACAAGAGGCTTCACCTTACAGAAGCTCATCTGATAAGGGGTAGGGTTAAAAAGTCAGCAGGTCCTGGGCATTTGAAACTGAGTACCCAGAGGAGACTGGATATTCTAAAGTCAAACTTCTTGAATTCCACAAATTGGCCTCAGGTAAGGTCTATTTTAAGAACAAACAGAAACAGGGGCTAAAGGTATTTGCTCCATTCCATGCATGGATTAGCCTGTCTGTGCAAGCCTTCAGACTCTGTCAGTTGGAAATTATCATCGCCGGAGCTGAGAACAACATTTCTGGAGAGTACCTCTCTCTTGGCTGGTGACAGCCCCACAACAAACAAACAAACAAACACAAAAACAAAGCAGAAGAGACTGCCAAGGTTTATTTGTTCTCTGGAGTGGGGCTCGCCCCTCAGGTGTGCTCCGAGTAACAACAGCTTTCCCCACTTAGGCTGAGGAACTCATCTGCCAAATTCATGTTTTCCTTCCAGAGTATAGCATTATCTCTGGTGATTAGCTGTCCAGCAGTGGTGGGGGATGGAGAGGGGAACCAGAACGGGACGCATTTCCCAGCATCCCTTGCAGCTTGGAGGGGGGTTGGTCCACAGACTGATTCTCTGCAATAGAATGTGGGTGGAAGTGAGGTGTGTTACCTCTGGGCCAAAGCCTTTAGGTGATGGTTACATTCTCTTTCTTTTTTCTGGCCCCATGTGGAGGACTCTGCTGTGAGAGATGGGGACTCCCAGATAAGGGGTCACGCCAGCAAAACCTACCTGCCAACCAGAAGCAAATGACAATTAAGTGAGAGAGACATTGATTACTGTTGAATTAAGCCCCTGACATTTTGGAATATCATTGTTACAGCACCTAGCAGTAGTCTAAGCAATATATATGCCTTCCGTGTTCTGGAATATACAGACATAGCAACCGGCCTTCAGGGAGGCAATGTTTACAAAAGTTTCCTCACTTTCCCCAACTCAGGAACCCGTCCTGATGCAAATGACATCAGAGGAATTTGGTGACGTGCGCCCTGTCATGTGCCTGGGCACATGACCTTATCAACAAGTCTAAGGCTTTGGCATGTCTGTCAGGCAGTATCTGGGCGGGTGGGGGGAAATGCACCTTCCGCAGCCCTTGCCTGAAGTTTAACATCCAGTTTGGAAATCAGGCTGCTGCTGCGAGTCAAATTAACATGGATCCTCCAGGCAAGAATGGAGTGTTTCATTCTCATTGATAGGATGTCGAGCTTGAAGCTTTTGGTAGCCTTTGGATTTGAAAGATCACATTTCCCAGCGAGTAAGAAAGCAGGAAGCACTCAGAGAAATGGCTCGTTTGTGTCTTTGTGGGGGCCTCATGACATGGGGAGAGACAGTATTCTCTGTTAGCTATGCAGTTAGCTTTAGCAAACGTGTCTATTATCCCAGCCTGCCGACCAGACAGGCCAAATTTTTACATTCCAAGCTAACTTGCGCTTCCTTACTCCTCTGTTCATGCCATGCCCACTCCTATTTTACTGTGTCTCTGAACTCAGCCCCATCCCTGTCCTCAGTCCTTCACAGTTTTATGGTTTTTGTGCCTGTCATTCTTCGAGGGATCTCTGGGGCCCTCGGGTCCTCAAGAACGTCTGGTTTCTTCTTGCAGGAGCACTTCTCCCAGCAGGTGCTGGGAATGGACAGAAGGGAGCCCTCCTGCTTCCAGAAGCCCTTTGGAGGCAGTCTTGATTCTCACTGGGCATGGCCCGGTGCCTTGGGCCCCACTGCCCGTAATGTCAGGAATGGCCAGGCATTTAGGAGCTGCGGATCCCCAGATAAAAATAATCCATTGATCATTCAGAGTGGACAGCGGAAAGGTATCCCTGCACATATTTCGAGTGCTGTATTGGTGCCTGGAGAATTTCGTAACTGCATTCTTCTGCTTGACGGGTGAGCTGAGTATCCGGGGGAAACGCACTGATGTCTGCTACTTACTTTAAAAGGCACGAAACAAAAAATAAGGATTGAAGTACATCAGAGAGAGAGAGAGAATGGGGGCTGAATGGAAGGCTATATTACGTACTAAGTAGCGGTCCAGAGCTGGTCCCTTCTGAGTGTACTCTGCCCTCTCAGTCCCTGGCCTCCGGGGCTTCTGCTCATGTCTCCCTGGGACCTGGGGGCAGATGCAGAGTTCAGGCTCCAAATCCACCTTGGAAGTCTCCTGGCTCATCACTAGGAACTCCTTCCCCCACCTTCCAGCTGTTTCTGTGATGCCTTTGAGAAAGACACAGCTTTTCTTCCAGGAAGAATTCCTCCTGACCCTGTAGTATCAGGTAAAGAACTTTCTCGTTCTGCTCCATGGGGTCTGAGGGTTTACTTGTGTTCCCAGTAGCTTCTGTGGCCCTCTGTGTGCACACTGCTGTGGGCCCCAGGAGGCTGACCTGTAGGCAGCCAAGGTTTTCCAACCGAAGGCCCCCAGGCACACATCCGTGGCCGAGTAGGTGGTCTTTATGACCTGTTGCAGCAAGGGGAGCGTGGGCCAGGTGGGAGCTGCAGGGTGTCTCCAGAAGAGGGTATCAGAGAGGCATAGAGCCTGGGCTTGAGTCAGGGAATTTGGAGGAGAGCTTATGGAAGCTGGGCTTTGCTCTGGACTGGGAGCTCCCAGGGAGATGGGGGAGGTGTTCTTTATCCAGCTGCTTAATAGGTCTGATGGAGGAGGAAGACTATGTGCAGGGAGGCAAAGGCTGTACCGGGTAAAGGTTCAGCAGTCTGCCGAAGCCTCTCTCCTGGCGGGATGTTTGGTCCCCGCAGTGGCGGGGACGGCGTTCATGTTTTCCTCCACGTTCACACACAGCTGTTGAGTGACCTTGTGTCATCTCCATCCATCGTAGTGACGGAATGCTCTGGTCTGATGTTGCTGTCCCGTGAAATGGCTTGTGTTCAACAGAACACTGAGACCGGGCTGATGGGCAAGGGCTGAGGGCCGCATTCCTCCTCCTCGGGCAGCCTTTTGCCTGTGGCTTCTGGCTCGCCATGATCCATGGGGAGCCACAGCAGATGCTGGAAGAGGGAGAGAGGAGAGAGAGAAGTCTGGGTACTTATGCCCCCAGGCTCTCTCCCTCCTGGGCCGCCTGTGGCTGGCTACACATTCCCCTTCAGAGGTCGCACACAGCACCTCTTCAGAGAGCCTCTCTACATGCCTCGGTTCTTCTAGGTCTTCAGAAGAGCCTCCTCTTCTCCTCCTCCTCCTCGCCTGGGGTGTGGCTGGTGCCAGCTCCACCATTCCTGGCCCTGCAGTATAGCTCTTGCCCACATTTTGTAAACAGCTCCTTGGGAGACCCTTCTTGTGTTATCCAAGGTGAGTGTGCTGTCTGATGCCCGTTGAGAGTTTCCCCGAAATGGAGGCTCCCCAGAACACAGGCTCATTATTCCTTCCACAGTGCTAGGCTCTGATAGCACTTTGTTTGTTTGTTTTGTTTTTTGAAGATTTTATTTGACAGACGGAGATGACAAGTAGGCAGAGAGGCAGGCAGAGAGAGAAGAAGGGAAGCAGACTCCCCACTGAGCAGAGAGCCCCATGAGGGGCCCAATCCCAGAACCCTGGGATCATGACCTGAGCCGAAGACAGAGGCTTTAACCCACTGAGCCACCCAAGAGCCCCTCTGATAGCACTTTGTATTGAAGTTAAGCATTATGAAGATGGCAGGATCCTTCTGGAGCGCATGACCACTGGCTTTAGTCCCCAGCCCCAAACCCAGTGGAGGAGTGCCAAGGGAAAGAGCCCGCCAGCTAAGGCAGCACCTTTGGGGGCAAATAGAGCAGGTCAGTGTGCAGAACAGCAGCTGTGAGCCTGAAAAGGGCTCTGGGGCAGGCAGGTCCTGTGTCATCCCAATTCCCTCCTGGGCCAGATAAAGACAGCCGGTGTCTGCATAAGACGAGGGGCCCCTGGACAGCCTCGGGGACAGTGTGCTGAGCCAGGCTCCATAATGGAGGGTGTAGGTTCATCTGCTGTTGACTTAGCTGACTCAGGTCCTCGCAGTGAGTGTGGGGCACAGAGCAGTCATCCCAAGCCTCCTCGCTCCAGACAAGCTTCTTTCCCCAATAAAGCTGTTTGGGCCAGAATCTCTGCTAGGCAATGAGAATTGGTCAATATTAGACCCTTAAGAGAGACAAATGGTAAAGATGGGGGAAAAATACAGACAACTCGTATCTTTTTTTTTTTTAAAGATTTTATTTATTTATTTGACAGACAGATCACAAGTAGGCAGAGAGGCAGGCAGAGAGAGAGAGAGAGAGAGAGAGAGAGAGAGAGAGAGAGAGGAGGAAGCAGGCTCCCTGCGGAGCAGAGAGCACGATGCGGGGCTCGATCCCAGGACCCTGGGATCATGACCTGAGCCGAAGGCAGAGGCTTTAACCCACTGAGCCACCCAGGCGCCCCCAGACAACTCGTATCTTGGAGAAAGAGCTAATCTCCGTAAAATAGAAAACAACCCAGGAGAAAAAGGAGCAAAGGACATCAATTCTTCGTTCACAGGAAATGATACATGAAAGTTTCTCTATAGAGAACAGGTCTATATGTCAGAGGGCACTTCTCCAGAAAAGATCCTTCCAACTGTTGGATACAATGCTTGGTAAAATGTCTACCTAATTCCATCTCTTTGTTCAAAAGCTGACTTTTGAGTCAAGGACTTGGGTGCCCGCAGTCTACTTGGGAAGTGACCCCAGGAAACCCAAGTTCATTTTCTTTTCTTTTTTTTTTTTTGAAATTTTATTTATTTATTTGACAGAGAGATAGCGAGAGAGGGAACACAAGCAGGGGGATTGGGAGAGGGAGAAGCAGGCTTCCCACTGAGCAAGGAGCCTGATGCAGGGCTTGATCCCAGGACCCTGGGATCATGGCCAGAGCCAAAGGGAAATGCTTAACCAATGGAGACACCCAGGTGCCCCTAAACCCAAGTTCAGAAATAAAGGGGGAAAAAAGTTGGCTAAGTGAAAAGTGGCAGAAAGGGTATGTTAGCTAGTTGGTCACTGGTCACCTGGGCCCAACTGACCCACCCCATATGCTCAGAACCCTCCTGGCAGGGGTGGGGAAACCGGGCCACTTACCCACAGTCCCCGCCCCCCTTTGGGTGAGGGTTGCCCCTTGGGGTGGCATCTGCCCTGCTCTCCAGGTTGGGCTGCATTGACGCACAGGAGCAAGCGTCCTCAGTGTTAGAGAAAGCTCTCGGATGGAGAACAGCAGCAGGCACCTGGGAACTTGTTACCTAACAGGAAACTGCCTGCCTGACGTGGACCTAGGGGACATGGGGTTATACATCAACAGCGTTCTTTACAAGGCTCTGCCTCGGAGAATGTAGGCAATGCCTGGTAACATCTGTCGCCCCCCGCACCTGCCAGCCCCATCCACATAGCAGCTGTTACTTCTGTCTTCCAGTACATGTCCACGTACTGTGGCCCTGCTGCCCACGGCCGATGCACAGAGATGGGATATTGTCCAGAAACCCTACCCAGGCCGGGCCAGAGGGAGTGATGAAGTTCTAGAACATAGGTGAGGGTCGGTGGGGTGAGGTCCGGAGCCAATGACCAAGAAAGAATTCTTGAGACATCTTTGGTGCAAAATAGTGGTTTATTAAAGACTGGGCACAGGACCCGTGGGCCAAAAGAGCTGCTGCCCTGGGGTGGTGAGGGATGGCAGGTTACGTAGGATAGGGTAGGGGGAGGTAAGGAAAAGGGAGATTTCGATAGAACTTTCATATGCTAAAGAGGACCTACAAGATACTGGAGGCCTTGAGCCTTTGCCATTGTCAAGGTAATTTTTCCCCTCTACCAAAGTATTAACATTAAATAGCTGGGGGCTTCCTAAAGAATGTCACATGTGTCCCACCCAGTAGTGGGGGTGGGGGAGGGTTGCAGGGGGGTCAGCTTTTGCTTTGTCCTCAGCCTCCTTCATCAGGAGGACTTGCCGGTTTCGACTGAATGGCCCAGCGCTGCGCCACCTGTCACACGTGTAGCAGGAACGTGTGGGAGGTTCTGGAGGGCAATTCTCATCCACGGTGTGGTCCTGAGAAGGAAAGGTAGGTGGTGTCTGGATGGACAACATTGGGTGGGGGGCCTCCCCCTTAGCTTTCTCACTCAGGCATTGAACAACAGCTGAGTGCAGAGCAAGGGCGGGGCCCTGTAAGGGAGAGAGGACTCGGGGCAAGTGTTGCTCCCAGGGAACACGAACTCCAGTCCCTGCGAAGATGTACACTCGTGCTGATGGGGTTGTAGAATATCGGTGAGGTTCAGTGGGGTGAGGTCCGGAGCCCACGACCAAGAAAATTCTTGAGACGTCTCTGGTGCAAAATGGTGGTTTATTAAAGCGCCTGTGGGCAGAAGGGCCTGCTGCCCGGGGTTGTGAGATGAGGCTCATTGTGTACGAGGGGGTTGGAGGAGGTCAGGAAAGAGGGAGGTAAGGAAAGAACTTTCATATGCTAAAGAAGTCTCACTGGATACCGGAGGCCTTGCCATTGTCAAGGTTGTTGACCCCTCAAGTGAGGCATTAGCATTTAGATAGTTGGGAATTTGGAGGAACAGTACACTTGACCTCTGGCCTGCAAGTTACAAAGACCTTAATTGTATTTACATTTCCTTCTGGAAGCTCTTGCTCAGGCGTTATTAAGTAAGCTGAGGGAGACTTGCCGAGGACTGTGATCTCTACAAGTTAACTATTTGTTTTTCCTTTAGGGCAGCCAGGAGTACCTGAGGACTGTCACACATACCCATAGAGTGGGGGTTGCGGGGTGTCAGCTTCTGCTTTGTCCCCAGCTTGCCTTCTCTTCCTTCATCAATGCCACATACACAGCAATAACAGGACAGGATGGAGTAGCAGGCAGAACCGGGAGTCAGAGGAGTCTGAGAACACTGCCGCCTGCCTCCACACTCTGAGCTATTCTCGGAGGAGGGGGGACAGGAAGGCTAGGCTGGGCCTCCAGAGGCTGAAATGGAGAGCGATGGGGGAGTGAGGGGGTGCGGGAGAATGGGTGTCAGGACTTTGAGCCCTGGGATACAAGGCCAGTGCAGTTCTGAAGTGAATCAGGGATTTGGAAGCCTCTGGAGGAAGCATGTAGGCACTTGGGGAAATACTAAGAAATGTGCATTGGAAGATTGTTCTAGAAGAAAGCTATACAGTAGCCGGAATGGGTTCTGGGAGGGGAGCACTGTGTGGCTGTGGGGGTGTTGGCTCAACCAGACCATCCACAGGCAGACCATGAAGCCCAACGGAAAAAGCCTTTGCTGGGTGCCATCTTCCAGCCCTCACTGGAACGGAGCTCTCCTCAATACCTCTCAGTGGTTTTTGAATGAATAACAGGGCGTCTATAATGGCTACTGCAGCTCCCCTACCCCTCCTGCATTCCCTCCCTCTCTCTCCAGCGTCCCCACTAGCATCCGCACAACCCCAGCAACTGGAACACATTCCTTGGGCCTTGGAAGGGAGTCCGCTTCTGTTTCCCTCATCACCTCCCCATCTCTAACCACTACACGCTCATCAGGCTACACGCAAGAGGCCGCTCCTGGGGGTTTTCCTGCTTCTGAAAATTAGAAAAAAGACTTTTAAACATTCAGGTAATCCCCAAAAGCTACACGCAGCTGTGTGATTTTAACCTTAGTGTGTATTCTGCCTAGTGACTGGTGAGAAAGCAGGCTCAGGGATACCATTGGCTGGTTGACACGCAGCTGGCCAGCCCTGGGCTCTAGACCATTCAATGACAGTTAGGGACTCTGTGGTCACAGTGGACCGGGTCCCAGGCCCCAGGTCCAGCGTCCGCACACAGAGAGACTAAGGGGTGGCGAAGAAAAGGTTTCTTTCTCCGACAAGTTTTGTTTCCCCATTGTGATTATGAGATTAGAGAGAAGGACAATAGGAAAATCTTCATTTGAAAGTCGGAGGAGATAAAATGCAGTGGAGAATTCAAGAAGGTAAGAAAGGGAGGGTGGGGCGGCAGGTGGGGAGTGAGATGGGAAGGCGGGGGTTCCCGGGGGTGGGGCGGCCTCATCTGTCTTCCGTTACCTCCCCGTGCTCTTCGGGATTCCAGGGGAGGTTGGGGGTGGGGGGACGAGGAAGGGTATGGGATGATATCAAGTGACACCTGAAGAAACTCAACTCTGGTTAGAGAAGTGAGCTTGAGAGGGCAGAAAACTGCCTCCCGGATCCTCGCCTTGTGGCTTATCTGTGGAATGTTTAAGGAGTCAGTCTACAGGGAGAGGAAGGGCGCTGCCCAACACAGAAGTTGGGGCGCTGAGGATCCCAGTGCGGGTCACAGGAAAGTTTGACTTCCATCAGAGCTGGTGCCAAATTTCTCGTCTGCACCCCCAGGCCTTGCGTCGCTGCTTCTCCAGGGAGCCCAGTCTTTGGCGCGGATGGAGGCTGCCGCTGCTTTGCGCTTCTCCGCGCCCCGCTCCCTTCTGTCCTTCATGTTCGTCAGCGGCTTGGGCCTGCTCTCAGGTAGGGGCCCCTGCCTCAAGCTCCCGCCAGCCCTTCAGAGGGGAGAGAAGGCACTGCAGTCTACAGAGAGGAAGAGCGACGAAGGCCTGCGGTTGGGGTCTAGCAGCTCGCATTCTGCACGCGATCCCCGGATGTCGACCAGCACTGTTAGCAGCCCAGGGAGAGCCACAAATGCGGGCTGCACGTACAATTTTAGGTTTTCCGGTAGCTGCCTTTAGAACAGCAGAAAGAAACAGATGAAATAGATTTTGATAATGCATTTTGTTTAACCCCAAATAACCAGAATATTGTTATTTAAACTTTTAATTAATGTAAAATATGAACAGTGAGCTATTTGACCTTTTTTACTCTAACATTTCCAAATTGTGTGTATTTCACACTTAACAGCACATTCCAGCAGGCGCTGGCCTGTGGCTGCCATAACGGACAGCTTGAGTGTTAGGGAAAATCAAAGCACAGGGTCTGCAGGAGGTGGTGCTCTATGGACTCTGTGGTCACAGTGGACCCCGTTCCAGGTCCACGGCTTTCCATATGTGAAGCATATATGTGCTCCAATAAATATAAGCCTCACTGGGTACCCCCACCAGGCATCTGTGGCTGCTAGCCAACCTCAGCGGCCTGCCCCCAGAATCCTCTGGTGTGGCCTTAGGAAGATTACTTTTGTCCCCTGGAATATCTGCTTCCTTTCCTGCCTTAGATCTTTGATAACTGTGTCCTCTGATTCTGCTCCTTTGTTGAACAGCCCCGTTTACTGTCATGGGGCCAGCTGACCCTGTCCTGGCCATGGTGGGAGAAGACACCATGTTCCGCTGCCACCTGTCCCCCGAGAAGGACGCAGAGCACATGGAGGTGCGCTGGTTCCGTGCTCAGTTCTCCCCGGCAGTGCTCGTTTATAAGGGTGGACAGGAGAGGACCGAGGAGCAGATGGAGGAGTACCGGGGAAGAACCACCTTGGTGAGCGACCACATCAACACGGGGAGTGTGGTGCTTGTCATACGCAATGTCACAGCCCACGACAATGGCATCTACCACTGTTACTTCCAAGAAGGCAGATCCTACGACAAGGCCATCCTGCGCCTGATGGTGGCAGGTGCGTAATTTCATTTTGCTGGTTGCTTTTTCAGGGTGACCCTTAGGGGAGGTTTCTCTCCTAACTTCAGGCCCTATTGCAGCCCAGCAGGTTTTAAACAGGGAAGGTGGTGGGAAGCCTGGGTGGCTCAGTGGGTTAAGCATCTGCTTTCGGCTTAGGTCATGATTCCAGAGTCCTGGCTCCTTGCTCAGCTGGGAGCCTGCTTCTCTTTCTCCCTCTGCCTGCTGTTCCCCCTGCTTGTGCTTGCTCTTTCTCTGTCAAATAAATAAAATCTTAAAAAACAAAACAAAACAAGAACAGGTAAGGTGGCTTCCTCCTCCCCAAGGACCAAATGAATGGGTTTGCCCTGCTACACTGTGGGCATCAGTTCCTGAGAAGCACACACAGCACTCCACTGTAGCCTTGAGCCAGAGAGAGTGTTTAAAGCCTACAGATAATTTTTTTTTAAGATTTTATTTATTTAATAGAAAAGCAGGGGGAGCAGCAGAGGGAGAGAAGCAGGCTTCCCACTAAGCAGAGAGCTCAGTGGAAGGCTCCATCCCAGGACCCTGGGATCATGACTCCAGCTAAAGGCAGACTCTTAACTGACTGAGCCACTCAGGCGCCCCGCTCTTCCTCTTTAATAGATACTATAAATTTGTTTTCTAAATTTCTTTTAAAGTGTTTTTTTTTTTTTTTTTTAATTTATTTGACACAGAGAGAGTACAAGGAAGCAGAGCAGCTGGCAAAGGGAGAGGGAGAAGCCTCGTATCGCATTGACCAAAGCAAGTCATGTGGTGGTCCTCCCAGTACAGGAGAAGGGAACTATGATCCCAACCTCATTGCCTGGGGAAATGACAATTTTTTTTTTTAAGATTTTATTTATTTTTTGACAGAGATCACAAGTAGGCAAAGAGGTAGGCAGAGAGAGAGGGGGAAGCAGGCTCCCTGCTGAGCAGAGAGCCAGATGCGGGGTTGGATCCTAGGAGCCCGGGATCATGACCTTCTAAAAGGCAAAAAAAAAAAAAAATTCAGAGTGGGAAAATTGCTTTTTGCGTTCCCTCACATCACAGACATTCGATAAGTCGTTCAGAAAACACTTAACAGAACACTTCTATGTTTAAGTCACTGTTCCAAGTAACAGGTCAAAACACTGAAGGAAAGACACGAAGGTACCTGTCCTCATGGTGCCCGTGTTCTAGAGAGTGCAGAGAGCCAATCAATACGATATTTAAGAAAAAAATATAGAATATTTAAACTATCCTAGCTGGTGATGAGCACTGTAGAGAAAATAAAGCAGAGAGGGGTTGAGACTGCAAGGTGGGGGTTGGGAGAGTAGCTTTCCTAATGGGATGACAGGGGAGCACAACGAGAACGAAGTGAGAGTGAATTGCACCTCTCGGGAGCTCAGAGGACCCCGCATGAAGTCCTAGCACAGCACCCAGAAGCTGGGTCTGGAGAGGGGACCATAGACTTTCTCATCGAACTCTGACTGTCAGAGTGAGAAGAGCCACTGTCCGTAACTGCATGGGGACAACATAGGGACATCCTTCATCTTGATAGTAATTTTGCCGTTTCTGACCTTTCCCCAAATGCCAGTGTAGTGAGAATGACTGACATGTCCAGATGATTTCTTTAAAGCATGATAAAGTATCAAGCCTGTTGGCCCCACAGGAAAACGAGAGAATTTGACCAGAGGAGTTGGGCAAGGCTTCAGAATAGAAGTGGCGTATAAACCAGGATTTCTAGGGGTTTATTAATAATGGTTTTAAGGTATGACCTCACTCTTGGGGCCAGTGTATTATACTTTAAAAGAAATGTTTGAAGGCTGGAAGAGCTTTAAAATACACCTAAATAAATCAGTGGCATTTCAGTCAGTCTGACCAATGGAAGTAAGGCTTAGAGGACAGGGGCCTCAACTCGTAGATAGTAGGAGACGACATCTTTGTCACCTAGAAGGGCATATGAGATGAATAGAAAATATTGAAATATTGTGGCAGGAGGGTTTCTCAACCCTGGTGTCCTGACTCTTCGTAGCAGCACTGCACGGCTCACCAGAATGGGTATGTACGTGGCAGGAACCCCCTGTTCTTTCCCTGTAAACATGACCTTGGCCTGACCTGCCCCAGTCTGAACTGAGTTGTAGAACTGCTTATTGTTTTGGTTGGTTGGTTGGTTGGTTGGTTCACTGGCTGGCTGATTTTGTCTTTAAGTCTATTGTCTCAAACTTGCCTTGACTAAACCCCGTGGAACCCCATTTTGTTTGTAGAATTTCCTTCCAACTTGCCGAATTCTTTTGAGTCTTAATCACAGTTCAGAGTTTCTGCACCAGCCTTTCAGTGTACAGTTGTTTTTTTTGTTTTTGTTTATTTCTTTTTGGCAAGAATCAGATGGAGCCGGTAGTACTGAGACTTACATGATTGCTTAAATTCTGTCTTTTGTTTTCATTTTGTCTTTTAATTTTTTGGATTGCCTTAACAAAGGAATTACTTAAAAGAAGTTTGGATGTGAGGCTTCTGTGGCTCAGTGGGTCTGCCCTTGGCTCAGGTCATGATCCCAGTGGCCTGGGATGGAGTCCCGCCCCAGGTCCCTGCTCAACTGGAAGTCTGCTTCTCCCTCTGCTCTTCTCCCCCCACACTTATGCTTGCTCTGTCTCTCTCAAATAAATAAATAAAATATTTTTTATAAGATTTTTAAATTTATTTATTCGAGAGAGTGGGGGTAGGAGCAAAGGGAGGGGGCAAGCAGATTCCGTGCTTACTGCAAAGCCCCACATGTCTCGATCTCAGGACCCTGACATCATGACCTCAGCCAAAACCCGAGTTGGATGTTTCACTGGCTGTGCCACTCAGGCACCCCAATAAATAAAATCTTAAAAAAAAAAAAAAGATTGGAGGAGACAGTGTTGTCCAACAATAAACAGGAATTTTATTTTGCTGAGCTGTTCTAAGATAAAATCTAATTTAATTTCATTAAGAACTTTGGATGATCTCTAGATCCCTGACTGAAGAGGCAGAAGTCTCCTAGGTCTTGAACCACTAATCTATTTTATTAGAGATTTTTTTCTTTTTAAGATTTTATTTATGTATTTATTTGACAGAGAGACACAGCTAGATAGAGAACACAGCAAGAGGAGTGGAAGAGGGAGAAGCAGATTTCTTGATCCCAGGACCCTGGGATCATGACCTGAGCTGAAGGCAGACCCTTAACAATTGAGCCACCCAAGCGTGCCTTTTAAAGACAAGAATAAGTTGGGAAGAGCCTGGACTCGGGATTTTCTGTGACGTTCTGCTGACATTCAGCAGGTGATATTGTGATCCTGAGGATCCCAGGAGCACCCAGATCTTCCTAATTGGTAGATGTTGTGGAGAGATACAAGGACATCCCCTGGCTAATTGAGCCCCTGGGAGGTACATGTCTCTGAACTGGGGAAGGGGTTGGTTCTGCATTCTAGTTCTCTCAAAAACCAACTACTCCAGATGACCTGTGGTTCACATGCAGCCTTAAGCTGGGACAGAAGGGACTGTGTCTTGAGGGCAAAAAGTTTTCCAAGATTCTGCTGGCCTGGCAGGCTTCTGTCCTTATCAGATTATTCCCGAGCTTGGGAGACAGGCACTGTGAAGTCCTCCCGGGACGGAGAGTGAGATCCTCGACCTGATTGTTTCGGGTTGAGCAGAGACACTCACCCACAAGTGAGACAAGCAGACCCTCTAACCGAATGAATCAATCGGCAGCCACTTGGTGGGAGACAGATGGGCATGCCTCTGTGATGGGGTCACGGGTGGCACACGAAGCCAAGTGCATTGTCAGCCTGCCCTCCGAGAGCTCACGATTTATTGGCATATTGGTCTCCTGATGTCCAGCACCAGGGCCTTCTTCCTTCCTCTCCTCCATCCCTCCCTCCCTCCCTCCCTTCACAGAAGGGGGACTATGGGAATGCAGGGAATACACCCAACCAGTTCTCTGGCCACTGGCCCCTTGCTGCCTTCCCTGTCCTTGGCTCTCCCCGTGGAGAGCTGATCCAAGACACTTAGGCTGAGACACCATTGCCTTGTTAGCTGCTTCCTGGTCTCTGTCCCCAGGCCTGGGCTCTAAGCCGCTCATTGAAATGAAGGGCCAGGAGGATGGAGGCGTGCGGCTGGAGTGCACGTCCGGAGGGTGGTACCCGGAGCCCCATGCGGTATGGAGGGACCCTCACGGCGTGATCATGCCGGTGCTGGAAGAGGCTTACACGGTGGACACAGAAGGCCTCTTCATGGTCACCACCGCTGTGGTCATCAGGGACTGCTCGGTGAGGAACGTGTCCTGCTCTGTGGTCAACACCCTGCTTGGCCAGGAGAAGGAAACCATCATTTTCATCCCAGGTTGGTTCCCTGCCCTCTGGAGGCTCATCATGCCAAGGTAGGGTCTTCAGACAGACCAGAGCCTGGAATAGGGATGGGGAGATAGAAGCAAGGGGCCCTGAACCCCAAGGCCTCTCCTCCTGTCTTTTCTCAAGAAGAAAATCAGAGTCTTCTCTGAGAGTTGTTTCTCTGTCCTGGTCCTTATCCTGCAGCATTTTTTTTTTTTAATTTATTTATTTAATCTCTGCACCCAGCATGGGACTCGAACTCATAATACTCTGAGATCAAGAGTCCTGCGCTTTCCTGACTGAGCAAGCCAGGTGCCCCCTGCAGCCATTTTTAAGTATTTAGAACAATCATAAACGGAGAGCGGTACAGGCAAGGGAGCCCTACACTCAGGGAGGGGGGGATTTTCTATCTACAGACATGCACGAATTCATCCAACAAATACTTAACGAAGTATCACCTGTGTTCAAGGCACTGTTCTCAAGATCGAAAATAAATCAGTGAACAGAATACATAAAGATCCCTACCATCATGGGGCTAACATTCTAGGGTGGCAGAGAGCTATAACTGAAATAATTTAACTGTAGATTATATCAGATGGAGAGAAGTACTGTAGAAAAACTTAACTGGGGGAGAGGATGGGGAGTGCTAGGGTATAGGGGAGTTGTAATTATAAAGAGGATGGTCAAGGAAGTCTTCACTTGAAAAGATGGCAGTTGGGCAAGTAAGGAAGTTGCTGTGGAGATACTTGAGTTGCTTGCTTCTCTGCAACCAGGGAGCAGGAACAGCACATGCAAAGGGCCTGAGGCAGGAGCATGTCTGGCAGCTTTAAGGAACCCCAAGGGGCAGGTGTGGTGTGTGGTCAGGCAGGAAGAGTTGGTTGAGTCTGTGTGACACAGGGTTTTGAGCAGAGAAGTAGCAGAATCTCACTCAGCCTGCTGGGCTGACAGACTGCAGAGGGTATGGACAGAGGCAGACATTGGGGAATTGCAAGCTTTCAGGCAAAAAGGAGTGGTGGTTCGTGCAGGGTGGTGGCTGTGGTGATTCAGTGGTGGCTGTGTTCACCCTGGTCCTTCCCATGGTGACCCCAGGGGTCCCTGCTTTTTTGGCTCCTGGGCCCCCAGCCCTGGCAACTGCTATGGGATGAGTCAGTGCAGAGTCAGGGTCTCTGTCCCGGGTTTTGGAGAGAGGAGCCAATGGAGAGGGGACCCCAGGGAGCACTTCCCATGGGCATCATGAGGGGCTCTGTCATCGGGGGTCTCCTTTCTCTCACTGAATGGGACTCTTCTGGTTCCCTTTTCAGAATCCTTTGCTCCCAGCATGTTTCCCTGGGCGGTGGGCCTCGTTGTCCTCCTGCCTTCTCTGCTTCTCTTCATCACCGGGAGCATCTGTCTCATCAGGAAACTCCACAGGGGAAAAGAGGTTGAAAAAGAAGAAAAAGAAATTGCATGTAAGGAACTGGAGACAGACCAGATGGAAAAAGAGAAAGAATGTCAAATAAGAGGTAAAAGAATAGGAGGATAGGTCGCTGTCCCATAGGGCCACGGTTCTGTTAGCTAGAGGCCTGGGGACAGGGAGGAAATGACCAGAGACCGCAGCAAGGGGCTCGGACCTGTGGCATCCGGGGAACCCAACTTCTGCCTGCTTGCTCCCATTCTGCGGACTCAGCACCACGCTGCCAAACAGACACAAACCTAATAAGTTCCCATAACATCGAGCCACCTGCGCATGGATTGTTTCTGGAATCTCCAGAAGCAGTGGGGGGGGAGGGGGTGTTCACGAAGGGCCCACCCTCCCTCGTTTAACACAAACTCAGATTCTCTGATTTCTTCTATTGAAGACATGAAGTGGTTTCTGTTTCTTTGTCAGAGCAACTTGAAGAAGAACTACGTAAGTGTACCATTTCCTGAAGTAGTCCGTGCAGGTTTGCGCTCTGCTCTGTTAGCCAGCAGCTCCTGAAGCTCGTCTGTCTGTCTGTCCCATTGCAGGATGGAGAAGAACCTTGCTACATGCCGGTGAGCGCCCCGGACATGCCCTCAAGCCTCTCCCCGCTGGCCCTCAGGCCTCTCCCCAGCCAGCAGGACCTATTAGAGGAAGTGGGCAGGGGGCGCTGGGCGGTAGAGGGGCTGGGATGCGATCGCTAGCCACACCCCTGCAGTACTGGGTCCCAGCTCTGCCATCAGGGAACCCAGGCGATCTTAGCATAATTTCATCTATTACCAGAGCCTCATCCTAATGAGCACTTTGCATCTTACGAGTTCTCCCCTTCTGCTCAAAAGCACCCAGGAATCCAGGATTTACCAGTTACTGTGGTACTCCAACCTTTCCTCTTTAGGTGAATTTCAAAACTCCCAGTTAAACATCTCAACAACATGGGGAGAGGAGAAAATCAGGTTCACACGACAGCAGTGTAGACCAGCTGGGTAGCAGGGAGGTGGTAGTACGTGGGCGATCTGCAGAATGGCAGGGCTCGGAAGCCTTTCCTACATCCAGAGAGGTCAGACCCTTGCAGAAGCAGGTTGTGGAGATGTGACCTTCCCTTTTTCCCTTGGGAAGGGGATGCCCTTGGGAGTCATCTCAGTCAGTAGTCAGCTGGTGAAACTGGTGGAATCTGGAGAACCAATGAAAGGAACTTTGACTACACAGGAGTCTGCTGGGGAAATTGGCATTAATTGCTTCACTGGGAGAGGGGGTGGGGTGGGCCTCTTGGTTGGTTTAAGCCAAATTGGAACGTTCCTGACTAAAGAGAGTCCCAGAGACCATATGTCTTGAATAGAAAAGGGAGCAGAGTGGAGAATGTTGGGAGAAAGCGGGAGCCATGAATTTCGGTTCCTTTGCTAAACTTCCCACGTTTTTAGAGCCCAGATGATCCCCTACCTGAGGCCAGGCTCCTGTCAGACGGGGCGGAAGTGCAGTCTCAGGGGTTCTGTGAGCCAGCTACCTGGGAGTTGTGATCAAGGGGCCTTCGTGGAAAAGGCCACCACACGGGGTCTCTCACCACCTTTCTGGGACCTCCCTGGGGTCCAGGAATAGCACCATCCCCCAAGACCCCAGGCCTAAACCAGAGACTTCTTCTGCAGCCGATGTGGTCCTGGATCCGGACACCGCTCATCCTGAGCTCTTCCTGACAGAGGACCGGAGAAGCGTGAGACGAGGCCCCTCCAGGCAGAGTGTCCCCAACAACCCGGAGAGATTCGACTGCCGGCCTTGCGTGCTGGGCCTGGAGAGCTTCTCCTCGGGGAGGCATTACTGGGAGGTGGAGGTTGAAAACGTGATGGTGTGGGCTGTGGGGGTTTGCAGAGGCAGTGTTGAGAGGAAAGGGGAGGCCCTACTGGTCCCCCAGAATGGCTTCTGGACCCTGGAGATGTTTGGAAACCAGTACCGGGCCCTTTCTTCCCCCGAGAAGATTCTCCCCCTAAAAGAGCGTCTTCGCCGGGTGGGCATCTTTCTGGACTATGAAGCCGGAGATATCTCCTTCTATAACATGAGGGACAGATCACACATCTACACATGTCCCCGTTCACCCTTTTCTGGGCCCCTAAGGCCCTTCTTCAGGCTGGGGTCTGATGACAGCCCCCTCTTCATCTGCCCAGCCTTCACGGGGGCACGGGGGCTCCTGGTGCCAGAGGGTGGCTTGATTCTCCACAGGATGGGGACCCATCACCGCAGCCACCGTGAAGAGTTTCCTGGCCTCAGAGCCAAGTAGAGAAGCCTTGGGCCGTCTCTGCTACCAGAGCACAGCATCCCGGAAGGAAATGGGCCCTCCTTCCCTGTGGACCCATGGAAGAACTGAGGGGAGGGAAGCCACAGCTGGAGGTCAGGGACTGGGGAAGCAGCCGGGGAGGTGAGAGCCACCAAGGGGTACGAGTGCTTCGAGCCTCACCCTCACAGCCGAGGGGCTCAGCAGCTGATGGTCCATTTCCCGCCCTCCCCTGAGCTTTCCAGGCCACACAGCAAAGCTCTCCCGGCCTAGAACTGAGCTGAAGGATGAAGACACATCTTGGCCTGGCTCAGGTGTCCTGTCAGTAAACTGGGAGTCAGTACTCCATTCTGAGTATGGCCTGAGGTTTAAGGTCCCTACTGAGCAGGTGAGTACTGAACCAGGTAGATCCCCAGGTTCAGGTTCAAGGGGAAAAGCAGCACTTTCCAACTTTTTGACCTCAGGCTGCCTTTAGACATTAAAAATTATTGAGGGGGGCGCTCTGGTGGATGAGTCGGTTGAGTGTCCTACGCTTGGTTTTGGCTCAGGTCTTGATCTCAGGGTTGTGAAATTGAGCCTTTCATCCAGCTCCGTGCTCAGAACAGAATCTGCCTGAGATTCCCTCTACTTCTCCCGCTGTCCCTCCTCCTACTCCTTGCTGTCTCTCTTGCTAAATAAATAAAATCTTAAAAAATAAATAGATAAAAATTATTGAGGACCCCAAAGAGCTTTTGCTCATTTGGGTTTTATCTGCCCGTATTTATGGCATCGCAGATGGAAACTGAGACATTTTAAAATGTATTTATGACATATTAAATAGCAATAATAAACCCATTATAAGTTAATATAAAAAACATGTTTTATGAAAATTGTTTCCAAGGCAAAATAAATTGTATTGAGAAGTGTGGCATTCTTTAAGTTTTCTACAAATCTAATATCTGGCTTTTACAAGAAGATGGGCTGGACCCTCACATGCATGTCTGCACTGAATGTTGGGGTATCACAAGCTGGGTCATCTCTAGAAACTTCACTGTACACTAGTGAAAGAATGAGAGCAAAAACAAATAATGTCAGTTATTATTATTATGTAAATAGTATTAACCTTGCAGACTCCTTGAAAGTATATCAGGGACCGCCACCCAATCCCCCGGCCAAAATCTTCAAATCATAGGTTGAGAACCAGGATAGAGAATCCTGGGACAGAGTCAGGAATCGGGTATCTAAAATGATGGTTTAAATGGTAGTAATCCAATTGTAAAAAGTAGGCTGAAACAAAGAATATTTAAAAACTTAAGGCAGTGACACATGGCCACCTTCTGGAAAGTACGGGGCACTGAACTAGCTGACTCGGTAAGATGGAAGACTGGGTTATGAACGTGGATGCGTTTTTATTTTTGGTTCTCTTGTTACAATATTGTTTGAACAGGTTTAACCAAAAACACAGGTCTGCAAGTCCAGTCGGAGAACCAGGGCTGCTCATGATTCAGCAGGCCAGGTCCAGAGACCCGCCAAGAGGGTCCTGGGCTTTGAGCAGGATAGAAATCAAATGTGAGCTGGGAAAAAAGTGAGAGCAGCATTTACGGAATAGTGTGACAAGAGTAGAGCAGGCAGAGTGTCTGGGAGACTGAAGGGAGTGTCCTCTTCCTATGGGGATTTATGTTGGAAAGGGGTCCGGGGTGCATGTTCCTTAAGGAATCTAGGGTAGGGTCCAATCAAAAGCATCTGGTGTTATTCCACAAATCACCAAAGGTCGGGGATGTTGACACCAGTGAAAACGGAGGTTTGTTTGGAAGCTAATGTCCTGAAACATTCTTCTCAGATGTTATCAGGTGTACAGGGGCCTAGGAGGAAACTCAGAATGATGCACTTTCTTGCCTCTCCCTTGGAGTGGGAACAGAGCTTCTTTGGCTCACTCAGATGCAAGGTGAGATACCGAACATGAGTACGTGGGGCCTGGCAGAGATGGAGCCTTCCTAAAATGCAGTCCTTTCAGCTTCCCTTTGTCACCAATAACTCCTGTGCTGATTTTGAGCAACTTGAAGCCTTGAAGTGTTCTGGCATTCTGTACAGTAAAGCTTTGAGCAGGTTTGTGTATCCATTAAACGAGTTCACCTATGCCGAACTCAACCCTGACCGCCTCAGAAAGGTTCTGACTCTGAGAGTCGAGTGTGTTGGTGGAGGGAAGGGTTGGGGGGCTTGGAGGGTATACTGTGGGAAATCGCTTCTAAAATTAATAAAATCACTTGGGATAAGCATTTAAATTTCTCCAAACTAACTTAAGATGGGAAATGAGACGGGGGAATGAATGGAGTTAGATGAGTCATGCGGGTGCCCCGGGCAGGTGGCCCCCAAAACGTTCTGATTCTTTCCTAGTCCTCAAGGAAGTCCATCACTTAAGGAGACCCTTCCTAACTTTGCCATTAAAAGTGGTCCCGAGATAGAATAGGGGCTGCATTCCGACCCCATCCCTCCCCGCACTAACCACAAAGCCCAAGGCTCCCAGCGTGTCACCTAAGAAGAAAAGGTTGAGCAATCTTTTTTTTTTTTTTTTTGAGCAGTGTATCTCATAGGAACGCGGAAGCACGACGTTTGCCAGAAAGAACTCTGCAGGAGAAACCGGCCTAAACCAGCCTGCGCCGCGGTGGACCCCGGCGCTGACCCGTCACCGGCTCCTCCCTCTGTGGAATCCGAACACTCGCGGCGGCCGGGGGGTGGAGACCTGACATGCTAATGAGATACGCGGGGCGGGGCCTGTGCCGCCCACTGCGCTGGCGCAGCTTCGCGGCTCGGCGCCCTGGCAGCCGGGTGCCCTTTTTCCCCGCCTCAGCTTCCTTGCAGAGCGCCGGCTGTTCGGGGAGCCGGCGGGCACTTCTGCTCCCAGTCTCAGCCCCCAGTAAACGCTGCCGCATTTTTCTCGGCTTCATGTCAGTTTCTGTTTGAGCTGAAAGCCAAAGAGCCCTGCGGTCGGGAACGTATTCTGGCGACCACGCAGGGACCCCGAGAGAGAGCCCGGGTGAGTCCCCGAGGACCCAGAGCCGGCAGACGGCGGATGGAGCCCCTCTGACCCTTGGGACTAGTGAGCGGCCTGGAGCTCTAGTTCGGCGTCTCGGCGGCGGTAAGTTGTGCCTCCTGCCTCAGCGACTCTGCCCCCTCAGGCCTCGAGCACTGCTTCGCCTGTTTTGGCCCCTCGGTCGCTCGGGTTTGAATTTTCCGGCGGAGGAAGGTTTTTTGGCCTCGCGTTCCTGGGTCGAGTGTCCCCCGCCCCTTGACTCTCCCCTCCCTGATGTTGGTACCCCGCGGGTCACAGGAGGACCCTCCGGTGGGTTGAGCCTGGTCTGAGTGTCCCCTGACTCTCCCCTCCCCGCTGTTGGTCCCAGGTTGAGCAGGACCTGAGTGTCCCTCCGCCCTCTGACTCTCCCCGCCCCAGTGTTGGTCCCCTGCGGGTCACTGGGGAACCCTTTGGTGGGCTGAGCCCAGCCTGAGTGTCCCGGGTCCCCTGACTTTCACCTCCCTGGCGTTGGTCACTGGTGGGTTGAGCCCACTCTGACTGTCCCCGTCCCCGTCGCTCTTAGCCCCTCCTCAGCTTTCCTTCTGACTGGTCTTTTTCCTGGGTTTCTTTAAAAGTCCCATGGATTACCTCTGCTAGTCAGCTTTCACCTTTTTTATAAGTCACCAGATTTTGTTCAACTTCCCAAGCTGGGCAACACCTTAGATGTGATAAAGGACTCCCTTCTAGGAAGGGATCAATTTAAATTGGATGGTTTGAAGAAAAGGAAATTACTATTATTATTTTTAGCACTGGTCCCAATATAACTTGGGGGGCCAGGAATAGTGGCCCCAAAATGGATCATTAAATTTTAATACTGTCTTGCAATTGGGGTTGTTTTGCAAAAGATCTCAGAAGTGGAGAGAAATACCAAGACCCCAGATTCAGGGACTCTTGTAGAGTCTTTGGTAGAGTCTTGTAGAGTCTGTGGTAGCCTTTGTTGCTACCACAGGCACCCACCCACTCACTGCTGGGTTGAAACCAGACATTTTAAATGATCCCCTGTTCCAGTCAACTGGGACCTAGTGCTCCTTCACTGGAGTCCCCTCCCAACCCCCTCTACTCCTGCAACTTTGACTCAAACAACCTCCCCTCCCTCTCCACCAGCTCCCCACCTCCTTATTCAAATGGAGCTTCCACGCCCTCCTCTGGAGTGATCCTCACTGGCACCCACAGCAGGACCACAGACTTAGGCCCCAGCAGGATCTGGTTCCCCTTGGGGAAGTGCTGTACCCGAGGGAGGGGTTCCTGTCTCTTTCTCCCTCACAGACTTGGGGCTATGTAAGGAAAAGTTTGGTCATTCTTCCAAAAAACCATCTCCCATTTAGGGATGCATTTATTAAGTTAAATCTCACATCCCTCAGCTGACAGATGGCATCACAGTCGCGTCTCACTTTTGCACCCTAGATGAGCGGGACGAGATCCTTAGGAAAGCTGGGCATTCTGCTGACAGGGGTCTGCCAACCCAGGAGACAGAGCACTTTGGGTAGGAGGAAACGCTGTCCCTGACTGGGACCCACAATGGGATCCTGAGGGCAGAACCAACAGGGTGCTGGTGAGGCCCTTTATTACCTGCCTTTCTGAAGGGTTGAGGAAGCGCATGGGGAAACCAGTTAGTTACGACCAAGTGTGGGACAGAACTCAGGAGGAGGATGAGAATCCCCCTGTCTTTCTAAACCAGGGCTAGAGGCCTTGCACGCGCTCACACACACACACACACACCCCGCAGGGGAGACCCAGAGGCAGCCGAGCCTTTTATCCTCCGGACTGCCTCTGATATTAGGGGGAAGCTAGGAAAGTTAAGAGGACCGCTCTCAGACCCTGCTCACAGCCTTGGTGGAGGAGGCCTTCAAGGTTTTGAATAACTGAGACAGGACAGAAGAGGCCAATACAGACAAGAGGTTAGTGAACAAGGCACAGATTTTGGCTTCCCTGGTACAGCCGCCACCTTGGGGTGACTCCAGGAAGCCCAGAAGACCACAGCCTGAACCATCTGACCAGAGCAGAGGCAGCCTGGATGGAGAAAATGTGTCTGTGGCAGGTGGGAAGGCCAGGGGAAGGGAGTGGGCCCCATCCTGGCCATTCTCTCAGAAGTGGGGCCACCCCACCACAGAGAAGAGGCCGGAGGACATGCCCAGCTCCCATACCCACTGGGCCCCTCACCATCACACTGGTGGAGCCCGGGGTTACTTCTGATGTGGCAGGTGGGAAACTAAATTCCTGGTGGATATGGGAGCTGCCGCCTTTGTCCTGCCTCACCCTGTTGGCCCCTTTATAACTGTGACCATGTGGGGACTGGGATGGACAGATGGACGGACGGACAGACAAATGGATAGCTAAAGGTAAGACAAGCTTAGTCTCCTTATTGCTTGCGGGGCCTGATCCAGTGTTTTTACTCATTCCGTTCTGAGGTCCCTGCTGTTGGGGAGAGATCTGCTAAACAATTCTGGAACCACAATTTATCTTGAAAATGGTGATATTAAAATGGAGATAGAATAGAAACCAGGAATCCATCCATGGGCATTGCTGAATGGTCCCAGGTTTGAGCCCTCAAATATTGCTCTGAGCACAAAACCAAGGAGATCCATTTGCATGGGATATTCATGTCTGGGGTAAGGTAAAAATGTCTCCTCCAGTCAGATAAAGTTAAAACCCAGTGCACGCTGTCCTTGGAAAAAACAATATTCCATAAAATAAATCTTTAAGAGGAATCCAGCTGTTAATTTCAAAATTTCTCAAATATGGACTATCAAGCCTTATCAAGCCCCATGTAATACCTCAGTCCTCACAGTGAGGCAGCCCAGTGGACAATTTTGCCTTATACAGGATTTGAGGGCTATAAATCAAGGAATTGTTCCCACACACACAGTAGTACCCAACCTATATACTCTGCTTACCCAGGTTCCCAGCTATGCTTGAGTTCTCACTGTCCGAGACCTAAAGGATGCCTTTATTATTATTATTATTATTATTATTATTATTTGCATATTTCTTTATGAGGAGAGTCAATATATACTAGCCTTTGAATAAAAAACACCTGGTACTCAAGGGAATGCTTAGTACATCTGGACTTTAGAGATCACCTATTTGGAAAGGTTCTGGCAAGAGAGTTAGGACGGGAATTAAGAGTGAGTCATGGGATCCTCTTACGGTATGATGGTGATTGGTTCATAGCCAGTTTGACCAAGCAGGCCTCTGATCAGAATACTGGAAAGACCTTAAATTTTCTACTAAGGGAGGATATAGGGTTACCCCATCAAAACAAAAACAGGGCCAGCATTTGGGCTTCACTCTGATACCATGCCGTGGATCCCAAGAGGACCATCAGCGCCTTGCCTGTTCCCTAAACCAAAAAGTGACTCTGACTTTCTGGATACAGCCGAGCTCTGATTCCTTAATTATGGCCTAACGGTGGAGCCCCTTATAAGCCTTGAAGGGGGGAGAAAGGGGACCCCTACAAAAGACTGATGTTAGTGTGCCTTTTTTTTTTTTAAAGATTTTATTTATTTATTTGACAGAGACCACAAGTAGACAGAGAGGCAGGCAGGGGTGGTGGGGGAAGCAGGCTCCCTGCTGAGCAGAGAGCCCGATGCAGGGCTCCATCCCAGGACCCTGGGATCATGACCTGAGCTGAAGGCAGAGGTTTAACCCACTGAGCCACCCAGGCACCCTGTTAGTGAGCCTTTTTAAAGCCTTAAAAACCGAGTTGGATGAGGCCCCTGCACTGGGGCTTCTCAGTTTGGATATGCCTTTTACCTGTATGTCCATGAGAGGCAGGAGATTGCTTTGGGGTCCTGACTCAAAAGCTGGGCCCTGATCA
This sequence comes from Lutra lutra, assembly GCF_902655055.1. Taxonomy (NCBI): domain Eukaryota; kingdom Metazoa; phylum Chordata; class Mammalia; order Carnivora; family Mustelidae; genus Lutra; species Lutra lutra. Next base: position 2,765,792 of record NC_062283.1, on the reverse strand, counting down.
GAGACTGGTGGCCTATTTTTCAAGATAACTAGACCAAGTCACAAGGACATAGCCCAGCTCCCTTAGTGAGTGAGGCCTCAAAGCTGACCCTGAGTCACCATCTAACTCCCCATCAGGTTCAGACAGTATTAGAAATTAAAGGGCACTATTGGCTGACCGGAGGAAGGCTAACTAAGTATCAGGCCCTCTTGCTAGATAGCCAGATGTTATTTTTAAAGTATGCCAGACTCGACCCTGCTGCACTGCTCCCGTCTGCAGAAGATGAAGGTCTCCAGCGCCCGTGTGTGGAGACAATGGAACAGATGGAATATTCCAGCAGACCTGACTTTCAAGACAAATCCCTCGATCGTCCAGATAGGGTTGAGGTGGAAAGCCCACAATGGCCACCTCGCTGAGATGAAAGGCCGCCGAAAGTGACACGGCATTTCTCCACCAAGTCACTTCTGCATAGCTCTAAGAACTACCACGAGACTCCTGAGCCAATCAGCAGTGAGAAACCGCAAAAAAATCTCTAGTTTACCTATAAATGACTGTCCCAACAAAGGCCAGATGCTCAGACTTTGGGAAGGATCCTGCTGAGCCCACCCGCGTTCATAAAGCTGTGTTCTCCCATTTCTCCGCGTGCCGCTTGAGTTTCCCCAGTCGCCTCAGATTTTCCGCAACATTTGGTTCCCTGACCGGGAAACTCAACCGTGCTGGCCCATTGTGCCACCACCGGTGTGAGACAGGAGACAGGCTGCGGAGGGCAACGGAGCACCTGCCCTAGGGTTTAGGTGCACCCTGCTGATTTCAGCGGACCCAAGGCTGGGTTCTCCCCAACAGCCGTGGCTCGCCTCCCCCCTGCCAGACCAACAACAGGAGACTGGGGACAACTGACCAGATCCACCCGTTGAACCAGGGAAGCCCCAGGGCCACTGTCCAAGCCAGACCCACCCCTGTGGGTGGAACAGGAGACTGATCACCTCCCATCAGTCCAGGGTACCCAAGGGGGGTGTCCAGCCTGTTTGAATCTGAAGAAACACTTGTATGTATGAATGTGTCTGTACAGCTCCACAGCTTCCGCCACGGAGTCTGAGTGGGCTGCACCCTGAGCCTCGCGGAGCGTCATACAGTGTAATGGTCATCTACTCTATGGAGTAGCCTGTCCCGGGGCTTATATGGATAGACCTTAGCTAAGACGCTCCTAAGTTCCCGTGAGGGACGGGAGCAGGACAGCAGCTGAAAGTACCCTACCCTTTGTTTGCAACACTTCATGATGGATAGGAAACCCAGCAAACCCGTTGTCTTAGATTGCATGCTTAAAAATCAGGAAAGGCTTTAGTGCTGACTACAGGGTACATATGACCCCAGGAAAACTGAGAACCCTATGTGAACTGGAGTGTCCCACTTTTTGATGCTGGCTGGCCCTCAGAAGGAACCTTAGACCTCCCCACCGTCCAATGCATTTATCTTGTAGTCCCAGGAAACCCAGGACATCTGGACCAGTTCCCATACATTGATTCCTGGTTAGAGATAGCCAGGACCCTTCCCACATGAGAATGGTTCTGTGCCAATGGCAAGGGACAGTACAGGATTCTCGTGACACAGCCGACTAAAAGCATCCGAAATAAGGCTATACATCAAGGGCTCCCACCACTCTATGGGCCTCCGACCCTCTCAACTGCCTCAGCCCTCCCAACTGCACCTGAAGTGGAACCCAACACATCACCACCTTCCGTTTCATCATCAGGCATACCCTCTCCACCTTCTCTCACTTGTATGCTGTTAGTTGCCCCACCAGTGGCTCTGGCTCCACCAACAGCAGCAATTTCCCCACTGCCTCCGACTCCCCAGATGCCAGTAACCCTGCAGCCAGCACCAGCCTCCTTGCCAGTTCCTTATGGGGACCCCTCCCCAGACTCTTTGCTGACTGTTCCTGATGAGGATCCCTCCCCAGAACGCGAGCCATGGAACATCAAACGTCGCCTCCGAATGCGATAAATTCCCACTTACCAGATGTCTCTCCAAGAAACTCAAGGTCCTGACAGAATTGGAGTAGATGGCACCCCCCAACCAGGCAGACCCATTATCTACTATCAGCCCTTCACCCCCACAGACCTGAACTGGAAGCATAACACTTCTGCCTTTTCGGAAAAACCACAGGCAAGGATCAACCTTATGGAATCCATCTTCCAGACCCACCTACCAACCTGGGAAGACTGCCAGCAGCTTGTTCAACACGGAGGAAAGAAGAATTCTCCAGGAGGCACGTAAATGGCTCGAAGAGCTGGCACCAGTGGGCTCCTTAAACCCAGAGGGATGGACCCAAGAGTCTGCCCCGGACAACCAGCCTGGCTGGGACTTCAACACAGAGGAAGGCCGGAATGCCATCAAGTGCTACCAAGATGCTATCCTGCGGGGCCTCCGCCAGGGAGCCAAAAGACCTACTAATATGTCAAAAACAGCTGATGTGACTCAGGACAAAGAAGAGGTTCCCGGTAATTATGATGAGCAGCTCTGCGAGGCTTTCCACATATACACTCTATGTGATCCAGAAGCACCAGAGAATCAACGAATGGTAAATGCAGCATTTGTGGCTCAGTCAGCCCCTGACATCCGCCGCAAACTCCAAAAACTTGAGGGTTTCGCTGGGATGAACATCACTCAACTACTAGAAATAGCAAACAAGGTCTACCGCAACCGAGACACTGAAGCCAAACGAGAGGCTGAAAAGGAATGAAACAAGTTACTCTGCTAGCCGCAGCCCTTCAGCAAGGCTCCCAACCACATGAAACAACAGGGCGATCAGAGACGCAACCTCAGCAGTGCAGAACCCTCAAAAGGGACCATTGTGTGTATTGCAAGGAAATGTGGCACTGGAAAAATGAGTGCCCAGATCGAAAGCCCAGGTCACAAGCCCTCCACCCAACCCAAGATCCGGGCAAACCAAGGTCCTGACTTCATCGGGCTGGCCAATATAGATTTAGATTCATGGAGACCAGGCTCAATGATACTAGGCCCTCCAGAGCCCACAGTTAATATGAACTTTGGGGGCCAGAAGATCACTTTCATGGTTGACACCGGAGCATAACACTTTGTAGTGACCACCCCAGTGACACCCCTAACAGGATGAACCATAACCATCATGGGGGCCATGGGATCAGACCACAAGTCAACCCTTCTGCCAATCACGGACCTATAAACTAGGAGGACATATAGTCTCCCATGAATTCCTATATGTCCCAGACTGTCCAATACCGCTGTTGGGAAGAGACTTACTTTCAAAATTATGGGCACAGATTTCTTTTGAGCAGTCAGGACAAGCCACCATGAATCTAAGCCCCACCAAGCCCTGGATTATCATGTCCCTAAACACACCCCGATGAGGAATGGAGACTATTTGAACAAGACCATCCTGAAACTAGCCCTGAAGCCTTCCAGACCGCAGTCCCCAGTGTATGGGTAGAAGATAACCCACCCGGGCTTGCTGTCGGCAGGCCCATTATTATAGAACTAAAAATTGGAACTCAACCCCAATAGCAAAGACAGTATCTGATCTTGCAGGAAGCTCAGTTGGGCGTACAGGCTCATCTGTAGCGACTGAAAAAGGCAGGCACCCTAATTGAGTGCCAATCCCCTGAAACACCCCGCTGCTCCCAGTCAAGAAACCTAATGGTGACTACCAACCCGTCCAGGACTTGCGTGCTGTAAATCAAGTTACTCAAACCGTACATCCAGTAGGCCCAACCCCTACACCCTTTTACGCCATATCCCACCAAACGCTGCCTGGTTCACCTGCCCCGATTTAAAGGACGCCTTCTTCTGCATTCACTTGGCCCCAGTAAGCCAGCTCCTATTCACCTTTGAATGGATTGATACCAGCACAGGTGCCCAGACGCAGCTAACCTGGACCCAGCTCCCACAAGGCTTCAATAACTCACCAACAATATTCAGTGAAGCCCTGGCCTCGGACCTGGCTGACGTTCCCCGAGACCAGACTGGTTGCACAGTCCTCCAGTATGTGGACGACTTTCCCATCACCAGCCCCACTGAAGAGACTAGCCATCGGGAAACGCTTGACCTCTTATAATACTTGTCGAAGAGAGAATATCGAGTCTCTTGGGAAAAGGCTCGACTATGTAGACAAGAAGTTAAATATTTGGGATTCATAATAACTCAAGGGAAGCGAGCCCTCAGCGTAGAATGAAAGGCTATAATAGCTAGCTTCCCACAGCCCACTGCTAAGTGGGACCTATGTGAGTTCCTGGGAGCCGCAGGATTCTGCCAGATCTGGATACTGGGGTTCTCAGTCATAGCCAGGCCCCTGGACAATCTGCTAGTGGGACTTGGAGACACAACTTTTACAATGGAAAGGCACACAAGAAAAAGCATTTAAGAAACTTAAGGACCTACTTGGAAAAGCTCTAGCCCTGGGCCTATGTGACACTGGAAAACCTTTCTGCCTATATGTCCATGAAAAGGATAAAACAGCCTTAGGGCTCCTAACTCAGCCCATAGACCCCTGGAGAAAGCCAGTTGCATACCTGTCCAAAAAATTAGATCCCATTGCTTCTGGATGGCCCCCTTGCCTGCAAGCCCTGGCAGCTACCATACTTCTTATCAAAGGAGCTGACAAACTCACTCTTGAACAGCAGCTAACGGTAAAGGTTCCCCACTCAGTAGTAACTCTAATGTACGGCCAAGGTCAAAAACAGACACCAAATGGCTGGCTCTCTCAGTATCAAGGACTACTCCTGGAAAATCCCCACATTACCTTGCAGTCTGTACAGGCTCTGAGCCCAGCCACATACCTTTTGACGGCAGAAGGAGAATAAGAACATAACTGTCTGGAAATCATTACTGAAGTATACGCCACCCGTCCGGACCTCAAGGACTCCCCTTTAACAAACGCTGACCTCACCCTATACACTGATGGCAGCAGCTTCCTGAGTAATGGTTCAAGGAAAGCGGGTTATGCTGTCACCACAGCCACGGAGGTCCTGGAAGCTAAAGCCCTCCCTGCAGGATGGTCTGCTCAAAGGGCTACCTCTGGGCCTTAATATGGGCGCTTACATTATCGAAGGACAAAAAGCTCAACATATACACAGACTCAAGATATGCCTTTGCCACCTTACATGTGCACAGGGCAATATACAAAGAAAGGGGGCTCCTGACATTATTAGAGATGGTACGGGCCCCCCAAAGCCTAGCTGTCCTTCGTTGTTGGGGACACCAGAAAGGGGATGATGAGCCTGCCACTGGGAACTGCCGAGCTGACCAAGTAGCCAGCGAGGCTGCACAAAACAGACAACCTGCCACCATAGCTCCCGTCACTCCCTCCCTGCAAAATCCCACATTACGTGGCTGCCGAAGATAGTTGGGCCAAGACTGAAGGAGCAGTCCAGCACCCGCAAGGATGGTGGATCCTCCCAGATGAGCGATTGTTCCTTCCCGCGGCCCTCACCCCTCATGCATTTGCGGAACAACATTCAACCTTGCACCTGGGAAAAACAGGACTGGAAAAACTTCTGGCAAAACACTTCTACATTGTCAGACTGGCAACACTGTGTAAGTCGGTCATGGACCGTTGGGTCACTTGTGCTAAACATAATCCAAAAACGGCCCACTCTACCCCCTGGGCTACAACACATAGGGACAGCACCCTTTGAAGATTTAGAAGTAGATTTGACCGAGATGGTCCCTCATCGAGAAATCAAATGTCTCTGTCCTAGTCTGCACCTTTTCAGGATGGGTTGAAGCCTTTCCCACTCAAACTGAAAGGGCCAGAGAAGTCACCAAGGTACCGCTCCAGGAAACTGTCCCCCGATATGGGATTCCGCTCACCATTCACAGTGACAGTGGCCCTGCTTTCATCTCAGAAGTTCTACAAGGACTAACTTAAGCCCTTAACATCTCCTGGAAACTCCATATGGCCTATCAACCTCAGAGTTCAGGGAAAATAGAGCGCATGAACCGTACCCTAAAGGAAACCCTCCAAATTACATGCTGAAACCTCCCTGGGTTAGACAGAGTTACTCCCCTTAGCACTCCTCCATTCCCGCTGCATTCCACAGAAACATGGATACTCTCCTTTTGAAATACTCTATGGCAGACCGCCCCACCTTATTAATCCCCACCCTCGGCAATCTCAAGGTCTTAGGGGATACACATCTCCATAGCCAACTAAAATCCGTAGGACAAGTCCTTACAAAACTACATGCCCACCTGTTGGCGAGAGCCCCTGTATCACTAGGAACTCCCATCCATTCCTTTCACCCTGGGGATGAAGTCTGGGTAAAAGACTGGAAACATACACCCATCCGTCTACTTATAACCCCTACCCGCCCTCAGGGTTTCCGGCCTCACACCATGGATCCACCACTCATGAGTAAAAAAGACCAATCCAGAACAGATCTCTTTGACTTCACATCCATCACCATCAGACCCCCTAAAAGTTACTCTCAAAAAGGGCCCCCAAAGTACCAGACTTAAAACTGGGGAGTCCAGCGTGGAGTAATACTTATTCTCCTCCTGGCACCCCTAGAGACTCAGGCCAGTATCCATGTTGGACACTGACTAGAGAATGGGTGGGGCCATCCAGGGGGCAAGGGAGGAAAGAAATTGTTATTGCCAACCAGACCACCTCCCCAACCCAGCGTCCTACCTTCCAAGTACCACAGTGTCAGCTCCTGCCTTGGCCCTGGGCAAGCCTATGTCGCCCTGGGGACAATATACACATTTGTCCAGGAGACAACGGGATGTGGGGGTAAAGCAGATGGCTTTTGTTCCCGATGGGGATGCGAAACTCTAGCCCCCTGGACGGAAACGGACTCACATCTCACTGTTTCCCCTCTTGAAACTGGAAATCCAGCAGCAACTCTGTCTCTCACTCCACCGCGGTGCAAAAGTGCTTATTGGGATCAACAGAGGTCCTGGGGACTCCGGCTGGATGTCACGGAAAGGACCCAGTGGCCATACTTTCACTCAGACATAAGGGGGGACGGACTCCTATTCCCTCCTGTGCTCCCCCTGGTCCCTCTATTGCTAACTATACTCGCCAACTCCTAAATACCACCTGTCACTTCTGGCTTCATTCTACGTCTTCTCTTATAAACACTGCTTGCTGGATCTGCCTCCCCTTAACTGATTTAGGTTTTGTCGGCATTCCTGTTCCCCCTGGATGGTTGATGCCCAACGGAACAGATTCCAAAACTTTCGGACCAGTATAGTTAAAAAGAGTTCCATTAAGCCCAGCACCCAATCTCACTTGTTTCCTAGCTCCTGGTCTCTCTCAGACCCAAGATAAATGCCGCCATAAATTTACGGCCCCCTCTCTTAATACACCCCCCCCCCCCAGCATTTTCCTTTCCTGCAATGGCCTCCTCTGGAGGTGTCGTAATACTGACAGAACCATTTCTGGTCGCATACGTGTCTTCTCGCCTGCTGTTTCACTTTACTCGGACTTGAAGATCCAAACCTGAATGACCTCTGGCATACGGGACCGATGGGCCATAGCATTACCTTTCCTGAGAGCCCGATGCGAGGCTCGATCCCAGTACCCTGAGATCATGACCTGAGGTGAAGGCAGCGGCTTACCCCACTGAGCCACCCAGGCACCTGAAAGATTTTATTTATTTATTTATTTGATAGAGAGAACAAGCAGGGGGAGCAGTAGAGGGAGAGAGAGAGGGAGAAACAGACTCCCCGCTGATCAGAGAGCACAATGCGGGGCTCGATCCCAGGACCCTGAGATCATGACCTGAGGTGAAGGCAGCGGCTTACCCCACTGAGCCACCCAGGCACCTGAAAGATTTTATTTATTTATTTGATAGAACAAGCAGGGAGAGCAGTAGAGGGAGAGGGAGAAACAGACTCCCCACTGATCAGAGAGCACAATGCAGGGCTCGATCCCAGGACTCTGGGATCATGACCTGAGCCAAAGGCAGACGTCTAAGGGACTGAGCTGCCCAGGCGCCCCCAATCAGCTGGTTAAACAGGCCACCTGAGCTCAGGAGCCAGCTCAGATTACCACCATGAGTTCCCCAGTCACCCTCAGAACCCCCTGATGGAACAGGAGGAAGCAAAGAGATACGAATATACAGAAAAAAGCCCTGGCTGGCTTATGAGAGAGGACAAAATTCTCATTCCCGAGGCCCAGCAGTAAAAGCTCATTCAACATTTCTATGATGTCACCCATTATGGAAGAGACCTCCTATAGGACTTGGTGTGAAAGGTCTTTTCAGGATAGGGACTTAGACTATAAAACAAGTTACCCTCGCCTGTGCCTTAGGCACCCAAAGCAAACCACAGACCCATCCAATCAGCCCCCACTTCTTACACCAGCCCAACACCAGGGGATGTATCCTGGGGAAAATAGATGAAGTAGTCTTTAGTCTGCTGCACCATGAGCCGGCCACAAATACCACCTTGTGTTTGTTGATACTTGTACTGAATGGGTAAAAGCCTTCCCCACCTGGTATGGGAAGGCAATGGAGGTCTATAAATTCCTCCTAAAAGAAAGTTCCCCAGTTTGGGCTCTCCAAGTCTGCAAAGTGAGAGACTCCTTTTACAGCTGAAATACTCAGAGCCTTTCAGCGGCCCTGGGAATAAATTATAAATTGCATGCTCCCTGGGCCCCCTATTTCTCAGGCAGGTTGAAAAGATGAATCATGGGGCGCCTGGGTGGCTCAGTGGGGTAAGCCTCTGCCTTTATCTCAGGTCATGATTTCAGGGTCCTGGGATCGATCCCCTCAGCGAGGAGTCTGCTTCTCCCTCTTTCTCTCTGCCTGCCTCTCTGCCTACTTGTGATCTTCGTCTGTCAAATACATAAATAAAATCTTTAAAATAAAATAAAGATGAATCATACCCTAGAAAAGACTTGAGGAAAAGTGTGAAGAAACTCATGAGCCTTGGGTCCAGTTGCCTCCTACCGCACTACCCAGGATTGCCACAGTCCCTAAGACTAACCTAAGACTCAGCCCATTTGAAAGGACATGGGAGACCCCTCCTCACCCCCCGATATTTTACTGGTTGGGAACATAAGCCAGAGCTTGCGTCATTTTATTTAGGCCAGGTGCAAAAAAGCCATTGTGGATTATGCTAATTACATGCTACCAGCACCCCCTAGAGGTCATTTAGAAGTGACCCCTTCTCCCCGCCACCCCAACCTGTGCACATTAATCCAGGCGATCAGGTCCTCCTGAAAACCTTGGAAGGAGGGCTTCCTGGAGGATCAGTTGCTCCCCAAGTGGAAAGTCCCCTATTGACTGATTTTAGCCACCCCAAGAGCAGTTAAGCTGCAAGGAAACCCTAGCCGGCTACATCTTTCTAGGCTAAAACCTTTTTCTCCTGGACATCCTCAGAAATGCCCGGAAGGCCCAGAACCATCTGACTCATGTGAGCCTGTGGAAGACCTCAAATACTTGTTCAACAAGCGACCCTCAGAGTCAGATAAGTGTTTAAACCTTGGTGGTTTGGTTTGCTGACGTTGCTTTTTGTTGCCTTTGTTTTACTTTTCCTTCTCTGTGAGTACTGTTTCGGGTCATCTCTCCTCCCTGGGAAAGACCCGTTCTGCCCCTGCAGGGTCTAGAAGATCAAACCAATGATGAGACTGATGAAGTGGACTCTTCTCTTGGCCCTTCTCCCGGGGATGAGTTGGGAAGAAAACAACAAAGGCGGGGAAACCTGGAGAGAAAATGCAATTGTCAACATTTCTAGCATTGTGGCCTCAGGAAATAACCTCTCTGATTGTTGGATCTGTCATCCTCCCCCACAAGACGGGGTTCCAAAGCTCCAGTTTGTACCTGTCAATGAGGATATTACTCTCACCTTGACTTCTGGTCCTATTAGGAGCACGGCCCTTCTAGTAGTAGAACTCGATGATCGCGATGATATGAAGTGTGTCGGGCTTACAGACTCTTGGAACCAAACCGGTCTCCAGGTTAAGCGGCCTCTTCTCTGTCGAGAGCAAGGACAGCCCTGTTGCCCCTGCCAGACACACACTTGCCTTACCAATGTGGGAAGCTTGCCCTCCGTTTATCCTATGTCATTTTCCTCTTCAAGCTCTTCATGTACTCCCAACCAGACCCACTGGTGTGTGGACTCCTCTCTTCTTTCCCAAGATGACCAACCTAACTTCTCCTGTACCTACTGGAAAGGAATAGCAACCCCTTCCTGGAGGCTCACCTATCAGACCCCATCTGCTTTCGATAGCCAGGAGGGAATAGAAGAGGATTCAGACCTTGGTGGGGGGCCACTGGATGGAGGGCCTCTGTCCCCCAGATGCAAGAGTACACCTAACTGGGGTCGCCTTTTACGAAGTTGGTTTAACTCCTCTTCACCCCGCCAAGCTTGTACCCCACCAGGGTATCTGTTTCTCTGTGGTACCCCCCAAAATAAGCTACCCTACGAAGGGAGCCCTAATTCCTCCTTCTCCAAGCCTCTTCAGGCAGTGGCCTATTCGTGTGTAGATAATGTTCACTTCCGGGGAGAATGCACTTTGGGACGATTGGGCCCTAAAGGGTTAGGCGCCACTATATATAACATCACCTCTCAAACCAGACATAAGAGAGCACTTGGGCTTATCTTGGCAGCAACTGGAGAAGCCATAGGACCGGCTGCCCCCTGGAGGGGGTTTGCTTATCATGAAACAACTTTAAAAAACCTTACCCAGCTCGTAGAAAACCTGGCCACACACACTGGTGACAGCTTAGAGAGCCTCCAGGAGTCCCTGGATTCCGTGGCTAATGTACTTGACACGCGGTTAGCTCTAGATTATCTTCTGGCCAAACAAGGGGGTGTCTGTGCGGTAGTCAACAACACTTGTTGTGCCTACATCAACAGCTCTGGGGAAGTGGAACCAAACGTTCAGGAGACTTACAGACGAACCAGATGGTTGCATGGGTTCGATAATCACACTGCCCAAACTATGGGACGCAGGCAGAGGCTCTCTGCCTAACATTGTGTGATTCCTCCCTTTCCTGGGCTCTCTCATTCTTTTGTTATTATTCAGGCCCTGCCCCTTTAATCGTCTGTTTAAGTTTGTGTCTTCTAGATGACAGCAGTTTCCTGTGGAACTGTGATAGCACAAGGGTCCCACATACCGGTCCCAAGAGGAGCAACGTCCCTATAGGGTGTTAGAGCATTTGGTGAGAGATTGGTACCCCTCCAGGTTAGGACAGGGACAACACCCCATTCAGCAAGAAGCAGTTTCAGAAGGTGAGACCTTCGGCCCCTACTCCCTAGGAATAAGCAGGGTAAAATCTCTCAGGGGGAGACTGAAATAGAATAGGGGCTGTGTCTGGGACCCTATCCCACCCTAACCACGAAGCCCATTGCTCTGCGTATCACCTAAGAAGAAAGAAAAGGCTGAACCAACCACTTGTTTTTGAGGAGTGTATTTCAGGGGTGCAGAAAGGAGATGTTTGCCAGAAAGAACTCTCGAGAAGAATCCAGACTAAACCAGCCTGTGCCACAGTGGACTCCAGCTCTGACCCTCCACCTGCTCTTTCCTCCAACAATTCTAAAGACAGTCATAATACTTGGACAGTCCTAACACTCTTGGCCCCAGGATGAAGACCTGACATGCTAATGAGACACACGCTGACTGTGGACTGGAGTTATCCACTGCGCCTGCAAGCAGTTTTCCGTATCTCCACCCCTTCCAGCTGGGATGTCCCTGCTCTCCTGCCTCATCCCCTTTGCAAACTTCCAGGGCCTTTGTTCCCAGTGCTGCCTCCCTGGTACTGGGGCATGAGCCTCAATAAACACTCCCTAAATCTTTTCTTGGCCTTGTGTCAATGTCTGTTTTTGCTGAGAGCCAAAGAGCCTTGGGGTTGAGAACAATCCCACCCAGTCCTCTTTCTTGCCTTTCTCCGGTCCCTATTCTCTGGTGATGTGGATGCCTTTTTACTTCTTAGTACAGGGAGGGTATTTTTCATATGGGAGATTTGCTTCCTGCTGTCAGTGGGATGGAGGAGGGTGTGGGTGTCCTTGAACTCAGTGTTTCCTAAGTAACTTTAGATAATCAATATTCCAGAGGGGTACATCATGGGGCAGCTGCTCTTTCTCCCTAGATCATTGTTGGGGGGGGGACTACACCTCCCATCTTAGGTTTTCAGGTAGGACGGTAGCAAAAAGATTAACAAGAGAAAAACAGTTAACGCATCACAAGAGAGGAACCTACGTGAAAATAACTCTGAATGGCAGCTTAGAATTTCCAACTTATTTACCACCTTCAATAAAGGATAGTCAATTTATAGAGAAATGACAGGGCAAAGGAATACAAATTTAGGCCACAATGGAAGGAAAAAGAAGGAGGGAGGTCAGAGGAAAGTTTGCAGATTATTCTGGTTCCTCTCTGGACAGGTAGATGTCAGTGTCCGGTAAAAGGAGAATTTATATCCAGCCTTTAGGCAGAAAAGGGGAAAGGTAAAAGCAGTGTTGGCTGTTTTTTTCCTTTTTATTTCTTTTTAAGATTTTTTAAATTTTGGGCACCTGGGTAGCTCAGTGGGTTAAGCCTCTGCCTTCGGCTCAGGTCATGATCTCAGGGTTCTGGGATCAAGCCCCGCATCAGGCTCTCCGCTCAGCAGGGAGCCTGCTTCCCTGACCCCCCCCCCCACCTGCCTCTCTGCCTACTTGTGATCTCTGTTAAATACATAAATAAAATCTTTTAAATTTTTTTTCATTATTTTTGAGAGAGCGTGAGCAGAGAAGAGGGGCAGAGGGAGAAGCAGACTCCCCGCTGAGCAGGGAGCCCGTGTGGGGCTCAGTCCCAGGATTCTGGGTTCATGACCTGAGCCAAAGGCAGATGCTTAACCACTGAGCCACCCAGGCACCCTGTTATTTTTTTTTCTCACTTGAAAACCTTTAATTTATACAAGTAACTATTAATACAAAAGTAGGTTAAACAGGTTTTTGGTTTTGGTTTTGTTTTGTTTTTTTCTGGCAGAGTTTAAATGCACTTAATGGATATTTCCAAAGAAAATGCATTTCACTGCAGCGTTCAGAACTAAAATACTGAAGTTTTTGCCTCTAACTGCGGTGGCTGCTTCTAATTACCTTCAGCTCAGAAGAATTTCTGTGACAAAGTGGCATGTTGGGGTAGCCTATTCTGCTACCTTGCATCATCAGAATTTCTGGGACTTCTTTTTCTCCCTTTCATCTTAAGATTGATTCTCTGCTCATTGGTCATCACATGCCTGAGGCTTCTCATTTGGACAGTATTTTTATTTTGGAATGAAATGGGGCTGGGGAGGGGTACACAGGGAGGAAGGATGAGTTTGATTGCTTGTCATGGGTGTTTGTGCCTTAGACGTGCTTGGATTCCATACCTTTCAAGATGACTGCCAGTCAAAAGTCATCCCAATCCAGAATCTAGAAATAAGATTCCAGGTTTTTCAAAATTGGATTCATGGTGACTGGCTGGCTCAGTCGGAAGAGCATACAATTCTTGATCTTTTTTTTCTTTTTTAAACAGGGAAATTTGTTGTTTTTTTTTTAAAGATTTTTTTAAGATTTATTTGACACAGAGAGAGAGCATAAGTAGGGGGAGCAGCAGAGGGAGAGGGAGACAGGTTCCCCACTGAGCAAGGAACCCGATGTGGCACTCGATCCCAGGACCCTGGGATCATGACCTGAGCTGAAAGCAGAGGCTTAACCTTCTGAGCCACCCAGGCTCCCCAGAAATTCTTGATCTTGATTGAGGTTGAGTTCTGGCCTCACGTTGGGTATAGAGATTACATAAATAAGTAACCATTTTGAAAAAATTGGAAGGGATTCTCAAGGTTATAAAATCCCAAATACCTTTAGATCTGAAGGAGATTGTGGTCTCTGAGAAAGTAAAAACCAGGTATGACCGCTGCTGTCAACATCGGACTAGACCATTCCGTAACTGTGGAGACAAAACACCTCCCCTCTGTAATCAGGCTGGAGCACAGACAAAAATACAAGACCACATGCAAACCACGAAAAGGACCATACATGCCTGTCTTGGCTCGCTGCTGCTTTACCAATTACAGTTTTAACCGGTTCTGTTCTACTTCCTAATAAAAATTGGAATATTGGATCCCAGTCTCCTGGTTTCCAACAGCATCCATCCAGAGCAACCTTTCCAAACTCCCAACCAAACTGAAATCCTGTAAGTTCCTCCCACGCCCTCTCACTGAAACCCCCCACCTCCCAGCCCCCCCACTGTGTGCGGGATCCATGCTGCTTTCACAAGTACCATCAAAGTCAACTGGGTTCCGCCACAGGTGGCCTTTAGCTGGTGGGGTCCAGCATGACCACAGAAAAGTCAGAACCCCATCAGGCTCCCAGCCCTCGTTCCCATCCATCCCGAAGTTGGCTCCAGACTTTTGGGTAAGTTCCCCAAGTACAGCAACATTTCTTAACATCCAGCGCCAAAAGGAACTTCCTGCAGATTTCTAAGAATTTAAACGGAAACAAAGTGCATTCTTGTTCATGATTTTTGATCCGTTTTCAGTAATCAGGTATTCACAGAAGGGAACAGTCACTCCATTGTGTGAATCGTAAGCACTTTCCATCCTCCTTCCCATGTCTTAAATCTTAATTACTTTAGTTCTGTTTATTTTCCAAAGGAACTCCTAAAAGAGCTTGGAGAATTCTGGGGTTATCCCACATTTTTCTTTCTTTTTTTTTTTAAGTGGCTTTTTTTTTTTTTTTTTTAGGATTTTATTTGTTTATTTGACAGACAGATCACAAGTAGGCAGAGAGACAGGCAGAGAGAGAGGAGGAAGCAGGCTCCCTGCTGAGCAGAGAGCCCAATGTGGGCTCGATCCCAGGACCCTGAGATCCTGACCTGAGCCGAAGGCAGAGGCTTAACCCACTGAGCCACCCAGGCGCCCCCCACATTTTTCTTTAAACAAGGCTTTGCATCTCATAAAACCTCTCTGTTATGGCAGAATGGAAGAACCACAATTGTACATATATCAGTGACTCTTCATTACTCTGGGATTCTGGGCTTCTGCTTACTGGATTTGAAGCCTCAGGATACATGAAAACGAAAAATACTGACAGCATTTTAGCAATAAGGGCAGAGAGAAGACAGTGTAAATTGCCTCAGCTTTCTCCTTAGGAGACATATAGGCCTCTTGGAAAGTGACCCTAAGATTAGTGAACTCATTTCTCCCAGAGTAACTTGAAGGCATATCATCTGTAGCTGATAATTAGGAAAGAAGTTGAGGGGGGAAGGGGTTGCAGGCAGGAGTGTGGTGGCTATGGGCTGGGAGTGGAGGCCAGGGAACAGGCTGGAAAAGGTCTTTTCATGAGGATAATAGACGATTCTTAGCATGGTGTCTCATTTCTTTGGAGAAAAAAGAGGAGCCTTCAGAATCTAGCATTCACTCTCCCTCCCTCCCTCCCTTTCCCCTCCTTACCTCTTCTCAGTCTCCCTCTGCGTGTGTGTATGTGTGTGTGTCTGTCTTGACTGTTTCTCAGTAATCACCTGCATGCATACACTTTTCTGTGATACTCACCCTGAAAGATCCTCAGCCAAAAAGAGGCTAAACTCTGTTTTTTCAGGTTTTTATTGCCTCCCCAAAGAGGGTGAATGCATGTAGCCATGCTTTGGAGGGTTTGCCTACCAGGAAGCAGGAAAAGAGGCAGGGGCTACATTCTGGAAAGAACTCAAACAGTGGCCCACACAACCCTGACCCTTTCCCAGGATCCTCCTATTTTCCCCTGTTCGGTCCAATTGCACTTGGCCGGCTCCAGAAAGTTCCCTGTCTGTCCCTCCTTTGTGTTTCCTGGAACTCTCCATTTCGAAAGCATTTCCAGGAATATGACTCAAAGATGTCCCCACTCAATCAGACCTCAGTGTCTTCTTGCTCCCCAGGGTACACTTCATCTCCATCTGCCTCCACGAGCCCCTCTAATACACAGAAATCCGTCTGTATCGTCTCCAGGTCTCCCCCCTTCCTTTCTAGCCGCCCTTCATACATGCAAAGCCTGGTGTGGCAACTCACGTAAATTGAACACAGGCTGGGTAAATAGGGGAGTGGGATCACTGTTACAATGTGGACATATCATTAGGTCACTTCTGATTATTACCAGCGTGCCAACCATGTGTGCCCCAGGAAAGAGCGGTTGACCACAAAGCTCCCTCGCAGGCCACTGCGTTCAGTACGACACCTGCTTGGTGCCCATTTGCTCTCATCCTTTCTCCTAGCTCGGTTCAGCAAAAGAAAGAAGCCCGAGACCCTGAGCCAGAGCCGCCCCTCAGGGCCATCTCCACAATCATGGAAAGCCCGGAGCCGCCGCCTCACCTGAGGCTTCTGAGTAAGGATCGAGGTAAAGCTCTGCAGACCAGCAGAGGGGGGAGGACTCGGATCCTGCTCCAGGCCTACCGGATCCGAATCTGCTATTTAGAAAACCCTCCGGGGAAGCATAGGCTCCGGTAAGTTAAAGAAGCCCGACTCTGGGAGGGACGGGGTGGGGCGGGGATGACCGAGTGCTGATAAATCATCCGGAGTGTTCTGTGGTGGAAACGGTACTCCGGCTGTTGGAGGCTGGGAAATATGCCTGATGAGAGCACAGAAAAGTAAGCAAAGGAACGAGATGAACCATTTAATGCCTTCTCTCCTCCGTCCCCGAAAAGCACAAGAAGTTGTACAGGAAAAGAAATGACATCAGATGTGATGCTTAGATCCATAAAAATCACAGCTACATAACCAATAGCATTGGAAACATTGAACAGAAGGGATCTATTTCTGTTGTATTAGGGTTCCCCAGAGAGACAGAACCAAGAGGATATATACAGATATATAGAAAACCATGTGTTAGGAGCGCTGGTTCCTGTGATTATGGAGGCAGAGAAGTCCCCTGATTTGCCCCCTGCAAGCTGGAGGCCCAGGAATAGTGGTAGCGTAGCTCCAGTCCAAACCCCAAGGCCTGAGCACCAGACAGAAGATAGATGGAGACCCTCCTGCCACCAACTCAAGCAGAGACCAGACTGTCCTTCCCCCGTCTTTTTGTTCTCCTTCAGGCCCTCAGTGGAGTGGATGAGGGCCATGCACATTGTGGAGGGAAATCTGCTTTAACTGTCCGGATTCAGATGCTTGTCTCTTCCAGAAACATCCTCACAGACACACCCAGAGATAATGTTTTACTAGCTCTCTGGACATTGCTCAGCCCGGTCAAGTTGACACATGAGTTAACTGTCACAAGAATTAAACTGTCATTGACTTCATTGATAGGGCTCTGCAAAGTAATATCGAAAAATGGGTATGTCAAGAAAAAGTTGACAGAAGCGGGGGGCTCAGTTCGGTTGAGCGACCAACTCAAGTTTCAGCTCAGGTCATAATCTCGTGGGTTGGTGGGCAGGGGGATTCTCCTTGAAGATTCTCTCCCTCTGCCCCCACCCGTGCATGTGCACACACTCTCTCTTTCTCTCAAGTAAATAAACCCATCTTAAAAAAAATTATGTTAGGGGCGCCTGGGTGGCTCAGTGGGTTAACCCTCTGCCTTCGGCTCAGGTCATGATCTCAGGGTCCTGGGATCGAGCCCCACATCGGGCTCTCTGCTCAGCGGGGGAGCCTGCTTCCTCCTCTCCTCTGCCTGCCTCTCTGCCTACTTGTGATCTCTGTCAAATAAATAAATAAAAATCTTTAAAAAAAAATTATGTTAAAGTCTTGAAAAAAATGTAGATAAATGCCAGATAAAACAAGCAAGCAGGTGAGGAGCTGTTTCTGGGCAATGAGGAGAGGGGGAGCGGGACTGACAACTTTTCTTAAAAGCTCTTTAACTGTTTGGATTTTTTCTTTTTAGAAAAGAAAAAGGGCTTTTTCTTTAGGGTTAGGGTTAGGGGCTCGATCCCAGGACCCTGAGATCATGACCTGAGCTGAAGCAGAGGCTTAACCCACGGAGCCACCCAGGCGCTCCCTGAGGTGTTTTTTTTACCTGAGTTGGGCAGAGCTGCGAGCTCCTTCCTAAACCCCCTTTGGTTATGCTGCTTAGATGGGACCCCAGGAAGGTGCAACAAGGGAAGAAGGAAGGTCTAGAAGACTGGCGGCACACACTTGCTTCTGGAAGGGGTTGCCCTTAAATGAGCTTTTGAGGGAAGAGCAGGAGTTTGTCCGCAGATACGAGGAAGCAGATGCTCTAGGAAGAGGGCTCTGCCTGTTGTTAGCAGGGCCATCTGGAGGCCTGAAAGGTGTGGGTTGAGCCCCTGGGTGGTCCTCAGAGGGGAGGGAGAAGAGGCCCAAAGGCAGGAAGCAGGGAGACTGCTAGATCCTACAGCATTTTCTACACTGTAGTGTCTGAACTGGTGCTGGGGTCACGGAGGGAACATGTAGAGGTTTTTAAGCAAAAAGTGACAAGATCAGATGAGCACTTGGGAAGAGTCATCCTGGAAGTCTGGCAAGTCAGCTGGAGTCCTACTCTTCTGTTAGTCTTACTCATAGTCTCAATTAAAAGGCAAAGTACAGATTTGGGTGGTGAGGAATTTAGGCCACAAGTGTAATACAGGACTGACATCTTTGATTTATACAAAGTGCATACAGATTGACAAGAAACAGCAGCAGAATCTTTCTGGGGCGAAAATGGACAATTTGCCTGAAAAGATCACTTCCAGAATACATTAATGGTTAATATGAAAAAGAATCAGCCCCACTGCCATATAAATGCCTAGCAAAGTACTATTTGACTGGTTTCACCCCTTGCATTAGAGATGTGGGCCGTCATGGCCATCAGAGTTGGCAGGAAGGAATTAGATGAGAAAGACATTTCCATTAAGGGTGTGATCAGTTCAGGAGGGAACTTTGGCAAAACACTCCTGATTCAACTTATAGACCTGATGACTGTATTTCTGGGAATTTATCAGAAAATTTGTCAGGAAGTTATCAATGATGTGGAGAAAGACTTATGTATAAAGTGCACTAGTTATAGTGGGCAAAAAGAAGAAAAAAAGAAAAGGAAAAACCCACCCAAAAACTTACTAGATGTCCCACCCTCTTGGGATGATATGATAAGGAGTAGGCATAAACAGTGTTTCAAATTATGCAAATCTTCATCAATTCTGCCAAAATGTGAATCAAGGCTATCATTAGTTGGTGACATTATGAGTAATTTCTACTTTTTTAAAATGTTTTCCAGGATTGGGCGGCCGGCTTAGCCAGTAGGGCATGCAAGTCTTGATCTTAGGCTTATAAGTTTGAACCCTACATTGGGTGCATGGGTTACTTAAAAATAAAATCTGAAAGGGACACCTGGGTGGCTCAGACAGTTAAGCATCCAGCTCTGATTTTGTTCAGGTCATGATCTGAGGGTCACAAGATGGGCCCCGAGGTGGGGCTCCGGCTTAATGTTCTCTCTTCCTCTCCCCCTGCCTACATCTCAGCTCTCTCTCTCTGTCTCTCAAAATAACAATAATAAAATAAATAAAATATTTTAAAAGTCAACATGTTTTTCCATATTTTAAATTTTTTTGTAACAATAAGAAATTGAGCCCAAAATAAGGAAATGCAGGCTGACTTCCTTACAGGGAGTAACTTCCAGCCTTGAAAACTGAATCACACAGGCATTCCCAGCTGCCTTTAATTTTCAACTCACGTCCACAGTAGAATAACAGTTCACCCTCTTCTAAACCCTGTGGTATTGAGCACTTTACTTGTGTAATCTCATTTAATCCAGTGCCTTTTCCAAAGAAGGCGTTATTGATGACATTCCTAATTTAGAGGTAGAAGAAGTGAGCTTGAAGAGGTGAATGAACTGGTTTAAGGCCTTAGGATCTCCTTTAGTGTTGTCTTGACCCTCTTCCTTGTTCACCCGACTGCCTTTGATTTAGTCCAGCTCATCAACCTATATTCTGGGCTTTGAGCTGAAGACCACAAATGCAGACCCCCTCATCTCTCTGGGAAACTACCCCCGCCCCCACCCAAAGTAAATGCATCTGGGGCCTGGGGGCAGGCTTTGCTGAGAGCACTTCCCCTTCCTTCTTCCTGCCCTTTAACTTTGCCCCTGGGGCCAGGAGCAGCTCTGTCACTCCATGGCCAGGCTCCTTGGTGCCTCTTCCTCCAAGATCCGAGGTCAGGTACCTGCGCCTGCCCTGGCTCCCCTGAGAGAGCCAGCAGCCAGGAGGGCATCTGCTGTCCTTCCGGCTCCTTCCTCCCTAGTCCTGGGCCCTCTAGCCTGGACCCTGTGCTCTCTCCAGCTCCCCTTTCTTGTGACTTCCCTCTTTTCTCCTCCAGTTCAGTCCCCTGGCTTCTGTCTCTGCCTGCATTACTTCATCTTTATGGTCATTGCAGAAATTGAATATCAAACTACCATATTTGGGGGAAAAGAAGATTTTGTAGAGCAGTGAGTGGTTCCAAGACCTTGTTCATTGACAGGCAACCCATTACGGGGTTGCTGCACTTCACAATTCCCTTCTAGGATTGTCTTGGGGTTTTAGGGCCTGTGATGTGGCAGGTACATGCTTGACTGTTATGCCCGAGTTTTTCGCGTCTGGGAGACCACCCAAGGAGCCAACACTGAAGCAATCACAGGAGGGTTTATTTGACAAGCTTAAGTTTGGGCCCAAGTATACCTGACACAGTGGAGTAGGGACTTGGACCCTGCACCAGACTACAGTCAGAGTTTTTAAAGCAGAGTAGGGGTGGACTCGGCGGTGGGCGAGGACAAAGGGGGTCTTCAGAAGGGCTATCAGGGTAAAGAAGACTGTCAGAATATTGGAGGCCTGGTTATTATCAAGCCAAGGCCATTTGTCCCTCTAATGAGGCACTAACATGAAGACAGTTGGGAGTTTCCTGGTGGAATGTCATATTCCTCCTATCAAGCGTCCTTGTTAGTGAGGATTAGTTTTGGGACATTTGTAAACCGAGGGAGACTCCCGTCTTGCAGGATTGTGATTATGCAAGTTAACTATTTGTTCACACATACTACCGAGGGAGGGGAGCAGGGGGAGAGAGGGGGTGCAAGGTGCCGGCTTTTGCTTTGTCAGGATGGCTGTACTTATGTCAGGGCTGGACTTGAGGTGGGTACAGCCTTGTTTTTCTTGGCCTCCACATGACCAGACTGGGTGGTGGGTGTGCGGTGCCAACTTCTGGACCGATGGAGAGTCTGCAGTGGAGGAGGCAAGGGGGAGGCTTAGGTGCAAAGATCTAGAGCGTCCAAGTTGGAAAGAGCTGGAGGGAGAACGCAGCAAAAGGGGGTTGAAGAAACTTCGTGATCTGTGCATTCATCTCCTAGGTGGAAGTTCTGACGACCGGAGGCCACTAGCAACGTGCTGCCCAGGAGGGCTGGAGATGGCTGTTTCCCGAAGTCCTGCCTCCACAGCTGTCTGCTCATCCTCGCTTTTCCTCCCGCTGTCCAAGCCGGACTCCGGTAGGTCCCACCTGGGTCTCCCTCTCTGCGCTGCCCCCCGCAACCCGGGCTGAAACCTCTCGGTACGGGTGAGGCACTCACGTGGCTCTCGCTGGCGCCCTCCGCAGGGGTCCGGGTGTACTCAGAGCTTCCGTCGCGGGGACCAACTCGAATCCGAGTCGGTGCTCAGCTCCCCCCGCACCACCCCGTCTGCCCCCTACTTTTCGCAGCCCAGTTCGATGTGATCGGGCCACCGGAGCCATCCTGGCCGTGGTGGGTGACGACGTCGAGCTGCCCTGCCACCTGTCCCCGAACGTGAGCGCCGAGCGCATGGAGCTGCGGTGGTTCCGCGGGAAGGTGGCGGCCGCGGTGCTGGTGCGCCGGGCCGGGCTGCGAGCAGGACGGGGAGCAGGTGGCCGAGTAGTACCGCGGCAGAGCCACGCTTGTGGACCGCGACATCGCGGTGGGGTGCGTCGCCGTGAGGATCCACCGGGTCAGGGCCTCGGACAACGGCGAGTACCGATGCTTTTTCCGGCAGGACGGAAGCTACGAGGAGGCCAGCGTGCACCTGAAGGTGGCCGGTGATGCGCGCGAGGTTTGGCTTCCCCGGTGACTTCTAGGCGGGGTACCTTTTCTTAGGGCCCGTGACTTTGGAAACCACGGATTCTTTGCCTAAATCCCTCTTAGGATGGAAAGGGTTGGCAGGCTTGGAGTGGGAGGAGACTGGCAGGTTGAGAGGGGCGCAGAGCATTTCGCCATGTAATTAGTTCAGTAAATGCAGCATTCTTCGGGAGTACACGGTAATATGCTTGACCCAGTCTCCGTTCTAAGTCGTCTCCGTTTTTTCACTATCTGGTGAGGCTGTGGTTCGCATCTTTTGAGGCTGCTTCCTGGGTTCGTACCTAAGGTCGGATTTCCTGAGGTCCTAGAGCCGAGCTGCTTCTTAATATTCTTGATCCACCAAGAAAAGTTTTTGGTTTTTGTCTTCTTTTTGGCATCAAGCCCAAGTTCAGGGTGGAAACCATAATGGAAACGGTAAGCAGTCAGGAGGAAAGCTGCCTTGAGCTCTGACCTTTCCCACTTACTGGTGAACGGAAGCGAAAAAATCTTTCTGACCTTGTTTCCTACTGCAAAACTGGGCGTGCATCTATCAAAGATTTTGCAAGAATGAAATAAAGTTAGACAATACCTAAGAAATTGCGTTGTTGAAGCTTGCAGAAGCATTATACACTTGTGAGATATTATTACTGTGCCTCAGACTGCCCCATAATTTGCAGCATACAGCCTTTTATTATAGATTAAAATAAAGGTAAAGTTTAAAAAATACTGGGGTGTGATTGGGGTCCCTGCCTCAGAACAGGGTGTCCCGTGTGGTGGCATTATGTATAACTTTACATTGCCTTTTCAGGGAATTAGCTTCAAAGTGATTATAAAATCCTAGAGATGTGATGGCATAAAACTATCATTGTTATCTTTATGAGTGATAGACGTCTTTTTTTTTTTTTAAGATTTTATTTATTTGACAGAGAATGAGGAGAGCACAAGTAGGCTGAGCAGCAGTCAGAGGGAGAAGCAGGTTCTCCACCGGTGGGGCTCCATCCCATGACCTTGGGATCATGACCTGAGCTGAAGGCAGCCACTTAACCGACTGAGCCATCCAGGCGCCCCTGGGTGATAGACATCTTTGAGATGCTGATGAAAGTGGGAGCCCTTTTCATGAAAAGAATCCACAGTCATGTAGATACACACCCTGGAACTTGAATTTCAACTAACAGTGTGGACATGTGTTTGAGGACTTTTCTCTGCAGCTTGATGTTTTTCTGTACTCTATAGAATTGTAACAGAATAATCAGGATGAAGACAGAAGGGAAAAACAGCTTTATGTTGATATGTTAGGACATAACTGTGTGTGGGGAAGACGATGGTTGAAACCCATTTAAGAAAATTCCTGTATAAGTATCGCAGGTAAGGAAACTTAGGTCATCAGCTACAATCTCAATGCAAAGAACCTCTAATCCCCTTTCTCCTCAAGGATACTCCTTCTCTGATCATCCTCAAATGCCCACTCCTAGTTCTCCTCCTCAAAGTCATTTCATATACCTCCAACCACAAAGCCCTGTCCCCTCTCTGGAGCTCCCTTACCCACCTCTAAGCCATTGAGCTCGCTGCTCCTGCTGATTAGAAAAGCTCCCTATGTCTGTCCATCAGACTCTTGCCCTCACTTCTGACCCTAACTCCCAATATGGCATTCCTCTGTGATAAGGTTATAAAATGCCTTTATTGATACCACATCTTCTGTGTGTCGTGAAATAGTGGATAAGACCCTCCCACTCCCAGTCCCTGTGCGCTTTTCTTTCTCAGACTGTGTAACCCTGTGGTTATAAGGCTCCCAGAAGGGTGTCCGCTGAAGGACTAAGGCCAGCTTCTCTCGCCACAGCTCTGGGCTCTGATCCTCACATCCATATGGAAGTTCGAGGAAAATGGAGAGGTCCGGCTGGAGTGTACCTCGGTAGGATGGTACCCAGAGCCGCATGTCCAGTGGAGGACGTCTGGGGGAGAGCAGTTTCCATCCACCTCAGAGTCTAGGAATCCTGATGAAGAAGGCCTGTTCACTGTAGCAGCTTCGGTGATCATCAGAGACCCCTCCATGAGAATATATCCTGCTCTATCCGGAACCTCCTTCTTGGCCAGGAGAAGGAAGTAGACATTTCCATACCAGGTCAGTGAAATCGATGCTGGGGTCCTATCGGACACAGTTTCCGGGCCCATATTACCTGGGACACTTGCCCAAGGCCCTCATGGTAGTTGTCTGCTGTCCCTACCTAAGCTCCTCGACCCACTGACATGAAGGAGTCCCACCAATTTTCATTAGAAGAGAGAAGATTCTAAATGCATAACATCGGCCTCAATCTCAATGAAATTCGGATTTTCCATTTTAGGAGATATATCTTAGATCCAGAAGCTTTGTCTCTGGGACCTTCTGTCCTTTAGTAACAAGAAAACCCATTCCACCCTTGCCCCTCTGTCTTCCCCATCCCGTGCTAGAGCTCTGTCTAGGTTTTCCAGGGTCCACAGGAAAGCAAATATTCTCATTTTTCACCCCAAGGCTATCTCTGTTCAGGCAGGAACCTCTCCTATTCTTTGGTCATTGAGTCCCATTCTGTCACACATGGAGGTGACATTTTCCCTTCCTGATTTACTTCCTACATCGCCTTGGCTCCCATTCTGCATTGATAGTTAAGAAGGAATTTCCCACATTAACATGAATCGATCCATTACTTTATTTCCCACGTCCTCTCCCGAAATGACGCTTCTTTTTTTCTTGCCCATGATCAAATGTTTATGGGAAATCAGACACCGAAATAGATCACTATTGTATGCCTTACAGAATTAAACACAATTACATTTTCTTGGAACAGTAACAGGATTACTGAACCAGTAAGGCTTTCTGGAATATAACAGAAATTCAGGAGGTTGTGGGACCATTAGTGTTGCTTTCTTCTAAATGAACACCCTTCTGCGAGTCTGGCCTGTCCTCCTGATGCCTGGCCCAGCACTGTTGATCAGCCTATACGAAGAACCACCATCTGAGCACGGCTGACATCTAGGGTAGTCTTGTAGCAACTGGACATTTCCATCCATAAAATAGGAATTTGGGCTTTGGACTAGCCTTTTCTTTTCGTTTTGTTTCATTTCTCTTAGGGTCTTATTTATTTGACAGAGAGAGAGAGCATAAGCAGGGGTGGGGGCAGAAGGAGAAGGAGAAGCAGACTCCCTGCTGAGCTGGGAGCCAGATCCAGGCTCTGAGAGCATGACCTGACCTGAAGGCAGATGCTTAACCAATTGAGCCTCCCAGGTGCCCCTAGCCATTTCTTTTGTTTTTTTTCTCTGTCCTTCCAAGGGCAGGTTTAGTAAATCCCTAGCCAAAGGCCTAGCCAGTCACCACCTCTAAGTCCCTACCTCACCCCTAGTGAGCAGCACGCCATCAGGCCCCAAAATTTTCTGAAAAGCTTAGAGCAGCAGCCTTGGAAGTTCTGTTGTTTGCCCTGGGAGGAGTGGGAGAGGACCAGGTCATCATCAGAAGCAGGGCTGGACCTGCTCGGAGTCACCCAGCAACTTGTCCTTCTTGGGGCTTTTGTGTCAGCTCCCTTCTTCCCAAGGTTGACTCCCTGGATGGTGGCGGTGGCTGTCATCTTGATGGTCCTAGGATTTCTGACAATTGGGTCCATAGTTTGTACTTGGAGACTCTACAAGGAAAGATCCAGACAAAGAAAGGATGAATTCAGCTCTAAGGGTAAGTCACAGGCTGCTTGTTAGGTGTGCTACCAAGTGGGGTTGGATCCAAGTCCTATGGGATGGCTGCCAATGGGAAGATACTCGATTCCAGAATTCTGAGAGTCGAGGGAGGGGGGATTATAAGGCACCAGAAGCCACTGATACCCAATATGAAGGTCTGGGGTGTAGAAGGAGTCAAAAGCAATGCTAACTGAGATATCAGACTGCTGTTCCCTCACTGCCCCCCCCCCCCAGACTCTCTCCTCACTTCTAACTCGGTTTCCCAGTAAAGATGAAAGATCTGATCTCAAGCCAGTAGGAACTTCCTGCATATTTCTTAGGAAAAACCCATAATTCTTGTTTCTCATTTATTGATAAAGTTTCAGTAATCTTGAACTGACCTTTTACTCCTTTGTGTCCCTCACACCAGTTTTCTCCCCTCCCTCATGTCTGCTTTCAAAGGTCATTAAGGTATTTTTGTTTGTTTTCCAGAGAAACTCCTGGAAGAGCTCAGTAAGTTCTCTCTTCTTGTCATAAATTCAACAACAAGGTGTTCTCTCTCTCGTTAGGAAACCCATCACTGACTCTCTCTTTCATTGCAGGATGGAAAAAGGCTACGGTGCACGCAGGTCAGTGGCTCTGAACTTCTCAGACTTCTCAGGGGCTCTGAGGCTCTATCCCCCAGGGATTCGAAGTCCTGTCATACTTGGAAATAAAAACGCTAACCGATTGTTGTGGTGAGGATAGATAGGGGAAGATGATGGTGAACGGCCTCCACATTTTCCTTGAGGCACATAGAAGGCCCTTGGAAGACATTTAGAAGACAAGCCCCTCTGACAGGGACCCATTAGGCATTGGTGACAGTCAGCTCACACATGACGGGTGACAGGAGGAGGCCAAACAGCTCTCCTCCTGAGGGGGCCTAACAACTTCTCGAAGAGTCCTCTATTTATTTTTGGAGAAGAAAGAATAGGTCTTGTAAAACACCTCACGCTCACTGATGCTGAGACTTGTTCTCTGTCTCTCTCTAGTGGATGTGACTCTGGATCCAGACACTGCCCACCCCCACCTCTTTTTGTATGAAGATTCCAGATCTGTCCGGCTGGAAGATTCACGTCAGGAGCTGCCTGAGAAACCAGAGAGATTTGACTCCTGGCCTTGCGTGTTGGGTCGTGAGACCTTCACATCAGGGCAACACTTCTGGGAGGTGGAAGTGGGAGACAGGGCTGACTGGGCAGTCGGGGTGTGCAGGGAGAATGTGGTGAAGAAAGGGTTTGACCCCATGACTCCAGAGAATGGGTTCTGGGCTGTGGAGTTGTATGGGAACGGGTACTGGGCCCTCACCCCGCTACGGACCCCTCTCCCCCTGGCAGGCCCCCCTCGTCGGGTTGGGATTTTCCTGGACTATGAATCAGGTGACGTCTCCTTCTACAATATGACCGATGGGTCCCATATCTATACTTTCTCCAATGCCTCATTCTCTGGCCCCCTCCGGCCTTTCTTCTGCCTGTGGTCCTGTGGCAAAAAGCCCCTGACCATCTGCCCGGTCACTGATGGGCCTGAGAGAGTCACTGTAGTTGCTGATTCCAAGGCCTTCACTAAGGAGATTCCACTGTCCCCCGTGGGGGAGGACTCGGCCTCTGGGGATACCCTCCATTCTAAACTAATCCCTACCCAGCCCAGCCAAAGGGCATCTTAAGGAATATCCCAGCCCAACTGCTTCCCTTTGTCCTAAGCCCTCCCCTCTGTCCCCCCTGACACACCAGCTGCCGGGTCCACCCAGGCCCTGTTTCTCCCTGTTGGGTAGGAATCAGTTGGTCTTGGGGAGGTAGTGTTGTTGCTGCTAGAGAGTGTGGGGTGTAGGGCCTTCCTCCTCTGTTTCTGTGCTGATACTCAGGGCAGGGAGGTGACTCTGAAGCTGCTTCTAGCATTCTCCTATTCCCAGAGACCAAATCCTATAGGGAGAGAGAACTCAGCGATCAAGATGGGGTTAGACGGGCATGGGGTTATGACAGAAACATCTGAGTCTCCAGAATAGGGATGTGTAGAGGAACAGGTTTTAGGCAAGCAGGGAACTCAAAAGGTTCTGGGAAGATAAGATTCAAGGCTGAAATCCCATAAAAGAACTTGGGGGGACATCACAATGGAGGACTGTGAGGGGAACCTAGGCCAATAATGAACACCTGGCTGGCTTCTAGACTTTCTGGGCCTATATGTCCAGCTGTCGAAGACATGTCCTGGAGAGTAGAGGAAACTGGCCTTACTAGCGTAGGATCTGAGCCATTGCTCGGGGGGCCTGGGAGGGGATGAAATGATCCAGGCTGAGGGCCAGACTGAAACTCTGATCCAGGAGAAAACTTCAGAGGAACCCAGTCTGGGTGGGCTGGTCTTGCTCCTATCCTGCTGTCCTGTCTGCCTCAGCCGGCCTGTTTCCCCCGACCCCAGGGTCCTTCCAACCTCACTCCGCAGGACCCCACACAAGTTTCCAGCTATCTTCCTCTTTTTATATCGAATCTGTCCATTCCAGAGCCTTTCCAGGACCCTTCTCAGTGACATCACCTCTTTATCTGCCAGGGTCGGGCCTCGGGGCCCCTCAGCCCTCCACCCTGCCTCTGGGTTAAACCCCCGAACGCACCTTCAGTTCATTCCACCCACCAGCCTTCACTCCCCCCGCCCTGTGTCCCCAGGTCTGCTTCTCCCCAGGCCCCAGACGCTGCTCCATCCCTGGGTGGGCCCAGCTAGGCTGAGCCACACTTGCTCAGTCTGCATTTTCCTGGCTACATGTAGCTTGTCATGCCCACGGACTGCAGATTTTTCCAGGCTCACACCTTCCATTTCCAGATTTTTTTTTTCCAGTTTCAGAGTAGATGTTGGCCCATGGTCTTAAGCTAATAAGTATGTTGATTGCTGAAGGCAGTATCTGCAACTTTTCTTTATCCCGACAAGTGGAAGTGACATAAAAACAGGAAAGCAGCTGCGTGGGAATGCAGCTGGCTGACCACTGGGGGTCTGTGTGTCCAAGACTCCCTGCAGGCAGGGTTGAAGGGGTGGGGGTTGGGTGGGAAGGGGGTTTGGGGGGGACCCCATCTCTCCTCCTAGAAAGGTAATCGACTCCTGGTGTAGGTGAGTGAGGCTACCTCTTCAAATGTTAACAGTACTTTTCCAGGAGGAGGCAATATTGGGGAAATTTTAAATGGTAATACCTTGTAATTGGAAAACAAAACAAAAAACCCTGGTGATCTTTAGAAACCCCTTTTCCGAAGATTCCTGTTTGAAGAGCCTTAGAAGTTACCAAGGTGACATCCGTTGGCTTGGGAGAGTCTTAGGTGTGAAGAAGGTCAGGAGAAGAACAAAGCAACTAAGTGGGCCACCTTTAACTTGGCCCAAGGGCCTGCACCGAGAGAGAACCAGATAGAAAGGCCCCTTCCTCCGTCATTTCATGGATCCCCAACACCCAGTGTCCTCTTTTCCCATGCCCCCGCCTCTAACACGTCTCACCTGATGCTCTCCACCCCATGCCACCCCTCCCCCATGGTCCCCCCCTGGGAGAGAAAAACATTTATTTACCTAGCTTTAAGTGTTCATTTTGTGCTCAAATTATTCTTTTAGAAAGTCAAAGAAAAACAAACTCCAAAATTTCTTTAAAAATATTGGGGCGCCTGGGTGGCTCAGTGGGTTAAGCCGCTGCCTTCGGCTCAGGTCATGATCTCAGAATCCTGGGATCGAGCCGCATCGGGGCTCTCTGCTCAGCGGGGAGCCTGCTTCCTCCTCTCTCTCTGCCTGCCTCTCTGCCTGCTTGTGATCTCTCTGTCAAATAAATAAATAAAATCTTTAAAATAAATAAAATAAAAATAAAAATACCTTAAGAACCTCGGCCGTTGCTCTGGTGATGTAAGGTATAATGTAGAACCTGAAATGTACAAATGAAATCATCCAGAATAGACTGGACTGCCCCAAGAACCCTTCTCTGAGAACAGAAAGACGATCACAGGTTTCAATCATCTCTGTGATTCCTTGACCTCCCCAAAATCCATGATTTCTTTGACCATTCAAGGAAAATGGCCACCAGAGAAGAGTATTGAGCTGACAGATTCGTTGGAAACATTTGTGTCCCTTTCCAACCCCTCCCATCCCCCAGGTCTATCCTCTTCGCATGAGACACTAATGAGGAAGAACTTACCTGATGAGACTTGAGGCTCTCTTTCAGCTGGCACCAGCTACCAGGGCTAGAGGAAATGATCAGTGTTGGTAGGTCTGGCTTTATTTCCAATTTTCTAAAAGAGACGACAGTGGTCATTGCTGGACCTCTAAAACCCAGAAAGTTTATCTGCATCCTTGAGAGAGATATTTGTCTTCAGAAAATGCTTACATACCATCTCCTCCCATACAACCACTCCAATAATCGGATTTTAACCTTCTCTACAGATTGTTTCCATTTTTTCTCCCGGAGAGGTGGGCTCTGGCTTTTCAGGTACCTGGAGCACCCTTCCTTCGGGCATAGTCACCGTGGCTATCTGCAGTGAGTCACGTGCAGACATGGCGGCACAGGTGGGCGCGCGCACGGAGACCACATCCCTTGCAAGCGCGCTTTGAGCTCCTGCATTTTGATTCACACCTGTTGGGGTCAGAGCCCTGTAGCACAGAGGCTGGAACACTTCTGAATGGGGTTCTTCCACCTTGCCCTTAAAAGAAAGATTCACCCTAAAATAATGATCTCAAACTTGGGTGCACAGGAGCATCCCCTAGGGGTGGAGGGAAATCTTACCAAATACCATTCCCAGGTGGCACTATCCACAGGCTTTCCCGTTTCACCTCCTGCGGATGGCAGAGCGGGGCGTCCGTGAAGAGCTACAGGGTTGTTGTGCTTTAAGCGGGTACCTCGCACACCTGGGCACGGCTGGGAATTACGCGGAGCGCCTACTAGCCGCGCACGGCTGGACTCTCCCCACCCGCGTCCGATTCGGTAGGTAGGGATGGGACTGGGAATTTGCCTTCAACTGGTTCCCTGGGGGTGGGGATTTGGTGCATAATTGAAGAGGCGAAGCACTGGAGTTCTTTCACGGAATTTTCGTAGCCGTGAAGCGCCCAGGAAAGCACGTTCTCGGGTGGACAGAGGCGAGACGACGGGTCTAAAATCCGCCTGGCGGTCAACGGACTAGTTCGAGCTTTGTCTGAAACTCGCGCTTCCGGTCGGTGCTCTTCTGGGTCCTGACCGTAACGCCGGGCGAGAAAAACCCGAAGCAGGTCGCATCTGACCTTAGGTACATGCGGAAAGCGGCTGCAGGAGACGCCTGGTGTCAAGGGCGCCCCCCGCCGGGTTTACGAGATACAGAAACTACTCGCTTTTTGTTTCCTTTTGGAACGATTGCAGTAAAACATCCGTACAGCGACGCCCGCAAATCCTCAGTGCACAAGAGCTAAATGCACTCAGAACGAGAAGCCGGGCCAGCCGGTTCCCGGGGTGGGGGTCGTGGACAGGGGGGCTACGCACCGGCCTGGGAGGTTTACAGGAGAGGCTGGGGAGTCTGCGAGCACCTGCGGGCCCGGCCTCCGCGCACTCGCCGGCCCCGGCCTAGCGCCTCCTGGGACAGCGTGGTACTCCGGGGTCGCGGGGGCTTTCACTATCTACTAGGATGCCGCGGAGAGGAGAGAGAGTGCCCTGTCCGCACCCGGCCCGCCCCTCCCGGGGGCCCGAATCCGAGGTTGCACGGCCCGTGCCCATCGACCGCCCAGCAACCGAACGCCCCGGCGGCTCTCCAAGGCGTACTTTCTCTCACTCTTTCACCAGAGTTCTCGTGTCTTGAGCAAAGGGAATAATGTCTCCTCAGACCCAGAAATAAATTTGGAGCAAGGGCTGTACCCGCCGGGTCAGGATGGCCGAGCGGTCTAAGGCGCTGCGTTCAGGTCGCAGTCTCCCCTGGAGGCGTGGGTTCGATCCCACTCCTGACAAGCCGTTGTTTTCTATTGTTAAACTACTGAACGTATCCCACCACCTTTTCCTATATTCCCCACCGTGGAATGATCAATTTTAAAAAATTCTTATCATCGCTCTAGAATTAAGCACTCTGTACCTGGAAGCCTTTTAAAAACTAGTGATTTTTCATCTTATCTCCTCTTTCTTACATTCAAGAATTGAAGGAATGTTGACTCCTAAATTACACTGATCTTCCCAGGACCCCTCTTTTGTTTTGTTTACTTACAGATTTCTTTCTAATACCCTTTTCTCAATCTCATTTCCTATCCCCCACCCCCATAAGAAATTACTGGAGAAAGGTCATCTTTTTCTTTCTAAATGTGTTTGCAGAACATATACTTTTGGTTTTAGCTCTGAGTTTTTAATTCACGTAAATGACGCTGTTTCATGTATCCCATTCTATTTTTACTTTATTCCTGTCCTACTACGGTGTTTAGGTTTATTTATGTTGCTAGACCAATCGCTTTTAATTGCTGCACAGAGATCTGCAAGCGTGTCTTTGCCTACTCACGCAGGGATGACTCCCAAATTGTGCCCCATGCCTTGTCACCACAGAAAAGGGTGCCATCAGTGAACATCTTCCTGCATACTCCATTGTGAAGCTTTCCTTGACATACAGTGGGAGCATATGGCAGGTCAGGAGGGCCTGGCAGTTTGCAAAGTTTGCACTTCATAACAGGATCCAGGACCCAAGGAATGTGATTTAGAAACACAGAAATTCATGTTAGTGACATCTTCAGAAATATCCCTCAGGTTCAAGTTTCTGATGTCCAGCCTGTTTATCTTAAGCATTAATAGCTAGTTACAAATATTAGCATAGAGTGTTTCTATTTTGAACTCTAAACTTGAGGATATATTATTCTTACATGATTTATTGCAAAGCCACAAGTAATGAAAAATCTCAGGTAACTAGAATATTCTCAAACCTTTCCTTTTTTAAAAAGAAAATCCAATCTAATACCTGCTTACAAAGACGAAAAACAGGGTGAATCTGGTTTTATGATCACTGATATTCAGAATCATTCAGCCTCCTCCTAAATTCCTCAAAATTCACAGAAACGTTCATACATATACTGAAAGAAAAGTGACTTGGTATTTCGTAGAAAGATTGTCATCAGTAAGGTTAGAAAGGAACAACCAAACAAGGTTTCCTCTTATTGCCCAGGTGGCCACATGTTCAGTCCATTTCTGCCCATTCGAGTCCCCACTTGGGCCTTGGCACATAGGACAGAGGAGGAAATGGCATATAGGTGCAAAGAGGAGGAGAATTTAGAGATATCTGGAGGCCCAACAGGTTGGTTCAATGCTATTCAGGCTACATGGGCTCACCCCTGACTCTGCCACTTCTAAGCTGTATGACTGTGTACCCCCATGCCTTGGTGCCTCCTCTTTAAAGTAGGGGAAATAACGGAACCTTCCCTTATAAGGATGCAGCGGGGATTGAGTGACTTAGCGTATGTCGAGTGCTTGGCAAATAACAAATGCCTGGAAAAGAATAAACACCAGATAAATGGTACCTTTTCCCCCCGATAGGGCATCTGCTATCTCTGGGGCCCGTGGGAACTCTGGAGATCCAGAGACAGCACTTGCCCAGGAGGTAGACAGGTTGGCCATAAAGT
The DNA here is from genome assembly GCF_902655055.1 of Lutra lutra. Classification (NCBI taxonomy): domain Eukaryota; kingdom Metazoa; phylum Chordata; class Mammalia; order Carnivora; family Mustelidae; genus Lutra; species Lutra lutra. The sequence continues at coordinate 2,732,627 of NC_062283.1, read as the reverse complement.
CAGATAAAAAGCAATAGATGAGTGTTTGCTATCCAGGGTCAAATGGGAAACACAGTCCCTTCTTTCTCCTTCTCCTCACAGGAGAACCACAGCAGTCCAGCTAGAGACTCGACTTACTTTCACAACCAGTAAATTCAAATGCCACCTTTACTGCTTTGGTAACACATGGTCTGTTTGAAAACAAAACAAAAACCCACGAAGCAAAAACAAAACAAAACAAAAACCCACGAAGCAAAAATAAAATAAAACAAAAACAAAAACCCCATGAAGTACATGATACTTATCAACTGTCAAGTCAAGTGCATCTGGGTCTTCATGAGGCCACACATGGTGAGGATACTCAAAGGCCTTTGGGTCATGTCCCACACAAAAAAGAGTTTGAGGTGCAGACACACCTTCTCCCCACTCATTGCTTCCACTTACCCACCCTGGGCCAGCCTCTTTGTACCTCTGATCACATGTCATTTCCTTTGCCTGGAGCACTTTGTCTACATCTTCTCCCCAGGCTGCAGAAGTTGGTTAGAATTCTCACCTGGAATATCCATTGCTTCAGTAACCAGTGCCCTTACCTCAATGGTGCAGATCTACTGAGGGCCTCTGGGCAGGAAGCATCCCAGGAAAGGCATTCCTGGCCCCTGATGGAGCCGGATAGTGAAGCTTAAGTCAGATTCAGTAACAAAGAAAAGTCATGGTCTAGTGTTGACTTCTACCTGGTGACTCAGCTGTCCTCCGCATTTATAGACGTCTGTACTCGAGACCTGGAAGAAAGGCTTTCATGAGCAGAGGATGGGAGGATGTAGTGAAAAATGCCTTTCCATTGCTGTCTGACGCCTATAAAGAAAAGTGGGAGTTAAGTGGTAGAGTGCAGTGGAGGAATTCTCCATAAGAATAGAGTTGTTTCCTGAACTAGTCCTCAAAGTCCTGGTACGTTTTGTTTCTACAGATAGGACAGAGATCATAGTCAACCCTTGACCATCTACATAAAATAATGTGCTCTGAAGGTAAAAGCCAACTGGTGGAACTTCTGCACCGGGTGATGGGGAGCTTGGTGGTGGGAGTATGAGCAAGAGAGTTGCTAACAGCTACAGTGAGGTTCCATTTCTCTTGATTTGGTTTCTGTAGGGCCCTGGCTGCGAGTAGAACTCCAGACTACTTTTCCACTTCCCTTTTTTTTTCCTTCCCTCTTGGAGAGTTTGGGAGTAGGTGCCTCAGCTCTTCTGGACTTCCTCAAATCAGCCTGGAAGCTGCCATTTTCAGGTCTGCCTGTTCTAGGGGGCTAGCCACTCTGATAATATAATCAAGTAGATGCTTCTCCCTGACGACTTCTTTTCTGAAATCTTGATGACAAATAGTGTTCCTGTTGATTTTTCCTTCCAAAAAACTCCGGGCACAAAACCCCTTTTAAATTACTTACTTATGGTTTGTGTTATGCAGCTGGGTTTTAGTGGCTGCCAACAACACATTTATCAATCATGGCTGAGGTTGGCCTTTCTAAAAATACCACCTGCAGATTGGGAGCGTGCATCCGTTTGGAATTCCCTCAGGAAAGAGAATAGAATGACCTGAGATGATGTTGTTGCTTGTAGTTTAACTTAGTGATTTTGCGTGCTGCTTTCCCCGGTTCCTTTAGTAATGTGATAAAATGTATTACATGCGAACTAAAGATGTTGACATCAAGAAAGATAGAATTCTTTCTCCCTAAAAGAACGCAATTTCATCTTCATACCTTCTCTTTGCAAAACAGTCAAAGCGCCTACCGTTAGGCCGTATAAAACGCTTGAGTTAAATTCCATAGGGGAATTTACCCCTAATATTACACTTTGATGGCTCGTCCTCTTCATTGAGGGCGGGAAAACCACAAAAGGCCCCGCTGGGATTCGAACCCAGGATCTCCTGTTACTAGACAGGCGCTTTAAACCAGCTAAGCCACGGAGCCAGCGCGACTGCTTGGATTCAAATCGACAGTGAAAAGGAATGATCTTTGTTTTTGTTGGGTGCATTTCTGGATTTTTTCACCATTGAGGGTCAGGAGCAGTCCAGATGCTTCTCCAGACCCTAAAGATGAAGCAGTTCCCGCTTCGCCTCGGGAAGACCTAAGAAACCGCGCGGCTACAGGAAAACTGAGTCCCCTTCCGGCGGCGCCAGAGGCGTCTAGTCCCAGAAACTGCGGGGAGGGCGGTTCTTCTGCCTGCGAGGGGAGTGTGACCTGCGGCCCGAGGCGGGGAATGCGCTCTGCTCACCCCAGAACTCTTCCAGCACCGAGAATTGGTCCCTCGGGAAGCGAGCTCTCGGTCCTGTAGTTCAGTGTTTAATTAAAAGTCCAGTCATTCCTTACCCCATTTCTTTCCGTAAAATTGGGTTTCACCGGCTTGCTTCTTGCTTATAATGTTGACTAATGGAATTCCAGAGTCACACCTTAAAAATACAAGACTTCATATTTAAAACCCAGTCTTAGACAGAAAGGAGCGACCCCCTCTCCTCTGCAACTAGAGAGGGGGAGAAGCTTTCTAATCCCAAAACTTGTCCAAAGGATCTGTTTGATAAGGTGTCAAATTGAGAGCATTCACAAGAATTTCTATATTGTCATGGGGACTTGTGTATTTGTAACTGTTCCCGGTTTATTCTATTCTCTGTAAAATAAATCTGTCCTTGGGAATGAAATTTGAACAGAGAGCATCAGTGAAACTCCCAAGATTTTACAAATCATGGGGCCATAACTGTGAAAGTAACCTCCCCAACGAAATTATGATTGGCTATGTTGCTTGAAATTTATTGTCATAGTGATAATTCCGAAATCCACATTTCAGTTTTTCTACCCCGTGTCGACATCTGAAGGATTTTGCTGTCACGCCCTAAACGGCAGCAGTTGGCAGTTAACCTCCACCTACATGCATGACGGGGAGTGAGGGGCTGAGTGTGAAAACGTGACTCTACTAGATTTCTCATTTCAGTAAAACAGACAAAGTCTCTGAACCAGTTTGAGACTCCATGAAGTAAGCACCTATTTCTTTAATATTATAAGAGTAACCTCATATTATTATTAGTATGCCTGGAATCAGTATAATCACAAACAGCACAGTCACTTCTCCAACAGCTTTGACCTAACTGTGGCAGGCAGAAAGATGGTAGAGCCAACAGTATTTTGCTTGGGTTTTTCCTTTGGTGAGCAGCTGTCACAGCAATTCTTGGAAGTCAGCTGTTTAACAAGCCAGACACAAATCTTGGGGGGTAAAAACTAAGACTTAGAGCAATCATTTCCAGAAATCTGGGTGTGAATTCTACCTTCTACTCAATTCCCAATGTGACTAGCAAAGACCATGGAAGGGACTCTCACATTGGCTCTCTTGAACACATCTGAAATTGAAGAAGGTGCAGATCTCCACGTCATAGACTGCTGACAACAGGCGAGCGGCAGATAGTGCCATTTTCCATACACTTGAGAGAGAAACCGGAAGGACAGTGTACTGAGACACAGAGGATGGAGAGGAGTCCAGCACTGTGATGGTTAGCCTGATGTGCTCGCTCGGCTAGTCTATGCTATCCAGTTATTCAACTGAACACTAATCTACAGATTGCTACAAAGCTATTTTGTAAATATGGTTAATATCTACAATTAGTTGACCATAATATATATAATATAATATAATATATAATACTATAATATCTACAGTTAGTTGACAGTAATATGGGTGAGCCCACCAGCTGAACCAATTATTATTTCCAACCAGTTGAAAGGCTTTGAAAATAAAATGGAAGTTTTCCTGAGGAAAAAGAAATTTGGCTTCAAGACTGTCGCATCAGATCCTGCCTGACATTTTCTTAAGTACAGGCCCTCCCAGCAGAGTTCAGACTTGCCAGTCCTAGAAATACTTCTTCATTCATTCATATTCTCGTACTAGTTGTGTTTTTTCTGGACTCTGTTTCTCTGACTGGTACAGCCACTGAAGAAAAGACTGGAAACTAGAAACTGGAACTTTCAGAAAAGAAGGCATGGAGAAAGCTCTCCAAAACGAAATGAAAGCCTGCCTCAGCTCATGCCGGCTTGTGAACCTGGCAGAGAGGTTTGAAGCAGCAAGAGAAGCTTTCAAAATCTGCACAACAAAGGGAGGAGAGCAAATGTGGACAGGGCCTCCAGTTCTCTGAGCCGAAGCCCATTTTAGTGGTGCAAGATGGAATCAATGGCTCCAGTGACACCTTGGGACCTGCCCTGTCCATGCTGGGTATGTGAGTAGCATAAAATAGGACCAAGAATTACCTGTTCGCTTCATTTCTGAAAATTCAAGCATAATTGTTCATGTTTCCAAACTTCTTTCAAGAAATCTCCTTTTGCTTCTTATAGGGAGGGGATAGTCTCTGAACTGGGTTGGGAAAATACATTTTTATCTTCACTAACTTGTTACTGAAATTATGGGTTTTCTTCGACTATGAATGTAGGCAACAGATCACAGTTGTATTTCAGACTTTTTGACTATCACTTTCGGAAATCACAAATATTTATATCAAAGTACAGTTGTTAACAAATTGCTTTAAATACCATTTATGCTCATGAGTGCTTTGAAATTACAGTATTTATTAGACCTCCCGCTATATATTGTTATTTAGTGCATTAATAAAGGAGCACAAGTATTACCATATCATACATTTTTAATATTTTAATAACATATTCCAATACAATTGATTGCCCCTTGACATCTTCTGTATTTATCTTTTTTCGTTATATTTAAAAGTTATTTTGTGAGGCAGCCCATAGCCGCCAAAATGCCCTAGGGGTACAGTACAACACCTCATCAGAAGTCCCCTGCTCTACTGTCCAGGGGGAAATTCCTAAGTAGATAGACTTTAATGTTATGCAGAAAGAGTAGCAACATGTATGATCTTCCAAAGGGCTGCTGACATCTTATGAGCTGAAAACAACTATTTTCTAAACTCATCGCGTATGTCCTCAATATCAGGCAGTTTCATTCAGTCCGTTAACAGCTCTCAGCATGTCCGCAGCGCTCCCCGAGGCATGGAGATAACAATTACTTCTCCCAAATACAGAGGCCGACTTCGCACACGGAAGAGATGCTTCTGTGCTTGCTGAGAAAGCAACGAGTGAGAGCATCCATGTGCGTGCCGGCTGATGCTGCTTCCCTAGCCTTCCCGGTTTGTTAGCTTTCCTTCAAGGGCTTATCGTGATTGTTTTACTTAGGTAATGAATGCTTCATGGTCGTAAGCTTCGCGAAGGGCAGGGATCGTATCTCTTTTCTCCTCGGATCGGCTTCCAGCGCCTCGAACGGCAGGTAACACAAGCTGGTGAGCGAACGCGTGGATGCAGGGGGGGCGCGGGCAGAAAGGACGCGGCCGCGGGGACGCAAGCAGGCGGCTGCAGGGGACCCGCCGGGCGCGCAGCTTGGGCAGCGGGGAGCGCGGCCCCAGCGCGAGCGCGCCTCGCCGGGACCCGCCGGCGCCTGCGTCCTCACGAAGGCGGACAGGCGCCCCCACGTTCTCGCGCGGGCCAGTGGCGCAATGGATAACGCGTCTGACTACGGATCAGAAGATTCCAGGTTCGACTCCTGGCTGGCTCGGGCGCGTAACATCTTTTACTCCTTTCCTCTGCGCACACCGCCGAGGAGGTCTATGGAGTCCGAAAATTGGGGCGAAGGGAGGTTTACGTCCAAGTTCTCCAGAGCAAGAAGCCGGCGCTTTTAGCACAGCTGGGGTCGTCACCCCCTGTCGAGCCGGGTCCGCGTCGCCTAGGTGCGCGCGGAATGTGCACGGTGCCGGGGCATGCCCATTGCGGTCGAGTTTCATAAAAATTGAGGACTCTCTATTGTTTTCCTCCAACTGGTCATTTTCAGAATAAATGGTTAAAGATTTGGTTTTAGGTTTGTACACTGCAAGGGCTTGATCTGCGTCCAGTGGAGTGCTTCGTGTGAGCGCTCGAGGTGCACGGACGCACACGCATGTAAACACTCATCTACAAGGACGGGAGGCCGTGTTCTGCAGGGAGAACTGCGCTCTGGAGCAGTGTCTCGCCGCCGCGTTTCCGTAGTGTAGTGGTTATCACGTTCGCCTCACACGCGAAAGGTCCCCGGTTCGAAACCGGGCGGAAACAAGTGGTACTCCAATTTTTAACTAATTGAAATTTTTTCTTATGCATTAAAAAATATATACATAAATACGTTCCCCGCCTTCTGTTATCTTGTGGCCGGGCCGCGTTGCGGAAGCGGCACCGCCCGAGGTGGGTCGGAGTCCCGCGGCCCCGGCGGCGGCCTGACTTATCGCGAGGGGAGAAGCAGCTCTCCCCCGCTCCGACGCGAGGCGGCCGGCAGCCCGCAGCCCCGGAAGCGGTTCCTCGCCGCCCGCCACCTTCCTGTTCCCGGCAGGGCCCGCTGCGCGCGTCTCCCCTCGGCCCCACGGCCCGCGCCGGCCCTGCCCCAGCTGAGGGCACCCGCGCGGCCCGGGCGGCACCTGGGCGCCCGCGCCTCTCGGACGGCCGCGGGACTCGGGTAAGCAGCGGAGGCTTCCGCGCGCGCCTCCCGACAGTGGGGTGGCCCGGCCGCCCCCCGCGTGCTGGGGACCCTCGGGCGGTCGGGCCAGGTCGCGGTGAGGGCCGCCGCCGCCCGCCCACCCCGCCTCTCCACAGTAACGGTACCGCTGGCGGCCGGGAGCGCCAGTCTCCGGGAGCGGCGCCCGCGGCCCCGCAGAGACGCCGGGGCGAAGTTGGGGGAGGCGGCGCGGGCCCGCGGCTGGGAGCGGTCGGGCGGGTGGTCCGGCCTGGCCTGGCTGCGGCCTCGCCCTCCCCGCTGCCTGGCTCTGTGAGGCCTCGCCTTCGGGAGAGCCCACCCGGCGGACGCTCAAGGCCCGCGGCTTCCGCCACCTGGCCCTGTGCGCTCCCCGCCAAAAGAAAGAAAACGAACCCAAAGTTAAGAAACGGACCAGCTGTGGACTCCGCGTGTTGCCTCGAAGCTTGAGGAAAGCCCCTGGCATCCCCTCTTGAAATTCAGATCTTGAGCCCTGTGTGTGGCCTCCGCGACCTCTGGCTGACACACGGCCTGCTTCCGTGGTCATTGCATCCATCAGGGGCTTTCCCGGTGCAGAAAAGTCTGGATATTCCCTGACAGCCTCGGGTATATCCTGAGGGTTGTCTTGGATGTGTTATTACGACTACTCCTGCTTCCGTTGTTTTTGTTCCTGCTGCTGCTACTACTACTACTTTTAGGGCTTAGCCAGGCCTAGTCTCTCAGGCCGCATTGCTCTACGTTCCCTGAAATGAATGACTGCTATGAATATGGTGTTTTTATGGCTATGAAAAAAAGAAAGGATAATCTTTACTTAATGAGCTGTGGTTTTGTTTCTCTTCCTCTCTTTCCCCAGCTCCGTCTCCCCCGTCCATTGTCATACCTTCTCAGAAAAACCCTTGCTTTTACCATCTTGTTAATTTCCTTGTTAGCAAGACAATAGTTAGCTTTGGTATGTGCTCCTAGAGTTGTATCTGAGACATTTTCATTTGAAGTCTCTTCTCGACCGCTCAGAAATACAAGTGAGTTAATGTGGTGCCCTGAAAGGACGCATGGGTCTCAGGGGCCTGGGAGGTGCTGGGAGATCTGTCCTCTCCCATCCCTCTGTGATGCCAGTGGGCAGGAGTCCTGTAGCTGGGAAACCGAGTGTGCCCCAAGACCACCAGTTGCAGATGAGTGACCGTTTCATTGAGTCTATGGCTCTCTGCTTCTCTTCCAACTAGGTGTTTTCTGGCAAAATGCAGGAGACCTAGGGTTTCAGACACTCTGCCCTTTCTCACCTCTTTCTACCACCCTTTCCTCCCCCAGTCTCCCTCAATGCCAAACAGAAGCTCAGGCTGCCCACCGTGGCTGATACTTCCTTTGGAAGGTGGAGAACAAGTGGGCTCTAGATTGTGGCCCATATGCCACGAGAGCTCTTGCTCCTGCGGCACACTGCACCCTGCCTACAATCTTTTATTTTGTTATAGCCTTTATCCTCTCTTTCCTAAGCTTGATGTTAGCAGCCTTCTCCCAGGTCTTCCCTGCAACCCCAAGGTACAGAGCGAAGAAGGTGGCCTCCTGACTTTGGGGGTGGGATCAAGACTAGAACCCAAGTTAGAACTATTTCCCAGAAATCCGGGTCAGTAACAGTCCAGGGAACCAAAGGATGCTGCTGAAATGTGCCTTGTACCCGTTTGCTGGAAATGGGGTGGGGTGTGTGGGATGAGGTAGGTTTTTCTCCATGGATACTGGAGTTAGGCCTATAATGAAAGAGAAAAAAAATATGGGAAAAGGATTTTGAGAGCTATGCAAAATCTCAAAATGAATCTGATCCGAGATGTGTTGTAGGTCCCTAAGGTCTTTACACTCCTTCCTCCTGTGGTAGTCCGCTAGGGCTGCTGCAACAGAATGCGTGTGGTGAGCCACGGAAATTTACTTTCTCACAGTTCTGAAGGCTGGAAGTCCAGCATCGAGATGGTGGCACTTTGGTTTCTTCCGAGGCCTCTCTCCTTAGCTCACAGATGGTCACCTTGCTACCTCTTTGCACGGTTACCCCTCTGTATTGTCTGTGTCCTCATCTACTCTTATATGGGATTGGGACCCACCCATATGACCCCATTTTTCCTTCACTACCTTTTTAAAGTCCCCCATCTCCAAATATATTCACAGTCTGAGGTCCTGGAGGTTAGGACTTCAGCCTATGAATTTGGGTGGGTGGGTGGGGGCACAAATTGAGCTCACATCTGGGGACTGAGATTGACGTAGTAGATATATTATTGACAGAATTTGGAGATTTCCCAACAGTTAACCTCACAGAAGACTGTAGCACACCTGCATCTCCTCATTTTACTCATCATTTGCATATTTTTATTGCAGCTGAAATAACTCTTTGCTTTTTATTTGACTTTTGTGTTTTTAAAGCTACTTCTACCAGTTAATTTAAACTTCGTGGGTCTGCTTCTAATGAAAATATGCAAGTCTTCGTAGCTAACAAAAGTATTCTTTAAAAAGGCTGGAGCAGATGTTCCCTCTCCCCTGAGGCTGCTGAGGGAGAGAAGCTTTCCACATTAGAGAACAAGCAGTCTGGTTAAATGAAGAGTTAAATTGTGAACTTTCCCAGGAATTTCAGTCCGATTCTTTGCAATGCGAAGATGAATATTCAACGCTTTCACTATTTTGTTTGTTCTGTTCTCTGTTAATATAATTCTGTCCTTGGAAGTGTTATTTTAACAAAGGGGAATTGTTAAATTCCTAAAACTTTAAAAATTGTTGCCATGTCTTGATAATTTCTTGCCCTGGCGATTGCATTGAAAGTCCTATCTCTGTGTTCCCAAAGTTATACAATTACTTATATGTTTTATCTGCCCGTTCATAATATTTCTTTTCTCTCACATGCATGATGGGATATTTGTAGTCCTGTGACTTCTCTATTTTATTGTCTAACAAATTATTTCCCCCTTTTTTAATTCTTAAAATATGTTTTTTTAAAATTAGTTGACTTTATTTTTTTAAGACCAGTTTTAGTTTTTCAGAGACTTTATTTTTTTAAGAGCAGTTTTAGTTTTTCAGACAAATTAAGCAGAAAGTAGTTTCTCCTATTCTTGAAGTTTCTCTTATTAATAACAACTTGCATTGGTGTGGTACATTTGTTACAACTGATGAGCCAGTGTTTCCACATTATTCTTAACTGAATTCGTTGTTTACTGTAGGCTTCACTCTTTGTATACAGTTGAGTTTTACTAAATGCATAAGGTCATGTATCTACAATTATAGTGCGTACAGAATAGTTTCATTGTCCTTAAAAGGTCCCCGGTACTCCACCTCAAGTAGTTTCTTTTCAGTTAAAACCACTGTATGGCGAGAACGCTGCCCTCCCCATCCCTCCTTGGCCTTCACGGAAATGAAATGCCTTTTATCCCACTGGCCCTTTTTCCTTATTTGTGTATCTGTCTCCTAATTTGTAAGGTCTCTGGAGAGTCAGCCCGTGGTCTCCCGATAAGCTTCCTAAAGGTGAGTTTCAAGGAACTAATCCATATTCGTGTACTCAGATACAGCATCCAGACAGTGGCCTGTTTTCCTTGAATTTATCTTTATTGTTACCTGCTGTGTTTCGGCCTTTGACATGTGGAGATCATGGCCCCCCTGCTTGGGATGGACTGCAAGGGATCTAACATGAAGAAGACTGAGCCCAGGAAACAGACTGTGAGCATTCCCACACCAGGACTTGGGCTAAGAAACACAGTTTTGGAGTGAGATGGAAGGAGAATGGTATGGAGTGTCCATTCTTTAGGGAAGTGTGTCCTAGAACAAAAGCTCACCCTTTGGTTTTCTCTCTCATTCTCTGGTAACAGAAAGGTCTCTAAAAATATATGCAGAAGGTTTAGAGTGACATTTTCATTTTCTATTCAAGCTAGCACACCTTTGAGAGTGAATGGGAGCATTATAAATAATTATGCCGGGGCAACAGGTATAAACCACGTCACCCTAATACTAGACAGATGATTTTCATGCCATAAAATATCTATCAATGTTGGTTTGCTCATTTTAAGAACAGCTGTCTTTTCCTACCTGTTCTTTTGTGGGCACACCTTTACCATACCCAGAGTTGACCAATGTGATCTCTGGCGTCTTTCTCAATTATTTTCCTTCAAAATTATTTTCTTTATTGTGTCAGAATTTGGACTTAAAAAAAAAAAAAAAGCCTTTTGTTCTGTAAGGATTGTTCACACATTTCTTTAGTGATACATTGGGGGGAGAGAAAAAAGGGAATAAATTAGGCATAAATTCATTCAATGTCTAGGGAAGCATGTTCTCGGCAGAGAGCAGGCGGAATCTCCTGTGTCGGAACGGCAAGCGTGCATCTGAGGCAACAGGGACTTTTTGGCCCTCAGGAATTTAGAATATTTAGAGGCAAGGTAAGAGCACAGTAAGGGAAGAGAAGGGTCCAGCTAATTCCACATTTGCTTTTCAGTGAGTCGCTTTCAGCACGAGAATGTAAGTGTTTCTCCTCTCAATTTCGCTCTGTCCCCAAAGTTTCTTACAAGGTTACCAAGGAAAAAATACTGACTGATTCAAGGCACTTTGCTTCTCCTTTCTTCTTTATACGAACACGTTTCTCCCTGTATTGCACATGAGGGAAAGAAAAAAATGCAGAATGTCTGGTAATTTTAGTTATGGTGAAAAAAATGGGGAGAAAAATAGATAAATTTGATGTTTTAGCACCATTTGTAGGTGCTCACTTTTGTTAGCCAAGGAACATGTTTGCCCACTACGTATCCACATAGTGAGGTCCGGCAAAAACAAAACAGAACAAAACAAGATTTGGAGCAATTTAGGGACAAGATAACACAATTTTTTTTTTTTTTTTTTTTGTAAAACATTGTAGAGTGGGACAGGGCATAAGGTTACAGAAATCCCCAGGGAATGTTTTTGAGGGTGGGGCAGAGGTGTGAGGAGCTAGTCCTGGCTTAAAGCTTTAAAAAACTTCACACAGTGCTTGTGGGTGCCAGCCATCCGCCCAGGTCCTAATGACCCAGACTAAAAATAAATCACTTTCCATTTCATGTATCCCTGAACCTGTCCTTTGGGCTACATACTTTTTAAATGTAGTTTTTATTAATTCTTGGGCAGATACATAAAATGTCTCTGTGTAGAATCTAGAGAATAGTACACCAGCCATGTCATCCTCCCTACCCACCTCTGTTCAAGGGAGAGGATTTTACCTCTACCCCTTTCTCTGGACCCTCTTCCTCTCTCCAACCACCATCCCTTTCTCAACCCCCTTTGATGTGACTACTGTCCCAATTTTTATCTTTATCCCTTGTTTGTTTGTGGGTTTTTTTTTTTTTCAATTTTACTACATGCTTATAGCCTAAACGTGTCATTTACTTTTGTACTTGGAAATGGATCTGTAGTACACATATCTTGCAACCTGTCATTTTTGCCCAACAGTATGTTCTTGAAGATTCATCCGTGTTTTTGCATGTCACGGTCATCTGTTCATTTCTGCTTCTGAATAGCATTCCCTTTTAGAGATGCTACTAAACGTATTTACTCTCTTATTGAAGGCCAGTGGGTGATGTCGGGTTTTGAAATTACAGAGTCACCATAAGCATTCTTGTAGGGATCTCCTCTGCATGTCTCCAAAAATTCCTCTAGGGAAACACTCAGAAGTAAAATTGCTTTCAGAATGTTTTCAGATTTAATACACTAATTTATACACACAGAAACACACATCTCGGCAATGTGTAGCATTTTAATTGTTGTACATCTGCTGAGCCCTTGATTTTGTCCATTTAGTTTCCACCAGTTTGATGGGTGTAAAGTGTTAGTATGCATTTCTCATACTACTAATGAGGTTGAGCATACTTTATGTGCTTCTTCAGCATTTATACTACATCTATGAAGTACTTGTTTGCACTTTTGCTCATTGTTTTAAAATTTTCCTTTTGTCCTTTTCTCATATGTCTGTAGAAATTCTTTATATATCCTGGATTCAAATCCTTTGTCAGTTGTGTGTGTTAGGAATATCTTTGCCCTGCTTATAACTTACCTTTTTACTTTTTCATACTATCTTTGATTTACACAAATTATTCATTTTATTATAGCCAAATTTGAATTTTAATGTAGTTAAATTTGTCAGTCTTTCCCACTTGGTTGACACTTTTTGTGTTTGTTAAAGAAATCTTTCTAGGAGCAGTGTGAGGAAGACAGAAACCGCCCCCCTGCCTGGACTGGCCAAGCCACCTGCCCAGCACTGCTGCCACCATGCCCAAGAGAAAGGCCAAAGGAGATGCTAAAGGTGACAAAGGGAAGGTGAAGGATGAGCCGCAGAGGAGATCGGCACGCTTGTCTGCTAAACCGGCTCCTCCAAAACCAGAACCCCGGCCTAAAAAGGCCCCTGCAAAGAAAGGAGAGAAGCTACCCAAAGGGAGAAAGGGGAAAGCAGATGGTGGCAAGGAGGGGAACAACGCTGCAAAGAACCTAGATGCTTCCACAGTCCAGTCACAGAAAGCAGAAGGCAGTGGGGATGCCAAGTGAAGTGTACTTTTTTGATAGTCTGTACTTCTAGTGACTCTACTGTTTGAAATACTATTTTTCTTTAATCAAGTTTTATAAAAATGTAGAATTTGGGTGTTGTGTTTTTTTCCCCAAACTTAACGTTGTTAGCATACAAGATGCATTGTTGTTGTCCTTTGTGGAAAGTGCAAATACCACTAATAGAATGTCTCAGAAGCTGGCTTGAAATGGGGGAAGATGGGATTTTCTGTCCCTGTTTTTGAAGATTATTCTTGGTTCCCAGGAGAGATTCTCTGACATTCACACATGTCAGCCACTTTGGCTTAGAAGCCTTACAGCACAGAGAAGCAAAACTTCATGTCTTCTTTCCTGATGCCATCAGCATATACTTGACTTCCTGAAATAGTTGTGATGTGGCCTTGGCTCCCCTAAAATCCCATGCTGGGTAACAGTACTCAGGCTTCCTGGTGATAACACCAAGATGGTGTTGCTCCAAAGAGCCAAGATTCCTGTTTGTAGTTTAGATCACTGCATTGATGATCTTAGAGTTTTTAGTTCCTTTCTTCCATGTCTGAGTTGACCTGTGAAAAGATCTTCCATGCCTCTTGTGAAATATCCACCCTTCTGAGAACTCCCGCCTTTTCAAACACAACAGAAGACTGTTGACTTTTGGGGGAGGGGAGTTTAAAAGTTGTAAAATGTTATGGATTGTCCTCCTGGAAATAACTGGTTTTGAAAAGTATCTGATAAAGCTGAATACAAATTAGCTTGATGGGAGGGGGATCATTTCCTACCCAAAGTCATAGAGATATTCTTTCCTGCATTGTAAACCTTTTATAGTCTTGCTTTTCACATTTGTCTTTAGTCTGCTCTGAACTGATTTTTGTGAAAAGTAGGAGATAGAAGTTCAATATAGTATTTTTTCCATATGGATAAGTGGTTGTTGTCCCAGCACCATTCTCTGAATAGTTTATTCTTTTCCCACTGATCTATAACACCAGCTCTTTCATAAGTAAAGTCTCTGTGTGGGTGGGTCTGTTGATTATTTCTTTTCAGTCAATTTGTCTAACCTTGTGGCTGTACCATACAATCCTGAGTACTACAACTTTAGAAACAGGTCTTCATATCTCAGGACAAATCCCACCTCCAAAAAAATCACCACCAAATTTTTCTTCCTTGGGAGTATCTTGGCTCTTCTTAGCCATTTGCTCTTCTGTACAACTTTTAGAATTAGATTGACAAGTTCTAAAACAAAACAAAAATGTTGGAATTTTTATTGGATTTGTACGGAATTTATAGACTAAATAATACAATGTTGAGTCTTCCAATCCATGAACATGATACAGTTCTTCATTTACTTAGCCTTTTTAAATGTCTTTCAATAAAGTTTTATAATTTTCTCCATAAGTGTCTTTTGTTAATATTTCCTAGGGACTTTATACTTTTTGATGCTGTTCTTATGGTGTATTTTTAGTTACTGCGTTTTTCCGTTTTTAGCTAAAGCTGATGTTTATATCCAGCAACCTTGCTAAACTCTCACTAATTAATATGTCTGTATGTTCTTTTGGGTTTTCTACGTGGGTCAACTGTATGTTGTGTATGTGCAGACAATTTTGTTTCTACACAGTTTTATTCCCATTTTTACTCTTTTTTTTTTTTTTAAGATTTATTTATTTATTTATTTATTTGACAGAGAGAGATCACAAGTAGACGGAGAGGCAGGCAGAGAGAGAGAGAGAGGGAAGCAGGCTTCCCGCTGAGCAGAGAGCCCGACGCGGGCCTGGATCCCAGGACCCTGAGATCATGACCTGAGCCGAAGGCAGCGGCCTAACCCACTGAGCCACCCAGGCGTCCCCCATTTTTACTCTTTTTAATGCTAGGAATTGTCCAAGTGCTGGGGGCAACAAAGTCTCTTCTTTCACCAAGCTTATATTCTGGTTGAGCCTGGGGAGAGAAGTAGAAAATACACAAATTTATGGGAGGAGGGGCCTTAAGTAAACAACTAAAAGTGGGTGCAATTTCGATAGGGTGGTTAGGGAAGTCATCGATGATGAGATACTTGAGCAGAGCCCTTAATGAAATAAGGGAGGGGATGTCAATATGTGGGGAAAACACTCCAGCAGACCGGAGGTGAACATGTGTTTGGCTATTTGGCTCACTGAGGAAGAACAAGGAAGTAGAAGGGGCTGAATTGGAAAGAAGATGGATAAGGATGATAGCTGATATGATTGCAGAGATAGCTAGAGGCCAGGAAATGGAAGATGCTCCAAGCTGTGATTTTCTCTGAAAGTGATGGGATACCGTTAAGAGTTTCCAACACAGAACACAAAGTGTTGAGGGTGGGGGGTGGACAATAGGCTGTCAGGGGAGGGCAAGAGTCGAAGGAGGAAGACCAGTTAGATGGCTGTCACACTGAATTGCAAGAAATTCTACTTTATCATGCTGTATCACTGTCCTTCCCTCTGTTTAACTATTCCCACTCCATTTTCTTTGGTAAACGCAAACATCTATCTGCTTTCTCTTTGCTAAGCAACAGGTCAGGACCGGAGAAAAACATCCCTGTCCTCAAAGTCCAAAGTCAAATGCAATAAAGTCACCACAGGGTACTGTGCTTAGTGTTGTGGTAATAACGGCAGGAGCCCTGCCCCTGATGTCAGAGCATAAAGGGGTTTTAGTGAGAACTTCCTGGGTCATTTTGACACTGAAGCAGCAAGATGAAAACAGAAGTTGGTCAAGCAAGGAAGGAGTGGGGGAAAGCCTTCTAGTAAGGGTAAAAACATCTGCAAAGATGTTAAGAGAATATGGTGCATAGAAGATGTTCAATAAATTGTTGAATCAAAAGATTTAAACGCATAACCAAATTCTAGTAGGTTTTTTAATAATAATAAGGTATTTCTTTCTTTTTTTTTTTTTTAAAGATTTTATTTATTTGACAGACAGAGATCACAAGTAGGTAGAGAGGCCGGCAGACAGTGAGAGGGGGAAGCAGGCTCCCTGCGGAGCAGAGAACCTGATGTGGGGCTCGATTCCAGGACTCTGGGATCATGACCTGAGCTGAAGGCAGAGGCTTTAACCCACTGAGCAACCCAGGCGCCCCAATAAGGTATTTCTTAAGTGCTCATTGTTTGCCACTGTATCTGTCCAATGATTTCCATGCATAATTTTATTTCCACGACCCTATGAGCTGAATATTACTATTCCCATTTTACTTTACATTCAGTGAAACTGAGGCAAAGAGAGATTAAATAATTTGCTTTGAGATCAGACAATGAATAGAAAAATCCAAATTAAGACCCAGGTCTACAACTCCAGGGCCTAGAAGATTCCTCATTGTTGAAAGATCAGTGGTATAAATTTCAAATGTAATCCATCTAGTTTCTGAGTAAATCAAGGAATTTCCCAAGATACCATTAGGAAACAATGAAATGCAAGAAATAATAATGCTGTGGCTAAACAGTTATAATTTCCAGTGAAGAAGGGTAGTATTGAAAGGACCCTAAATTCCAGGGGGAAGTGGTCATATGGAATTTAGGCAGTATTTCTCTAGCAACATAAAGCTAGAAAGGTTTATTTTTTCTGTACAAAGATGCTAGTTTTTTAGACAAATATTTCTAAGCAGGGAAGAGCAAATTAGGAAATAATAAACTACACTATAAACCTCCTTGCCCACTTTTTCGGTCCACTTGGCACTTACATTCCCATCTGTAAATTCATAAATTAACATCCTGGTTTATGAATATTTTGAGAATTTGGGTGTCTGATACCAAACAGACTGAGTGATCCAGAGTGCTCCATAATTAAATTTCTGGCCCTTAAAACCGAGGCATTGGTTCCCGGAAGAGCTGGAAAGACGTGGGAGGGAAACTTCTTTTCCTGTATCCACCCTTGTCCCGCTTAGTTCTGTTGGCTGGTGAGCTGGGGAGGCCCCCGGCCTCATCATGAGAAGGAATTCAGGGACAGACGCCTAGCACAGCGGACCAGTTGACACACGTGGGAAAGTTTACTAAAAAGTACAATCTCCAGACTTGAAATTAAAGTATTTAATTTAAAGTATTTAATTTAATTTACTCCAGACTTGTATTAAAAAGTACAATCTCCACACAGCTCGAGAGAGACAAAAAGAGAAAAAGAGCGCGCGCGCGCGCAAGCTGTGCAACCTAGAGGTTGTGTTTCTTTTACAGACAGTTAACTAGGGGGCGGAGTGTTCATCACTTGGGGCGGGAAGCAGTGTTTCCCGCTTTTTCCCTCCTCCCTTGCCCAGGGGTTTCCGGTCCTGGCGCCGCCATCTTGGGCCTGCCTGGTGGGATCCAGCATCTGGCGGACGCTACCAGGACGGGCCTCTGACCTTCCCCACAGCCGGCCGTGGCCTCCTCCTTGCTGGCCTCCGCGAGAGCCTTACTGCCCACTCTAAAAGTCCTGTCCTGCAGAGGCATCACAGGGATCTCCGTAGCACCCGCGCCAGGCCTCCAGCGGCCCGGGCAGGCCGCTGCACGTGGGCCATCCCCGTGAACGCCGAGGGCCAGCCCGCATCCGCCCGGGGCGTGGCCCGCGAAGCACTTCCGGCCCTTCTAGGCCCTTGGGCGGCCTCTGTGGACCCTACCTGGGAGCAAAGGGAGGCTGGGGCCGTGACGCTCCTGCCCTTATCACTGCTTCGACCCCGCGCAACCTTGCTCAGGCGTGGGGTCCCAGGCGCTCACCCCAAGTCCCCTTCCGCAAGGGGTGGTCGGAAGCCGTCGTGTCTCGGTGTGCGGCCTCTGCCTCTGTTAGCTCCCTGAGGCCCTCTGGCCTCCTGAAGCGGCCCGGGGAGCCCTTCTCGCGACTCCTTCTAAAGAGCAGTACGAAACCCCTAGAAGGACGAAAGAGCCAGTCGAGCGACACAGCAGTTCCCGAACGAGTGAAATAACAAGTGACACGGCGTGAACGCACTGTCCCCTCAACGACAAGACCCATCTCAGGACGCGTCACGTCGAAACAGTGAGTACGAGATGTTGACGTGCTCTGAGGGGGGGTCCGGGGCGAAGGGCCAGGAAAGAATTCTTGGGACGTTTTGGGTGCCAAAAGGTGTTTCTATGACAGCACAGGGTCGGGACCGTGGGCTGGAAGAGCTGCAGCTGTGATTGTGGGAGGGACCGATGAGACACGTTTAAGTTTGTAGAGGGAGGGAAGGTAGAGCTAAGGGAAGTTTCAGGAATTTCTCGGTGCTGAGAGCAGGGTGCCCAGGACCCTGGAGGTCTGGCTATTGTTAAGGGAGCTTTAGGTTGTTAATAACACGTGCGCATTAAGGCAGCCGTGAGTTCCTTGAGGACTGTCAGGTGCTGCGTGTCTCAGGATTTTTGAATCCGTGTGCTGCGGGTTGTAAGATTAATTAATTCATTAATTTAAGCTACATCTCTCTTGCCTGTGTTGCCCTCCTCAATGAGAAAATGTCAGTGATTTTCCTTGGTGACAGAACCACAGGAACTTCGGACCATAGTTTGTTCCCTACATTCTTACGGGAAGGGTATGCCAGATTTCAGTTCAAGGTTAGAGATTTTGAGAATGTAGATATTTTTCCCATCCAAGTTCACCAGTTGCCAAGCTAAGAAAACCAGCAAAGGTGCTGACCACAATGTCTGGCTCCTTGAGGGCTCCCCAACCCCCAGAGATGTAGATACTAGTGATTTAACTATTATTTTTCTTGGGCATGGTGACATTTCTTATAGGTGACTATGATGAAGTTTTGAGGGATCCTAAAAATAAATCAGAATTCACCCCTTAATTCGGTCATTTTTAAAAATTTCTTTTTTTCTGAGGTACAGTTGACATACAATGTATTAGTTTCAGCTTGTACAATGTAATGATCCAGTATTTGGGAACATTGTGAAGTGATCACCACAATGTCTGGTAAACATCTGTCACTTTACATAATGCAAAAAAAAATTTTTGTGTGTGATGAGAACATTCCAGATTTACTCTCTTAGCAACTTTCAAATATGTAACACAGTATTGTTAACTATATTAATTTTAGTTATATATATATGACTAAATATATGTATTAAATATATAACATACCTGTATTTACTTACATGTATGAATTCATTTAGATAGGGGTGCTAAAGAATGCTGTCCACACCCTTCCTTCCCTCTAGGAAGAGAGCGTGGGGTTGATGAGTGCCAGGAAATGTGAAGGGTCGGAAACTTTACCCAAACTTTGCAAACTAAGCTTGCCGCACACAGTTTCCCAGAAACTCATGTAACTCACTCGACTCCTGGGTTAGGGACAATGGAAAGTCTATTATTCTAGTAATAGCACTAGCCAGACTCTCAGCATTTTTTTTTCTCTGGTTTCCTGGCTCTAATTCTCAGAGGGCAAAACCATGACATCTCTGCATTCAGTGGGTTCTAAGAGAGAAAGCATAAACCGTGGATCCCCGTTATTTTATAATGAGCAGTAAGCATGCCTGTCTTCACTCTGGAGAGACTGTCTTCCGGGGGTGTTTGCTGTATAAGCACCCTTAAAAAGAAAATCCAGAACAAAGAGCATTCAGTGCCTTGCTAGCAATACATGCAGAAATGTGAGAGATTCATCAAAGAAGGATTATGGTCCAACAATGAGTTGCTTTCACTCACTGAAGTTTTCTTTTGTTTTCTTTCTTTCTTCTTTATCTTTTTTTTTTTTTTTTTTTTTTTTTTAAAGAAGCTTGGTTTGGGAAATTTAGATCTGAATGTTTGCCTAAACTCACTTGCCGAATAGAAGGGACCCAGGGACACTTCTAGTAGCTGTTTCCTCTGGGCCCCAACCTCAGGGCTGCTGGGTTTCTTGAGTGGAGGGTGCCAGCCACGCATTTGGCTTTGTCTGGTAAAGCAGATGATTAACACTAGTTGAGTTTCAGGTGGTTGAAGGTTCATGGAGACAGGTTTAGAGATCGGACAATAGTGTAGAATGGAATTACAATGTGTCTGTTTCCTTAATCCAATGTCAGGTTATAATGATCTAATGTGTAAGTCCCTTGTCTCCTGGAACTGGGGTAACATTCTTGGCGAGTCTGTCATTTGACCAATTGCAGCCAGGTGGGCTCTTGTTGTTGGAGCACAGATAACAAGCAGCACAGCAGGGCTGGGGTTTCAGCCCACTAAGATCCGGAATGGAAAAGTGGAAATGGTTGTCTTCTCCTTCTGTTCCACACTTCCCCTCAAGACAGAGAAAAGAAAGGGAATTTTTCAGTATTCATCTAGGTAGGCATACTGATGTATTGGTAAGTCCTTTGTCGTCTTAAACAGTGTAGCTGCTCAACACTGATTACTGCTTAGCACATTCTCTGAGACCATGTTGGAGTCATTTTGGAATTAATGTGACTCCCCCCCACTGCTTATTTTAAAAGGTTGTGAGATACAGTTGCCCTGTTTTGGTTAATTAAAGTTAATGGAGGTTTCTTTCCTTTCGAAAAAGCTCTGAGCATTTTAAAGAAACCCAAGTGGACTGCCTAACAGGAAAAGTTTTCAAAAAGTGATGGCCCTTCAAGAAGATACTGCTCCTGTGACTCTAGTAGCAGTAATAATAATGGTCATATTGGATTTCTTTTTTTTCCCTGCAAAATGCTATCCTTTTTCTGAGGACTGAGCTCAAGGCCCTCGTATTATGAGGACAACCTGCTCCCGACTGTGCCAAGGCAACTGACAAGGAATGTTCTGTCCTTTTTTCTCAGAGGCTTTGCAGCTACTTTGATGATTTTTCATAGCAGTGTAAAATCCACTTTCTCTGTTATCATCTGGATCCAGTGGGATGAAAATTCTGCTTTGGGCAGTGACCAAATGAAGTCTCAGTCAAGGGCTGCCACATCCTGTTTGCTCAGTGGTTCCTACCAGGGCAGAGATGGTGGTCGCACCGGTGTGCTCAGGGGACTTGAGGTTTTGGGTCACTCTAAGAAGGGGACTGGGGTTTAGGGAAGGGGCAGGGCAGGCAGGTTACTCGGCACAGGACCCCATCTCCCGGTACTATATGTTACATTGCATCTTTATGAAGACTCTAAGCCCGGTGTTCCCCGATGAGGGGAATGTGAAATCAGTTTAATGGTGGGTAGCTCCCAGCTTCGTAAAGAAGGGGATGGAATCCGAAACATCAGAGTGCAGGGCACGTGTGCCAGTAAGTGGTGATTCAGGCAATTTTTGTTCCTGCTACATTTGTGTGTCTGGTTGCAGATGTAAACTCAACTTCAAACTGGACATGGGCCAAAAAGTTTGGAAGCTGCTGACCTGAGTTCAGAGTGACCCCTGTGGTTTCTGGGGGTATCCCTGGGGCTGAGCAAAGCAGAGGACCGGAGAGGAGCACCTCAGTGAAGGGCGCAGGGAGCAGTTCTGTGTTTTTGTGGCTTTTCAAACAAGAGTTTGACTTTTGATAATTTGTGGCCATTGTTCATGAAACTTTTACTTGTGCTCTACACAAAATGTTGAGAGCGCTGTGGCACCTTACTAAAAGGCCCTTGTATTTCCTGAACAGGTCGGAGGTTGTGATATCTGTGCCATGCTCAGGATCCCCTGCCATTTTTTAGTTAGCCTGTGATTTGAGGTTATCTTCTTTCCTGTTAACTATTTACTGAGTTAAAAATGTAAGAATAGGGAAGAAAAGTGCTAACGCCCGAACAGGGACTTGAACCCTGGACCCTCAGATTAAAAGTCTGATGCTCTACCGACTGAGCTATCCGGGCTCACAAAGAAAGTATCTTACACATCAGCTGTAGTCAATTTATCTACAAACTTGCAAGGAAATTTACAAGTTTATCGTGTGATTCTGGTTCAGAACCACTCATTCAGGAAATGGTTATAAGTACACCAGTCAGCATAGAAACTCAGTCACAAGGAGGGAGCTCTTTAATACTGAAATCTGTGTTAAATTAAATATAATACTGCCCCAAATTCTTTTTCTATATAAAGTATAGCTGTACACTATATGTATAGGTCAATACTATATATATAGATATATGCTATACCGTACAGAATTCAGTGCAGTCAAGAACTACAGAATGCTGACCTTCAATTCCTAGGCTTCCCAGAGACAAATATTCTACATTTGGGCTCAAATAGAGCATTTTCAAAAGGAAGCTAATCCATTGCCAGTGCTTCTAAGGTTTTAGACAACACTTTGGACACCTGAGTATGGGTTGAGAAATGGAGTGGTTTGATTTTGTGCTGGGTCTCGGCTGTCTTTATTTATTAGTTTTTTTATTTAAATAAATTTTTAATTTTTGATGAGTTTTAGATTTACTAAATTACAAAAATATACAGAGTTGCCATACACCCATTGTCCTTGGTTATTCACATCTTAAATCATAAATGCATTTTAAGAAGACTAATGAGAATACTGTGCACATGTAATTACAGATATATTTCTCAGCTTAGAAAGATAATTCCCAACATTCATTTGTCCCCCAGGGTCCTATCTCTTCATCTTTCCAGGTAAGCACTGTTGAATTTGGGGTTTATTTTCCATCTCATATTCTTTATAATTTGGCATCTATTACAGTGTTTTTAAGTTTCTGAACAATATACTGTGGAAACTTCCATGATATTCAAACTTAAGGATTTATTAAAAAAAAAAATCAAAACAAAAACAAACCAATCTCAGGTTTATTTAGGCATCTCTGTTTACTTAATCATCTTCTCAGTGTCCTTCAGTACCAGCACATTTTGGGCATGAAATTCTACTAATCACTGACCACATTCCCTCAAACACTAGGGTTCCCTAACGTTTGCAGGCCTGGGACCAAGGGTCCAAAATTCAAAATCAGGAGGCCTGCTGCTGACCCACTCCTCCCTCCTCTTCCCAGCTTTGTGCTCCAGAGACTCCATTCTTGGAAGCCAGCTTAGGGGTTTGGGGCTGGGAATTCTGGATTCTGGGAGTGGACTAGAGGGCATTGGGGTGATTAACTCTTTCTAGTTTTAGTACTGGACATTCTGAGTCCCAAGGCAAACTGTGACCCTAGAAGACCTGCTTCATGTGGGTAAGAGGCGCCTGTGTTACTGGGATCTGTTTTACCTAGGTGGAAGACTTTTCTTAGGTCATTAATTCCTCAATTTATCTTCAAGTAAATAAATATCCCATGTTGTGAGACATTTCTCATCAGTTCTCTACCACTTGTCTCTCAATTCAACTGCAACTTTCCTGTGATCTTATCAGCCTGTAGACAGCCTAGCATGGCTGCAGTACCCCTCACCTGTCTTTAAAGTAAAAGAAAAAAGGAAAGAAGCTGATTTTATTTTCAAATATATAAATTTGAGTTAGATAACATATAGTGAGAAAGAAGCTTTTGAATAGTGTCCCCCTCTCCCTTTTCTCATCCGAGTTTTAGGTATTTCATTCCATCTTTTGGTCTCCAGGTTAAGTGCTTGACAAGGGTCCGATGGCTAGAAGACTTACTTTACTTGGAACACTGATGTTATCCCTTTAACCATTTCATGATTTAGCTAAATAAGTAAAGGAAAATGTAACTAGCATTCAAAAAATCTTACAGTTGCTGGGGACAAAAATAGGATTCAAAGAATTGGGAAGAGTTACAAAGATACATGTTACAGGGTTGGGGATGTAGCTCAGTGGTAGAGCGCATGCTTCGCATGTATGAGGCCCCGGGTTCGATCCCCGGCATCTCCAAGCTGTTTTAGCTACACAATCAGAAACTATGTTTTTAAAATGTGGTATCATTAGACTTTTATCCTCCTATTCATCAATTTCCTACAGTGTTCTACCCACTTCATTTAGAGCTGTGTATAGACAGAGGGAAACATTTGGGGATATCTTTATCTGAAACCAATAAAACTGGAAACGTAGATAAAAGCACCCAAGGGAGAGATGGCCAAAGCAGAGCAGCTTGGAAATCAGCCCAGGACCCATTAATATCAGGTAGTTTGCAGTATCTGGCTGGCCTTAAAAGGCAGAGATAATCTTGGCCTGAAAATACAGAGAGGAGATAAAGGGTTGTTGCTAGAGTCTCATTGCTGGCATGAAAAAAAAAAATAGGACAAGTATTGGGAAAAGGAGGAAGCCTAGCTCGGTGGGGGCAAAACGGAGGTCAGCAGCTCGGATGATATACTGTTAGCCCACAGCATAAAAAGCAACAGTAACAAGAACACCTTCTTACTAGAACTTTGGAGACTTTTTCTGTGTGCTTGGCCGGTTAGCTCAGTTGGTTAGAGCGTGGTGCTAATAACGCCAAGGTCGCGGGTTCGATCCCCGTACGGGCCAGTGGTTTGTTTTCCATCCTCTCTCCTTAGCCGCTTTCGGGTGGAAAAGGAGGACCACCATCTGTGTTCCCACAAAGGGACATTTTGCCATGAGTCCAAACCATCCTAGGAGAACTCAAGAGAACCCCTCTTGGTAAGCCAGCGAGCTCAGAAAGCAGCAGAAAAGCAGCAGGACTCCTGAGGGACCATTAAATTCATTAGAAGGAAACATGTCACCTGTTTGTGCAGCGCCCTAAACACTGCCCTTGAAATAGTCCAGAAACAGGTTTCCGCCACGCGGACACCTGTGAGATGAGAAGACAGGGCTCGTTTTGCTGACTGCTTGGCTGAGGGTTTGGGTTTGGGTGCAGCAGCACGCAGGGCAGTGGGGAGTCCGTCTAGAGGCAAGCATGTTCTCAGGGAAGGGAGGACTCAGCCCTTGCGCCCGTCTCCGTGCGGATGCCCGCAGCCCCGCGGTTCTGGCCGGGTCCCGGGTCAGCCTCATGTCCCACGGAAGCCAGCTCTTGGCTCCCTAACTGTGTCTCGGTCTTCCTGGCACAGCCGATTTCCTTTCTTCATTCGCGACCCCCACTGATTTCAGGCCCGTTGAGGGGCTCCCACGCGTCCGCTCTGGGCCTGGAGAACCCTGGGATCCAGCCGACAGCCCCCCCGGCAGTCGGGGGCGCGGGAGCGGCTGGCCCGGCTCCCGCTGCCGGGCTGGGGGGCCTCTCGGGCCTCGCTCCCGCATGCCGACAACGTGCAGGGGACCAGGAGCACCGGTGGGTGCTGTCTGGACAGCCGCCGCGGTAGTCTCCTATGGAGCAGGGTCCGCGCTTTGCGAAGGCGTCGTGGGCTCCTTAAGAGGATTGGGTCGCGAAAAGAGCCGGGGAGGTGCTGGGAGCTACGTTTTCCCAGTTTCAAAAGTAGAAGGGAAGGAGGGAGAGTCAAAAGCCGGTTATGGTTGTATGCACCTAAACGTACATGAGATACACACACAAATTTTTTTTTTTTTTTTTTTTTTTTTACTAAATATTTAATGTATTCAGAGGGACATAGCATGTGTGGCTCGTTGGTCTAGGGGTATGATTCTCGCTTAGGGTGCGAGAGGTCCCGGGTTCAAATCCCGGACGAGCCCGTCTTTTGTTGCCGTCCCGTCGCTCAGCGTTGATTAACTCAGCGTTAAGTTCTAACAACACAAACGCACACAGCCACCATCCCATTCAGTGGCTATACCTTCATGTAGAAATGTGTAGGCTGCACATGCACTCAATCCCAGGAACTAACGTGGTGACTCACTTAAAAGGGACAAGCACTTCTCAGTTTTACCTTTTATTCCGTGTTCTATCAGCTCTAAAGTGATTTTTGCAAAGGCTGATGTTTCTGGTTCTTCTAGATGTTCCAGCACCACAGTTGTGATCGTGTGAAAGCATAGGAAGACGATGGTCACCTCTCAGTTCGAGGTCATCCACCATTCATGCATCACTTTTTTATGGAAAAATAAAACTGAACCAAAGAGTTGGGGTTTTGGCAACCTTTGTACAAGAGATTTCGGCTTTCCTTGTTAGCACAGCGTTGACTGTTCCCCCATCTTTCGGGGGATTGGGGTTCTTCCTTATTGGGAAGGGGAACTTTCCCCTCACCTCCTGCAGGTTTGGTTCTCATTAAGCACATATTTATTTAGTATCTATTTATTTTATTTAGTATCTATTATATTTAATGAAATTCTGCAGTCAGCGGTAGACAAAACAAAAAAAAATCACTGGGTCCTGTTTCAGGGGTTGTCAAATATTTTATATTAAAATGAAATTGCACCTCCCCTCCCTTTTCTGTGTGTGTAAGCCTTGATGGTGGAGAAGAACAAAAAATTTCAGATAATGCTTATATGCTTTGCCTTTCATGTCATCCTCCTTAGAAGACAAGATCGGACAAAAATCTAGAATTCTGTGTTCCTAGTGAGTCAAGAGGAATGTGTATGTCCTCATAATAGATAGGGGAAAGCATACTTCTAACTGCCCGGCTAGCTCAGTCGGTAGAGCATGAGACTCTTAATCTCAGGGTCGTGGGTTCGAGCCCCACGTTGGGCGTGTGCTTTTGCTTTCTCTTCCAGTGTTTTTTCTTAACCGAATTTCTGCACATTCAGAAAGGAGGTCCCACACCGCTGTCAAACAAGAGGAGTTTTGGAGATCAGCACTTCTGAGGTGTGGAATTAATGGAATCACGGTGAGTGGCCACAGTTCACTGGCTCTGCAGAGCTCCTCGGACCTGCTCTCTTAATCTTGCAGATTGGGCTCGTCGCCCCCTGGTGGGAATGCATTTTTCTTCTGGCCACTTAGAGATTTTACTACTACAAGTCTGTGGTAGGCAACTGGCTCTGCATATTTAAGCTCCTCAGATGATTCTGAAGTACTACCTCCCCGAAAAGCAGTTTAGGATACGGGGAGAAGGATGCAGAGATGTTGGAAAAGGTAAAGTCTGAAGGTGGAGAAACAGTTCAAACACAGGGACCAGTTTGATGGGCAGCACTGTCCACGCAGTTTCGAGAATGGTGACTCCACTTCCTGGCCCAAGCAAGTGTCATTTTCCCCTTTTTTTTTTTTTTTTTTGGCGGGGGGTTCCAAGGTAGAGTTCAGTGATTCACCAGTTGCATAAAACACCCAGTGCCCACTACATCACCCACTTACCCTCATCCCCCGCCCCAGCAACCCTCATTTTTTCCGTAGTTACCTCTCTTATGGTTAGTCTCCCTGTCTGATTTTGTCTTATTTTATTGGGGTGAATTTTCTATTACCACTGCCTCACACACCTGTTCAGTTCCTGTTCACCACACCTGGACAGCACAAGGGACCTCCCAAAACAAGGCTCTTTCCAACCTTTCTTCATATATGACAAGTGGAAGAACCAAACAACCAACAACAAATTGCAGTTGCCTACACAACGGAATCCAAAGATGTAGGCTTGTTTTCCAAAATCCAAACTGCATTTCTACCTCCAACTCGTCTGAACTCTCCACCCTCTTGAAAAAAACCTGCCCTGTCCAGTCCCTGATGTTTGTTCACATCGTGCCTACCGTGTATCCTTTTCCCGCTTACAGATCTATGCTGATTGTGGACGAGGTCAACTCAGCTCTGCGCAGGGGCGCTACTATCCCAGATATGAGTGGACTTTGCCGTTACTGAGTGGCCTGAAAATCATTCCCATGGTCAAACTGACCAAGACTTGTTTCGTGAGATTTCCCTGTCCCTCTGTGAACATTCCACCGTGCCAGTCTTCCTTTGTCATTCCTTTGAAGCCATCGTGGGCTCACTAGCATTGACTGACAAAATGCCCCGGCCATAATTGAGAAAGCACACACCTACATACCTCTTCCTTGATTCTTAAAGCCCAATTAGCCGCATGGGGTCCTCTCTCTTCACTAACACTGTCCTGATGTTCTCTTCAGGCCTCAGGACTGTCTAGCGGAGGTGCCGTAACTTGGGTATCCGGATCTGGCTGTGCATGTGAACCATCTGGTGAGTTTCAAAAATTTGATTCCTGGGCCCCATCTCAGCTGCTGTAAAGCTGAATCTCTGGTGGTTTAGAAACCGGTGCTTTTGAGGTGCTTCTTTCTAACATGATGGACATGGCAACTTGGTGGCCTAGTCAGGCTAGAATTCCACAGGGAGCCAAGATCTTACAGGAAACTGATTCTAGGTGTGTAACATGAGCTTTTGGGTTCAGAAACCTGATGTTACGGGTTTTTCTGCCCCTCTCTCTCTCCATCCCTCTTCCCTGTTCAGGTAAACTCTGGAGGGATGAGATGCCGATGACCCAAATGGAACATACTTGGCCATTTATCCATCCCACGCATGTACTGCTTGCTCCTGTGTCAGGCATTGTTTTGGGTGTTTGGGATTTATCAGTGAACTAAGCAAAGGTCCCTGCCCCTTACAGTCCATGAGGGGAGGCAGACAGTAACAAATACACATACGAGTCAACTGAACTTGATGTTGGATGTGGTCAGCGTGCTGCGGAGAGCGGAGGCGTGTTGTGGTAGCAATCAGGGCTGTCGGGTTAGGTGTCCTGAAGAGGGCATTTGAGCACAGAGAAACCACACTGCTTTTTTCAAGTTTCTAAATAGAGGGATCAGGCAGAACTGAAGGCAGGAGCACGTTTGTGGTAGTGTGGCTGCAACAGAATGTTTGGAGAGAAAGTAGGGGGAGGAGGTAAAAACGTGTGAGACCTTACAGGCTTTGTAAGGACTTTGAATTGGGTGAAACAGGAAGTCTCTGAAATTTCTATGCAGAAGGGTAATAGGATCTAATCTACCTTGTAAAAGGGGAACTCTGGCTGTTGTGTTGAGGACGGAGCTCAAGGGGAAAGTGGTAGAAACAAGGACACCGGTTGGGAGGCTTCTGGCAACCAAAGTGTCAAATCAGACCAGAGCAGCAGTGACAGAGCAGGAGTGGAGGAGTGAGTGGTTTTCTGGGTATGTCTGGAAGGCCGTTCCAGGGGTTGTTTGGTGGCCATGGAGGATAATCAGGAATCACTAATTTAGAGTGCCAGCTTGATAAACTTAGGCCAAGAAACAAACTTAGGCGGCTCCGTGTGTGTGTGTTTATAACTGCCCTCATCTCAGAGGCCAAAATTCCTATGAAAGGTTGGGCTAGTGTATAATCAGAGCAAGGAGTCAGACACCAACATTATTTATGTTGTTGTGAACACCTGATACTGCTCACTGTCTGCCCCCCACCCCCAAACTACCTTGAACCCTGGCATATCCGAGCACGATGGTCACCACAAATTACCACTCTCCATCCTTTCCCAACCAAACCTTGCTTTTTTCTTTACCCAGGAGCCTGAATATTGTCATTAATAGATCACTTGCTCCGTGTGAGGTTGTATTTCGTTCTGAAACTCTTCTGTATTTTGCCTATTTAGCTCAGTCAGACCTGTAAGTTAGGGACAGGGAATCACATGGTTTAAACTAGGCGGATTCCCTAGTGTTTGGAGATATTGTCATTACATACACAATGAAACCAAGAATCAAAAAGTAACTTTCCTAGAAGGGTACACTGAACCCTGTTTTCCAAGTCTCTTTTAACAAGGTAGAGTTTTTCAAATCAACTTTTAGTAAGCACCTTTCTCGTGCTGGATACCTAAAATGGAAACACACATACAACATTCTTGAGGGCTGTTTTCCACCTACTGGGTGAATGTAACTGGCTCAGTGAGAATTAAATCCTCTGCTGTGTTTCAGCTGTCTGTCCCTAGGAAACGAGGGGGCTTGGTGTGACTGATTTAAAAATAGATGATGGTGACATGATTTGGATAGTTAAGAAATCATAAGCATTTACCGAGTAAAATCAAAGGAACAAAGACCTTATATCTGATTCATATATTCTGTCCACCTGACAGGACAACAGGATTTCCAGACCACATGTTGTGGATCTCCCTTCCTCACCTGATAGCTTCTGCTTGATGCTTTGATTTCCAGGGTGCCGCAAGGACTGTAATGGGTTATCCTGGGTACAACAAGTATTACTAGTATTAATAAAGCACATAGCCTTCTGTCAATAAACTTATTAGATTTCTGGATTATAAACATCTTTTGGGTTGCTTGGAACATATGGATTTTTCCTGTTTTTATAGCTCCTTGGCTATATTATTAAAACTGAGTTGACATATTTAAAAATTGAATTCTGAACCTAAGACCTGTGGCATCATCTCCATGACCAAGGCTGTCCCTAAGCTTGGTCCTGAGCACCAGTTAGCCTAACTCCTTTGAAATAACATTTTAACTGCAAAGGAATCCCTGATGAAAGGAGGTTAGAAAGGGCCTGGGGAGGGGGTGGGTTTTACTCTGCTGGGGCTGCCAAAGCAAAACACCATACATTGGGGGGCTTAAACAACAGAATTTATTTTCTCAGTTCTGGAGGTTGAGAAGTCTAAGATCAAGGTGCCAG
The DNA here is from genome assembly GCF_902655055.1 of Lutra lutra. Classification (NCBI taxonomy): domain Eukaryota; kingdom Metazoa; phylum Chordata; class Mammalia; order Carnivora; family Mustelidae; genus Lutra; species Lutra lutra. Next base: position 2,702,488 of record NC_062283.1, on the reverse strand, counting down.
CTGATTCATTTTCTGGTAAGAGCTCTTTTCTTGGTTTGCAGAAGACTGTGTTCTCATTGTGTCCTCACATGGAAAAGAGAGGGTGAGTTCTCTTCTTGTAAGGACACTAATCAGAGTGCATCAGGGCTCTACCCTTATGACCTCATTTAACTTTAATTACTTCCTTATTCTGAATACAGCCACACTGCGGGTTCAGTGTATAGATCAATAAAGCTTTAATATACGAATATGGGGGCACAATTCAGTCCATAAGAGGGGGACCAAAAAAACCCCATTCAAAACACAAGGTGACATTTGGAACCTAGAAACTTCTCTAGCACATGGTAAGTACTCAGATATTTTTTGAATGAATGATTTCAACTTTAGTATGCTCAACACGATCTTTAATACATATAATGCTGTATTATCAATACTACTAAATTAAAAAGCCATCTTACAGGGGCTTTTTCTCAGGATAGTTAATCTGGAAGTAGAACGCACAGACTCTGTTCATGACTAAAGCTTGAACAGTACTGGACTGAGTCAGGGATGAAAAAAAAAAGCCAGACCTTAGTAATGTGAGGGGCTGCCGACCCAGCTGTGAAAGTCTAGAGAGAAATCTGAACTTGGGAGGTCAGTCTCTGGAAAAAAGCAACGGGAGGCAGAAGCACAGTGTTGTGAACATAAGGTTCTGGTCCGGCCTGTCCAGGGAAGGAGGGCAACAGCAACCTGTGCAGCCCAGTGTGCTTCGGAAGCCTGGCTCGGTGGGCCGGTGGGCCGAGTGAAGGGTAAAGGAAGGCAATGGCTTCATCCTGTTTCTGGGGCAGACTAGGAAACCTGTTAGAGGCCCAGCCGTAGGCCAAGGAGAAAGGAAGCCTCTTACTCAAGAGTGGTTATCTGTACCAGTGCCCCAGAGGATGACCACCCCCCCGGCATTCCAGAAACAAAAGATAGTAGTATTTCCAGAAGCAATAGAGAGGAAAATGTAACGAATGACGTCAGCTACTTTCAGAGACTATAGCTCAGAAAACTGCTGCACGCATGACCGGATTCCACGGTAGTGCTTCTGGGAAAGGGGCCTCAACTACCCTGTAACAAAGAACAATGAAAGCAATCAGTTCCTGGTGTGGTGTAAAGATTAAATTAACATGCTTTCTTTCTAGCCCATTACACTCTTTCGAGTCTCATTAAGGATAAGGCACTGCCCCCTTTGCTTAATGCATCTATGAATAATCCTAGGATCTAAGTGGAAGAAACAGTATCCAGAAAAAGTTAGCTATGTCTGGGAAGGTCCCTCCATAGGCCCCCTTCTAGGAACATGTGTTCTCATTTGAAATATATCAGCGTTCAATGCGGAAACAACAGACTCAAAGTAGGCTTCAGAAAGGGAAAACAGTATGATAAAAGGAGGTCAGAAAAGCGATACCTCTCGGGATGCCTGGCTGGCTCAGTGGGTTAAGCCTCTGCCTTAGGCTCAGGTCATGGTCTCAGGGTCCTGGGATTGAATCCCACATTGGGCTCTCTGCTCCGCAGGGAACCTGCTCCCCTCCACCCCCCGCCTGACTCTGCCTACTTGTGATCTCTAATAAATAAAGTCTTCAAAAAAAGGGTGGGGAATACCTCTCCCTAATACCTAGAAGAATCCAGGTAGGAGACACCTTCTACAGATCTTGGCTAATGACTCAGTAGGTGTTTAAAAAAAAAAAAAAAAGTGATGGTGGGGGCTGCCCTTCAAGGCAGGACCAGGAGTCGGGATAGGCCTGAGGGAGCCGTGTTGTAAAAGGCTTCTTGAGGGAGAAGTCCCTGCATTATTGGGGGAAGGGCACTGTATGAATATAAGAGGACTGGGGAAATCAGATAATGAGTTCTCACATTCAGCTTTCATTTACCTTTCACCAAACTTGTCTGCAACTCAAAGTCCTCTACCAGTTCTCTATGTTGTACTTTCTCTCCAGAGCATCAGCCAGATGCCCTGATTCTCCTGGTGCCTGTTGTTGCTGTGTTCATACCAACGGGTGACGGTATCACACAGGTCATCTAGTGTCAGGATAGACTGTGACTGTGTTTCTTAGTCTTAACTTGGACAAGTTACCTCTTTGAGAATATTAACTCCTACCTCATACAGTGTCACAAGAGCTACCTATGACCATTCTTTTAGTCACCAAAACTTCCTTATGAAGCAATAATAACAACAATGACCACTTATAAAGCCCTCGCTGCACTGAAGGCACCACGCTCTATGCTCAGGAGCCAACTTTTAAACACATCAGCACGGAAAGTTCCTGACCTCAGTCGGTAGAGGGTATGTGATGCCCCGTACCTATCTGTACTTGGGACAGGTTAGGTTCTTTTTCCAGATGGTTATCTAATGTCTGACAAAGTTTTATAGACTTTTCCTTTACTTCTATTACATTTTCTTACATTCCTAACTTTTTTAGCTTTTCCTTTCTTCAGTCTTACAAGTATAGAATACTGCTTCCGGAAATCAGGGAGGAAGGAGAAGTTACAAAATCAATTAAAAAAACAAAACTCAGTGGAAAAAATGTAAAATTTTACTTTGAGAAACTCCTGGAAATACTTAACATCTGTTGATATTTTAACCATCACATGACAGTCTTCATGTGAGGTATTTGCAACCAACCTCTACAGTGTACCAGAGGCCAAATGACCTACCTTAAGGCAGGGCCCATGTGGACAAAGATTGGTTTACTCTGGCCTTGGCCAATCAGCTTCACGTCTTGTGTTTCAGCACATACGCATCATCAACTGGAGTCCAGAGTTCAAGGAATTCCAGGACTTTTTCTGAAAAAGAAATGTTTACATTAGTAGAATACACTTTTATTAAAGTATGGTCCAACCACAGAGGTTCCATTAAGTTAAATACCACACATCCTTAGTTAAGCCTTCAAAGCTACAACCATTAACTCCATGACCTACTCAAACTTATTTTTTGAGCTCTTAAATTCTGACCGCTCCTGGGGACAGAGACTGTCCTATTTACTGCAGTGTGTGTTCCAAGCACTTAGCCCACATAGTAGCTGGATAGTCAGTGCCTGAGCATGTTTGTAAATATAAAGGTCACTGTTGTGTATAAATTGCTGCTTTTCATTAATTGAGTCTCAAAACTCTAGCAGCTGACTTCTCATTCAATTATGACTACTGAGTCCAATGTAAAAAAAAAGTAGCTTTAAGACCTTGCTTACACACACACACACAAAATCTTGGAATCAATGAAAAATGTCTCTACTTTTGTCAAAAGTGGTTTTTATCAATCACCTCTTCAAAATTCCTGTCTAGAGAATTTCATTCCATCTAGGAGGGTTTCCTTAATTAATCTCACTCAGATCTGGTCATTTATGTAGTCTAAATTCCATGTACCTGTATTTTTTGTGAAATTGTTTGCAACCTGTTGTTTTAAGGAGTAAACGGTTACCCTTATGCTTCATATGGTATATTCTTGAACTTTTCCACTCTGAATTATCCAAAGGTGGGACCTAGATGAAAACCTGTCAAAGACCCTGTGAGGGTTCCCCTGCTTGAGCCGGTGGGGGTGGGACTGAGGAGTGCACCTCACTTTGCTTTACAAATGCTGTTTCATTTCAGACTCACAATAAACCCCCTAAGGGTATGTATTATCTGTATTATCATGATCCCCATTTTGCAAGGGCACAAAGAGGTTTGAGGAGTCACACAGCCAGTAAGAGACAGGATTCAAAGTGGCCTAAGTGTTCTAAACACTAATAATGAAGTAGCACAAAGAGAAATTAAGAAAATAATCCACTTACAATTGCACTAAAAAGAATAAAATACCTAGGAAGAAACTTAACCAAGGAGGTGAAAGACCTGTACTCTGAAACTGTTAAACTCTGATGAAACAAACTGAAGATGACACAGTCACATGGAAAGATAATCCACGCTCACGGGCTGGAAGAATTAATATATTTTTTAAAGATTTTAGTTATTTATTTGCCAGAGAGAGAGAGAGCACACAAGCAGGCAGAGTGGCAAGCAGAGGGAGAAGCAGGCTCCCCGCTGAGCAAGGAGCCGAGGTACCTGATCCCCCCGTCGTGGGATCAGGACCTGAGCCGAAGGCAGATGCTTAACTGACTGAGCCACCCAGGTGTCTCTAATAGGCTAAAATGCCTACACTACCCAAAGTAATCTACAAATTTAATCCAATCCTTATCAAACACCAACAGCATTTTTCACAGAACTAGAACAAAATACACTAAAATTTGTATAGGACCATGTGGTTCTATACTAATTTTAGTGCTTATTTTATTTGTGTGTGTATATATATATCACATATAATAACATGTACTTCAAGATTACTACAAAGCTATAGTAATCAAAACAGTATGATACTGTCACAAAAACAGACGCACAGATCAGTGGAACGGAACAGAGAACCCAGAAATAAACCCACATATATATAGCCCATTAATCCATGACAAAAGACGCAAGAATATACCATGGGGAAAAAGTCTCTTCAGTAAATGGTGCTGGGAGAACTGGACAGCAAGGAAAAGAATGAAACTGGACCACCTTCTTAGACCATACACAGAAATAAACTCAAAATGGATTAATGTGAGATCTGAATGGATCTGAATGTGAGAAAGGAAACCATAAAACCCCTAGAAGAAAATACACATAGTCATTTCTCTGACATGGGACTGAGCAACATTTTTCTAGATATATCTCCTGAGGCGAGGGGAACAGAAGCAAAAATAAACAACTGGGAACACACTAAATCAAAAAGCATTTGCACAGTGAAGAAAACCATCAACAAAATGAAAAGGCAGGCTACTGAATGGGAGAAGATATTTACAAATGACGTATCTGATAAGGGGTTAGTAAACAAAATACATGAAAAATGTACACAACACCCAAAAAGCAAATAATCTGATTAAATAATAGAGGAGGGGTGTCTGGGTGGCTCAGTGGGTTAAGCCTCTGCCTTTGGCTCAGGTCATGATCCCAGGGTCCTGGGATTGAGCCCCACCTCTTTACTCAGTGGGGAGCCTGCATCCCCCTCTCTCTCTGCCAACTTGTGATATCTCTGTCAAATAAAGTCTTTAAAAAAAAAAAAAGAGGATCCAAATCGACATTTTCTCAAAGAAGACTTAAAAATGGCCAACAGGGTTGCCTGGGTGGCTCAGTGGGTTAAGCCTCTGTCTTTGGCTCAGGTCATAATCTCAGGGTCCTGGGATCGAGCCCCACATCTGGGCTCTTTGCTCAGCGGGGAGGCTGCTTCTCCCTCTCTCTCTGCCTGTCTCTCTGCTTACTTGTGATCTCTCTCTCTCTCTCTCTCTGTCAAATAAATAAAATCTTTAAAAAAAAAAATGGCCAACAGACACATGAAAAGATGCTCAACATCACTTATCAGGGAAATGCAAATCGAAAGCACAATGAGACATCACCTCACACCTGTCAGAATGGCTAGAATAAAGAAGACAAGAAATATCAAGTGTTGGTGAGGATGTGGAGAAAAAGGAACCTTCATGCACTGTTGGGAATACAAACTGGTACAACCACTGTGGAAAACAATATGGAGGTTCCTCAAAAAATTAAAAATAGAAATACTATATGAACTGGTAATTTCCTTTTTTTTTTTTTTAAGATTTTATTTATCTGATAGAGATTACAAGTAGGCAGAGAGGCAGGCAGAGACAGAGAAGGGGGGAAGCAGACTCCCTGCCGAGCAGAGAGCCCCATACGGGGCTTGACCCCAGGACCCTGGGACCCTGGGACCATCACCTGAGCCAAAGGCAGAGGCTTTAACCCACTGAGCCACCCAGGCGCCCCTGAACTGGTAATTTCACTGCTGGGTATTAACCGAAAGAAGATGAAAACACTAGTCTGAAAAGACATATCCATCCCTACATTTATAGCAGGATTATTTACAATAGCCAACATATGGAAGCAACCCAGTCCATCAACAGATGATTAGATAAAGAAAATGTAATATATAGGTACACATATAATGGAATATTACAAAGTCATAAAAAAGAATGAGGGCGCCTGGGTAGCTCAGTTGGTTAGGTGGCTGCCTTCAGCTGAGGTCATTATCCCTGGGTCCTGGGATGGAGTCCTGTGTCTGCGTCGGGCTCCCTGCTGGGAGTCTGCTTCTACCTCTGCCCCTTTCCTCTCAATCTCTCTCTCTCAAATAATAAATAACTAAAGTCTTAAAAAAAAAAAAATGAGATCTTGTAATTAATGACAGCATGGATGGACGTGGAGAGTATAATTTTAAGTGAGATAAGTGAGAGAAAGACAAGTACCACATGATTTCACCTATATGTGGAATCTAAAAACAAAACAAAAAAGCAGACTTAAATATAGAGAACAAACCAGGGGTTGCCAGGGGGAGGTCGGAAGGGGAATGGGTGAAACATACAGGGAAGTAAGAGGCACAAACTTCCAGTTATAAAAGTCAGGGAGATGAAAAGTACAGCATAGGAAATGTAGTCAGTAATACTGTGCTAATACTGTCTGACGACAGACGGTCACACTTGTTATCCTGAGCAATGAGTAATGTAGAATCATGTTGTACCTCTGAAAGTAAGACTACACTGCTAATTATACTTTAAAAAACAAGTTGCTTCAATGGCTCCAAAGCCCTTGTTCTCTCCATTACATCACACACACACACTAAATAACCTGCCACGTTGCTGTAATTTCTACCAGCGAAATTCGTTCTTTACTTTTAAATTCTGTTAAACCGGCCCTGCCAACGGGAAAGGTCTACATGTATTTTTGGAAGTATTACAGCACAGCAGCCCGAGGGCACAGGTCACCGAGAGGCGCCGCGCACTCCTCCGCAGTCCGCACCTGCCCAGCCGGCTCGCGCCCCAGCGGCCGCCTCACCGCGCAGCCCCGCCCGCGGCGGTCGGCTCCGGGTTCCTACTCGCAGGGCCTCGGGCCAGCAGGCGCGCAAGGAGCCTCACCGCATGGACAACGGAAGGAGCTCCCTGTGGCGCGGTAGCGGCCGCCCCACTTAAAACGAAGGGACACTTACCTGGCCGACAATGCGGCGTGGCCCCGCTCAGCCGCCGGGTCTAAGCGCCGAGCCCACCGCGCTCAGCCGCGCGGCCCACTGGCTGCACGTCGCGTCTCGTGCGGCCGCCGCGCGCCCCGCCCGCCACGTGACCCCGCCCACCGCTCGGGCCCGCCCTCCAGCCGAGGGTCCCCGCCCCCCCGACCCCATTCGGACCTTGGTCTACTCCCGGCTGCTGGAGAGGCCGTCAGCTGTCCCACGCGGAGCCAGCCAGCCGCAGGGGGCGGGTGAAAAAGCCGAGAGAGGTGGAAGAGCCGGAGAGTGCCTCCGGCGGGGAGCCCAACACGGCCGTCGGGGCGCGGCCACACGCAGACCCCCTCCGGCCGAGGGGCGCTCCCGCGTGCTTCCGTTTTTGGGGGGAGCCTGCGAGCGGTCCCACCTCCGTCTCCAGACTCCCGCGGCTCTCTGAGGAGCGCGGGAGTGCGCAGCGCCCACGTGCACATGCGGCCGCGGCGTCCCGCACAGCCTGCTGCGCTGTGATCCCGCGCGGGACGTGGGACCCGAGTTCCTCCTCAGCCTGCGCCCAAGAATACTTAGGAAGGAGAAAAAGGGACACCAGCGCCTTCCTGCTTCTTCCCGTTTTCACACTCGGTTATATTTTATTTTGAAAATATATAGAAAAGAATTATATGTAACTTAACATAAATATAATTATACACAAATTATATAATTTTGTCTGGTAGATATATTTGATATATGTATATCTGAAATATATATACCAGAATTCACCCGCAAGACTGCAGGTTATACACACACACATGCCAGAATCCCTCAGATCTCCTGCCTGTACCCTCCCCCTCTTCCTCTCCCTCAAGGCTCCCTTAAGTTCTTTTAAGTCTCTGAATCTTCTCTAATGTGGAGCGGAACAAAATCAAGGACTTTTTTTCTTTTACATTTGTGTAAGTGTCACGCATATAACTTTCTGAAAGGTGTACTTTGACAAAATGGGGAGTGCTAACTACATCTACAAAATAACTCAGTCAATCGGGCTTGGAGAGGAGACAAAATTTTATATTTAATTCATTCAGACCGACCTCTCTTCAAACAGATGTTTTTCATAAAGACTTGAGGTTAATGGCCAAATTAAGTGAGGAACAACTTGTTTTCAATTCTTCTTCAGAAAAGAGAAATCTTTCTTTTTGCAACAGATGGTCTCAATGTCCTGCCTACACAAGGAGGATCGTCATATGCCTGATGTCGGATGCCACTTCGGATCGAGTTCACTAACAAAGAGAGTAACAGACCTTTTGAGATTCAGACAGTCCCGTCTGAACTAGAAAACTAGACTAAAACCTCACATTTTGCAAAATTACTAGTATTTGAACGGCATTACTTTCTACCTTGTGTTACGATACAGGAATTTAAAAACATTGTTTTAGCTCCCTGTGGATAGGTTTTGCCGAGTTTAGATTTAGTGTGATGGGTTGGTTTATCTACAAAGACTAATGTCAATTAAAGAACATTTAAGGATGGTTTTGGAGAGTTTAATCCTATACTTCTTTCTTCGTCCTCCTCATTCTGTTAATTATCCTGTTAGAATTGCAGATTGAAGTACTTACAATCCTATTTATAAGTTGAGTCAAATTGGGTAAATTCATTTCTCATAATAAAAAATGCTCATTGCTAAGTTCTGATCAGTTCCTGTGTCTCCTTATTTTTGATTTTTTATTTTTTTCCTTTTCGAAAACCAGTGGATGCTCCCGTTTTTCTTCTCCAGGGCTGTGGACCTTTGAGTGTCAGTTCCGACGGGGTGCTGGATTATTTAAAAAAAAAAAAAAAAAAAAAAAAAAAAAAAAAGTGGGCGCGGCTAGGGCAGACCCGGGAACAATAACAGTGAATCACCAACTAGCACCGACACACTCAAACCCTCGCGCAGAGATGGCATCCTCTGCGAGTGAGCCGACCAGTGTGATTCCTTCGATAGCTCAGTTGGTAGAGCGGAGGACTGTAGTGGAAGCTCCATCAGGCATCCTTAGGTCGCTGGTTCGAATCCGGCTCGAAGGAGTTCGTGTTTTGCGTCTTTTTTTTTTTTTTTTTTTTTTTTTTTTAAATCCCCACCTTGAAAAGGCGTATCTCAGCTACATATATCCTCGATGTACATCTACTAAGGCTGTTCCCAATGTACGGCGAACCCAATTTTTAAAATTATTAATTTCTGTAACAATGACTAGTACGCGCCATCAGACGTCCACCCCATACTTTACATACAATACAGCTGGGGGCCGCCGAGATATACCGAGCTCAGACGAGGCGGAGCAGAGGCGGCCCCACTGGGCAAGGGGTTTGTAGACGCGTCTCCGCACCCGCACCCGCACCCGGGATCCTCAACCCCCGGGAGGAAAGACGCTGCCTGCGTAGGAAGGACACGACCTGCGGGTAATTGGTGGGACAGGCGCGCCCCCTGGTGGGCTTAGAGTCCCGGGTCTCTGGAAAGGTGTTTTTGCCGGTGAAGGATACGGAACCCCGGGCAGTCGGCTAGCCTCAGGGCCGGTTGAAATTCAGGGGCACTGCTCCCCCTTCTCGGTTTAATTCTGTAACCGTGGCTTTCAATCTTGGCTGAGAAAAGTTGGTGGATATAGAATCGCCTGGGCAGATTTTACAAAGCGCCTTTCCTTGGGCCAGTTTGAAGGTGGGACCTAGGCACTGGTAGTTTGAAAACCTTCCGGGTGACATTTACTGGGTCGCAAGGTTTGAGAACCACTGATACAAGAGAAACAAAAATTTTAGAATTAACAATGACAGACGGGGGGATGGGTAGAATTTTCTACCCATTTGGGGAACTAGCTCAAAAGATAGAGATCTCTCTTAACAAAAGAAAGCATTTGCTAATTTGGGGCCAATCTCATTAAGATATATTACTCCCACTTCTGCCCTATCTCAAAAATGTGATACTAAACACCTGCGGAAGAGCCCTCAACTACAAAGATAATAGATCAAAGTAAAAAGAGTTGTGTGAGAATTTTGTCCCTGGCAATTTTTTGTATTTTCCTTCCTATGCTTCCGAGCTTTCATTCTTTAACGATTCGCAGACTCTGGTGTATGTCAGAACACAGACGCCCAGGCGGGTAGTGGTTTGAGACCCACTCCCTAAAACGAATTGGAAACTTACCCCTATGAAGGTTGGTCTAAACTGGTAGCTCCTGATTAACTTCTCGCTCCTTGAAAGCGACCTGGGACAAAAGAATAAAGAAGAAAAATGGTCCATTTTTCTTTTCAAAGAAAAGAAATGCAAAGTTTACCAGATAGCCCTGGGCTGAGCTTCTCCCCAAGGCACCACAGAGGTTTTCCATCCTCCCGTAATTCTTCCATAGTCCAGGATCAGAATCAGCATTACCACCCGCACCTCCGAAGACGCGGCCAGACGACCCTAGAGGAGGAAGAGGGCATGTATAAAAAACAAATCTCAAACATACCTACACATCACATGACTTCACCACCATTAAGAAATGGGAATCATTCTTTCCAGTTTGAAGAACTTGAGGTTGCCCTCAGTAGGTCGGATATGTGAGAAATAGATTCCGAGAATAAAAATGTAATATTAATGCATAAATAACTGAAGTGTAGATTTGTAAATCCACCTGGCAGGGACCGATATTCAAATCTGCAAAAACGTGAGCAATCCTAAAGAACTCGGCCACGCCTATCCCAACACTGTCTGGGGACGAAGGATGGAGAGAGCGTGGCTTTGGAAGGAAACGCCATCCCTGTTAGGAAATGGGCCTTGCTCTCGGCTGTAAAGTGTTAGCTCGGTATTCAGAGCAGGCGCACAGGGAGCATAAAACTGGAGAATGCGGGCATCGATCCCACTACCTCTCGCATGCTAAGCGAGCGCTCTACCATTTGAGCTAATTCCCCGCTCCGGCGCGCGGCCGCGCCTCTCTTACTCACTCCGCTCCCTGCGGTCATTCGCGGCGCGTTGCAGGCTGTTTGCAGTCGGCCTTGACCACGTGAACCAAGCGCGGGGCCGCAGACAGGAGGCTGTTGTGTCCCTCGGCGCCGCCTACCACCTGCTGTCCTACGGTTCCGGATCCCGTCGGTCCAAGATCTTAGACGGCGGCGGAGTCCGGGCCAGGGAGGCCTCGGAAACTCTCGTCTTAGACACTGGGCAAGAAGTCAACCCGGAATCCGCTCCGAGGAAACAGGGAACCGGAAGGAGATGGCAGGTGCATCCAGGAGGGAAAACCAAGCTTCTCAAGCAACGAGGGTCGGCTTTGGCCTTCGCAATGGTTCCTGACAATCCCTGCACCCCTAAATTTTCCACCAGTTGACTCTGCTGGCTCCAGAAGCAGATTCTCCAGAGTCCCTACAGACACCTCTTAAGATCACCTGTCTGGCTTTAAAACAACAAAATAACGACAACAACGACAACAACACACCGCCTGTGGACACATGGCCAGGAGGGGGCGCGCGTCCCAGTTAATTTCTCCTTCCATTCTGGCTTCTGGAGTCCTGAGTTTGTTCAAAGGGTACAAGTTATTTTCTATTTTTCTAAGGTAAACATTACTAGGATGCTAAGATAATTATGACTGCAGGCTTAGATCCAGAGTCTTTGCAAAAAGACGGTAGTCGGTCTTTTTCTTCTGGACCTGTTGGGTACCAGGTACCAGGGACTGTGCTAGGTGCTGGTTGGGAGCCAGGAGCCCATCCTGTGCAGGAAATCCATATGAAGGCCTTCAATCGACGTCTACACCTTCAACTATTTCTTTGCCTGATAACCCATCTTTGATTTCGTGTTATTTTTTACTCTCAATAACACCGATGCAAGTGATCAAATGCAAATGCAGGAGAAACATCTCATTTAAGAAAGTGAGTCTATGTCTCTATGCAGAGCAGGCCTTTCCAAGACCCTTAAAACACCCTTAATATTTGCTCTTCTTTTTTGCCTTTTCATTGCAATTAGGGCTTATAAAAATGGGTGATAACTTTCTGAGGGGAGAAACCTTCCACCTACTTGCCTCCCCACAACTTAGACAATAGAGTTCAGGTGTTCCAAGTGGGTGTAGAAACCACCGTTCATTCCAAAACTTGGTGCAAGGACAGCTTTACCCGGATTCTCTCCATCATCTAGGTGTTTTCCCCCTACTCTTCCCGTGACAGAATTTGCAGAACAACAGAAGTCAGCTTGGCCTTCACTCATTTTTTTTCTCCCTGTTCATTTTCCATGATTCCCCTGGGGGTGTAGGTGTGGAATTTTAGTGACAGAATGTAGCCCAATTCCATAGCTCAGATCCACGGATTGGGCATGACTGACTGAACTGGGAGTGACTGGTTTGTCTGGGAGCTTTCAACCCTGAGCTGGGAGTGCTGGTTTCCAGTAATGCTAGATTGGGATTACATTTTACAACACTCAGTTTCCACAGAGGTTAAATGAAAATCAAGACTACTATTTTAAAATTCACATGGAATGCTTACCTGGCAGGGGAGATATCATGATCACGAAGGTGGTTTTCCCAGGGTGAGGCTTATCCATTGCAATCCAGATGTGCTGACCCCTGCAATTTCCCCAAATGTGGGAAACTCGATTGCATAATTTATGGTAGTGGGGGACTGCGTTTGTGCTTAAAATAATAATAATAATAGTAAATAAAATAAAATTCACATGGAAATTTTACCAGTTGTTAAGCTATTGACTCAATGCTAACTTCTCTGCTCTGGTCTGAATTGTGTTCCCTCCAAATTCTTACGTTTCAGCTCTAACCCCCAACGTGACTGTATTTGAAATGGGGAAGTAGTTAAGGTTAATAAGGTTGTAAGGGTGGGGTCCTGAGATCACGGGATTAGTGTCTTGATAAGGGGGAGACACCAGAGAGCTCACTGTGTGTGTGAAGACACAGCCAGGATTGGACCATCTGCAAGCCAAGAAGAGGGCTCTCACCAGGAACCGAATGACTATCACCTTGGTCGTGACTTCCAACCTCCAGCACTGTGAGAAAAATTAATTTCTGGTACTTTGCCACAGCAGCCTGAGCAGACTAAGACAATAATCCTTTTTAAACCTGCTGTGATGAAGGAGATGAGACTCTGTAAACCACATTACTGATGTCCTGCTTGGCCCCCCGTTAGGCTTTGCCAGAAGGGAAGCTAGAAGAAGAATGCAAGACTGGAGAAGGACGGAAGGTGGGCTTACTTATTCGTGTTTCCCTTCTGGGGATTTCCTGTTTCTTGAAGCGTTAACCCAGTAACCAGCACCAGCCCAAAATTTCACCACTCGTTGGCAACTTTTGCTATTTTCCACTTGGTATTCAAGGCATGGGGAGGACACCCGATAATGTCAAGAGAAACTGTCCACTTCTTAGGATTCTTTTCCTCTAGCTGCAAATTCTCTATTAGGTCAGAAACATTGAAAGAAAAGTTACTTGGCGCTGTGCTCTTAGTTTCTCATGGAAAGGGATTTAATTACTGAGTTCCAGAACAACTATATGCTTTCAACATTTCGCGTAGGAGGCACTGGTGATGGCCATTTGAAGAAAAATTTGGAATGTTTCAATAATATAGTTTTGTAGAAATTTTATTTTAATAAGCACACGTTTTATAGATAAATTCACTTATTTTTTTCTTAAATACATTAGAGGAAGGACTTTTTGCTCCAGATTGTGTAGCATGTTTTCCCTCTGTGTCTAGTTTTTGCAGTTGGCACAAGGAACTGATCAGTCTCTGTTGAAACTCAACGTTGGGTGATTTGATTTGGAAAAGGAATATTTATATTTCCATTTAAGAATTTTAAGGATTTGTGTTTCATTTTAATCGCCCTATTATAGCTATGCAATATAATATGAACCACCCAAATCAATTATCTAAAAAAATTTGCACACACACAGGCACACACAGAACATATTTTTCATCATTATAGTTATGAACATGTATGATTTCCCATTAGACTTTCAGAACGGAGTACTGCAGTGTGCCAAAATGCAGGGGGCATTGCTTTGTTCACAACTTCGAGAAGATCCAACCTAGTTGTCTGCATTTAGGGCAACTATAACATTTATTGAGCAATTTTTTACACATTTTAGAGAAGAAGGAGGAAGTAACCAGAGAGGAGGGAAGGAAATTGGGTGTAATTCAAGGCATTACTTTCAGCTATATTATTCCTAGGGTAGAAGGATATGGGATACGCTTTGGGTTTTTTCTTGAAACAGACAAGTAATATCCTAACGTCTTAGATGTACAACTCAATGAATTTATAAACCCACGGTCCAGCTTAACCAGACCATCATATCAAATACATTCGGTGTCTAAGCAGACAGCTTAAGGGTGTACTTTTTCTCTAAAAGTAAATATGAACTTTATCAACACAGAAACCATCCGGACGGACATTATTTTAGGAATCCTATAATAGTCTCTCCTATGAGTCCTTCGATAGCTCAGTTGGTAGAGCGGAGGACTGTAGAGGTTGGCAGTTGGGCATCCTTAGGTCGCTGGTTCGAATCCGGCTCGAAGGACAAGACTTTTGGAAGTCCCAGGCTCCTCCAACGAAGACACCGTAAAATTTAGATCCTTCGGGAGGACAAGTGGCGCTTTCCGTGGACACGAGGACGCGCTGAGCTCTTATTTGCGGAGCGGGCGGCCACGGTGGCGGTTGTAGGGAAGGGCCGCCGGCTCTGCGGAGGACCTTCCCAGCCGGCTTCGTCCACCTTTTCCCGCGTGAAGCGCAGCCGTGCACACAGCCTCCCGGGGTCTCCCGCTCCGCAGGTCCCGCACGCAGCTCTCCCGACCCGCGCCCGGACTCCCCGCGTCACACCCCGCGCCCGAAGGAGAGCGCACGCGCGTTGCAGCCGGGCGCGCCCCGCCCCCAGGACTCCAGACTCCGCCCCCGGGGAGTTGTGTCCTGGTGGCCGCGGGGATCCCCGGTCACCCCGGTGATTCCTGAAGAGGCCTTTTATTGGAAAAATTTCAGACCCACCCAAAGGTGGGCAATAGCATCATGAACTTCACCGGACCCGTCGCCCACATACAGCCACCCTGTTGGCACCTTCTACCCCAAATCCACATCCCTGACCTTTCTGCACAGATCCGAGATGTGGACAGGTCCAGACCATCAGCTCTGACCCCTCTGCACACGCCAAGAGTGGAGGACAATTCACATACTGCGGAGGTCCCCGGGCTGGGACGTGGCCGCAGAAAACAAGGTCGAGCGCGTCCGCGCCCAGCCATCAGGACTAAAGGTGGGGAACAAGACAGCGGCCCGGTTTCCTGTAGCTTACAGCCACGAAAGAAACGCGGCACACACACGTGACCCAGTCATGTCACTTCTCAGAGAATAGCATGCTCAGTCTGTTTACTCATAGCTTGCTGTACCACTCAGCATTTAAAAATGATCTTGAATGGTAGTTTTCAGGAGCAGCGGGGAACTAGGAGGGTTTGAAGACTCCTGCTATAATCTCGTCTGTCTCTGGGAAACCTGTTCCCACTCAACGGATAGGAGAAGCTACCAAGAAAAAAGGAAAGCAGTCTGAATTCTGAGAGGAGGACAATAGCCGTCACTGTGGCTGACGTGGCAGGTGACACAGAGCCAGGGAAATGCCTCTGTCCAAGCATTTAAATGAAGTCCTTTCTGCTGGAGCTCCTGCAGTTTCCGATCTTGAAAATTTGCCGTGGTATGTTCAAATTCCAATCCAAGATTTGTATTCACTCCAATAAATTGATTCTACTTTTAGCTCAACACTTAGGAATTCCACAAAGAACCTCAGCCTTTTATTAGCAATTATGTCAGAAAACTTTCCTAGAACCCATTCCTTGGAGTGACTGAAAAAAAAACTACATCTCTTAATGTAGTATAAAATGACACTAGGCTAACAGGTAGGCTCTTGGCAAAAATTGAACGGGCTTTTTCTTCACTCACTGATAAAACATGGACAATTGTAAAAAAAAAAAATAAATCTCAATACTCTTACCATATATCTTGGCACAGAAGTTCACACATTTTTGGTTGGTATTTTCCTCAGAGAGGAATAAGCCTTCTTAGTGGATTCAGACTTTCAAATTTCCTGTGTGTATCTACCTGAATAGGTTACCTTACAGTGTAGCACCGAGCATTGCCCCCACTCCCGCCGATCATGGTGGCTCATAACCAGAAACTCTTACTTCTGTGTCATATAAATCATGGTTTGGCTGGCGAGTTCTGCTCTATTCTGGGACACTGACTTGTAGATCCTCTACAACTCAGATCGTAAGTTATTTTGTCAGGGTAAGGGTACGGAGGGGTGTGGTGGATTGCTCATTAGCTCTCAAACTTCCAGAAGGGACACCCCATTTCCAACAGTGGCATTTAGGAGAACTACAACTGTTGGATATAATACACTATTATACCAGCTTGAAAGTACTGGAAATTTTAAAATGTGGTAAAAACAAATTTGTGTAATGGTATATAATATGTTGAGAATAAGTACCATGAGCAAAAGGAAAGAAAACAAGTAAACTGGGAATCTGACAAGGAGGTAGTGCGCAGCAAGACATGGCCTGCTCAGAAAGACATCAAACTGATGTTGAAGTTTTTGTGTGGCTGATTAGTTTTGTTTTGCTTTGAATGACCTCTCTGGAAATGTAATTTAAACACAGCAAAATTCCTTCCTTTCTAAGGAGTTTGATGAGTCTTGAAAATTATATGCAATCTTCTAACCACCACAACACTCACAACAGAGAACCTTTCCATCTCTCCAGAAAGCTGGCCTGAGCCTTCAGAAGCACTGACTTGCTTTTGGTCACAGCACTTCTGCTTTTGCCAGATGGTTCTAGGACAGACTCATACAGGCTGCAGCTTTTGCGTCCGGCTCCCTCTGTTTAGTGCAACGCTATGGAGACTCATCATTGTCATGTGTGTATCCGCAGGTCACTCCTTATCGTCCAGTCCACTGTAGGGCTGTGCTGCTACAATTTGTTTTTTCATTCCGCAGCCAATGAAATTTTTTAGTTTTTATTATTATTAATAAAACTGCTCGTTATGGACTGAATTATGTTGCCCCCTGCCCCTATTCATATATTAAGGCCCTAAATTCCAGTACCGGAGAATGAGACTGTATTTGGAGACAGGGTCTTGAAAGGAGTTACTACATTCAAATGAGGCTGGTAGGGCGCCCGGACCCAATCTGACTGGTTTCTTTGTAGGAAGAGGGGATTAGGATACAGAGACACTAAGGGCAGGAGTGTACAGAGCAATGCCCATGTACAGAGGAAACAAGAAGGCTCCTTTCTCCAAGCCAAGCAGAGGTCTCAGAAGAAATCAGTCCCACTGACACCTTGATCTTGGACTTCCAGCCTCCAGAACTGGGAGGAGATGAATTTCTGTTTAAGTCTCCCAGTCTGTGGTATGTTGTGACACCAGTCTTCGCAAATTATTACATGGCTCTACGTATTTTGGGTATAAATCTTTGTGTGGCCATGTGTTTTATTTTCAGTAAATGTACAGGCATGCAACTGCTGGGTCCTACAGTAGGTGTATATTTACCTTTCAAAGAAACTACCAACTGTGACCCAGTGTGGGCCGTACCATTTTACAGTCTTATAGCGAAGGACAAGAGCTCGTTTCTCTACATCTTGGACAATACTAGGAACAGTCTTTTAAATATTAGCCATTCATATTTGTAACTAACAAAACACATTCACATGTCCTACCCACGTTTATAGAGCAGGGATTATTCAGATATTTTGAGAGGTGGGTGAAATCTTGGGGCCGTCTTAAGAATTTTGCCTCCTACGATGAGTGTAGAGGCATGTCGTGTGGTTTTAATTCACATTTCCCTCGACTAACGATGTTTACCTTTCCAGGTAGTTGTCATCTGTATATCTTCTTTGGTGACGTATCTGTTGAAATCCTTCCCTTTTTTTAAAAAAATTAAATTGTTTGCCTCCTTACTGAGTTCTAGGAATGCTTTATATATTCTGGATATAAGTCTTGTCTATCAGGTGTTTGTCCTGCAAATATTTTCTCCCAGTCTGTGTTTCTTTTTCTTTTTTTTTTTTTTTTCATTTCCTTAGCAGTATCTTTTGAAAAGCAAACATTAAAATTTTGATGAAGCCCAATCTATCATTTCTTTTTCTTTTATACATTGTATTTTTTGTGTTCTTTGGTGTTCTAAGAATTTTTTGCCTAAACAAAGGTCACAGAGATTTTCTTCTGGTAGAAGACATTTAGGCCTCTGGTCAAATTTGAATTAATTTATGTGGTATTGATGCAGGGCCAAAGATTTTTTTGTTTTATATACGAATATCCAGTTGTATCAACATCAGTTACTGAAAGCTTATCTTTTCTCTATAGAATTATCTTGTTGCCTATGTTAAAAATCAACCAATAGTATTTTTAACAAATGGTGGTTGAACTGAATATCCACATACCAAAAAAATGAATCGCAACAGCAACTCAAAATTATCATACACCTAAATGTAAATTGCAAAACTATAATATTACTAGAAGGTAACAAAGGGAAGAGTGCTTAAGTTATCCCTTGAGCACAAGGATAACTTTGTGTGTGTGTGATAACTTTTTAGATGCAACACCAAAGGCATACGTCATGAAAAAAAAATTGGTAACTTGGACTTCATTAAAATTAAAAACTTCTTCAAAAAGACACTGTCAAAAGAATAAGAAGAGAAGCCACAGACTGGGAGAAAATATGTGCAAAGAACATGTCTGATAAAGGACTGCTCTTTGCTATAAAAAGACCTTTTAAAACAACAATAAAATAAACAACTTGGACAAAAGATCTGCACAACTCACCAAAGATATACAGGTGTCAAATAAAAGATCCCCATCATACGTAATCAGGGAATTGTAAATTGAAAAACCAACAAGAAGCCACTACATGCCTATTAGGATGGCCAAAATACAAAACACAGCACCAAGTGCTGGTGAGGATGTGAGGTCAACAGGAACTCTCATTCTGAGGCTCATAATTTGCATTTTCCTAATGAATGATAACATCGAGGATCCGTATCATGGGCTTACTGGCCACCACCTGTACACGTTGTTTGGTGAACTATCTATCCATATCATTTATTTGCCTATTAAAAAAAATGGCTCACTATTGAGTCATACAAGTGGGTTATACATTCGGGATCCAAGACCTTCATTACTTATCACTTAGACACTTACCTAAATGTTTTGCATGTATTTTTCCCCTGACCTGTCCCTTGCCTTTTAATTAAGTTCTTTAGCATCTTTTGAGGTTTTTTTTTTAGACTTTGATGAAGTCTAATTTATCATTTTTCTTTATAGTTTATGCCTTTTGTGCTCTAAGAAATTTTTTGCTTAACCTAAAAGTTACAGAGATTTTTCTCCTAGTTTTTCTTCTAGAAGTTTTATAGTTTTAGTCATTATGTTTAAGTCTCCATCCATTTTGTGTTCTGTCCATTATGCTATGGAGGGTCTGAGTTCATTTAGTAGCGTGTGTTTATCCACCTTGTCCAGCACCATTTGTTAAGGTCTCTCTGGTCAACACTGAATTATCTTGGTGCCTCTGTCAAAATCCACTGATTATGTGTATGTGCTGGTATATTTTTCTGGACTCTCTCCAGCTGTATAGTAAGTCTTGTAACCAGGTAGAGTCAAGTCCTCTAACTTTGTTCTTCCCCTTCACAATCGTTTTGGATATTTTGCATCTTTTGTAGTCTATATACATTTTAGAATCAGCTTGTCATTCTTACAAAACTGCTCATTGAGATTTTGATTGGGATGGCGTTACATGGGTAAGTCAATTTAGAAGACTTTGCCTCTGAAAAATGTGGAGTTTTCTGTTATAGAATGTGTTGTTTTTATTGTACTTTTTGTTAAATTTATCCCTAAAAATTTCACTTTTTATACCCTTCCGAATGGTATTGTATATTTCAAGTTCAATAAACCAGAATACTTATTAATAAATAGGATTATAATTTATTAAATCTGTGTCCTGTAGCTTGGGTAAATTTATTATTTGCAGTAGATTATTCAGCATTTTTTTCATAATCATCACATCATATGTGAATAGAGACAGTTTTGCTTTTCCTTTTCAAATCTATGCTTTTGTTTCTTGACTTGTACTGGCTAGAACTTCCAGGGCAATGCTGACTAGAAGTCAAGGTCAGATATCCTTGTCCTAGACCTGATCTTAGTGACAAGGCATTCAGTCTTTCACTACTCAATACGCTAATGGTAGGGCTTTTCAATGTGTCTTTTACAGGTAGATTAAATTCCCTTGTGTTACTAGTTGGCAGAAATGTAATCCATGAAAGCATCCTAATTTTGTCATGTTTGTTCTGCATCTATTGAGTTCATAGAGGACTCTTCTAGTCTGATAATAAGATTAAATTGCTTTCTAATAAATTCTTACTTACACTTTAACTTTTCACCTGGTTTTGTTTTTTGGGAGCTTCTTTTCCCACTTGAAAAATTCAGACAACATTTACATACAATGTCCCTTTTTAGTGCCATGAGTTCTGACAAACGTACACAGTCACATAACCACACCCACAATGAAGATATGAAATAGTTACATCACACACCCAAGCTTCTCCCAGCTCCTTTTATAGTTAACTCCTCCCCCTCCAATTCCAACCTGCTAACTACTGGTGTTTTCTATTCCTTTAGTTTTGTGCTTATATAAGAATGTTCTTTGCAGCCTTTTGCATCTGCCTTCAGGATAAGGAAGATGCATCCGGCATTACATCAATAGTTTGCTCCTTGTGACTGCGAGCATTCCGCTGGAATATGGTCTGCAGGCTTCAGGAGCCGGCGAGTTCGAGTCAGTTAGCTAGAGAAGCATTTCAGACTTAAATCAACTCTGCGACACCATGCGACTGAGACAGAGCCTCTGGGATCTCAAATGAGCACTTGGACATTACCTAGCATTGGCTGATGAGAAACATACGGAACCTTTCTCAGGTCCCTTTGTGCCCTTTGTGAAAATTGGGTTGGAGGGGAGGTGGGTGGAGGGGACAGGGTGACTGGGTGACGGGCATCGAGGAGGTTACTGGATGGAATGAGCACTGTTATATGCGACTGATGAATCACTAAATTCTATCCCTGAAACTAATAATACACTATATGTTAACTAACTTGAATTTAAATAAACTCTAAAAAAAAAAAAGAGAGAGAGAGAGAGAGAAAGAGAGAGACTGGTAGATCAGGTAAGAGGAAAATTTTGACTGACCCACTGGAAAAGCTAGAGTTACACAAGAAAAAAGACAGATGCTGAAGATGAGTAGACACTTGGAAAGTCAAAAGCCAATGAGCACTGGCTAAGAGAGAATTTGGAAGTTTATAAGAGAGAAAAGAGAAAGAAATTTGGATTCGCTGCTGTGTTATGGCAAGGGAGGCTTCTGAGATGAGGAGAGATGTCTGAAAGGAAGTGTCCTGTGTGATGAATACTGTGTCCATCTGTGTGTGTTCGAAGACACTTAAGTAAAATTTAAACATTTTTTTCCATGAAAAACAAGAAAGAAAATTGGGGAAGCTTTTATTTGAGAGACAACATGAACTTAGATCCTAGAGTTTGGCTGCTTTCATGTCTGTGGTATTCAAGGCTCTGCCACAGCACTCAGTGTATGGAAGCGATGGTTGTTTCTCTAAGGCTTTTCTACTCTAGCTTCTCACACTTCCCCCAGATTAAGTTAGATTATTGCAAAGAAATGTACCAGCCCATATATTCTTAGTTTCTCATGAGATATCTGAATAACTGAATTAAATATGAATTCTGTGTTGCAGATTCCTCATGGAAATCACTGGATAGGACCTTTTGAAGAAAAATTTGTTTTTTCAAGACTACAGTTAGTCTTCTTTAATAAAAAAGATTTTTAATAAAAATTTTATTTTAAGTAATGAAAGATTTTTAATAAAAAATAATCTTTTTTAAGTTCACCAGCAAGCCTTCCTATAGATACATCATCAAGAAAAGTCTGTCCAGATGGCTTGCTGCTTTCTTCACTGGTGTTCAGCCAGGAAGCCAAATGCCGTTAGAGGCGTTCATTAGCAATAGACAGCATCCCTACAAACACATGTCTACAGTACTTTTTTTTTGATTGGGTAGGGGTGTTTCATTTATTTGCCCCACTAAATATAAGCCACTCAATTCCTAAACACACACACACACACACACACACTGCTTCTCATGTTTTGAGTGGAGTACTTCTGTGTCTATACATTATTTTCATTCTTTCAAAAAGAGTTGCAACGTTTCCAAAATGAACTCAGCAGTATGTCCACTTCAAGACAATAGATTCCTCTTTAACCCAGCATAAATCATCACTTATCCATCATTTTAATAGAGAGGCGGTGAGTAGAAGGGACAGAGAGACAGCAGGAGAAATAAGGGTGATGGCCCTATCTATATTCTACAAAAGCAAGCAGGACATGGAACGTGGATGGTATTTTCTTTTTTTTTTTTTTTTTTTAAAGATCTAAATCAGAAAGTAAAACACACAAAACTTAAGTGTTCAAGGGTATTAATTTTTCAATATACCTCTATGATTACCACTCCTACCAGTTTTAGAACATTTCTAGCACTCTAGAAAAAGCATTTGCCTGTAATTTTAAAAAGATGATTAAAACCACGGGGATAAACATTATTAGCGGTATTCTAACAAGCCCTACCACTAATCCTTCGATAGCTCAGTTGGTAGAGCGGAGGACTGTAGATGGTTGACAGTGGTCATCCTTAGGTCGCTGGTTCGAATCCGGCTCGAAGGACTCAACCTTTTGATAGGTTTCCATTGATACCGCTTGCGTGGACCCTTCACGCAGGGAAAAAACAAAAACAAAAACTTGAACAGTTGGGAACATTGTCATTTGTGCTCACAGACGAACTTGTAAGGCTGAAAATAATAAGAAATAAATAAATGATCCACAGGCACATACACGAGAACCTGCGTCTTTGTAAGATCTGGTCTCCAGGGAGACTGACTTCTCATGGAGTTTAGGCAAGGGTGATGGGGCGCGTGGAGAACGGGAAGGACCTCTTGGCCCAAGGTTTTCATTTCATTTTGGAGGTCCCATGGTCTTTCTGTTATGTTGATGTTTAAGTGAATAAACACTTTATTAATGGCAGTTTCAAATACAAAGTAGAGAAAACAGCATCAATTACCAGCAGAGGCGTCACACCTGTACGCTGGCATCCTCTATTCTCCCACGTGCCCCCTTCCTACTCCCGACCTTTTAGAAAAAATACCAAGATGCCCTCTCTTCTCATCCATCGTCGCTCAGTGTTTTGAAGACATGAGGAATTCAACGCGGCCAGAGTCTGTTTCTCTCACCGCCCCCCCCTCACTCCTCCAAAAAAGAAGTTCACTTCCATAAAATTAATGAAACTGGTGTGAGAACTCGAGGAGGCTGGTTTCTTAGGCCTGTCGCCCACTCCACGGAAGAGCGAGGCGCCAGGTTCCGGCAGAACTATACTGGGAGGCTGCCTGGCCGGGGCTGTCCCTCGGATGGGAGCAGTGGACCCCTGGCCCGGCTCCTTTGCACAGCCGCCAGTTCAAGCAGGATAGGAAATTCTGTCCCGCTGCAGCGAGGACGGATTTATACTCTCCTTACACTTGCCCGGGGTCCCTTCCAGAGAGCCGGCTGCACCTTCGGTCCGCATCCCTGGCCGCTGGTTTTCGCAGGCCGCGTGGGAGGAACCGCGGCGCCAAGAGCGCGCGGACGGCGCCCCCTGCCGGGAGCGCTCCGCTCTTCGTGAAGGGGCTGTGCCCGGCGCCGGCGGGATAGAGGCCTCAGCAGGGGCGCAAGGACAGCCCACTCCGCAGCCCAGCCGGGCCGGCAGCAGACACCCGATCCGGGAGAGCGGGGTTAAGCGCGCCGCCCCGGGGTCGCCTCAATCAGGGCCGTGTGTACACATGACAACAGGTGTTTATAGTATCAGTACGCATCACGGGTCAATGCCAATCGCGCTTTGAAAACAAGAGAAGTAACTGTGGCCCATTAAAATTTTTTGGACATCTTAGTCACAAAATCAAACTGAAAGTTAATATTTTAAAGTAAACAAAAGGTTTTAAACTAAATGAGGTTACAACTGAAGTCTTCAAAATCTGAATTTCCAAAACTTGCATTTGCAAAGTTAAACTACATTTTCAAAACCAGAAACACTCAGAACTCGAAGTTTTGAAAAATAATTCAAATTTCAAAAATCAAGACGGTTTTTAAAAAACTGAAGTTCAAGTCCACTTTAAAAAGGTGAATCACCCCCCCCCCCCCCCCACACACCGGAGTCGCACCCTGGTCCCTCGGATAAAATGCTCTTTTGGTTGCTGAGACACACAGAAACCTCTCCCAACTTCCCCAGGTTTTCTCACATTCTCAGAAGAGCCCGCCTCCCGCATTTTTCCCATCTCGCCGAGGCGTTCTCTAGGGCACGTTCACTTGGGGACCTACCGGCTCTACTCCCACGGCCCAAGTCCGAACCCCACCACTTCCGCCATTCTGAGCCTAAATCCTGCCTTTCGGCTTCAAATCCCGCGGCTGACCCGGCCCCCACTTCCGCTCTCTCCACCCAATCTGGTCCTTCCACTCATCTCCTCCCCTTCGGCCCCGCCCCCTTCCTGACGGCAGTCGCAAGCGGTGTGCGGCAGACGGCGCGGAGCTTTACGGCTGCTGTGCTTCTCTTCTCCGTCGGCATGGAGGGAGAGGAGTTGGAGAGGGAAAATGTGGAGCAGGAGGCTCTGGAAGGGATAGACGAGAAACCAGAGAAGGTGGAGGAGCAGGAGGAATCCGAAGAGGCGGTTTGTGGCGCCAAAAAGAGGGTGGTGCCTGGTATTGTGTACTTGGGCCACCTCCCGCCCCGCTTTCGGCCTTTGCATGTACGGAACCTTCTCAGCGCGTATGGCGAGGTCGGGCGCGTCTTTTTCCAGCCCGAGGGTAAGTCTTTTTCGCAGGCTCTGGCTGTGCGGGGAGGAGGGTGGCGCTTGCCGGCGAGTGGGCTCGCCTGTTCGTGCCCGAGGCTCGGCGGCGGGGGGCACGGGACTCAAGGCAGGCGCCCGGCCCCTTTGGGGAAGCCGGGGTTGGGTGTGGGTAGCTCAGTAAGCACAGATGAGTCTATCCCTTTCCTGAACCGATTTTACCGGCTTGTTAAATGATTTCACACTGAATAAAAATCTGAGAGGCGTTTTCACAAAACTGAATCCATCCCCTTTGTCATCGTGACCCAGATCTAGCGACAGTGTATGATCACCTGACCCCAGCTTCTCTACAGGCACTTATTGAATTGGGATTGGGGTGTGTGTGCATGTCTGCACATGCATTGGCGTGTGCATGTGCAGAGCAGATCTGATGCAGGAGTTGAAGTCTGAGGAAAAGACTGAGACGTAGGGAAAGGATGGACCTTGGAGTTCTCTTCCGGACAAGGACCTGGAGGTGGGATCCTGGCCCGCGGACTAGTGGGAGGTGAAGTTGATTGGGTGCCGCGCCGGCTTCCTAAACCACTGCTGTGTTTTTGGCACAGACGGGTTCGTGAGGCGCAAGAAGAAGGCAGCGGCAGCCTCGACAGCGGGAGGCAAAAAGCGGTCCAAGTACAGCAAGGACTACACCGAGGGCTGGGTGGAGTTCCGGGACAAGCGAGTAGCCAAGCGCGTGGCGGCTAGCCTTCACAACACGCCCATGGGGGCCCGAAAGCGCAGCCCCTTCCGTTATGATCTATGGAACCTCAAGGTGAGGGGGTAAGCTTCTCTGTCGCATCCCATCCTCCCGCCTTCCCAACCCCAGCCCGGGCATCTCATTTCCTTTCGTTGACCCCACTCTCTTTGATCTCCTCTCCGCTCCTGACATGTCCTACCCAGATCTTTTCATGTTTTCCTGTCCACAGTACCTGCACCGTTTCACGTGGTCCCACCTCAGCGAACATCTTGCCTTTGAGCGCCAGGTGCGCAGGCAGCGCCTGAGGGCCGAGGTTGCCCAGGCCAAGCGTGAGACTGACTTCTATCTTCGAAGTGTGGAACGGGGACAGCGCTTCCTTGCTGCTGAAGGGGACTCTGCCCGCCCAAATGGCACCTGGACCTTTGCCCAGCGTCCTACTGAGCAAGAGCTGAGAGCCCGGAAGGCAGCTCGGCCAGGGGGACGCGAGCGGGCTCGCCTGGCAAATGCCCAGGACCAGGCTCGCTCTAACCGAGGGCTGCTTGCCAAGATCTTTGGAGCCCCACCGCCTTCATAGAGCATGGAGGAGCCCTGAGTAGTCAAGGACTCTTGAAGGGCAGGGAGACCCTTTCCATCTCCTAGCCCTGCTTCCTGTCTAATTGATAACAACTACTGACAATGATTATATTATCTTTCTAAGACCAGGAGTCTGGTGGGTGCTTAGGCATAGATGTCTTCTGGGGCTCTGGTCCCCCCTCCAACTCCTGTTGCCTCGCTGAAGCACCTAATTCATACTAGCAAGAGTATGATTACTGCAGGATGCCAGTTTTGCTTGATTCTTGACTGTCTACTTCCTGCCCAGTGAGATCCTCTAAAAATCCCACTTCCTCGGCTGAGGAAGAGCCTTTACTTCAAGCTAGAGTGATAAGGCCTACTCCAGTCAGCTGTTCCTCCAACTATAGATGAAGGGAAGCTGCAACATCCTTTTTATTTGAGAAGATTAACAGGGCCTGGGGGTAATGGGGTGGGACTGGGTTGGGAGCCACCTTCCAAGTAAATGTATAGAAAAGAAGAAATATATATATTTATATGCCTTTGTAGTTTATTGGGGGCGTGGGGGGGTGTTTTATAAATTCTGACTTTTCCTCTCATGTCCCGTTCATCCCCCTTAACTTCATTTCCTGGTCTCATAGCCACCATTCCTCCCCGACCCTCCCAATTCAGTCTGGACCCTTTTCTATTTATCGGATTAACTTCTTAGCCCATTTTATCAGTTATCTAGTTCAGCCTTTACTAAGTCACTATATGAGGATATAGGGATAGTAGGTAATAATAACAGATAGCCCTTGGCTTCAAGAGTTGCCACTAGAAAGAGACATTAAAGAAATAAATGTACAGATGGGGCGCCTGGGTGGCTCAGTGGGTTAAAGCCTCTGCCTTCGGCTCAGGTCATGATCCCAGGGTCCTGGGATTGAGCCCCGCATTGGGCTCTCTGCTCTGCAGGGAGCCTGCTTCCTCCTCTCTCTGCCTGCCTCTCTGCCTACTTGTGATCTCTATCTGTCAAATAAATAAATAAAATCTTAAAAAGAAAAAATATTAAAAAAAATAAAAAAATTAAAAAAAAAAAAAGAAATGTACAGAGGTACTGCAGGCATCATGGCAGATGTATCTAATGGGGAAAGTAGGGGCCCTGGGAGGGTATGGTTGACTCTCCAGGAAGGTAAGTGGTGCTAAATACACAGCTGATACCCGATCACACTCTTCAGACATGGGTCCATTTTCACCAGGCTTTCCAGATCATTCCTGAAAAGTGAACAGAAGTCTGACTGAAACTGGTGTAGTCCTGTTGGAAACAAAAGTTGGTGAGTGAATTGTTGGGTTCAAATCACTGTAAAGGTAGACAAAGCCTGGGTGGTAGTTGGGCACAAACGATGCTCCACAGATACACTTCTGGGAATTAGAATTGGCTCAGATGAGGGAGGGTTCACAGGCAACATGCAGAGCAGGCCTGGAGGCCACAAAGAATGTATGTAAGCCACTAAGAGAAACTGAAAACAAGTGTCACAGTAAATGAAAATAAATTCAATAATAAACACATAAATTAAAACTGGTCAGGGGTTCCTGGCTGCCTCAGTTGGTGGAACTTAACTCTTGATTTTGGGGTTGTGAGTCTGTCCCATGCTGGGTGTAGAGATGACATAAAAAAAGTTAGAAAAGGGACACTGGGTGGCTCAGTTGGTTAAGAGTCTGCCTTCGGCACAGGTCATCCCAGGGTCCTGGGATCGAGCCCCACATTGGGCTCCTTGCTCCACCAGGAGTCTGCTCCCTCTGCCTCTCCCCCTGCTTATGCTCTCTTAAATAAAATCTTTAAAAAGCTGGCCAATATCTAGTTCATTAAACTTATAGGAAGTAGTGGAGTGATTATAATAATATGGGTTTTGCTTGTGCTGGTTTTCCCCCCCCCCAATGTCTTCAATATTTATTGATTCGTTCTTTGGGCAAAGTGGATTAATCCACTTATGTGGCTCTAAAATAAAATCTTGGTCATGTTAAGATTTTGATTTGGTAGGTGCACTTAATTTGGGAGAATAAAAATGACCAGTAAGAGATGATGGTTACTTGGTGTAACATTTCCCACAGTGCCTATACCTCTCCTGCCCATCAAAGAAGTGTAATTTTACACCCTCAGTCTTAGGAACTCCATACCCTTGTTTCTGTGTTCTTGTTCTGTGTTTCTTGTGAGTTTCATGTGGATTGTTTTCCTCCGGTCATGATGTCTTCCAACTGAGCCAGAAAAATCCAGTGTCGGAATTTGATAAGCTATTCACATACTCAGAATTCTAAGTTCCCATTCCCCCCTTTGCTAGATAAAGAGAATATCAAGATTAAGAAACTTCTTATCCCTTAGGTTGCTAACAACTTCTAAAGTAAAACACATAATAGGGCTTAATTTTTTGAATGAAATAAACTTGTTGGGGTGGCATTAGGTCAGCATCTATATATTCGAGGTCAGCATTGCAGGCTCCAATTCAATAGTTCTGCACAAAGCTCATCCCCACAGCCTGGTAACGGGTAAATCAAAGGTGGAGTGAGAAATGGAAATAAGAATGTCTGGAAGAAAATGAATTTCCCAAGAGCTGTCAGCCTGATTCCCTGGAGACAGCCTTCTGAGGGCAGGAAAACACCTTTTTTACACTTAAAATGTTATTCCTCTCTGAAATGTTGCCATGAGTGACCCTGACATGGGTCAATTTTAGTTGCACATATATAATAATTGTATACCTTTCCAGAAGTGAACTTGCAGAGTAATTTTGGTAGATAATGTCAAAACGCCTCTTACAAAAAGTGTAAGCAACCATTTTTGGGATTCCAGTTATAAGCAAGGAAACTGATTATTTAGAAAAATACCAGTCGCTGGAAACCAGCTATCCCAGACAGAAGCCTCCAGCACTCTTCGCAGTCTCTTACGGATGTCCCCAGGGTCCGACTCAGGGAGAGGGTGGGCCGACTCAGGGAGAGGGTGGAGGGCAAGCTTTGTGCGGCTTTGGCCAGGTGGCCGCTGCTGCTCTTGGCGCTGTGCACGCTGCGGGGTGGACCAACGCAGATGAAGGAGAGGGAACCTGGAAACAAACTGAGTAGAATTAGGTACAAAATGACGGGGCTGGGCTCACGTTTGATGGCATACTGAAGGCATTCGGTACATTTTTAATCACGGAACTAGAGAAAATTACGCCTATCCCAAAGATGAGCTGGATAAATATGTTAGCTAGATCTTAATTTAATTTGTGAGAATGGTCAGAAACAATATTGTCAGACAAAACTTAGAAAGAAAAAACGCAACCTCTAAGTGGTGTCCTTAAATAGAGAGGGCCGTCCCTGGGTGGGCTCGAACCACCAACCTTTCGGTTAACAGCCGAACGCGCTAACCGATTGCGCCACAGAGACGAAGTTGGAAGTGCTTCTCTTGCTAAACATGATCTTTTCATTTTTCCAATCTGACCTGTGAAATACACTTTACAAATAAAGTTTTTGTTGGGTATATGTATTGAAGAAATGTCCCCTCGTGATTTTTGTTGTTCTTATTCTTGTTTTCAAATAATATAGATATTATTTAACCCACTGAGCCACCCAGGCGCCCCTCAAAGAATATAGATATTCTTAAGAGAGGAACCTTGGTATGTAGATTGGGTGGGGCAGCAGGGCGGGGACTGCTCTTTACCCAAATACATGTGAATATAATAATTTAAAAAAGGACATCTAGCCAGAATTTATTTTCAGTCCAAAAAGAGAGTTTTTACTGACGCTTCAGTTGGTAGAACAGCCCCCATAAGGATTCTGTATAGATGAACATACATTAAATGGGAAAGATACCAGGAAGAGCAATGAAGGAAATACAAACCATTTAGGGGAAAATCTAGAGGATCATCAATGCATCCTTAAATTATCAGGTAAAAGTGTGCTTCCTGGGAAATAGGATATTCTCATGTACCAAAGTATCAGCGCAGAGCTATCTTGCTAATTGCAAAGCAAAAAACAAATCTTTACAAAGGAGAAACTTATGTCTCCACTGAAACTAGGGATCAAATTTGGCATCATTAACAATGGGAGAAATTAACATTATATGCTTCCTGATGAAGTCACAGGAAGTCCACAGCACACGATATTTTGTCAAAAAGGATTAACTTGGATGTAATTTGCACTATTAGACAACTTCTAGCCTTGTTGCTTCATGTAGCTATTGCTGTGTAACAAGATACTAAAAAATGTTAGTGGCTGTTTTATGGTTCTTCCAGAGAAGCAGAACATATATGGTAAATCTCCTTCTCTCATCTCTCTACTTCAGTCCCTCTCTATAGAGATCTCCCCGCTTCTGTCTCTATGTATTGATCAATCCATCTCATCACTTACCGATCTAATTGGCTTATATGTAGAGTGGGCCAGTAAGCTGGAAACTCAGGCAGGATATCTATGTCACAGTCATGAAACAGAATTCCTTCTTCAGAAAGAAAAGATGTGAAACATTAAGAATTTAAAATGTTGGTTGAGTAAAATAAGATCTTGGAGATTTCAAAATCAAAAATCCACTTAAGCATCCTTGGCAGAAACTTGAGTATTTTGGAATACAGGGTACATGGAAAGGTCTGCAAGGTAGTGCAAAATAGACATGAATATGTCCTAGAAAGAGACAGCACCAGCTGGGAGCAGGCGTAGAGGCAAGTGATCAGAAATATTATAAAATTATAATGTAATTTTCTTTGTTAGGAGAATAATAGGTAGCCAAATAATGCGCTATTTTGTCTTAGATAAAACCTAGACTTGGAGAGGTTGAGTGACACGCCCAGGGTAACACACTGTTGGATTTCATCATGAATGAAGTCCCAAAGCTGAGCTCTGAACTGTTAAGCTCTAGAATATTTCCTACTTCATTTTGACAGTGAGGAGTACTTCAAAGAGAGTTTCTGATCTAGGGTAAAGAGAATAGTGTCGTGTAAGTTAACATACTGGCTAGTTTCTAGCCATACTTCAGGATAACAGATCTGAGGAATGGAAAGCTGAAACACCGAGTCTCTTCGCTTAAAATATGCTTTAGAAATATCTGATTATTCTGACCCCACACCAGAGAGAAGCCAGTTAAGTTCTTGTGATATTAACAGTCAAAAAGAGGCAACAACATTCCTAAGGGGAAAGGAATTTGGGACCAATGATATCAGATGTCTATAATTCTCCATCATCATATCCCAGCGTAAACCCTTCTGTTCAGAAGCCAGTGGAACCTTGGTGAATTCTACAGCCACATCCTTGAATGTCGCTGTTTCCTGTAAAATCAAACAAACCCAGAAATGCCTCACTGAGGGGTTACAAGCACAGAAGTGAGTGGAATGTAGAACAAAACAAAGCAAAGCAAGATATAGTTATGACAGAATAAAATATTCTCAGTCAAGAAAGCCAAGTCTATTCATTCTTACTTTGTGTCTAATACTGTGTTTGAGTCCGTGTGAAGTACAAAAACAAAGAATACCGGTCCACAAGTGACATTATAAAGCACATGAAATCACAAAGCACATGAAGAAATGTGCTTCTCTGCTACAAAGAAAAGGTACTGAGGGCATTCCAGGAAGGATGATGCTGGGATACGCAGAAAGCAAGGGAAAGAGTTCACTTAACAGTTCTCCTCTTCAGATGGACAGTCCAAGCAGCTAGAGAGTCTCTAAAGCGTAGGTATGTCAAGGCCCAACTCACTGGGATTCTGATTTAAATTGTCGGACGGAAGGCCAAACATCAGTGTTTTGTTTGTTTGTTTTAGAAGCATGCTAGGTAATGCCAATGAGAAGTCACTGGTGAGAATCCTGCTTTTAAAGAAAAAAAAAAAAAACAGGACTCAAGTCGTACTAGATTCACTGGTGAGCTTGTTTGCTCAAACTAAACCAGAGACCACAGTAGCAGAGTGAACAAAACATCAACCACAGGCTCAGATACCGATGCTGATTCTTTGTTCCGTTATTTATTGGCTGTGTGGATTTTCTTTGCAACTTTTTTGTTTGTTTGTTTTTTGTTTTGTTTTTTAAAAGATTTTATTTATTTATTTGACACACAGAGAGAGATCACAAGTAGAGAGAGAGACAGGCAGAGAGAGAGGGGGAAACAGGCTCCCCACTGAGCAGAGAGCCTGATATGGGGCTTGACGTGGGGCTCGATGTGGGGCTCGATGTGGGGCTCGATGTGGAGCTCGATCCCAGGACCCTGGGATCATGACCTGAGCCACAGGTAGAGACTTTAGCCCACTGAGCCACCCAGGCTCCCTTTAACTTTATTTATCTGAGAGAGAGAGAGCACAAGTTGCGGCAGGGAGAGGCAGAGGCAGGGAGAGAAGCAGACTCCCCACTTGGCAGGGAGTCCAACAGGGGGCTGGATCCCCAGGACCCCGGGATCCTGACCCCAGCCAAGGGCAGATGCTTCACTGATGGAGCTTCCAGGGGCCCCTGCATCTCTTAGGAGCAGCTCTTTCTGAATGTTCTGCCCCAGGCCTTTACTTACATCTCTGTTTTGACTGATAGTGTATGGATGAGAACATATACTTTACATCCATTCCAAATCAAATCTTCCTCAGTACAGCGGTCTTAGAGCTTCCCCAAACAAATGATCTTGGCATTTTCCAGGAACTTCCTTCCTACTCTGTATCTCCACTTTTTTCATTGAGTCACACTTCTTTCTCGGAACCCCTGTTAGGGTACAGGGAATGAGCTGGTCGTTCACCATCCTCCCCCCTCTGGCTCACCCCTGTTTTTCTCAGGAACTTCGGTCTCCTTTCTGGCCCTCACGCACGAAACACCCATCCCTAGTACCACACCGCTGATCACGCCTCCCACTCCGCCTGCAGCACCCTAAACTCGTACCCGTGATTCAAGACCCATTGCAAACTCCACGTGCAATATGGAGCTTTCCCTGCCTCCCCAGCCTCTTCCTTCCCAAAACTCCTTTAACACTTACCTTGCCCACTTAATCACATACTTATATATGCATTTAATATGTATGTATAAGCGCACGTGGATGTGTGTGTACACAGAGACCCAAACGCTTCTGTAATGCTCGTGCAAGGCTTGGTCCAATGCACACTTTCTACTGCCGGCAGGGCCAAGAACAGAGCCGTGCGTGTGACTAGCCCAGATGATGGATGGCCGCGTGTAAGAGAAAGACAGTGAGGGGAAGACATCAGAAGAATGGTTAGTGTTCCTTTCAGATACTGCCTCTACCACAAAGTATTCTATCTAGTTATCTACCAAAAAATAGAGCTCAAGTTCCAGTGCAGGAACTTGATTAGTCATTGGTTGATTGGCTGGTTGTTAGCTAGTCACTACAGAGCCAGAATTGAGGAAGAATATCAATGTTTAGGAGCTGAAAATAATAAATAAATCAAGGAACAGATAAATCTACTTATCCCAACTTACCTGGTCCTGGCTATCATAATAGTATTCTTCTTCAAAAGCTAGAGCAATTTTAAGGCGTTAGTGTCCCAGTAGAACAGGACTAAGGGAATAAGAAAGGCATGACATAGCCTTCCCTGCTGAAACTTCCAGCCTTCAAGTCAGAAATGTACTCATTTGCTTGATACATATTTACTAAATGTCCTTCACATGCCCTGGGCTCAGGTGACACCAGGACACATGGGCACTTTTCCAGACTTCAAGGATCTTATGGTCTAGAAGAAAAACTACAAGAACTTGGGTGAGGAGAGAGCTGGGGTTGATGTAATACATGAGGTTCACATACACAGTATGGGTGTGTGGACTGATATGTATATATATTTATATCTATATCTATATCTATCTATCTATCTATATATATATTTTAACTAAGCCATATACAGGACTAGTAAGGCTTGGTGAGTATGGAATTGGCTCAAGGCGGCCAGTCCTACCCTACACCTCCCCACTTTCTCTCTCCCACAGCTCATTCCTTTCTCCCGAGGTCTTTGGAGCTGTCTTCTCATGGTCCCTTGTGTACTATCACTTCTGCTTTTTTCCCAAAAGGATGGATCCAAAAGTTCTCTAACTCTGGAAGCTGCAGGGTCTGTTTCTGCTTGTGCATTTCTGCTTTCTTTCCTGAGCCCAAATCTGTCTGGGGCAAACAGCTAAGTCTGTCCAGGACCGTAGCAAAAGCATTAAACCCACCGGTGGATGCGGTAACTGTGAGACGTTCTGTTTCAGAATATTCCAGCTAGATGGACTGTCTGCGGAATGGTAGGCCGTGGGGTGCGGCTGGGTCGATGCTGTAAACTTCGGGGAAACTGCAAGTGAAGAAATCACAGAAGGTGAGGGGTAATGTATGTTAGGGACCAACTGATTTAATTCCATTCATTTTACTGAAGACGATAGGGACCAAAAATGTCTTCCTCCCTGTCATGAGGCTTCTAAGTAGAAGAGCGAGTGTGACCTACCTGACTTCCTGATTCAATTTCAGTATTCCTTGCACAACATGCCACGTTTCCAGAGTTGCTCCCCGAAGTCAGGCTACATGCATATTAGGACTGTTTGCTGTGTTTACCCCAACCTCCTATCATAATGGAGGAGAACGAGCCGTTCGCTGCTATTTCTGCAGCTTCTAAAATAATGTCTGGCACTCAGTAAGTATTTGTGAAATGAAAGAAAAAGTTCTATCACAGTGCTAGGTCCCATTCAATCTGGTTAAAGCCCTGTGCTTGAGGCAAACCCCTGATAAGATACTTTTAGGCCAAACCACTGCCTGCTCCTTTTTTCAAATGGGTAGTTGGTTCATTTCGGATGGTTCACTACTACCAGACTGTAATGTTCTTTGATGGAAATAATAGCACTTCATATGTAGTAAGTGCCTAACAATTGTCACTTCCTTTCCACCTCTCTTCTAAAGGAGGCTTCTCTCCCTGCAGCTGTTTAATTCCTAATTAACTTTACTAATACTTTACTTCAATACTTTAACTCCCAAACTCTCTAGTAGGATAGTGGATGACGTGTGAAGAGAATTTCCACATGGAAACCTCACAAGAGATGTATTAGAC
This sequence comes from Lutra lutra, assembly GCF_902655055.1. NCBI lineage: Eukaryota > Metazoa > Chordata > Mammalia > Carnivora > Mustelidae > Lutra > Lutra lutra. The sequence continues at coordinate 2,667,391 of NC_062283.1, read as the reverse complement.
AAACTACCCACTTCAAGCTCTAAGTTTAGCTGTTTGGAGCAGAGAGGCTGAGAGGCTCTGGCCCTCCCGCGGGAACTCCGACGGAGATTCTGTCTCTGAGAGGTGGAACTTCTAGAAGGGATTTTTTAAACCACGGGTTCAGCTGGGTGATGCCTCCCTCCTCTGAGTTCTGCCTGGGGACAGTCTGTATCACAATTAAGTTCTTCATTGGTATCTTATTTTAATAGCATTTTGTGTATAAGTTTTATCTCCCCAATAAAAGTAAACTGTGTAATTCTTGAACATTGAGGAAAAATAAGCGCAGAAAGAGGAGAAGAACATGAGAGACACAAGAGACACAGCACCAGGGAATCCTCTCAGGGACGTTTACTAACTTAACAGCCCCCCCCCCCCGCCCCCGCCTTTTTTAAAAGGACAATCTAGGGATGCGTGGCTGGCTCAGCCAGCAGAGGGTGCCTGGGTTATGAGTTTCAGCTCCACAGTGGGTGCAGAGATTACTAAAAACAAAATCTTTTTTTTTTTTTAAAGATTTTATTTATTATTTATTTGACAGAGAGAGATCACAAGTAGGCAGAGAGGCAGGCAGAGAGAGAGAGAGGAGGAAGCAGGCTCCCTGCAGAGCAGAGAGCCCGATGCGGGGCTCGATCCCAGGACCCTGGGATCATGACCCGAGCCGAAGGCAGAGGCTTTAACCCACTGAGCCACCCAGGCGCCCCTAAAAACAAAATCTTTTTAAAAAATAAGAAAAAATAAAAAAGGAGGATCTAGTTATCAGCTTAATTTCATAGGCAAAAACATAAGAACGTTACTACATCAAGGCCCTAGAAGCTACATGAAGAACTGTTTTTCAAATAATGGATTAAAAGGTAAAAACAACCCAAATACCCACCAACAGATGAGTGGATGAACAGAATGTGGTATATCCATACGACAGAATAGCAGTCACCCTTACAGCGAAACTCTGATACGTGCTGCACAGGGAAGGGCCTTGAAGACATTGCTAAGTGCGATAAGCCAGACGAAAAAGGATAAATATTGAATGATTCCACTTATCTAAGGAACCTATACTAGGCAAACTCATACAGAAAGGAAGATAAAGGTTTCCAGGGATTGGGGAAAAAGGAAATGAGAAGTTACTGTTTGATCGGGGCAGAGTTTCTGTTTGGGACGATGAAAAAGTTCTGGAAATTGATAGTGATGATGGTTGTACAACATTGGGAATGTACTTAATGCTATTCGTACACTTACAAATGGTTAAAATGGTAAATTTTATGTTATATTTTATCATAATTTTTAAGAAAAATGGATCTTGCATTTTCAATTTCAAAACCATGTTCACTATTAGATATTTGGGAAAAAAACCTATAAACCAACAGAGATAATCACTGTTATCATTTTAATGTGTATATTCCCAATGTTTTCCCTCTGTCTGTATGTATTAACCCGCTGAGCCACCCAGGCGCCCCTGTCTGTATGTATTAAAATGGAGTCATATAGGGGCACCTGGGTGGCTCAGTGGGTTAAAGCCTCTGCCTTCCTGGGATCGAGCCCCACATCCATCCCAGGGGCTCAGCAGGGAGCCTGCTTCCGCCTCTCACTCTCTGCCTGCCTCTCTGCCTACTTGTGATCTCTATCTGTCAAATAAATAAATAAAATCTTAAAAAAAAATAAAATAAAATGGAGTCATATAGTACATATATCATTGTATGACCTGCCTTTCAGTTTTAACAATGTATCATGTAGACCCCTTAGTGTTAGACATGTACTTTTTATGAATAACTGTGACAAGCACACTTGTCTGTGTATTTTGTCACACTGCTTATTGCTTCCTAATGGTAAATTTCTTAAAATAATTTAAGATCAAATCCAAGAGGATGTGAGGGTTCAGGAAAACTAAGGGATAAATTCCTTGGACATCCAGGGTAGATATAACTCTAGCATAGACAGAAGAAAAATGATGAACAACTAAGAAAAGATGTGGGGTTTGAAATACCATGATCTATCATATCAACAGTATCCCGTGCTTTATGGTATGGCTATGCTCCATGCTTTGCCCAACTCCAGTAAAATAGTTGTATTTTAAATGCTCTGTTCAGACTATTTTTTTCCTGAATTTTAACATTTAAATAATGAAATGATATGAAATACCTAAATTAGAAAATGCAGATGTCCTCTATTTGTAATTCCATAAAAATACTACTACAGAATACTATTGTATTCTTCTACAATTTTAGTTTTCTTTGCATTTACAAATATACCATTTTTTACAATAATGTACATACTACTTTGTTACTCTTTATACAAATATATTTTGGGTATTTCATCAAATGGTATCACCTTAGTTTATTTAAGGAGAATATTTAACTTAGCATTTAAATTATTTCCAATTTTTTGCTATTTCATAAGCAATTTATATGATACATATTTATAGAATAAATATCCACATAGATATAGAGACACAGATTTTTATCAGTATATTTATGGAAACATCCTTAATGTGAAATTAGTGGGTTAAAGAATATATACAATAAATATATTTCTTATATTTTTTATTTTTTATAAAGCTACTGTTCTCCTAGTTCCCAACCATTTCAGGCATTAAGTTTGTTACTCCAATAAGACTGTATATAAGTATATAAATATTTCATATTTATACTCATACTAGTAATGTATAAGAATGTCAGTCTGTTCGTAGACTGGGAAGCTTATAAACAGCCGAAATTTATTTCTTACAATCTGGAGTCTTGGAAGTCCAAGATCAGGGTGCCAACATGGTAGAACTCTGGGAAAGGCCCTTTTCCTGGTTCTGTTTAAAGCGGCAGTCTTCTTGCTGTGTTCTCACATGGCCGAAGGGGCAGGAAGGCTCTAGAGTCTTTAATATAAGGACACTACTCACCTCTAAAAGGCCATACCTCCAAATACCATCACACTGGGGACTGGGTTTGAAACTCGAAGAATTTTGGGGAGAGACAAACACCCAATCTACAGCAGAATGTCAATTTTTCCTAATTGCCACCAACGTGGCTATCACAGTTTTTAAAAATCTTTGCTAATATGAAGAATTACCAAAAGAGTTGGATAATTCAAAATAACCAAAGTATTTTATACTACTTTGAATATTAATATGACCCTCTTTTCAAGAGTATATTGGCCAACTGTACTCCCTCAGTGAACTCCCTGCTCACATCTCATCCCAGTTTTTTAAAGTTATTGATTTGTAGATGTTCTTCTATAGCATGAGTAAGTACCGTTGTCTATGACATATGGTAAGCATACTTCCTTTATCTGGCTGATGGTGTAAGTATGTAACATAAGTTTTTAGTTTTTATACCGTCTGACATTGATAGGCCTATGAAGAAAGGCCTTCACAACAAAGGATTATTTTTTTTATTACCCTAAACCCCTAAACTTTATTTTGGCACAACCATGATCTTATATTTTACATTAAGAAAATACTTAATTTTTCTAGTTAAACCTCTCCAGACTGTTTTTAGATTTGGACTGCTAGGAATTTAATGCTATTTCCCCAAAATAAAATCCTTTCTCTATGATTTAAATAGCAGTTTGAAAATAAATCACTTCCTATATAAATCACTGATGTGTTTCCTGACTTCTTTGTCTACAGTCTTTGGAGGAAAAATAACCCTTGCTCTCTTGTAAGAACGACAGTAAAATTTTCTGAGTAGACAGAGAAGCAAGTAGGAAACCTATGAAGAGCAGCTCTGGGTGCTTATTTCTTGAGACACATACGTATGTCTCTTTCAAGATTCGTTTTTGTTGCTCTGGGATTTTTGCTTCTTTATGTCTTCTCTTTAGTTCCTATAGAAGCTGGAGGTTCAGACCTAAAGAAGCGAGCTCCCTTTAGCTTTCTCTCTAACTCTGAGGTTTACCTGTAACCCCCAGACAGGAGACAAACAACAGGTCAAAAGAAGGGACCTCCTCCCCCAGTACTGATACACCCCCACTAGTACCCAAACACAGTACCGATGTGATCTCTGAAGATGACAGATACTCAAATGAACTCAAATAGAAACATTAAGTTAGACATATGCCTCAGACATAAAATGAAACCTGCCAGAATCCAGCCTTGGAGCACAGCAGAGAAGGGGACTTGCTCTAGTCCTGATTCCATCATATGAACCTTGAAACTGTCTTTAAATAAAGGCTTCGTTTCCTCACCATCCGAGACATAGGGATAATCGCTGTGATCCTGCCTTAAGTCACAGAGTTCCTGGGTGCACTAAATGAGACAATATATTATAAAAAGTATAGAAGATGTAATTTACTAGGCAAATATAAGTAATCACTGTAAAATACCAACAATAGGCTTTTAAAGCTTGAGATGGCCTTAAATACTATACAGCAGTACCGTCTCATAGAAGTACAATGCAAGCCTCTGGGGCACCTGGCTGGCTCAGTCAGTTGAGTGTCCCTCTCTTGGTATCAGCTCAGGTCTGGATCTCACGGTCCTGAGTTCCGGCTGGTGTTGGGCTCCATGCTAGGCACAGAGCCAACTTTAGAATGTAAAAAAAAAAAAAAGAAAGAAATATAATGCAAGCCTCATATGCAATTTTAAATGTTTTTAGTAACCACATAAAAAGAAAAATTGAGACAGGTGAAATTTGAGTAACATATTTAACACAATATATCCAAAATATTATCATTTTAATATGCAGTGGATATAAATAATTAAGGAGATTTTACATTCTTTTTTTTATTAAGTCTTCTAAGTCCAATGTGTATCTTACAGGTGTATCTCTACTTAGACTAAAATTTTAAGTGTTCAGTAGCCACGTGTGGCTAACTACCTTAATAGTGCAAATATGTGGTCTAATTTTATAGAGTGGAAAACAGGTTCAGAGGTATTAAGGGATTTTCTTCAAGGTCATCTGATTTTATTATGGTAGAGTTTGGTTTAGAGTTCCAACCCTTTAACCTACCTGTACTTCATTTTTGCACTTAGTGTGGTAGGGATTAAATCTTTTTTCTCCCAAGTTTTATCTGCCTAATCTAACACCATTTCCTGAGTGAATGAATCATCCTTTCTGCACTAATTTAAAACAACGCTTTTAAATATAGTAAATCCCTATATATAAAGTGCAGATCTGTTTCTGGACGTTGCATTTTTTTTTCCTTCCATATTTTTATTATAAGTTTGTACATATTTTTGTTGTTATACTGCAGCTCTATGAAGAGTCTTGAAGTTGATTTTAATTCCGTATTCTTTTTTTTTTTTTTTTAATTTTATTGGACGTTGCATTTTGTTCTACCATCTTTGGAGGAACACCCTTTGGAGGGTGTGTGTAGTGAGTATCTACCAGTGGTTTTCCATAGAATTTACAATGACAAAACAATGCATAACATTTTTAAAGTTTATATACGAACACAAAACCCTGTAAAAGCACATTTCATATATGTGGTTCTCATTACAGGGCCTGCTGCCAGCTCGGGAGGCCTTCATTCCCCAGGACACAGGTGCAGATACACACAGGAACCCACGCACACATAACAGCCCAAGACGCAGATTCAGGGTGTAGGCGTGGCGGTGCCGGGGGAAGGCCAGCACGAAAGGAGGAGACAGATCCGAAGGTCTCTGACTGCAGCGACAACAGAGAGCCTGTAACTTAACCACCACAGAACCTCCAGGGGCGGCTGGCGCGACCTCCTTTAGGGAGCACAGCGCCGGGGACGCGGCGTAGAGGCGCCAGGCTTGCCTGAGGACGTAGGGCGTGGCTAGAGGGCGCAGGGGCGTGGCTGTAGGCCGTGGGGCGTGGCTAGAGGGCGGTGTGTAGTCCCGGCCCAGAGCGCTGTTGAAGGCTGCGGAGAGGGGCTGGAGGGGCGTGGGGCATGGCTAGAGGTCGCGGAGCGTGGTTGGAGGGCGTGGGGCCTGGCGGGAGGGAGGGGGCGTGGGGTTAGGAAAACAAATGTCCCGCAGACGCGGGGGAAAAAGCAGGCTATGGTGGGTTGCTGAAGACGATAAAAAGAGGCAAGCAGCTGAGCTGCAAAGTGCACATCTTCTTGCACTTTGGTCCAAAGATGAGTGATCTTAGAGAGCAGCTAAGTAGAAAACGGAGAGAAGGCAGATCGTAGCATGATAGGAAATGAACTTAGAAATGGAAGCAGTATAGATTTTAAGCTGGTAAATTCTGGAAGGGGAAAAACTAGCAAATTAGGGACAACCTAAACTTTTTTTTTTTTACACAGGGAACAAAAGGATATCCGTACATATTGAACAAATGAGTTAAAATCTCAATGAAGGAAATGAATTTTAAGTTCTACAGACAAGAAAAATGGAAGAAGTTTCCAGAAGTTGCAGAATGTGTTGGCATGTTAAAGGAATCAGAACATTTATTCCTCTGGGAGAAGAAATGCAGGATAGACAAAAACATTCGTTTGGAAGTGCTCAGGAGGTCTCTGACTGCGAGAGATTTTTTTCAGGGTAGGTGATCCTGGGGCGCTGAGGGCTAAAGGAGGAGAGCTCCGAGTGTGGTTTTAGGACGTCGGTAGAAGTGACAAGCAGCGAGTGTTCCATTTAACTCCCTTATCAGTGCCCTGCCCAGTCGGAAACAATTGGTCTGGATTAAACTGACCGTGTAGACCGTGAGGTCCCGCTGCTCCTCAACTGACTGCCCTCACGTCTCCCAAAGCAGCTCCAACGTCCTCCACCCGCAAGAGGCCCCCCATTTAGAAGAGGAGCTGGATTCAGTGAGGAAGGTCCACTTAGAATTTCACACAAAAGACTTCTTGTTTTCAGGCGTACTAACGCAACACTCTGAGCCAGGAATTAAGGTATAGGAGGGGAGCAGAGATTTTGAAAACGGGGCACAAAAGATAAGGAACAGGAGCTACTCCGGGAGTCCTCCCTTTTCCGCAATAGACTCCAAGCACTTCTTCCGTGTTATCCGTCACTAGCGATAGCGGAGCCCCTAACTGCTGTTTCGTCTGCCAGATGGAAGAAGGATTTCCTCTGCAAGGTTAACAGCCTTCAGCTTCTGGCAGCCCTTTCTGAAGGCCAGATCTCTGCTTGGGTAAAGGGATGACACAGCTCACGTGTGTTGGATGAAGCAGGCAAGCTTCAATGTGATTACTGGCTTTTCTGGTCTTGCTCAAGGAGTGAGGTAGAGAACTCTTTCAGGAAACAGCCCCGGCATATGTGTGGGCTGGGATGCCCCTTGGCTTTTCTACTTCCTCAGAGACACCACTTCTCTTTCAATATGTGTAAGGGCTGTGACTATTTTCCCCAGGAATGTCTCTCACTACAGCCCACGTAAACGTGGGGACGGAGACCGGCCGTCAGCGGGGGGAGAGAAGCATGAAGGCTGCAGGCCTTGTTCCAGGCACACCAGCCTACACGAAGGGCAGAAGGAAAATAAAACCAAGTTGTGCCATTTTCCATTCCCCCTTTTCATCCCTCCTCTTCTGATACATTTCTCTTAAAGCCACTTAAAACCCAGCGACCTCAGCAACCACTTAAAACTCAGCGCCTGGGTGGCTCAGTTGGTTAAAGCTGTCTGCCTTCAGCTCAGGTCATAATCCTGGGGTCCTGGTATGGAGCCCCACATCTGGCTCTCTGCTCAGCAGAGAGCCTGCTTCTCCTTCTCTCTCTGCTACTCTCCCTGCTTGCTCTGTCAAATAAATAAAATCTGAGAAAAAAAGAAAAGAAAAGAAAAAGACCAGGAGAGACCTATTCTGGTTGGCAGAGCAAATGGAGTGGAAGTAAACTTGACAATGGGAGGAAATTTGGAGCCACCATTCTGACCTTACCTCCCATGCTGGGACTCCAGCAGATAAGGTGGGAAGTTGCAGAACCACAGCCATTTGTGGCTTCTAGTGAGAACCGTGAATTTGAAATTTTCCCTGATTTTGAAGATGAAGGTTACTCACACAAACAACAGATGTTTTTGTTGTTACTGACTTTTAGCCCCAAATATCAGCAGTTCAGGCTATCACTCTCTCCTGTGCTATTTTAGGTGATGCAGTGCGGGGGCTCCAAAAGGATCCAATATCCACAGCAGAGCACAGACAATATTCCTTCCAGGTTTCCATTTACTTCTCCACCCTGGCATCAAAAACTCCTGGAATTCTAAAGACGTTCTAATGGCGATCACCTCTACCAGGCCTAAGGGTCACATGAACATCTACTTTGTTTCATTGAGGTATGACTGAAAAAGTGGAAGCAGAGTGCACACCATAGTCATTTATGTATGCACTGTGAAAGGGTTCCTGGCTATCTGCTTTATTCTCACGCAAGTGCAGGAGAAATGCTTGTTCTCAAGAGAGTGGAGACAAAAATGGAGTTTTTCAGAATAAATGTTTATTTAAGAATTAAGGAAAAACAAAAACATTAAAGCATAGGAATACATTGACTGAATACAAGTGTCTCGTTTGGTCTGAAATCTTGAAAAAGTTACTCTAACTACTTACCTGAGGTAGATTTAGGTCGGCACTGTCTCAAGAGAACCTCCATCCATCCCAGAAGTTACCTTCTAGTTTTGGCTACAGGCTCCCAAGTGGTCCTCTCCAACCTCAGGTTATGCTCTATGAATAACACCAACACCTTTTTCCCCACGGTTAAAGCCCTCACACTCAGACCTGTCTCATAACCCCAACTGTTCTCCATTGGAGGGATGGTCCATCCTTAATTTACTTAAAGACTAGAGACAATTACCAGTAAGATTAGTTGAAAGAAGGGGCAAGTCACTGTCCTACCAATGATACAAACTCTGTCCCCTTCTCCAAGTTCTAATGACTAACAAGTAGCCATAAGGACTAACTTTCGTCACCACCATGCCATATACCCAATACTATTTTAAGTATTACAACCACCAAACATATACTAGTGATAGGCATGACCTGCACCAAAGAGAAACAAATACATCTTGCGTGTTTTAGCACACTGGGCAACTTTTCATGGTGTAAGAGCTATTTTATGAAAATTACTAAAACACAACAGATCAAATAAACTTCCAGCATTTGTTTTCTTAAAAAAAAAAAAAAAAAAAAAAAAAGACCAAGAAAACCCCACCCTAGAACCAGATTCCTTATTATCACTATAAGCTATATCCACTGACCCTAAGATTATCAAGCTCATCAACCAGTCGTTAGGATCAAAGCTTAGAGCCGTACACAGGCAGCAGTTGGCCACCTCCCTAAGTCTGATGCCAACACTCTCTTGAGTGCAGGGATTTGTTAAAATAAACCAGAGAACCCAGACTAGCAACAGAATATTTACTCACCAGTCTATCGCCCCAAATACTGTAGGGATCTTAAGCATTTATACTAAATGTCTTTTAATCTGAGGGAAGAAAAAACCCCTCAGAATTGTCCATCTATAATCACTGGATTAATTATAATATTTCTAGAGAATGTTACAGATAATCATTAATTATCCTGTTAAATCTGAGATAAGTGCTTATCCTTAAATGTCTGATGAACCTGCCCACTCCTTTTCCCTTCTAGCATTCAGAATCCTACATTCCAAGCCACACAGATACCTTATGTTGTGGTGACTGCAATCCTTTCCCTGGGAATAAAAAGTATTTTTTTTTCCTTGGAAAAACTGAAATAAATGAAAGGCATATCATTATGGGGCTTGATTCGCTAAAAACAGCAGGAAAATGGAGTGAAAAGAACGCCAGCTTTGGAGTCTGGGATACTCAAAATCACGAAGTTTTAGCTCCTTCATGAATGACGCATCCTTATGTGTTTTACTTTGTGCCTCCTCAGGCTTAAACCTTTCTTTTGGTTTCCCTTAATCGTTCTGCAAGGAGCTGAAGAGCATTTTATCAGTGAAAGAGACGAGTTAAAGTCATAAAAATACGGGATGCTAGCTAGCGACATCAGGACCCGACTGTTAAACTGAAATCTGTGTTTCTGAGTTTAAAAGAAATCAATCTCTAAAGCTGAAATTTCAAATGCCGGTGATCCTCTCAAAGATGTTTGAGGGAAAGGAAATTTTTGAGGGCAATGCCTTAACTCACACTAAGTAAAACGCTGAGTATTCTCTTTATGAGGTTGGCCCTCCAAAGGGGGAACTTTTGGGAAGAGTTCTGATCTAGGGGAACTACTCCCTAGCTGTTCAGTTCTTTTCACTACCAGCAAAAGGTTCCCAGGCTACTGTCAACACACTAGTCCCCATTCTAGCCAAGAATTAAAAATTGACAAAGGCCGAATCAATATAATCCTTTTCCCCCAACAGGAACACATGCCACACTTTCTATCACAAAGTTACAGTCCTTTTCTTTATTGGATTTCCAAATTTTAAAAAGTGAAAAGTAAAGCAATCATTAAGTGGTTCAGATAAAAGAAAAGCATCTTTACCTGAGTTACCCATCAGGCCTACTGTGACCTGCCCTAGCTCCTCCCAGAACAAGTTTCTGGGTATCTGAACAACAGTTTACATACCGCCTCCACTGAAAGTCACCTCTACCATATGGGTCAACTGTTACCTATTATATGTACACAGTCCACAGTTCGCAGAATTCTCCACAGAGCACGTTCTTTGGGACCCAATGAGGGAGGAGTTTCTAGCAAGGCTTTTTTCAGACTCAACGGGGTTTTTCACTAATGTGAGTTCCCCGGTGTACCATGAGAGCTGATCATTGACAGAAGTTTTTCTCACTCAGGGACCCTGTAAGGTCTTTCCTCAGATTGGGTTTCTTTGGTGCAAACCCAAGCGGCTCTCCAACTCATGTTTTTGCCACATTCAAGACAAATATACACGTTTTCACCAGTATGGCTTCTCTTAAGAGTAAGAAAGTCATAATAAGAAGCTTTTTACACACTTGCTGGGGTTTCTCCCCATTGTGGGCTTTCTGACGTCCAGTGTGACGGGCATACCATCCGAAGCTCTGTTGACACTGAGGGCATTTAAGAAGTCCTCTGGTGTGAATTCTCTTGGGATGAGGAGGGCTTGAGCACTGCTAGAAAGCTCTCCCACACTCACTGCAATTGTAAGGTTTCTTACCTGTAGGAATCCCCTTGTAGGTGATCAGATACAAGCTTGGACTAAAGGTTTTTCCAAGCCTCAGGGCATCTGTTAAGGTTTCTCACTGAAGTGACTAAGTGTTCTGCGAGGGTCACTCTCTGTGCAAACCATTTCTCGACTTCCCACAGCTGTATTCTCTGGTCCCCACCGAAGTCCGAGCTCTGAGGAAAGTCTGAGATTTGCCTAGAGCTCTTTACTGGGTCCTCTGACATGTTGTAAGTACATTTCTTAGGGTGTTCTAACTTCTGGTCTGTTCAAGACATTTGTGAGGCTTCTGACGCATGGGGAGGACTGAGCTCAAGACCCTTCTCGCCCATATTACAGAGATACGGTTTTTCACCAAGATGGATTGTCTGATGTTGAAGAAGGGCTGAGCTCTGGTGGAAGCTTTTATCACACACACTGTATTTGTAATGCAGCTCCTCGGTCTGCGTTCTCATTTTCTGCTGGGCTACAAAGTCCATGCCCAGGAGGAAGCCGCTCTCGCACGCAGACCACTGATGTGGTTTCTCTTCCATGTGAATTCTTTGATGCACAATGAGGTCTGAGCTACAGCTGAAACTTTTCTCATATTCAAGGCATTTAAAAGTGTGAGTGTGAGTTGCCTGATGCCTGATTAGGTTGGCACTCCGGGTAAAACTTCTCATACATTCCAAGCATTTATACGGCTTCTCACCTGTATGGACTCTCTGGTGTACGATAAGGTCGGATTTCTGGCCAAAGCATTTCTCACAGGCACCACACTTATAGGGCTTCTCCCCAGTATGAACTCTTTTATGAACAATGAAGGCTGAACGGTGTCGGTAACTTTTCTCACACTTATTACATTTGTAGGGCCTTTCGCCAGTATGAGTTCTCTGGTGGCTAATAAGATCTGATTTCCCACTAAAAGCTTTTTCACACTCCAGACACTTAAATGGTTTCTCCCCTGTGTGAGTTCTTCGGTGCCTTATGAGGTTTGTGCTTCGACTGAAGCATTTATCACACTCACTACACAGATACGGTTTCTCGCCCGTATGGCTTCGCTGGTGGACAAGCAGATCAGAGCTCTGACCGAAATTCTTGCCACAAATATCGCATGTATAGAATTTTTTACCTGCATGTGTTCTCTGGTGTCCCGAAAGGGCCAGATGATGCCAAAAGCTCTTCTCACATTTGCTACATTTATAAGGTTTCTCATAATTGTGGATCCTCTGGTGTGAAGTAAGATCTGAGCTTTGGACGAAGGTTTTCTCACACATATCACATCTATAAGGTTTCTCCCCAGTGTGGGATCTCTCACACATAATAAGAGCTAAGTTCTCACAGAAGTTTTGCTCACATGCAAGGCACTGGTATATCTGATCATCTATTTGAGTAATCTCATGCACATGAATAAAAATCTTTCTACCCTTCTGAGGGCATCCATGATAGATTTTCCTCTTCTGAGTTCTCTGATTATATCTCTCTTCTGAAGTGAACATTTTCTATGGCTCTCTCCTAGGGAGTTTTCCACTGGTCTTCTTGACCCATCGTGTTCTTCATAGTTGTTTTCTTGGTAAGAACTGGAAAGATACATCTGTCGTAGGCCTTTCAATCAGGAGCAGCTCATCTCTAAACATTTCCAGCATCATATACGCTGATTCCTTACTTGGTATTTCCAACCCTGTGAGACAAAGAAGTATGATTTATACTCCTGTAACTAAGAAAAGAATGCTCAAAGTTAAAATTACTGCAGGGAAGACAGAAATTCTCCATCAGACTCCATATGTGCACCACTTTTTACAGGGGTTGAAACCAATTAGTTTTCTCTTTTCTAACTTAACTGGAAACAGCCCTCTCTGCTCAGGCAGCCAGTGCTTCTCTCCTCCTGGGGAAGAGATGCGGTCATCTGAAAAAGAGTAGGAAATCAAGAAGGAGAGCGAGAGGAGAGAGATAGGAAGATCTTACAACTGAGGACCTATTTTCCACGAAGCTACTCCGGTAGATGAACTAAAGGCGTCAACAGAAATACGGAAAAGCAGGCGGATGCCGTACACTGGGCTGACTCGAGAGCGCAGCACGTGGTGTGGAGTGGGCCTTCCATTTATTAATCGCTCATAATACACCAAAGAAGGAAAAACACCGTTTTCTGTGTCCTTCATGTAAGGCTTACTCTTTTCAATGATCATTTCCATGTCTGACCCTCTCCTCACACATTCAAAGCCCTTCCCTGCATTTAAGGAGTAAAAGCTGATGATGGTGCTTCCCGCATTACTGTGGAAATTTAAGCAAACCAGAAACAACAGAGCACAACACACACGCTCAAAACAAAAACATGAACCACCACTTCTCGTGCTCCCACCACATCAACCAGCTTCTTGTGTGTCTGGTCAGGCACTCTTCCTTTCCTTCGGTCGTTCTAGATGACAGACTGCCTCTGCTCAGTCTGAGGACAAGCCTTCTGTCAGTGTCCTGGGTTCCATCCCTTTCCTCCACAATGACCCGTTCTTTTCTTCCAGATCACACTAACCAGCAAACTGGCTGTTTCCGTTCTCCCAGAGCAAGATTACAACCAACATGAAAACCGCTCTTGCCGGCCTCACCCTTGAGCTGTCACCCCACTTCTCTGTTCCTTTTACAGGAAAATTCCTCAAAAGAAATAAATCTGTTCGTTGTCTCCAACTCTTGCCTTCTAAGGTTTCCAGAACATCCTCCAACCTCACAATCGTCCTCACCACTCTGCCAAAACTGCTCCTGTTGGAAAGCCCCAAGCCCCTAAGCCACCTGCCTCCTGCTTTCCACTCGGACTCCCCTCCCTGCTCTTCTGCTGAGCACACACCACTCGCCCTGGCCTCCCTGCTGCTGCTCACACCAGCCGGCTCACCCCCACTTCAAGATCTTTGTACCTGCTGCCTCTCCTGGCTAAGGCACTGTCCCCTCTAGATTTCCAAGTTTCCCTCCCTCGCCTTCCTCAAATCTTTGTCTGGCCACCCTACTTGACGCTATAATACACCTGCATCCCAGCTGACCCAACCTACAACACTCCCGTCCTTCCCTGTTTTATTTTTTTCCATAGCATGTCAGGCCCTACAGGGCCGGGATTTTTGTTCATTTCATTTGCTGTTTCCCTAGTACCTGGCACACAGTAGATGCTCAACGCTAGAATGGAAGTCCTTATTTGGCATCTATGGACTCCTAAATAACCTAGGAAAACTGTGAAATTGCCTGCAAATGTTATTTGGTATGTGTACATTTTTTTTTTTAAAGATTTTATTTATTTATTTGACAGAGAGAAATCACAAGTAGGCAGAGAGGCAGGCAGAGAGAGAGGAGGAAGCAGGCTCCCTGCTGAGCAGAAATCCCGATGTGGGGCTCGAACCCAGGACCTGGGATCATGACCTGAACCGAAGGCAGCGGCTTAACCCACTGAGCCACCCAGGCGCCCCGGTATGTGTACATTCTTCTAGGGACAGAGTCCACTGTTCTCCAACTGTGAGTGTAGGCCTCTAGGTCTCTGTGTATTCATGTGTGAGAAAACACTATGAGAACAAACTGGACATGACCCTTTAAGTGTGATGGACCAGAACTCAAAACAAAGTAGCTATACAAACAGCATAACCAATGGCCACCTGAATTCAAAGGAAACAATGAGCCAAAAGGAACCAGAAGATGGATGACTTTCTGTTTCACCAATCTGCTGACTGGTTTTCCAATTCCCATTCAGCAATTTGTAAACTCTCCTCCATGTGAGAGGCACAGAGACAGTTGTTCCAATAAAAAAAAAAAAAAAAAGAAGTTTTTGTAAGTATCAAAAGAAATCTCAAGGCTCCAAGTGTCAACTCAACCATGTTCTCACGTTTTAGTTTTAGGGAATGAGAAAAAACTGGATGGGGTTGGAGTAGTTTGAGTCAAGGCATAGACCATCTACAAGAAATGTAATGCTAAAACCACTAAGGAGGGACAAAAGTGAGAGAAAATGAGACATACCACTGGAAGAGGAGTAAAGTCCACAGCTCTGAGAAGGGGAAGGTGAGCTAAACAAAAATGACTCACGTTTATGTTAAATACAGTAACTCTACACGCTAGATTTCAAATATTCGATCACACCACCATGATTGATAAAACTATTACAGAAATTGCATTTTGGGGTCCAAATTACAAGTTCCAGGTGACTCTTATAGTATCATACAAGAATCTCTTGCCCTCCAAGATCATTTCTCTCTGTTCATCTGATCACGGATACCCTAGGAAGTAAGTGTACACACCTGAGCTGCCAGTGAACCCCTGCTCCCCAGTGAAGCCTCTTAAACATGAGCACATTTCTGTCCTCATGATACCAGAGAGTGAACGCTTCTCTACGTATGTATCAAGATGCTGGGTCTCCAAGTTCACCTTGCTGACTCACGTCTCTAGTTCTCAGGGGTTGCCTGCAATGGCAGGCACCCACAGAGCACAAACCTCGATTACTGAGGAACCATGGGTCTCTGGACCAAGAGTCATCCAAAAACTGCTAACCAAAAAACAAAACAAAAACAAAACTGACAACTGTTAAAACAACAGATGACATACTAAGCACCAAAGTACATTCTGCGGCTGTCACAACCAGCCCCCAAAGCCTACAGTGTCATGAAGAACCCAGCAGCGCTTCGAACTCAGTGCCCTGCGTCTGCTCTCGCCTTACTCCCAGTCAAACAGGAGGTGAGCAAAGCAGCTGCCTGCAGCTGAAATCCGGACCCACTCCGCCACTCCTCTGCCCGATCTCAGTTCTGGGCAAATCCATCCTCTCCTAAACCATGGAGTTGCCCTGTAATCTTCTTGCTCGCTTGCCACAATCGAGCCATCAGCAAATTCATGGGCTCCATTCTCAAAATCAGAATGCAACCACCTCTCACGGTGTCTCCTCCTGCAACCCTGGTCCGGATCACACTCATTCTCACTTGATGATGACAAAACCTTCCTAACTGGTTGCCACCAGTTAAGGGCTGCGGGGGTGCTCCTCCAATCTGTATGCTGAAGCCTTAAGCCCCATGACCTTGGGATGTTACTGTATTTGGAAACAGGATGATTGATTATTTTTAAAAAATATTTCTTAAGGATCTCTACACCCAATGTGGGGCTCGAACTCACAACCCTGAGATCCAGAGTCACAGGTTCTACTGACTGAGCCAGCCAGGGACCTCTGAAGACAGGACCTTTATTTTTATTTTTGGAGACAGGACCTTTAAAGGGTAAAGTTGTCTAATCCAATCCAATGCCACCGGTGTCGTCATGAGATCAGGACACAGAGGTATCAGGGATGACATGCAGGGGGAAGACCACATGAGGACAGAAGGTGGCCATCTGCAAGCCAAGGAGAGATCTCAGAAGAAATCAAACCTGGCACTCTGATCTTGAACTCGCAGCCTCCAGAACTGTGAGGAAGTAAATTGGCTGTTTAGAGCGCTCAGTCTGTGGCGTTTCACCATGGCAGCCCCAGCACCACTGCCATCCTCCAGTCACCACCTTCTTTACCTCAAACCCTCCACCCTGCTGCCAGTGAACTCCAGTTAAAGTAAGAGAATAGGTTCTCCTCTGCTCCCTTAGGTGGCTTCCCTTCCTCTCCCCACCACCAGGCCCTCATGACGGCCCAAGACACAAGGGCTGCTCTGCCACCCCAACCGCTGTGCCTCTCATTCGCTTTCACTGTTCTCCCTGCTCACTGCGAGGACAGACCCACAATGGCCTTCTGGCTGTCCTCGTTCACACACTCCCCTTAGGGCCTTTGCCCGTCCTTTCTTGGGTCCCCAGCTTTCCTCCTCCAGGGAAGTGCACAGTTATCTCTTAATTCCCTCAACTATTTCTTCCAAGGTCACTTCTCAAGGATGCCTCTCCAGACCACCGGATTCAGAACTGACCTGCCCCCACGCCCCAGTGGTCCCTATCCAGCTCTTCTGCTCGGTTTCCTCCACAGCATTTACCACCTTCTGATACACGGAATAATTCGTTTTATTGCCTGAAACACGGCAAAGATGCGTATCTGTTTTGTGTGCTGCTCTTTCTTTAGTACACAGGGCAGCGCCAGGTACACAGTTGGTGCTTAATAAACCACCTGCTGACTGCACAAGTAAGTCCTTGTCATTCCACTTGTGTCCCTATGGTACAGGAAAAGGGCCGGATGCCAAAGGCACAGGAGCTGCTCGGGAGCCACTTGGTGGGGTATAGTCGAGGAGACGGAGGGTGCAGCTCCGAAGGCCAGAGGAACTGCAGCTTACCCAGAAGCTAACTGGAAGGAACGCAGCCTTGACTTCCTGGTCCTGAGAATTTGGTTTCTCAAGGAAGAGCGAGTTCTGTAAGACACAAGCATAAGAAAAGGATAAATAGTTTCACAGGAGCGGATTTAGCCCCGGGTCGTTTCCCCCAAAGATTCTGAAAATGGGTAAACTAGTTTCTTTAAAAGAGCAGTTGGGTTTTCTTATATAACCCCTTGAATTCAATTCTGAGGAGGTTGATTATAGTCTTAAACCTTCCCATAGAACTCTCCAGAAAAGGGCGAACAAAGAACCTGAACGCCATCCGCACCACCTATAGCTTCTCGGGGACCGTAACAACACGGAAGGCAGCGCCACAGCCCTAACTCTCAGGGGAGCCCGCACAGGCCGGGGTGTCCGTCTCCCCGCGGGAGCCTGGGCCGCCCTCGCCTGCAGGGCCGTCGGGGCCACAGAACGCACCTGCGCGCTCAGACCCGCGGCCCGAAAGTCGGCGCCCGCCCTTCACTGGAGGGCGCGCAGGGATCGCGTTTCTGGTTATTCAACATCTACGAAGGCCGGCCGAAGGGGACCTCTATTTCCGCATAAACAATTCGGGAGGCAGTCAACTAGGGGCGTAAAAGAGGTTCGCGCACTCAGACTTGTCCGCCCGTTCGTTCCCGCAGCAGCTTGAACCTGCCTTTTCGAGGTCGCGGAGGCTTCCGTTCCCTCAAGGCCCTTTTCTGCTACCGACGATCCGAAGCGAGAGGAGCTGCTCTGCCCCAGAGAGCGCGCGGGGACACGTGGCGGGGGCTCTCCCGCGCAGCCGCAGGGCGAAGCGGCCGTGGTTCACGGCTCTGGCGCCAGAGTCAGGCGCAGCAGACACGGGCCGTTCTCGCGCTCCCTCACAGGGCACCTGGGACACCTGCACAGAACCTAGAGGCCGGCGACTTGAGGACGCTGACAAGTAAACAGCGCGCAGGTCAAAGAAGACCAAAATTGAAAGCCCAATGCGAGCGGCGGTGAGGGGCTCCCCCCGTGCTTGCTCCGGACGGCACCCACCGGGCCGCGGGACGGTCCCAACGAGGAAGTCAGGGACACTAAAGCTTCATTCAACGGGGATTTTTTGGAAAACCTGTGAGCTTCCATGGCAATGATTTAAACCTGACTTCAGTGCATAGAAAACGGACTCAAAGATGGAAGAACAACTACCTCTGGAAGAGGGACAGGGGACACGGTCAGAGAACAGTTCGGAAGGGGGTAATGACGGCTGCAGGAGTCTGGGCTCCCGGCACAGCCTGGAAAAGCTGTGAGAACAGGAGAAACACATCACAGCACAGACCCCAGCGGGCCGGCTCTCGACGCGGGCTCTGCGGGCTACTACTGAGAGCAAGAACCTGAAAACAGGGGGGACAGAGGAGGGCTCGTGGCACACCAAACCAACCTAGAGTTTCCTGCCAGAAAGAGAAAACCCACTCTGAGTCCCAAAACGTGTTTAAAGTTCTAGGCTGAGCAGGACATCAGGAAGGACCTTAACTCACACAGCAGACTTACAGGCAGTCCTGGAGTGGCAATTCCTCAGGAAAGACAGTAAAAAGGAAGGAAGAGGAGGAACGCTTTGGACTGCACAGTGAAGGAGAAAAGGAGGATAGAGAAATTTAAGGTCCTTTAAGATGAAGGGAAAATTTTTTTTAGAAAAAAGGAAAATAAAAAAGGCACAATCCTTGTCCCCACTATCTTCAAAAACATACCATCTAGTTAAAAAAAAAGACAAAAAATCCGCAAAACTTTATCAAGGTGCCACTGAATTAGCAGTCTTATTAAACATGTTATGTTCTAATAAAAGGGACACAATCCAACTAAACACCGGGAAGAGGAGAGAGAACAAACTGAAATAATCGCATCAGCCATTCATGGCAGCAGGGGCTAAGGGATACCACTAAAAACTGAACACCAGACAACTGAAGGCTGAATAAGAAAACGGGACTAAGGCATTACAAAAGATCTATGCTCAAAGGTAGTCATGATAACAAAAATCAAACATTCTAAAAAAGTTTTTAATGAAAGAGCAATGAAAACACAAGTAGCTGAATAAACAGGACAAATAAAATAACATGATCTATTGAGATAAAACTTATCAAGTGTATCAATTACATGGGGATGGTTTTGGCTCACCTATTCAAATTTTTCTCATTTAGGCTCACAAAGCAGGACCCGACTATATGCTAAATACAAGAGACACTTAAAGATTCAGAGAGACTCAAACTAAAGGGAAGGAAAAAGGAATACAGGCAAATAGAAATAAAAGGAGGTCTTATATTCAAGATATCAGGAAGAAAAGAATTCAGCCTGAAAAACATTAAACATGATAAAGGACACTTTTTAATGTTGAAAGTCATTATCATAATATAACTTGTAACGGTTATGATTTTGAACCAAACCACACAGCACTCACCCTTACAAAGCAAAAACTACAATAGATAATGAGAAATACAGACAAAAACATTAATAATAAAACAACATACCACTCTCAGTAGAAAGACATATAAAGTAGAAGAAAAATAAGTAATGATGCAGAAAACCTAGAGAATCTAACTAGTAAATCTTATGATAGCTACTGAAACTTACACCCTAATAATAGGAAGTAAACTTTCTGCTCAAGCACACATGAATCAGTACAGAATTGTCATATATTATGTCATAGAAACAGCATTAGTAAATTCCATAAAGTGACATGAAACTAAAAATTCATTAGAGTACCAAATTAAAAAAGCTCCACCTAAATGGGGAAAATAAAACAACTCTTCAGCAAATGGGGAAATGAAACAAAATTTCTAAATATTGATAATTAAAACTATTACTGATTATAATCTATGGAATAAACTTAAAGCAGTGATCAAGGCTATTCATGGTCTTAAATAATTTTATATCAATAAAAAGAATTAAACGAGCAAACTAGATTCTCAGTTCAAGGAGCTAAGAAAAAGGTACATCGAAAGAAATTAAGGAAGGGGAGCCTGGGTGGCTCAGTGGGTTAAAGCCTCTGCCTTCGGCTCAGGTCATGATCCCAGGGTCCTGGGATTGAGCCCTGCATCTCATCGGGCTCTCTGCTCAGCAGGGAGCCTGCTTCCTCCTCTTTGTCTCTCTCTCTCTGCCTGCCTCTCTGCCTACTTGTGATCTCTGTCCGTCAAATAAATAAATAAAATCTTAAAAAAAAAAAAAAGAAATTAAGGAAGAAAATGAAAGTAAAAATGGAAATCAGTGAACTAAAGAGAAAACAACCTAATTATAAACCAAAATTCTACTTATTTGGAAAAACTTAAAGAAGTGATACACTACTAGCTAACTTAGTGAGAAAGACAAAGTACAAATTTACAAAAAAAGAAAAGGATAAATAAGTAAGACAAACAAAAAGCCCCACATACAGATTACACATCACTTTGCAGATATCTACACAAATAAATGTGATAACCTATGAACTGTGTTTTTTACCATGTAAGGGCCTACTTAATGAGAGGGAGCCATTTTGTTGCAGTGAACTTAGATTGACCCTGCCCCTCCCAGGGGAACTTACTTGCAAAGCCTAGATACAAGGGCAGGTCAGGCCAGGTGAAGACATCCAATCAGAGGGGCGCGCATATATTTACTGAGGTGAGTTTAAATCCCATTGGCCACCTGTGTGTGGGCCGGGCTCAACCACCGCTATAAAGGTTAGTTTGCGAGGTGAGGAGTAGGTGAGTGGTGATAGCCGTGGCCTTTGGCAGTGGGGCTGCGGTGAACGGTCTCTCGCCACCACCGAGCCCCAGCCTCGCCGTCCCGTCCCCTGCAGCCTTGCCGCCCTGAGCCCCGGCGCCGCCCGGAGCAGCCTTGCCGCCGCCCGGAGCAGCCTTGCCGCCCGGAACCGCAACCCCGCCGCGAGGGGCCTCGCCAGAGCGGCGTCATTCCAGGGAGCAGCCTCGTGGTCCAGCGGCCTCGTCCGGAGCGGCCTTGTCTGGGGAGCGGCCTCGTTCGCGAGCAGCCTGGTCCGGAGTGGTGGCCTCTTCTGGGCAGCAGCCTTGTCAGAGTGGCGTCATGGGAGGCAGAGTCTGTGTCACCGGGGTTGTTGTCCTTGTCATCGTCGCTGTTGTCGTCGGGAGCAGCCTCTTCCGGGGAGCGGTCTCCTCCAGAGTGGCCTCTTCTTGTCCGGGAATGACCTCGTCAGCAGCAGCCTCGTCCTGGGAGCAGCCTCATCCAGAGCGGCCTTCTTGGGAGTGGCCTTGTCGGGGTCATCGGCGTCGTCTCTTCATAAGAGATGGCCCCTACCAGTCAGTTTGATTTTTGATGCTTGGTGCGAAATAAAGCTTTGTTTGATTATCACTTTGTGTCAGTCTCGTTCCTTTGATCACAAACCCTAACATACCAGACTGTTTTTTACCAAAATCACCCCTATCCGAGACAGAAAGTTTTAAAACACTAATATACACGGAATAAACAAAAAGTTGTTAAGGAATCAGCCCACAAAAAGCACTGGATCTAGACCATTTCATAAGGGTATTCTAATAAACTTACAAAGACCAAATAAACCCAATGCTTCAAAAATGTTTTCCAGAGCACTAAAAATGAAGAAAAACTTCTAGTCTTTTGTGAAATAGTTTAACATTGACAACTAAACCTGATGAAGAGTATAAAAATGTTTATAGCCCAGTATTAGTGTGAAAAATACTAACAAAAATCTAAAAGCGCATTAAAAAAGTGACGTACTGGGGCACCTGAGTGGCTCAGTGGGTTAAAGCCTCTGCCTTCTGCTCAGGTCATGTTCTCAGAGTCCTGGGATCGAGCCCCACATCGGGCTCTCTGCTCAGCGGGGAGCCTATTTCCCTTCCTCTCTCTCTGCCTGCCTCTCTGCCTACTTGTGATCTCTGTCTGTGAAATAAATAAATAAAATCTTAAAAAAAAAAAAAAAAGTGACGTACCATGACAAAGTAGGAGTTATTTACAGAATGCAAGATCTGTTCAATATCAGACAATCCATTAATATAAGATCACATATTAAGATTGGCTATTTGACAAAAAAACATTTTATGTGTAAAAAGAAAAGAACAAAGTCAAAAGTCAATGGACAAACAGAAAAATTTGTAACATATATTTGAGATAAATAATATATCTACTATATAAAGAGCTCTTAAAAATGGAGAGAAAACACCAAAAACCCGAGGAAAATAGGCAAAAGACAATACACAAAGATTAAAAAATGTTCCTTAAGCATATAAAAAGATGTCCAATCTCACTCATATTTAGAGAAATTCAAATTAAAAGTATATGAAGTAACTAGGAAGAGAGGAACTTCATCAACTTGATAAAAGAATACAAGAAAACTACAGCAAATATTATACTTAGTGGTGAGTAACTAGAAGCTTCCTAGCTAAGATGAGGAACAAGGTAAGCATATCCCTTTCTACCACTCCTTTTTGATGTCATACTGGAAGTCTTAGATAACACCATTAAGAAAAGAGGAGGAAATGAAAACTACAAAGACTGGAGGAAAAAATAAAGAACTGTCTTTGCTTACAGATCACATGGATTGTCAGTGTAGAAAATACAAAATTATCAACCAAAAAAAAGGGAACTAATAAACCAGTTATAGCAAGCATGTAGGATACAAGGTTAATATATAAATGGCAATCATTTTCTTCTGTACCAGCAATAAAGGATTGGAATTTCAAGCTAAAAACACAATACTATTAGCACTTCTGCAAAATGAAAGTGAAATACTTACATATAAATCTAACAAGATCTACATGAAAAAAACAAAGAACTCTGATGAAAGAAATAAAAAAGAACTAAATAAATGAACAGTCTATGTTCATAGATAGGCAGACTCTATATTGTCAAGATGACAACTCCTCCTACCTTGAATCTATTGACCAAACTCAATTCCAATCAAAACTCCCGTAGGATATTTTACTGATATTAACACACTGACTCTAAAGTTTGTATGGAGAGCAAAGGACCCAGAATAGCCAGCACAATATTGAAAGAGAACAAAACTGGGAGGACTGACATTACTCAACTTTAAGACTTACTACAATGCTACAGTAACCCAGTGTGGTAGTAAAAGAATAAACAAGTAAGTAGAACAGAGTCCACAAATAGACTCATATAAATACAGCCAACTGATCTTTTGACAAAGGAGCAAAGGCAATACAATGCAGAAAGAGTCTTTTCAACAAATGGTACTGGAACAACTGGATATACACATGCAAAAATATAAAATAAACAAAGACTTTATATCTTTCACAAAAATTAACTCAATATGGACCACAGATTTAAGTATAAAACACAAAACTATAAAACTCCTACAAGATAACATGGGGGGAAAATAAAGACAATGATGACTTCTTAGATATAAAGCCAAAGGCAGGCATGGTCTATAAAAGAAGTAACAATCTGGATTTTATTAAAGTTAAAAACTTCTGGGGTCCTAGGATCAAGCCCTGGGTTGGGCTCCCAGCTTAGCAGGGAGTCTGCTTCTTCCTCTCCCTCTGCCCTTCCCCCCCAATTTGTGAGCAAGCTCTCTCTCAAATAAATACATACAATCTTAAAAAAAAAATTGACCAGGGCGCCTGGGTGGCTCAGTGGGTTAAGCCACTGCCTTCGGCTCAGGTCATGATCTCAGGGTCCTGGGATCGAGTCCCGCATCGGGCTCTCTGCTCAGCAGGGAGCCTGCTTCCCTTCCTCTCTCTCTGCCTGCCTCTCTGCCTACTTGTGATCTCTCTCCCTCAAATAAATGAATAAAATCTTAAAAAAAAAAAAAATTGACCAAAATCCTATATACTGACAATACTAAATTCTAATAAGGATATGAAGCAGTGGGAATGCTTATTCATAGCTGGTGGGAATGCAAAATGGTACAGCCACCTTGGAAAGCAGTTTGGTGGTTTCTCACAAAATTAAACTTACTCTTACCATATAATCTAGCAGCTGTGCTCCTTGTACTTACCCAAAGGAGCTGAAAATGTATGTCCAGGGGTGCCTGGATAGCTCAGTCGTTAAGCATCTGCTTTCAGCTCAGGTCACGATCCCAGGGTTCTGGGATCGAGCCCCACATCGGGCTCCCAGCTCCACGGGAAGCCTGCTTCTCCCTCTCCCACTCCCCCTGCTTGCATTCCCTCTCTCTCTGTCTCTCTCTGTCAAATAAACAAATAAAATCTTAAAATAAAAAAAAAAAAGAAATATATGTCCGCACAAAAACCTGCACAAGGATGTTTATAGCAGCTCTATTCATAATTGCCAAGACTTGAAAGCAACTAACATGGCCTTCAGTCAATGAAAGGATAAACAAACTGTGCTACATCCAGGCAGTAGAATCTTGCTCAATGCTGCTAAAATGGACATGTGCTATCTAGCCATGGAAAGACATGGAGAAACTTCATAGCATTTTAGTAAGTGAAAGAAAACAGTCTGAAAAGGCCACAAACTGTCCAATTCCAAGTACATAACATTCTAGAAGAGGCAACTATGGAATCAGTGAGAAAGATCAGTGGTTGTCAGGGGCTGGGGGGAGAAGGATGAATAATGAAGTACAGAGGGTTTTCAGAGCAGTGAGACTGCCCTGTATGACATGATAAATGGTGATATACATCATTATACATTTGTCAAAACCCACAGAATGTAAAAAACAAAGAATGAACACTAAAGTAAATCATGGCTTTCGGGTGGCAATGATATCTCAATGTAGATTCACCAACTGTAATAAACATAGCACTCTGGGCTGAGATGTTGATAGCTGGGGAGGCTGGGGTGGGTGGGTGGGGGGTGGCAGAGCACACACAGCAACACTATGTACTCTCTACTCAATTTTGCTGTGAACCTAAAAATACTCTAAATAACAGTCTATTTTTAAAAATGAAATAGTTGAAAAGGGCACGTGAAATACTGTTTCTCACCTATCAAGTTGGCATACGTTGAAAAGTATGACAACACATTTTTGTTGTCAAAACCGTGGGGAAACAGACACTATCATATGTTGCTAGAGGAAAAGCCAATTAGTACAACTCTCCGGAGGGGAATCTGACATCTAATAAAACTAGATATGCATTTATATCTGACTCAGAATCCCACTTCTAGAAATTTACTGTGAAGATACACCTCCAACAATGTAAAAATTTAAAGTATAAAGTTATTCATTGTAGCAATGTTATACTTTAAAAATATTTAAAACTTAAATGCGTGCCCATATGTAAGAAAGTGGTTGGACAGACTTGGTATACGCACATATAATGGAGAACTATGAAGCTGTTAAAGAATGAAGAAAACTTTTATGAATTGATGTGGAGTGATTTTCAGGACATATTACAAATTTTTTAAAACAATGGTATAAAAAGTATCTACATTTTGTGTAAGAATGAAGTAGAAATAAAAAACTACACATGTATCTGTGGGAGCTTGCATGGCATGTTTCAGCTCAGGTCATGATGTCAGGGTCATGAGACCAAGGCCCGTATCTGGCTTCATGTTGAGTGTGGAGTCTGCTTGGGGTTCTCTCTCTCTCTCTTTCTCTCCTTCTGCCCCTCCCCCTGAGTGCTCTCTCTAAAAAGGTGAAAGAAACTGAATGAATGTCATTATCATCATAAAGTAGGTGAAATGGGAATAAAAGGACAGGAAATGGGAATAGAAGGACAGGAAAATAGGTGGAGGGAGGGAGTCACCCCTCTAGGACTATACATTTTTGTAACACACACATTTTTGCTTTTAGAACTGTTACAGTTCACATATTCAATAAGTAAATAGACACGATACGAGAGAGAAATGTTAAAAAGCAATACAAACAAAAACAAGTCTGTTTCAAATGAATAACACCCAGAAGGGGAAAAAAACCAACAAACTCAAATAGTACTTAATTACAGTATTAGGACTATAAAAACTCAAGCTAAAGATAAAAAGAACTATGAACGATCACTGAATTCTCATTAGAAGCAGCGGTGGTAAAGATAAACTACTTAATGTATACCCTAGGACTACACAAGTAAGTAAATATACTATGGGTAAAATGGCACACAGATTCCTCACTGTCGGAGAAGGGAGTTATAAACATAGAAAAGGGAATGGCAAGAATGAACTCTGTAGTGTTTAACTGGAATTAGAAGTATCCATATGAGGCCAAGGTTTTACAGTATATATAGAAAAAACAGAAATGCATGTATGTGTCAAAGTGTGTTTTTATTTTTCTAGTAAGGTCTGCTGAAAGGTCTTAAGAAGAATGAAATCCTAGTAGTAACGAGCATACCACACACTCAGGTCTTGGTCTCTAAACACTACTCTCCACTGAAAGTTATCAGGGCTCCTAGGAGAACTGGCTGATTCCAGGGTTTAGAAAGTACAATATGATCCCAGAACATTTTGTTGTGCCAGAGGATAACAAGTGCTCAAAAAGGAGGGACAACGTGCCAAAAGGACCCAGAAGCCAGGCGGAAGGGGCTGATACATTACAAATCTGGAACAAACAGAGTATCAAGATAAATAGTAACTGTAATAAGTTAATAACACAATAAGAATCCTATTACTGTGTCAGACCTGAGGTGAGGCATTACCTCATTTACCTTTCATTGACTGCATGGATTACCTCCTTGAGTCTTCCCAAGAACTCTGTAAGATAGTATTAATACCAATATTTGCACTAACAGAAAACCTGATGCTTACGGCAATTAAATAATTACCCAAGAACTAGCAGCTAGTAAGTAGCACAGCCACAATTTAAATTTCAATTTTCTAACTACGGAGCCTAAGCAGTGGGCATACTGCCTTTTTCTGGATGCAAATCATCAAGAAGCAATTATTACAAGCCTATTGTGACGACGTATGTTGGAAAGGAGTAGAAAATACACTCACACTGGTAGAATAGGATCCAGTTTAATCACTCTGCTATCTCAATAGGTAAGAAAGTATCATTTTATCTTCTCCCACCAGTACTCCCTCCGCCCACCTGCTCCAAAATCCACATTTATATAGAAACATACAGCCTGGTATGCCACTTACCATAACAATGAAGACTCAAGACTGTCTTCCTTTTGGCTTCAAAAGGTCTCAAGTCCAGGAGTATTCATAACACTCAATTCTTCCCTTTCCTAGAGGAAAAATCAATAATGTCGAAATTTATAATTTTTTTCTGAAATTTTTATTTTTTCTGGAGCTGGACGTCTAAATATTGGTCCCATTTACTCTCCAGTCTGGTTGGCATCCTTCAAGCACATCTTCCCTCTTCCCACATTTGCTTACGTTCTGTTTCTCCTGCAAGAACTAGCAGCTACCGGGAGCCATCACTTCCTTCCCAACCAGCACTAGACAAAACATCAAGAATCCTGAATAATGATTAACTTGAACTTCTTAAAAAAGCCCTGAGTCCTGTTTTACTTGTTTAGACTTTTCTTTCTGCTAATTGCTTTTTGTTTGCATTATCGCAACTTCTAAGGTCAAGGACCCATTCTTCTACCACTATACACCCCAAGACGGAGTTGATAAGCGCATATAGTACAATATTATATATAATGCAGTTTTCTAAACCAGTTATGAATTAACAATCTTCTGTATATAGATTTGAGTACGACAAAACTAATCTCTGTCTTAAAGATGGGGGGGGGACTTCATTCAATGTCCTTGGGTTTTCCCCATTATGAGAGATATGGATCGCTTAGAAAAGTGCCGGGTAATGTTCACTATTATTCTCTCCGAGAACAGCTGTACTGAGCTGCTCTTCTTTCAACTTTTCATTGACTGCCTCCCGGTGCGCGCCGTCAGGGGGTCCCGGACCCCGCTCGGCGGCGAGCGGCAGGGGCTTCTGTGTCCTAGCGCAGGCCGAGGGGCCGGAGAGGGCGAGGGGGGTGTTGGTTCTGGTCCCGCCGCGCCCCTCCTCCTTCCCCTCCCCCGGGCCCCGCGGCCGCGCCCCTCCCAGGCCCCGCGGGCCGCGCTTACCCCGGCGGCCGCCGGCACCGCCCCTCCGCCTGGAACCGCACTTCCGGTTAGTCTCGGGACACTCGGGTTTGGGTTTTCCGGCGGCCGCAGGCTTCGCGGCGGTGGACCTCAGGGCCCACCTTCGGGAAAAAAAGGAAAGCAAACCTGGGGGGCCGACGAGAGCCAGGAGCTCTCCCTTTGCGCGGCTCGGGAGGGGAGTTGGGGCCAGGCCGCCCAGTGAGCGCTTTAAGGGCCGACAAGGCCGGCTGCGCGAGCCCTTTCAGCCAGGCTGGGAAGCGGCCGGCGCAGCCCCGCCTCTGTGAGTCACATGACCACCCCTGCTTCGCAGGCTGGGGCGCCCCGCCCCCGGCCTCTGGGCCAATGGAAGCTGAGCCCCTGTGACGGGGCGGGGCCCTGGGGCGCCTGCGCTGCTGGCCTTCGGCGTTGCGGGGCGGGGCGGGGCGGGACGGGACGGAGCGGGTAGGGGGCGAGGAAGTCCGCGGAGTCCTGGGCTGAGGGGTGGACTCCACTGGCACTTGGTCTAAGAAGAAACAACGTTGTTTATATGACAGTGTCTGACTTCTCTGCTTTTTCCTCAAAGCAGTTAAAGGAGGACGAGAGCCAGAAGTCGCGTCACGAAGACGAGTGCCGACCCTGAGAGAAACACCCCGAAGGATCCGGGGCAAGTGGAGGATCCCGAAGCGCAGCGGAAGCGCTCGGTCACGATGTGGTCCGCGAGACTGATGAGATGCTTTACCCGGGGTAGTGGTGGCCGTGTGTAGGTGGAGGCAGCTGCCGCGGAGGCTACGACTGCCGTGACACCGCGAGGGTCCCCAGTCCCGATTCTGGGCGGGAATCCACGAAGAGTAATCACTGTTTGGGTTGGAGCAGAAATGGAATTCCTTTCAGAGTCAAGTATCTGTGAGATCTGTTTTCCCTGCTCAGTTGTTCAGTGAACAAAAGTTTGTAAAAAAGCCTTCAGACAGCGAAGAGGAAGCATGAATACTAAGAAAGTAAAGGACCAAAGCCTCGGAAATGCAGCCAGGGACTTCGATTGTGAGCCAAGTACTGGGGATGGGAGCCGTGAGAACATGATCAGGGTTTCACCAGTCACGCCTTCATGGTTAGCCAATCATGTTTCTAATTATGGAATTCTCCAGGGGAGCTGCAGTTTATTTTAGATTCATATATTTTTAAAAGATATTTATTTAGCGTGCAAGAAGGGAAAGGGGCAGAGGGAGACAGTCTCAAGCAGTCTCTCACTGAGAGGGAGCCCAACATGGGGGGGGGGGGTAAGGGGTGTTTGATCTAAGGACCCTGAGATCATGACCTGAGAGGAAATCAGTAGTGGGTCTCTTAACGTTCTGAGCCACCCAGGCGCCCCACAGTTTCATATTTGTTTTTTAACGAAAGCGAAGTAAAGCCAAAGCACTCTATTCAGAGTCGTCTTAATATTTGAAATAATAACTTTTAAATTGTATATGTGGTATGTTCCAGACCCTGTTCTAAACACTTTACGTATGTTATCTCATTACCTTGTAAGACAAATTCTGATATGTATTATGTTTAAGGAGGGAACTGGTGTATACAGAGATTAAATGACTTGCCCAAGATCACCCATTTACTAACTGGTGAAGCTCAAAGATGAACAGTCTGATACCAGAACCTGTGCTTGCAACCAATATACTTGTATGGCTACCTCAGTAATGGTGAGTGTATTGTGGGAAAGTACTGGGATAAGAGTCAAGTGTATGGTTCTGATCCCTGCACAGTATGTAGGAAGGTCTCAGTAGGTAGTGAAATCTTCAGCCCTTTCTTTCAAGAGACATTGCCCAGACAGAGTGCTCATTTTATTTATTGCTTCATTCACTCAACAAATATTTATGGAGCACTGCCAGTTCGTGAGAATCCATATTGGATATTAGGAATTTAAAGATAGGTAAGACTCAGACTCATTCCTCTAATGGCTCACACCCTAGCATGGAGACAGCAGGTGCCATGAGTGGCATCATAGAGGTAGAAGTTACATATTATAGTCTGGGAGCATAGAGAAGGAGTGCATAACTAAGAATTCATTTGGGAAAAGTTCAGAAAACACTCTGGAGGTGATGGAATATGAGATGAAGCTTAAAAGAATAGATGCAATGAATTGAAGATGGGACTGGAATGGAAGATGGGAAAAAAGAGATACTTGGATGTGATTTCAATTAATGGACCTTGTAGGAAATGGAAGCCATTCATAAGATAGCTGAATTATCTCCAGACTTAAAATTATTTAGAAAGTTTTAATTTTTATTATGTATTTATTCAGAAGATGAGTTTATTTTAAAATATAGAGAGAAACAAAACAGGAAACATGGAGACAAGGATAAAGAATAAGAAGGAGCAGCCAGCAAATTATGAGGAAAATGAACAAACAAAAATGGGCCAGGACAACCAAGGGAGGAGAGTTTCAAGTAAAAGGTTGATGATAGCAGTGTCATATATTATAGAGGTCAGTTGGGAATTTCTATGTTCTAGGCATGTTATAAGCTCCTTATATGTACTAACTCAATCATCCAAGAACCCTTTGCTGTTTAATCCTCACAACAACCCCATCTTACGGATGAGGGAAATGAAGTAGAAGGAAGTGAAGTGTTTTGTGCAAGATCACGCTGCTGGTAAGTGGCAGAATGGGGATTTAAACCCTGGCAG
This sequence comes from Lutra lutra, assembly GCF_902655055.1. Classification (NCBI taxonomy): domain Eukaryota; kingdom Metazoa; phylum Chordata; class Mammalia; order Carnivora; family Mustelidae; genus Lutra; species Lutra lutra. Next base: position 2,636,599 of record NC_062283.1, on the reverse strand, counting down.
TCTGACTTTCTGAGTCTGTGCTTGTTACCACCATCTTATACTCCCTCTCTGAAGAGGATCTGTGGAGTTTAGGAATCAAGTTTTTCATCTTTAATAGGGGCAGTTTCTGTGGAGTGTGATGGAAAGGGAAGAAGGGGACACAAGCTGTATTCTTTCCAGAATCTTGGCTATAAGAATGAACAATGGAAGGCCCTCTATACTGTAGAACATAGGATGTCTAGAGAGAATAGGTCCTACAGCTTCAGGGTGAAAGAGAGTTGAATATGTTGCTAAAGGAAAAATACCAATAGAGAGGTTGAAGATTCAGGAAAGGGTTATCTGAGGCCACTCAGGAGATAGGGGAGGCTGCGTTCTCAGATACTAAGGGGAATCGATCCTTTAACCAGAGAAGGAATCTGAGATCAGAGGAATGAAAATACATCTGCATTGCTTGGGTCTTGTTCAGAAACCCTTTTAAGATTTGGAGGAAGGAATTCCAACTAGCCACAGGGACTGTATTCATCAGGCTTTCAGTTTGTTCTATTAGTCACTCACCAAAATCCTGATTCAGCGGGGTTATATTCTCACAAATGTATTTTCTCTTTGATCTACTCCAAAGGAAACAACCAACAGTATATTTTAAAAAATCACGGAGTTGATGGACCAACAGTTCCAAGAGTACAGCATTGCTGTTCTTTATCTCTTGATTTCCTAGAGCAGCTCAGATCTTCTCACTGAAATACACCCAAGCAAGAGGAAAATGAACAAGTGTGTCAAATTTGAGGTTCTCATTTTATCTTTTTGTTGTTGTTAAGCCACAGTCATTGCTTCACTGTTCAAAATATTTATTTTCCTAACAGGTCACACACAAGTTGGGAAGAGAAAGACGGCTGTCAATTAGCCTACATCCAAATCTGAGCTGAGGAGGAACAAAGAGCTACCTGAAGAAATGAGTATCTGGAACGAACCACAGAGGTGAAGATGGCCACTGGCCAATGGAACCAGCTGCCTGGGTCCACATTCACAAGCCCCCTTCATGGGCACCACTGAGGTGCAGCAAGGACAGCAGAGCTGCTGGGCCCAGTCATTACAATTTCAGGAAAGGAGAAGGAGCTCACTCTTCAGACATGGTCTTCATGCTTCTGTGCTCCTTCGTGGCCTTCTCCCAGTTCATGTGGTTGAATCCCTCAGTGACCACACTCCACACAGTGTCCTCCTCCAGGCGGTGTGGGGTGATTCCAGAGCCTCCAGGGTGGGAGCGGGGCATGTAAGAGCTTTGAAGGACACCACTCTTAACAGAAGTGTGATGAGAGAAAAACTCTCTGAAGACCTCATACACATGGGAAGCCGTTTTATTTTTTTTAAAAGATTTTGTTTACTTATTTGACAGAGAGAGAGAGATAGAGAGATCACAAGTAGGCAGAGAGAGCAGGGGAAGCAGGCTCCCTGCTGAGTAGAGAACCCGACATGGGGCTCGATCCCAGGAAGCTGAAATCATGAACTGACCTGAAAGCAGAGGCTTAACCCACTGAGCCACCCAGGTACCCTGGGAAGCTGTTTTAAATTTCTTTCTAAGGTAGCATGACTGGGCAGAAACTTGTTGAAACCAAGGGCCTAATGTGTGCACCCCCTCCACACCTACATTGTACATCTGCTTTGTAAATGAGTAGCCGAAGGGAAAACCAGCTTGTCCTTGAGGTACCCATGGATGCTCCTACTCCTGGCATTCCTTTGTGTTTAAACTCATTCCTGCCTGTATGCCAATCTAGAATCTTTGAGCTCTTGACCTGTAAAACCTGTTCCTTCTCTAGGACATTTTCTTCCCTGTGGCGAGTGTTTCCCCGGCAGGCAGCCTAAGCTGGGCTCAAATAAAACTTGCTTTTAGGGATTCTGACAGGTCTGTTCATTTGGCTGGACAGGGGTGCTGGCCTCCGTGCACGCTGAATGTGTGTGTGCTGATGCCCTTGGCTCCCTTCAGGCTTGGGAGGCCTGAGCAAGGAAGTGTCTGTTCTGCTGCTTCCTGTAGACACTGTGGTTGCAACCAGAGAGGAGCAAGTTGGCTGAGTCCCAAACGTGGTGGATGCCTCCCGCTTGGCTCACTGGGTGCTGGTTTCCCATGGTGTCCAGCAGCAGCTTGGTGGCACACTGACGGCTCCTGTAAAGTCTCCTACTGGTCACCAGGGGAGGAGAGCAGCTGTGCGGGGCCACCTCTTGGGCCCAGTGACCGCTGGCCCCACTGCTACTTGTTCCTTGTTCTGGGGGTGCCTCGCTGACCCCAGCTTCTCTGCCCCTGCCACCGGCTGGCCCGTGGAGTGCTGTCTGTGGCCGGTGTGCAGGCCCTGAGGCCACGGCTGCTTCTGCCCATGTGGCTTGGTGGCCCTGCTGCTCTTCACTAGCAACATTAACTTAGCAGCCTTATTTTATCTTTAAAAGTCATGTGCTTTGCACTCCATAATCTAGCTGGGCACTGGCAATAGAAAATAAGATTCGTTCCTTAACCTTTAGAAATCATAGTTAAAAATGAAATCGATATATGCCGAGTTCAGAGGGGGCAACTCTATGGGGCAAATTGCCAGTCTCCTTGTCATATCCAAGGCAAGTGACACCAGTCACTTGTGACTTTCTTTTCCACGTGACAAAATGTTAGGCTCGGGTTCCTCCTCAGTGGCATACCTATGGCCTGTTAATCAGAATGGGCTTTGATTTGGTAAATCTCTGTGCATAAGAGACTAGTTTAATTTGGTAAGATGTATTAGAGGAAAGATCTGTGTGAAGTGCAGTAAGAACACTGGAGGAAGTGGGTGTTTCTGCTTGGGGGGATCAGAGGAAACTTTACTAAAGGAGGAGGTAGGCAGTCCGTGGTTGTGGTGATGGCCTTGCTCCGCAAAGTCTGCAGGGACCTGCGTTCCTTCCTGTTCATAGACCCTCATCTCTTATCTGGTGGGTAGATTTCTAATCATCACCTTCAGGTTTCAGACAGAAAGATGGAGGAAGAGACAAGAAAAGGCAAAGGGCACGTGCCAACTCTTATTAAAGGAAGTCTCCAAAAAGCCACAGGCCAGGCAGCCCACCTGCATCTCAGTGGGTAGACCTTAATCTCATAGCCACACCTACTTGCAAGTTCTATTCCAATAGAAGAAGATGAGTATGGATATCACATGGGGATGGTGGTGAAGGAAAGGGAGGGGAGGTCACATAAATGGTTTTGTCAGGTAAATGTAGGAAGTACTGGATTGAATAAAGTGGTCTCTTTATTTTCAGCACAACAGTTGTATGGAGAATGCTCCCCCCTGACATGTTGTATATGTGTATTTGTCTTCTTCCATAGGACTAGAACCTCAAATAATTAAGTAAATGGATAGCGGAAAAAGAATTAATTCCCTTGCAGCAAGGGAAGATGAAGAAATAATGATATCCACTGAGTAAGAGGGGCAAGAGGTTAAAATGAAACAAAACGAAAACCTAGAATCAGCTTTTGGAATAAGGAAGTAACAAGAAATAAAGTTGGTAGTATGCAGGATCTAGTACATAGGGAGGGAGTGGATTATATGTGGAGGACAGAACTTTCTTTGGGCAACTTGACAGAAAGCAACTGGAGATTTGGCCATATCCAAAGTCTCCTTTCAAAAGAGCTCGAGTGGGAGGAGTAGCAGAGGGATATTCCTAAGAGGGATATTGTCTTATGCCAATAGTGGCTCCATCCATTCCATCTTCACCAGAACCTGCGTCTCTCCCAAGAACTCAAGAAACCTCAAGTTTCTGTCTTGGCCCTCAACTTCATGGCCACCTTCTTGATGAAACAGACGTATATGTCCTTAGACTGGGTACCTGTCATGTTCCTTGACAAGCTGACATTCAGCAGGGTCTGGGACATCTGTTTTGAAGGAAGCCTTTGACTTTCTTCTGGTGCAAAGGGTAAGCAGGACTCAGTGACAACTGTAGGGAGTGGTTACTTTATTGTAGGCCAGGTTTTCTATGAGGTGGGTGGTCCTGACCCAGACCTTATGTTGGGATAGTAGGAAGACTCTAGGAAATGCAAGCCTCCAGGCAGATTTACCTCCAGGTAAATGCCAGCAAGCCAAAAGGCTCAGACTGAGATCTCACCCTTACTGAACTCCTCTCATCCCAGAACTCAAACTCCTCCATTTTCTCTACCTTCTTCATCTTCTCTGAGTCCTCCAGCATCCTGTCCCCGAGTTCACCTGGCTCTCTCTGAGTTCTCTCTCAGCTCAGCTCCTCCTCTCTTGACAGTATGTAAGTATGAGCAGGACAGGTGGAGGCGGGGGATAGTATGGGAGTTTGGAAGCTAAAAGAATTGACCCCTGTCCCAAGCTGGAATTCCCACTTACTCCTCAGAATATTTGTGGCTGATGTTTTATTGTCGTTGCCATTGAACTCTGCTTCTTAGGCCTCATTTTGGTAGCATCCTTACAGACTTTTCCTCTTTTTCCCTCGGAGTCAGCTGTTTTTGCCATCTGGGAATTCACTTTGGGTAAGGGATCCCCATCTGTTTGCTTTGGTTCTAAAGAGTATCTGGATTTGGGGATTGAGATGAAGGCTAAAGGACAACCATTGTGAGTAAGGTTGAATGGTTAGAAATTGTGACCTACAACCCTGGACAGGCACATTTCGTCAGTCTGAGACCTTTTTCTGAGATGAGACACTAGAAAATGAGATGCGACATCAGTCCCAAGGAAAGTGTGTGATATCTAGGGTTGCCAGATTTAGAAAGAAAAAAAAAATACGGGGAGCTTAGTCCTATTTGAATTTTAGATAAACAATGTATTTTTAAGCTTTTTTACATGGTGTTACATATACTAAAAAATAATTCATTGTTTATTAGAAATTCAAATTAAACTGGGCATCCTGTATTTTATTTGGAGCCCTAGAAGTAGTCTTTGTGTAGAAGGAGAGATGGATTGTGTGAAAGGAATTCATTTATAAGTAGCAGGATTCATGAGAAGATGAGGCGGAAAATTCCGCACCTTCCTAGGATGCCTCTATTTGGGATGGTGAAGAGCTATCACATGAGAGAGTTAGATCCTGTGAGTATTTTAAGATAATGAGATCTGATTATAGGAGGGAGAGATTTATTTCTGTAGCTGGGGTCAAATATTTGGAAAGAAGAAGGGTGTGGTGATTTGGGAAAGGAGAAAAGTGAGTCTGGGCTAATGGTAGGTAGGAGGATAAGGCCTTGGACGTGTGGGGGAGAGGAGCAGGGTCAGGGGCCAGTGGAGGTTTAGGGTGTGGGCCATATTTAGATGGAAGGGTGAATTTGGATGGAAAGTGACTTCAAGTAGGTAGATGATAGATTTACATTGGCCGGACAAGCATGACTAGGCAAGCAGGTCGGCAGGATGGACAGTATGGGAAGCATGCAATGTGGTAATTTGGGCAAAGAGATCAGTGCAGTGGCTAGGTACAAAACAGGTACTCATTAAAATGATAGTTCTCTAAAGAGCATGGACCATGCCTTCAGTTTCCTTTGGCTCCACACTGTTCTGAATCCAGTATATAACAAATAGAGACTGACAATTGGAGACTGCTTGTTGGAATCCATTCCTCTTTTTGTCTCCACTTCATGAGGTCTTCATATCTTGGTGACTTTCTGATTTTTTTCTCTTTCTCCTTCTGTTTCCCAGGATTCCTTTCTTTCCAGTACATCCTCAACCAAATGTACCTGGAGGACTAGCCTCAAGGGGATGAACACAAACTGAGGAGGGTAAACCCTAGGAAGTCTGAGCCTAAAACATATTCCTGGAATAGACTGAATGCTTAGGAGATTCCCCACTGTGTAGTGAGAACACCTAGTCTTTGAGTTGCATCTGCCAGCCTCCCGGTGCCTTACCTCCTGTGCCAGGAGTCTGTCTCCTACTTCAGGGTCATTTTGTCCATTTCCTGTCCATTCCTCCCGTGGAGTTGGGTTCAAATTTAGACAAGAAGGTGGTTTAAGGAGCTTCATTCTCAACTCAGATGAGCAAGTGGAACTTCTTGCACAACCCCATGTACACCTACAGACTCTCTTTTCCCCATTGTATATCCTCGTCTCTGTCATAAGTTAATTGACCGTATAAGTGTGAGTTTATTTCTTGGCTCTCTCCTCTGTTGCATTGATCATGTCTGTTTTGTGCCATACTGTTTTGATGGCTACAACTTTGTAATTATCTTGAAATCTGGGAATGTGATACCTTCAGTTTTGTTCTTCTTTCTCAAGACTGCTTTGGCAAATTGAGGATCTTTTGTGGTTCCATACATATTTTAGGATTATTTTTTCTAGTTTTGCAGAAAATGCTGTTGGTGTTTTAACAGGGATTGAATTGAATCTGTAGATTGCTTTGGATAGTATGGACATTCTAACAATATTAATTCTTCCATTCCGTGAGCATGGAATATCTTTCCATTTGTTCGTGTCCTCTTCAATTTGCCTCATCAGTTTTTTATAGTTTTCAGAGTACAGGTCTTTCTCTTTTTCAGTTAAGTTTATCCCTAGGAATTTTATTCTTTTCAATACAATTATAAATAGAATTGCTTTTCTTAATTTCTCTTTCTACTTCTTCTTATTAAGTGTTCCATTTATTAATTTTGAATCCTGCAACTTTACTGAATTCATTTATTATTTATAATGGGTTTTTTTGGTAGAGTCTTTAGGTTTTTTTTTTTTTATATAGTATGTCATCTGCAATAGTGACAGCTTATCTTCTTCCTTACCAATTTGGATGCTTTTTTATTTTCTTGTTTGATTCCTGTGGCTAGGACTTCCAGGACTATGTTAAGTAAAAGTGGTGAGAGTGAACGTCCTTGTCTTTGGGGGAAAGCTCCCAATTTTTCACCATTAAGTATGTTAGCTATAGGTTTTCACATATGGTCTTTGTTATACTGAGGCATGTTCCTTCTAAACCCTACTTTATTGAGTTTTTATCATGAACAGAAGTGGAATTTTGTCAAATGCTTTTTCTGCATCTATTAAGATGATTATATGATTTTCATCCCTGTTTTGTTACTGTGGTATATCATATTGCTTGATTTGTGAATATTGAACCATCTTCACTCCCCAGAATAAATCCCACCTGATTGTGTTAAATGATCCTTTTAATGTTTGGGGTGTTTTTTTTTTTTTTTTAGATTTTTTTTTTAAAGATTTGATTTATTTATTTTAGATTTTTTTTTTATCTATTTGAGAGAGATAGTAGGAGAGAGCACAAGGGGTGGAGAGGAGCAGTGAGAGAGGAGCAGACTCCCCACAGAACAGAGAGTCCAACAAGGGGCTCAGTTCTGGGCTCTGGGATCATGACCTGAGCTGAAGGCAGATATTTAACCCACTGAACCACCCAGTTGCTCCCTTTTAATGTACTGTTAAGTGCAGTTTACGAATGTTTTCTTGAAGATTTTTGCATCTATGTCCGTCAGGGATATTGGCTTGCAAGGTTTTTTCGGGTCTTTGTCTGATTTGGGGATCATAGTAATGTTGTTTGGCCTCATAAAATGCATTTGGAAACATTCCTTCATGTATTTTTTGGAATACTTTGAGAACAATCAGTATTAACCCTCCTTTAAATGTTTGGTAGAATTCATCTCTGAAACCATCTGGTCCTGGACTTTTGTTTCTTGGGAGTCTTTTGATTACTGATTTAATTTCATTACTTTTTAATGAATTACACTGGTTAATTTTATTACTAGTAATGGGTCTGGTTAGGTCTTCTATCTCTTCCTCATTTGATTTTGAAAGACTGTACATTTCTTCTAGGTTGTTCAAATTGCTGGTATATAATTTTTCATAGCAGTCTTTTATAATCCTTTGTAATATTGTGGTATCAGTCATGACTTCTCTTTCAAATAAAAAGAAAAGTAATAAAATATTAAAACAAAAATACAAGGGGGAAGCACAATAATGCCAAAAACCCCACAAAAATACCAAAACAATGAAGTAGAGAAACATTTGGCAAGATTAAACAGGAATAATGGACAGTGAAAAAATACACTTAAAAAGAGACACAACCACAGATGTTTCATGATTTAAAAGCTAGGAGAAAATGATGAAAATCTAGTGCTTATAAACTTAGAAACTTACATATTCTTGAAAAACGTGATTTACTAAGTATTTTAGTAGAAAATACAATTCTTTCCATAACATTAACAAAAGAACCCATGATTTGAAATCTTCCATAAAAAAATGCATGACCAAGTAGATCTGAGATATGAATTTATCAGATGTTTATAAAGATATTTCTGATCTTATGAAAACTCCCAGAAAAAGGAATGGGAAAAAATATCTCAACTAATTTTGTGAGACTAGCAATAATTTTGATACCTCAAACCTAAGAGAGACTATGCGAGAAGAAAAATCAGATTCCACTTTCACACATGAATTTGAATTAAATTTTAAATAAAACTGAAGAAAACATAAAAGCTCAGGAATAAAATATATCCTTATTGTTAAGTTGAATTTATTATAGATTTATAAGTTTAGTTTTATATTAAACTATAAAGCTATAGTTTTATACTCTAAAACTAAATGATATAATTTCCTTAAGAAGAGAGAAAAAACATATGACCATATTAAGAGATACGGATGCAGATAAACTGTTAAAATACAATATAATTCTTGGGTGCCTGGGTGGCTTAGTGGGTTAGGCCTCTGCCTTCAGCTCAGGCCATGATCTCAGGGTCCTGGAATCAAGTCCCGCATCAGGCTCTCTGCTCAGCAGGAGGCCTGCTGTCTCTCTGCCTGCCTCTCTGCCTACTTGTGATCTCTGTCTCTCTCTGTTAAATAAATAAATAATCTTAAAAAAAATACAATATCATTCTTTTAAAAATGTATAGCAAGGGAAGAGTAGACCTTTACCAGTAAAGGTCATGCTATAGCTAAAATGTCTATATAATTTCCTCAGATGATAACTACACTTTTCATGGTAAACATTTCATAATGGATAGAATTGTCAAATCTCTATGTTGTATACCTGGAACTAATATATTATGTCAACTGTGCTTTAGCTAACCCTATACAATATGTTCTATGAAACTAATGTCAACTATGCTTCAATTAAAAAAAAAAGTCCTCATCTTCTTCTCCCTCTTCTTTTGCCTTCCTTTTCTCTTCCATTCTGTTTCACTTTTCTTTTCCTCCCTGAGGAATTTAGTAGTACCGTCATTTAGGCATGTCAGACCAAATTAGGTCTGGGGAATTATGATGCCCTGGAGTTTCCCAGGTGAAGAAAGTATCCATGTTGTGAGGGGGCATGGAGTGTAGGAGCCCAGGCAGGATAAGGGGGACAAGTACAACGGCTTGTTGCTGGTTGTTTAACCCAGGCACAATGCAGAAGGCATTCACTTAGGAACAGGGCCCGCAGCACGGTGTTGGAGCCCTAGTGAGAAGGGTAGGTCAGCTGGAGGTGTTAAAGCCTAATTAACATGAGGTGTCTGTGGGAGGCAGAAGGCCAGCCAGTGATGTCAAATCCTGAGCAGGGGGAGCATCTCTGTAGTACAGAACAAAGGTAATTGAAATAGAATTTATGAAAAGGATTTTGGAGCTAGCTGTTGGCATGTTATTATCTCTGTACATTTCCCCACAGAGAAGAGTTCAGATTAGAGTGTCTCTTCCCTTTTGCTAAATCTTAACTAGAGAGATGTCAATAAGGCCGATCAATGGCACAAAATGTGTGGGACACAGTGGAGAAGACTATGGATAATATCAAGGCAACAGATGGGCAGCTTGACTGCCTGACGTTGATTCTTTATCAAGATTAGTCTGTAGTGTCAGAGCTCTTCAGGGACAATGAGGCATGAACATTTCCCACAACACATGTGGGAAACAGGAGAGAGGGAGCATTGGCATGGGGGCAGCTGAAAGCCAGCTTAAATAGGCCAAGTGGAGAAATGGAGGTAACTCAGGGAACAAGAAGCGGGAGGAAAGAGAGAGGAAACATTTTCCCTGGCAACTATCCAAGGAGCTATCGCTCAGCAGCTCCAATGGGTGAAGGGAGAAGTTTGATCTTTATGTCAAATTCATCTAAGGATGAATTTTAGAGGGATACAGGGAGCTCAACATTTTAATTTTGGGATTGAGACTGTATTAGTCGGGATAAATCATGAAACTGTCTAGGTCTTCATATGGAGGTAAGGAAAAATGTGTTCCAGTGAATGGAAATAAAATGATAATGGAAGATCTAAGTTTATGGTCTACATTTTTATATCCCAGGACATCCCAGGGGATGGTCACACTTATATCACTGAGTTTGGAGAGGGCTAATTGATAAAGTTATATGACTGTCACTTAATTAGTTTTGTTATTATTATGACTTTATCACAGTAAGAAAGGACATCTCATGGATCTGAGAGACAGTGTCCCTGTGGCTAATCCAAATGCATATGGCAGATACACCAATGTTTATAACATAAATAAGCATTTGACATTTCCAATTTCTGAGTATGGGTGTAAACATTATATCATTTTAATTTGGAAATGGCAAAAGAATTAAAAGCCTTCTTTGATGGGGGTGAGGTTGGGCAAAATGGGTGAAGGGGGGCGGTCAAGAGGTACCAACTTCCAGTTATGAGATAAATAAATCATGGGGATGTAATGTACACCTGGGTGACTATAGTTATTTTATATTTGCAAGTTGCTAAGAGAGGAGATCTTAGAAGCCCTCATCATAAAAAATAAAGTTCTCATCACAAGAAAGTAAAATATAATCATGTATGGAGACAAATGTTAATTACATTGATTGTAATCATTTTGCAACATATACAAATATCAAGTCATTATGTTGCACACCTGAAACTAATATAATGTTATATGTCAACTCCACTTCAATTAAAAAAACTTTTTTTTTTTACACCTCCTTTCATTCCATAAGGCAAGGAAAACAAATTTTTTTTCTGGATTAAGACATTTTAATATACATAATGTATAGTACTTCATATAATTTGTTAATGTCCTTTTCTATAGGTCAGAGCGTTACCTTGTGAAGGAAAACAAATATTGACAATCATTTTATCTTTCCATGGCCTAATCGTAAGTCAAAACAAATAGCCTTTAACCAAATATTTACTTGACGTTCTAAGTACTAATTGTGGCGAGGTAAGATTTTCATCTCTCATAAATACTTTTTTTTTAAAAGATTTTTATTTATTTATTTGACAGACAGAGATCACAAGTAGGCAGGCAGAGAGGCAGGCAGAGAAAGAGAGAGGAGGAAGCAGGCTCCCTGTGGAGCAGAGAGCCCGATGTGGGGCTCGATCCCAGGACCCTAGGATCATGACCTGAGGGGAAGGCAGAGGCTTTAACCCACTGAGCCACCCAGGTGCCCCTCACAAATACGTTTTTTGGTGTTAAGAAATGTTTGGGGAGACTTCTTTTTTTCTTAAAGATCTCATTTATTTATTTGAGAGAGATCGTGAGAGAGAGCGTAGATCAGAGGGAAAAGCAGACTCCCCATGGAGCTGGGAGCCGGCTCCAGGATCATGACCTAAGCTGAAGGCAGTCACTTAACCAGCTGAGCCACCCAGGTGCCCCAGGGGAGATGTTTTTTAACATAAAAGACCCCTGGAGTTGCGTGTTTAATGCAAGGTGGGTCTGAAGGTATTGCTGACATGGAGACTAGGGGCTTGTTTTTGGGAAGGCAGAAGTCTCGCTGTACACTCCTAAGGAGAAGAAGCAAGTCACAGGGTCACCTAAGCCTTTTCCTGTTATCTCGGCTTCCCCTGGATTGGGGAAATGCATCAGACAGAGTTCAACTATGAATGATTGAAACCAGCCTAGCAATCTTAAGAAATGGTTTAAATAGGACATGCACAATTATGGAATAGTTGGAAGGGCTAGAGGACCCAGTTCCAGACCGGCCACCATAGTCTCCATATAAAACAGGCCCTCAAGGAGGTTGCCAGGTGTCACCATCAGAGAGGGAGGCAGCTGGAAAATGGCAGCTTCCCGTCGGTCTTTGCAAGCTTTCAGAGATCAGGAAACTGCCCTGCTGTCTGTTAGAACTATGTCAGCTGAACATGGATGCGTGGAAGCCACCTCCCTCCCCTACAGCAACAAGAGCACTCTAGGTATCAGGCACAAGTCGCATGTGTCCTGATTTCTCGCACCTTTGGAATAATATCTTGTTCTGGCCAATAGCTCCCACTTGTCTGTCTTTAACACGCCACAGTGTAAAAATTGCTTTAAACCAGATCAGAAAGCAGGTAATTCCTGGTCCATTATCTGCAGTTCCCTGTTTGCACTTGGGCTCTATATTTTGAGACACCAATAATTGCCCCCCCCATTTAGGTAACTATACAAGCTCAAATGGAGGTGTGCAGCAATGCAGAGAGTGGTTTGGGCCAAGGTTTCCCTCCTTCTTTCACCCTCCCCTCAAAGGTCTAAGATAAGAACTGAAAAGAGTCTGCAGAGGATGTAGCATGGAGAGGTTTTGTAAGAGAACCATATTGGACTAGACTTTGAGAAAGGAATGCAAGGACTTCCCTAAATTAAGAAGAAAAACAAAAAGATTCACTCAAACATGAAGAAAGAGAAAAAGATCTCAGAACCCACATGGGCATGGATGTTACAGAACTTCCCCCAAGCAACCAGGCAGGTAGAAACAGGAGCGGGCTTAGCATTACCTCCCCCTCCCTCCCTTTCCTGGGGTCTGCATTAGATCCCATAGACTTGGCAGGAATCCAAGTGAATAAAAAGGAAACAAACTGAGGTTTATAACTACCTTCAGAACCAGGACTCTGAGACAGTCATTCCTCCTGGCCATATAAAAAAAGGAATCTATGCATAGGAGAGCTATTGGATTGTTGAACAGAGTGGCTACACTTCCTTCTAGGTATGGTGACTACTAGAGGGTATTACTGAAAGATAAGGCATATCCATACCAAATACTATAATAACAATACCCATAAGATGGTTACTGACAAGGAGTCACAGCAGTCAGAGAAAAAAAAGACAAGATCATATAAGAATGAAAATATCAGGAGTGGGCCTTAAAGATATGGACCAGACATGAAGTTGGAATTCCTCTATGAGGAAAGGTGTATGACTTTTTAAGTTGAGGGAACTTTAAAATACTCATGAAGGGAAGTAGTGACAGAAAAGGCTGAAAATCTCAGGGTAAAAATTTTATAATTTAAAACATTTAAGCATGTTATGGGCTGGATCATGTCCCACCAAAACTCATATGTTGAAAGCCTAACCCTTGGTACCTCAAAATGTGACTGTATTTGGAGATAGTGCCTTTAAAGAGAGAATTAAGTTAAAATGAGGTCGTTAGAGTAGACCCTAATCCTATCTGACTAGTATCCTTATAAGAAGAGGAGATTAGGACATAGAGAAAAACCAGACATGGGCACACACAAAGGAAAAAACCACGTAAGGACACAGAAGGTGGCCATCCACAAGTCAAGGAGAGAGGCCTGAGGAGAAACCAAACATGCTGACACCTTGATTTGAACTTGGGTTTGATCCAGCCTCCATGACAGTGAGAAAAATTTCTGTTGTGTAACCAACCCCGTCTGTGGTATTTTGTTAGGGTGGCCCTAGCTGACTAATACCAAGTGCAAGGGTTATGTTATCAAAACGAGGTATTTTAGAGGATATATTTAATTGTGAGAATGAGGAAGTTTGAAGAATGGGAACTGGGCCTTTGTTTACCCTGTCAGCTCCTATCAAGGATTGCTCAATTCTCTATGAATCCCCAACCTCAGGACAATGCTTGGCACAAAACATGTTCTCAATAATGAGTAGAATGAATGATGGAATGAAAAGGAAGAGAGATTTAAGAGAGGTTGTGTTGAAATAATCTACTGTAGTGATCCTCAAGCTTTCTGGTGACAGGACTCTGTTTTTTTTCTTCTTAATTTTCTTTTTAAGTGGTCTCTGCCCCCAGTGTGGGGCTTGAACATACAACCCAGAGATCAAGAGTTGCATGAGCTACAGACTGAGCCAATCAGGCACCATGGGATTCTTTACACTCTTAAATGTTATTGTGAAACCCAAAGGTCTTTGTGAATTATATCCATCAATATTTACTATATTAAGTTTTAAAACTGCAAATTTAAAAATATTTACTAGTTGGGGTGCCTGGCTAGCTTAGTTGGTAGAGCATGTGACTCTTGATCTTGGGGTTGTGAGTTCAAGCCTCATGTTGGGGTAGAGATTACTTAGAAAATAATTTTAAAAATTTTGAAAGTATTTGTTAATTTTTTCTGAAATAAAAGCAACCAACCTATTAGGTGTTATTGTAAGTAACATTTTATGAAAAAATAACTATATTTTTTTCTTTCACTCTCCTTTATGACTGCTTAGTAGAAGACAGATTTTTATATCTGCTTCTTCATTCAAAATGTCATGAGCATATGAAGAAAGTTTGGCTTCATTCAGATAAACTGTTAGAAAAGGAAAGAGTATTTTATTTTTTTTAAAGATTTTATTTATTTATTTGACAGAGAGAAATCACAAGTAGGCAGAGAGGCAGGCAGAGAGAGAGGAGGAAGCAGGCTCCCCGCTGAGCAGAAGCCCGATGTGGGGCTTGAACCCAGGACCTGGGATCATGACCTGAGCCGAAGGCAGCGGCTTAACCCACTGAGCCACCCAGGCACCCCGGAAAGAGTATTTTTATAGCTTTTTCAGGTAATTGTGCACATTCCTGTCTGATTTTATACCAAACTTGACAGATGACACCTTCTTTAGGGTTGGTTGTAATGTGCAGTCTGAAACCTCATCACTAACTTTGAATGGCTCTTTTACCCATGCGTGATTTGGTAACAAGTAGGGCACATTAGTCCGTGGGGGTATTCAGATTTTCAGTATATAATATCAAACAAACAGAAAAGAACAGTAACACCGTCACCAATCTCATCAGAAATGTCTCTAAGCATTGGGAAGCTGCAAGTTATCAAATACTGAAAGCTAATAATTTATCATTGCAAATCCTCTCAATTATTTTCTTTGAATTATTTTTTTTATAGACGGATTTCTTTGGTTTTTGAGAAAATGACTGAATATGTCATGGTTTATTCTTTCCAATAAAAATGGTGTTCCATGAAAACAAAACAAAACATCTAGATCAGTTTGCAAGTTAAAAGTCACCCAAACACTTTTCTTAGACAATAATCTCATTTTTACACACAGCTGGAGTGCTTTTTCTGCACTTACCATTTATTCACATGGTTTATTAAAAAGACATGTACTTAAGGATAAGAACTAGTCAAGTAAAATTTTTTTTTACTGCTTCATCAAGGATATTCTTAAGTAAACTATCTCCCCCCCATGTGACTGCTATGGACACAAGAGGGCGGGGACCTCCTGATAAAGTGCCTTGATCCACAGGAAGCAAGAGCAATTATGTGCTGTTTTTATACCATCAGCTTTTTTCATAACAAATGCAGCCTTGATATTATTATGAAAATATTGTTGCCCTCACATACCTTGAAAGCGTCTCAGGACCTCCATGGATCCGTTTGCTACACATTGAGAACTGTATGAAATAAAGTATCTGTGGGGATTTGAGGGACAACGGGCCAAGCTTCTCTTGGAAATTTTGAACCCAGTTGTCAAGCATAGGGCAGGTTGTGAATTGATGTTTGTTGAATGGACCAGAGAAGCCATAATTGTATAAATATGTGCTTACTTGAATGAATGCGGTGATGTGGAGAGAATATGATTTAGAGTGGAGAATGCATGCTTTTTGGAATCAGAATCTGCTCTCAAGGTCTGGCTTTGTCACTGAACAGCTGTGGGTTTAATTCTGTGGAGGCTTTTATCAGCAAAATGGGGATAATGATACATTGATTTATGGCAAAAAATTAAGTTAGACAAAATGAAATTATGTGCGTAAGTTTTAAAAGTATAATCCACCCCCCTAACATGGGCTTGAGCTTATAAACTCAATATGGGGGGCCACAGACTCTACCCACTGAACCAGTCAGGCTCTCTTTTTTATCTTTTTTTTTTTTTATTTTTTTATTTTTTTCAGCATAACAGTATTCATTATTTTTGCACCACACCCAGTGCTCCATGCAATCCGTGCCCTCTACAATACCCACCACCTGGTGCCCCCAACCTCCCACCCCCCACCCCTTCAAATTCTCAGATCGTTTTTCAGAGTCCATAGTCTCTCATGGTTCACCTCCCCTTCCAATTTCCCTCAACTCCCTTCTCCTCTCCATCTCCCCTTGTCCTCCATGCTATTTGTTATGCTCCACAAATAAGTGAAACCATATGATAATTGACTCTCTCTGCTTGACTTATTTCACTCAGCATAATCTCTTCCAGTCCCGTCCATGTTGCTACAAAACTTGGGGATTCATCCTTTCTTTCTTTCTTTTTTTTTTTTTTTACAGCTTTATAAACATATATTTTTATCCCCAGGGGTACAGGTCTGCGAATCGCCAGGTTTACACACTTCACAACACTCACCATAGCACATACCCTCCCCGATATCCATAACCCCACCCCCTTTCCCAACCCCCTCCCCCCATCAACCCTCAGATTGTTTTGTGAGATTAAGAGTCACTTATGGTTTGTCTCCCTCCCAATCCCATCTTGTTTCATTTACTCTTCTCCTACCCCCTCGACCCCCCATGTTGCATCTCCTCTCCCTCATATCAGGGAGATCATATGATAGTTGTCTTTCTCCGATTGACTT
Source organism: Lutra lutra (assembly GCF_902655055.1). Taxonomy (NCBI): domain Eukaryota; kingdom Metazoa; phylum Chordata; class Mammalia; order Carnivora; family Mustelidae; genus Lutra; species Lutra lutra. The sequence continues at coordinate 2,619,989 of NC_062283.1, read as the reverse complement.
ATTTCGCTAAGCATGATACCCTCTAGTTCCATCCACGTCGTCGCAAATGGCAAGATTTCATTTCTTTTGATGGCTGCATAGTATTCCATTGTGTATATATACCACATCTTCTTTATCCATTCGTCTGTAGATGGACATCTAGGTTCTTTCCATAGTTTGGCTATTGTAGACATTGCTGCTATAAACATTCGGGTGCATGTGCCCCTTCGGATCACTATGTTTGTATCTTTAGGGTAAATACCCAGCAGTGCAATTGCAGGATCATAGGGTAGTTCTATTTTCAACATTTTGAGGAACCTCCATGCTGTTTTCCAGAGTGGTTGCACCAGCTTGCATTCCCACCAACAGTGTAGGAGGGTTCCCCTCTCTCCGCATCCTCGCCAGCATCTGTCATTTCCTGACTTGTTAATTTTAGCCATTCTGACTAGTGTGAGGTGATATCTCATGGTGGTTTTGATTTGTATTTCCCTGATGCCGAGTGATATGGAGCACTTTTTCATGTGTCTGTTGGCCATCTGGATGTCTTCTTTGCAGAAATGTCTGTTAATGTCCTCTGCCCATTTCTTGATTGGATTATTTGTTCTTTGGGTGTTGAGTTTGCTAAGTTCTTTATAGATTTTGGACACTAGCCCTTTATCTGATATGTCATTTGCAAATATCTTCTCCCATTCTGTCAGTTGTCTTTTGGTTTTGTTCACTGTTTCCTTTGCTGTGCAAAAGCTTTTGATCTTGATAAAATCCCAAAAGTTCATTTTTTCCCTTGCTTCCCTTGCCTTTGGTGATGTTCCTAGGAAGATGTTGCTGCGGCTGACGTCGAAGAGGTTGCTGCCTGTGTTCTCCTCGAGGATTTTGATGGATTCCTTTCTCACATTGAGATCCTTCATCCATTTTGAGTCTATTTTCGTGTGTGGTGTAAGGAAATGATCCAATTTCATTTTTCTGCATGTGGCTGTCCAATTTTCCCAACACCATTTATTGAAGAGGCTGTCTTTGTTCCATTGGACATTCTTTCCTGCTTTGTCGAAGATGAGTTGACCATAGAGTTGAGGGTCCATTTCTGGGCTCTCTATTCTGTTCCATTGATCTATGTGTCTGTTTTTGTGCCAGTACCATGCTGTCTTGATGATGACAGCTTTGTAATAGAGCTTGAAGTCCGGAATTGTGATGCCACCAACTTTGGCTTTCTTTTTCAATATTCCTTTGGCTATTCGAGGTCTTTTCTGGTTCCATATAAATTTTAGGATTATTTGTTCCATTTCTTTGAAAAAAATGGATGGTACTTTGATAGGAATTGCATTAAATGTGTAGATTGCTTTAGGTAGCATAGACATTTTCACAATATTTATTCTTCCAATCCAGGAGCATGGAACATTTTCCATTTCTTTGTGTCTTCCTCAATTTCTTTCATGAGTACTTTATAGTTTTCTGAGTATAGATTCTTAGTCTCTTTGGTTAGGTTTATTCCTAGGTATCTTATAGTTTTGGGTGCAATTGTAAATGGGATGGACTCCTTAATTTCTCTTTCTTCTGTCTTGTTGTTGGTGTAGAGAAATGCAACTGATTTCTGTGCATTGATTTTATATCCTGACACTTTACTGAATTCCTGTACAAGTTCTAGCAGTTTTGGAGTGGAGTCTTTTGGGTTTTCCACATATAGTATCATATCATCTGCAAAGAGTGATAGTTTGACTTCTTCTTTGCCGATTTGGATGCCTTTAATTTCCTTTTGTTGTCTGATTGCTGAGGCTAGGACTTCTAGTACTATGTTGAATAGCAGTGGTGATAACGGACATCCCTGCCGTGTTCCTGACCTTAGCGGAAAAGCTTTCAGTTTTTCTCCATTGAGAATGATATTTGCGGTGGGTTTTTCATAGATGGCTTTGATAATATTGAGGTATGTGCCGTCTATCCCTACACTTTGAAGAGTTTTGATCAGGAAGGGATGCTGTACTTTGTCAAATGCTTTTTCAGCATCTATGGAGAGTATCATATGGTTCTTGTTCTTTCTTTTATTAATGTGTTGTATCACATTGATTGATTTGCGGATGTTGAACCAGCCTTGCAACCCTGGAATAAATCCCACTTGGTCGTGGTGAATAATCCTTTTAACGTACTGTTGAATCCTATTGGCTAGTATTTTGGCGAGAATTTTTGCATCTGTGTTCATCAAGGATATTGGTCTGTAGTTCTCTTTTTTGTTGGGATCCTTGTCTGGTTTTGGGATCAAGGTGATGCTGGCCTCATAAAATGAGTTTGGAAGTTTTCCTTCTATTGCTATTTTTTGGAACAGTTTCAGGAGAATAGGAATTAGTTCTTCTTTAAATGTTTGGTAGAATTCCCCCGGGAAGCCATCTGGCCCTGGGCTTTTGTTTGTTTGGAGATTTTTGATGACTGTTTCAATCTCCTCCAGTCAGGCTCTCTTATGTGAGCAGTCTTTAATAGCATTTTTGGTTGTATAGAGGTGGGGAAAATATGGAAATTTATAAAATCAGTTTGTAATATTTCAAGGGGAATATCTCAGGAGACACAGGTGGGAATGTAAATTTAATTTGACAGGTAGGGATAGACTCTAGACATGTTGGGGAGATATTCGTTCAACTACTATTTACTGAGTGTACTACTCCAACAGAGGAGGCTGTGGACCGTTAAAATATCGGTATCTATGAGGGAGAGGCGATCCAGATCAGTAGGAAATAAGATGGAAAATAGCGGCCAAAGGTCAAGCACAATTATTCAGCGGGTACATCATGGTTTCCAGAAATTATATGATTCTTTTAAAACCTAACTAAAACGTACTTCACGTCGCCTTCTTAGCGCAGTGGGCAGCGCGTCAGTCTCATAATCTGAAGGTCCTGAGTTCGAGCCTCAGAGAGGGCATGTGTTTTTGTTCCGAAGCTTGTCCACAACCGGTGACAGCCACGACTTCTTTTAGAGCAAAGGTGCCTCCCGGGAATGCCGCGCCGGTTCGCGGCTGGGATGCAGTTTCTTCCGGTCCTAAACCGAGAAAGGTGACGGCACCTGAGATGCAGAGCTTTCCCCACAGCAGGCGGCCGGGTACCCATCCCACCTCCGCGGAGCAACGGGTGAAGCCCGGGGAGCCTGCGCGCCCAACCACTTGCGGGGAGCGCGTGGGCGGGGCCGTGGGCCCTGAGCTCCGCCCACTTGGCCGCGGGCCCCTCCCCCGCGCGCTGGGGTCTGGGTCCGAAGGGACATCTCCGCGCGCAGGTGCGCACCTTGTACGCGCACGAAGAAGACAGGGAAGTATGGGACATTTTCGCAGCCTAGGAAATTGACTCTTTCTGTCCTTTTGTCCCATTTGGCTCCACGCATGGCAGGGCTGGCGATGTCCTGACCCACATTCCCACCGACTGCGTATGGCTGGGGAAGGGACACAGGGAAAGAGAGGTGGGGGTCCCCACGCGGGCGGAGGAGCTCGGAGAGGGAGGAGGTCAGTGGTGCGCGGTGCAGGGGGGCGGGAGGCACCCACCACCCCTGTTACAGGCATCCTTGAGAAGTGCATTTTAGTGGTGACAGCCTCTCTCTGCTAACCGGATCTGGGATTTACGTGGGGATTTAACCTGGGGAAAAAGGAAGGCCAATGACGGGGACCGAGAGAAGCTAGACTGTAACAGGCGGGGGCCGGATCTCCAAACAGTCTGGCTTGCGGAGGGGATTGCAAAGTGCCGGAGAGTCAGGCAAGGAAGGTTACGACCCCCAGTGGCATTTGTAGAAACTGAATTCACGCAGGAAGTGTTGGGAAATCTGTGATTAATGGAGTGTTGCCCCACCTGCCTGGGACCCCATTACCACGGGCCGGCCTCCCTATTTCAAATGTAATGCCAGTCCTGAGCGGTAGCTTCAGAAACCCTTCAAAATCAGAGAAGGAAACAAAGGGGCCATTGTCTGTGCCATACACAGAACCCAGATAGTTTCCCCCACCTTTTGTTTTCGAAGCTCCTGGAGATGGAAGCAAATATGCAAAAGCTTCCCAGCAGAAAAGCAATTCCACCCCATCCTTTCCCAGAGGTCCAGGCAGTCAGGGTGGGGGTGGGGGGGGGAAGGATTCAGTCGGTGGGCCTGGGCAGTGGGATAGTCTCTGCCTTCCAGCTCTTTCTCACAACTTTTTCACATTTTCAACATGAGCCCGAGCCCCAAGATTTCTGAGGGTGATGCTGATGGCATGAGGAGGTCCTGGGAAAGGGATGGCCCCTGGATAATAAGAAATGATCCTGTCTTTCTGATCCACAAATGACTTTAAAGGCCACCCAAGTGGAGCGAGGACCGAGTAATCACCCAACATCCCAGACAATGCCCTGGGCGAGAGTGTGAGCTCTGTCCTCTCCACCAGGGTGCCCAGTTCCCAGGGTCACCAAGCATGTCCCATCTGGGGAAGACCACATCAGAACTGCCTGGTGAGTTAATACAGGGATTCCAGAATCTCCTTTCATATTTTTCAAAGTTGTGATTATCAGCTGAGTGTTGTGGTTGATATCATGGCTGTCCGGGAGGTGGCTTTTGTGGTAGGCCATTCCAGGCTCTGTGTTTGCACATCTGTTCCCAGTGTGTTTAGTCCATGTGTAAGGGAAAGACCATGAATACAGGAAAAATTATCGTTTATATGCAATTCAAGATAAGCACTTTTTTTTTTTAATTTAAAATGCCAGTTAAACATTCTGTACTTTAGACATAAAAAGAAATGATGGGCTTTTTGTTGTTCAAGTCCACTGAGCCCAAGCTGGGCAGGTAGAGGCTTCTGGTTTTCTCCTCTGTCCCCTTTCCCTCAGAAGCTGAACTTTTGGCGGCAATAGCAGGAAGTTGCACTTTGTTCTAATCAGAAAATTTAAAAAGAACATTTGCTCCCGTTTTCCCCTTTCCTCATCTTCTCAAGACCACACCTGTAATTACATTTTATTGGATATAGAGCAAAACAACTAACTTAGAAATGGGCATTTTAGGCACAGGCAAGGTCCCAGAGGAACAAAATAAACCGGAATGGAGAACTAACAACTGGTCAACTTTTGGAGAAAGGAGGTTGGAATGACATTCCAGAGTATGAGGGGCTCTGAGCGCTGTCTTGTCCCCAAAAGGTCACCATTTCACCATTTTACCCTGGACTGCAACATGGCTTAATCTGTGTTTCTCAAATGAGAAACTTTGCCGTTTGTGCAGAAGATGACTTGGGAAGAGATGACGGTTGAGTTCAAAGTTCAGGAGAAGCACGAGGGCATCATCTCAGTGGACCTGGCAGAGACACCGAATGGCTTTACCGAGCACTGGCAGTCAAGTTAGACTCATTTATCCCATACAAGGCATGAGGGCCTCTCTCAAATGTTAGCCTCTGGGCCCCACATCACCTACGAGTCTTTGGGTTCAGTCACAATCAAGACAGACATAAGCTTCACATTCTTGTACGGGGAGATAAAAATGAAAACAAAAAACTAAACCATATAGTTTCAGATATGATGGAAGGTAACTACTTGATGATTCAGGAAGAGTGCTCTGAGGAGATATTTTGAGGTGAGCCCTAAATACATGGAAAATGATGTGGGAAGTCTGTGAAGACTCCTGAGCCTTGAAGCAGAAGGAATACTAATGCAAGGGCCTGAAGACAAAATTCACTTGAGTTAATGAAAGGGAAAAATGAGAAGAAGCTAGTATTTCCAATTTAGACAGAAAGATAGAATTGACAGAATGTAGTGAAAAACTGAACGCAGATGATGATGAAGGAGAGAGAAGTCCTTAGGTCTCTGGCTTGGGGCGTTGCTTGGATGGTGGTGTTTTTTAAAAAAGTATTTTTTTACTAAAGATTTAATCTATTTATTTGAGTGAGAGAGATTGAGAGCACAAGCAGGGGGAGGGGTAGAGGCAGAAGCAGACTCCTTGCTCAGCGGGGAGCCTGATGGGAGAATACATCCCAAGGCCCTGGAATCATGACCTGAGCCAAAAGCAGATGCCTAACCAACTGAGCCACCCAGGCGCCCCAATGATGGTACTTTTCTGCAAGACTGATATTTCTCACTAAAGTGGGTTTGGGGAAAGAAATTATTAGGTTCTTGCCATGTCCTATTAGTTCTGAAATATTCATTCGTGTGCAAGTGGAGATATCAGTGAGGGATTATGGATAAAGGTTGGAACTCAGGAGAGATGGCCATCCAGAATATGGATAGTGCTTGTAATGAAGCAAGGAGAAATGAATTGTATCAGGCTGGACCACTCGATACAGTAGCTTCCAGTGACAAGTGGCTATAAAGTATTTGAAATATGCTATGAAATGAGATTTGCTATATAAGTGTAAAATAGATGCCATATTTCAAAAACTTGACATGAAAGAATGTAAAACATCTCATTAATAATTTTCTATTGATTACTTGTTGAATTGATAATATTTTGAATATATTGCTAAATAAAATACAGTATTAAAGTAATTCCACTTCTTTCTGTTTGCTTTTTTTTTCATGGGACTACTAGAAGGTTCAAAAGTATATGTATGATGCATATCTCTGTTGGATAGCACGGGTGTAAGGTAATCGTTCTGAACCTCTTGGTGAGAAGAGGGTCACATTTATAGATCTACATCCGTACAATAAAAGAATGGTCACAGATCTCCCCGCAATTAGCTCAAGATAAGAAGTGGCCCAAGGACAGAACCTCAGAGAACATTCATAGAGAAAGATGGAGAAAAAGTGGGGACACAAAGGACCCTAAAGAGTTCGAGGAGAACTCACTGGCCCTGTCTAAACCCAAGGAAGAAATCATTCACTTGGGAGGGGGAGAGCTGGAGGGTATTTCAGAAACTGGAACCCCAAGTAAGATGAAATACAGAAGAAGTTCCCACTGGATTTTACAATTTTGAGGAGATCGTAAGTGGCCTGAACGAAGGCCGTTCAATGAAATGCCACACTCAAGCGTCCAGCAGTAAGCGGTGGACTGAGGGATGGTTGGACATTCATGTACATTTCTCTTTCTGGAACTTGGTGGTAGAGATAAGGCTGGAAATCTGCAAATTTCTTTCTTTTTTAAATTTTATTTACTTATCAGAGAGAGAGAGAGCGAGTGCACAAGCAGGGGGAGCAGCAGACAGAGCAGGCAGAGGGAGAAGCAGGCTCCCCGCTGAGCGGGACTCCATCCCAGGACCCTAGCTAGGATCATGACCTAAGCCAAAGGCAGCGGCTTACTGACTGAGCCACCCAGGTGTCCTGTGCCAACTTCTTGAAAGTGGAATTAGGGAATTAGCTCAAGGAGAACATTATGTCTGTGTGTATATGGTGGTTGCTGCAAATTAATGAATAATCTTGAATATGATCTAACATCCACATTTTTTCCAGACCTCTGATTGTCACAGACACAAACTCCCTTAACAAGTGACTAAGAAACCAAACAAAATCCACTTTCTTTAATGTTTTAAGTCTCTCTTCATCCATAGGCAATCCCTTGCTTTTCTTTTTAAATGTTATTAGTAACTAATGTATTAGTTATATTAGTTAACTAATATACTTTATTTTTTAGAGCACTTTAAGATTTGAAGAAAAATCGAGCAGGAAGTACATAGTTCCCAGTACATAGTACATAGTTCCCAATAAACAATGTCACCCTTCCTCCAGTCGAGTTTCCCATTATTAACATTGTGCTTAGTGTGAGATTTGTTATAACAGGGGAATCAATATTGATACATTCTTATTATAGACTGAAGTCCACAGTTAACCTTAGGGTTCGCTCATTGTGTCATATAGTCTATGGATTTTGACAAATGTATAACATGTATCCACTATTCTAGTATGGTACAGAAGAGTAGTTTAGGCCAACAGATTTGCTGAAGGGGCTGCATCTTTTATCCTACATAATTTCCCACCTTGTGGATTTATTCTACTGCCTCTTTTTGTCCCTTGACATATTTCTTGAATTGCTCTTGACATATTGGTGTCCCTTGACATATTTCTTGAATTGCTGTATTTCTTGTAAACTGGTAGTTAGAGGTAGAAGCGCCCTTAGCTTCAGCCTCAAATATTTCAACAGTAAAATTTGAGAGGTATTGTGAGCATAACTTTATGAGGTGTGTAATGTCTGAATTTCTCCTTTTTATTTTTTTTTAAAGATTTTATTCATTTATTTGTCAGAGAAAGAGAGCACAAGCAGGCAGAGTGGCAGGCAGAGGCAGAGAGAGAAGCAGGCTCCCCGCTGAGCAAGGAGCCCGATCCAAGACTCAATCCCAGGACCCTGGGCTCATGGCCCAAGTGAAGGCAGACACCCAACCACCCGAGCCACCCAGGTGTCCCTGAATTTCTCCTTTTTAGTCATCAATATTAACATTCATACATGGGCTCAATGTCACATCCATATCTTGTGTATATAATCATATACTGATACATAAAATCGGTACAAAAAATAAATTTAGACAACATCATTAAAAGAATAACACAATAGCAAGCAAAATATTAATTCTCAAATGAGCACCTTAGAGGAAAATCAAAAGCATACCGTCAGACTCATAAAAATGGGAATTTCAAAGATCATAAAAATGGGAATTTCCAATGACCTATTCCTTAGGTTCTGCAGAAACTGCTCTCTAGTTTAAAACTCTACCCTTGAATACTCTTTAATTATAGAGTACTTTAATTATAGAGTACTACAGTAAAAATCCTGTGCATTTAACATAAGGAATAAGAAAAAGAAAGGCTCTAAAGAAAGTAAGAAAAAAGAATCCTAAATAGAAACATGGGGATTAGCTGGAATATAGCAAATCTAGTTGGTCATTTGGAAAAACAAACAAAACAAACAAAACAAGACCTAAAATTGCCATTGAATGTCAGAAAAAAAGGAAGATGAGAAAGGAAGAAGCAAAATGAATTCTTAGATGTTGTGTTAAGATTTGGAGATGTGGTGGGATAATATTTTGAAGAATTCACTGGTGTTTGATTTTCCTGCACTATCCACTCCACCCGGTCATGGCAGTAGCCATGTGAACCTTCGCTCTAGACGCTGGGGCGCAGTGAGATTCAGCGTTCTGTACAGACCGTGCCTGAGCACTCGGGAAGCTCCCATTCTAGGAAAGAGAAAAACAAAACAATAACTTAAAAACCTACTTTCTGGAGGACATAATGTTTGTGAAGAAGATAGAACTGGGAGTGAGAGACTGTGCACACAACATTTTAGCTCTACTTGTCTGAAGAAGGACAATTTGAGTTGAGACCTGAGTACTCAGAATGCCAAGCCTGGGGCAGGAGTGGGAAGGGAGGAATGCTGGCAGGTGGACCAAGGGTCCTCCATGAGGAGTGGTGACAAGGGGTACAATAGAGGTGTCAAAGCTTCTTGGATCTTTTTCCCAGGTAAGAAGCTCTGGGTTTGTAAATAGAACAGGCAATATGCAAACCAAGGAGAGGGGGGGTGAAGAGAACTTCTCGAATAATAACCATGCGCAGAAGGGACCACAGGCCTCTCACTTTCCTGGTTCCTGGAGGCTGCTGGGAACTTTGGGCCTTGAGGGACCAGCCGGGACTGGATGGAGGGCAGAGATGATCAGACATTGGAGAGTGAAGAATGGGGACTTCCTTAGAAGCCTTGTCAGCACTTCCCAATTTCATTTCCTGATCTCCTGGAAGTAAAAAGAACAGGCTCCAGATGTCGAGACACCGTGTCTATTCCGGCCTGCTCCAGAGTTGTGGTCATTACTGGTCTTTGCAGGCTCAGCTGCCCAAGACAAGCAGTGGGACGGCCTCTCCCAGCCCAGGGCCTCAAGCCTTCCGTGTCACATCCCTGGGCCAGGCTGCTGGAAAGTCCTATTCCCATTTCCTAGAGAAACCCCAGAAAACCCAAGACCTAATTCTCTTCAACTTTCCAAAGGTGAAACCTGTGGCCCAGAGTGGGACGAGAGGAGCAGCTAGGAGAGAATTTTGAGGCCTTTGTCTAAGTGAAGCTTTGCTCAGTTTGCTGGAATAATAGTTTTAAGGAAAGGCAGAGAAGGCAAACACCGGCATCAGTCCCTTCCCAGTACTGAGTATCTGTGGGGATAGTGAGTCCGAAATAATGGTTTGCCATTAGCCTGAGAGAATGGCCAAGCTTCCCCCTCTCCTTTCTAAAGGCAGTAAACACTCTTCCACTTTTTTTTCTTCAATTCTGGATATAGAATCAAACACACTTGACCTTACTATATTGTCTGTCGCAGGCCGTCTGCTATGGTCCAAGTATCCCATTGAAAGATTTTGATCTCCCTACCTCCATTTCAACATTGACCTGAGCCTCAGTGTGGTCCCCAGGGAGGCTAGTCTGTAGTGGAGATTTCTTAGATTTCTCAGCAAACCCCCATTCCAGGGGCTGCACACAGCGCTCTTCTCCTGTAGGGCTCAGGGAGTGATGAAGAACCTTGGAGGGAACCAAGATTGTGCCTTGAGAGTCTTAATCTTGTCCTATAGATTTATTCCTGAAGCCCTTGCTTAGCACCAGACCCAGAGGATGAGTCGAGTGACCTACACAGACACTGCAGCACAGGTATTAATTTATTGAGCAATTATTATGCACTATTGCAGGGAACATTCCTAGAGATAGCCTACAGTCTTCATTTCCTCATGAAAAAACTTATGAAAATTTCTTGCCGCAGACCTCAAAACTCTCATGGCCAAAAGAGAAAACAAATGGAGGCTATGCATGGCTGTTTGAATTCTTCCTCCTCCTTCCGCACCCCTCTTTCTCTTGGTCCAACTTGGCAACCACATCTGCCTTAGGTTGTCTAGACCTTCAGTTCAGCCCGCCGCGACTGTAGAGGGACTTTCCCCATGTCATATTAGCGAGGGCTAATCTGACAGCAGAGTTAATAGGCTAGCCCACTCCTTTCCCCATCCTCCAAATCTCTTTCCTTCTTTGTCTTTCTTCTTAATACTTAGCCAAACTCTTAGAGATCTGATAGAAGACAAATGGACATCTGCTACCTAACCACGGGTTGTCACTGTGAATAAATACTAAAACCAATATCGCGATAAAAGTTAAGTAGTAAAATTTACTATTTATAAAATATAAACGTGTCTTTATTAAAAAGCAAAAAACATTAAAACATCAGAAAATCCCACTCTCCTGCGGTGCTCCTGACACAATTCTCAAGCTATTCCTCACACTTCCGACTCCAAAGGAGAAAGTTTGGTTTTCCCAGACACACAACATTTTTTACCAACTTTGAGCCAAGGCCCCAAAACCTGTGTTTCTAAGACATTCTGTCCCATTTGTTCCTTTTTTGTTTTTGTATGTCACATTTCGGTCTTTCTTTCTTTCTTTCTTTCTTTCTTTCTTTCTTTCTTTCTTTCTTTCTTTCTTTCTTTCTTCTCCTTTTAAACCAGCAGGGAAGCACACAGAGGAAGGCTGAGCCAAAGATGAGGTCCGCCCAGTGCACGTTGCCCCGATGCCGGTGAACCCCGGAACCCGGGGAGTCTGGCAGGACTGCAAAAGCTGGAGAATGCGGGCGTCGATCCCGCTACTCTCGCATGCTAAGCGAAGCGCTCTCCGCTTGAGCTACTTCCCCCCTGACGTCTCTGCCTTTCTGCCTATTTTTATCACTTTGAGGCAAATTTCATTCCAGTGCCACTTCGTTTCCCGGTTGCTCCCACCCTCAGGAGACCTCCCTACCACCTTCCACTTATTGTTCCTTCAAATAATCATCTCTTCTCTGGGATCTATTATCATTTGACTGTTCCTCCATTAGGGGAGTTGAGATCTGCCGTTGTCTCTTTCCTTCTGAATTAGGAGTTTATCTACTGAATTATACACTGAATTTAGCAATGCTTTCTTAGAGAAGTGACCTGGATGGGGAACTCATTTATGGTGATTTATTTTACCCGCGGTCCATACTGTGTGCCTATTTGAAAAAGTATCAACAGGACGGAAGCATAATCTGTACATGCACGCATTTCAATGAATTTTGACAAATAAGTACACGCAGGTAGGTAACCATCCCCGCAATTGCGATATAGGACCTTTTCATCCTACGAGTCTCCTAGGTCCGCAAAACAAAATACCAGAAGCCGGGGCGTGTGTGGGGGGTACGGGGTGTGGGGGGTTGTGGGGGGTGGGGCTCAAAACACACGTTTACGCCCTGGGTCCCGGAGGCCAAGGTTTCTGCCTGAGGTCAAGGTTTCTGCCTGGCCGTGCCCTGTCTCCTGGCTACCCAGCACAAGCCTTCCTTGAATCTTGCATCTTGGTTTTCCCACGGTTGGTTCACTCAGCGTGTTCACGCTGCTCATTCTTTTCACGGCTGGAGACAACTCCAGGGTGACATCCACTTGCTCTGGGCCTATCTTGGAACAGGGGGTCTGAACAAGCCGGTGTTGGGTACAATTCAAGCTGAGTTCGTGTCGTTCAGCATGGTGTGTGAGCTTCTGTGTTGTGAGTCCTAGGGCTTTCACGAATTCTCGATTTGCTCATTTCTCAATTTGTCCTCTTTACTCACCACGAGGGTCACCCAGCCCAGGATGCGGGGCCGTCGGGGGACTTGGGCTACGAAAACCCTCAGCGACTCGAGAAAATGGTCTCCTGGTGACAAACAGGAAAGCCCAGGAGTGAAAGGACTTCTCCAACGTTCCACAAGCTAAACAGGGATGGCATGGGCCCCCGAGTTGGCTTTGTCAGTGGCAGAACCCCGCCGGGTGCGACCCTCTTTCCAGCCGCAGGGATTTTGGTGTCCGGAGACGCGCGGGGCTCCGCGGCCCCGGGGCTGAATTCCCACTGGGTTCGCGCCTGGGCCCGCGCGCGCAGAACCTGGCAGCGCCAGCGATCGCCCGCCGCCTTCAGCCCTGGGCCTGGAGGCGCCGGGTGGGGAGCTCTCCCGGACGGATCGCGGACGGCTCGGCGGGCGGGAAGAACCGGGAACCCAGGTGAGAACAGCGTAGCTGGGGCGCGGAGCGGCCTCCATCCCCGCTGGTCGTCTGCTTCCCAGGCCCTGCTCCTGGCGCGCGGAAAAACAGCCGCCCTCGGTGGAAAGCCCGCAGAGGGCTCGGGGCCCCCCTACCGATCTGAGAGAGCGGCTGTCCTGGAATTCCCCGGGCACCCCAGGCTGGAGGTCTTCCTGTCTTCCTCCCTCCCTCTCACCCTTCCTTCCTGTCCTCCCTTCCTCCCTTCCTTCCTTTCCTTCTGTCCTTCCTTCCCCTTCCTTCTTTCTCAGCGCTCTTATTGCTATTATTACCGAGGTCCAGTTGACATACCGTGCTATGTTAGCTTTCGGTGTACAACACAGTGATTCAACAATTCTATACATCACTCGGCGCTCATCCTAAGTGTAGTCACCATACAACTTTATGACAATATTATTCACTATATTCTCTATGCTGTGCTTTTTATCTCTGTGACCTATTTATTTTATAACCAGAAGTTTGTGCTTCTTAATCACCTTTGTCTGTTTCATCACCTCACCCCTCTGTCAACCACTAGTTTATTTTCTGTATTTATGAGTCTGTTTTTTGTCTTGTTTTTGTTGTAGTTGTTTGCTTTTTTAGATTCCACATGTAAGTGAAATCATACGATATTTTTCTTTCTGACTTATTTCACTTAACATAATACGCTCTAGGTCCATCCATGTTGATAAAAATGGTAAGGTCTTTTTTTTTTTTTTATGGCTAATAGTCCATGGCATATATGTAACCACCACATCTTCTTTATCCATTCTTGGATTGATGGACACTTAGTTTGCGGCCATATCTTGGCTATTGTAAATAACGCTGCAATAAACATAGGGGTTCACATATCTTTTCAATTAATGCTTTCATTTCCTTTGGGTCATGGAATTACTGGGTCATACAGTAGCTCTCTCCTTAATATTTTGGGGGGGAGTCTCCAGACCGTTGGACCCAGCGCCTGCACAGTTTACATTCCCTCCAGCAGCTCACCAAGGTTCCCTTTTCTCCACATCCTAGTCACCGTGTCTCATGTTTGTTTTGTTTTTCTGACGACTCAAAATATTTTTTTCGATTTTTTTTTTTTTTTTCAGATTCCAAGGGTTTTGACTCGCGGTGGTGGGGGGAGGTGGGGGGGAATGATCACTGGGTTTAGTCACCAAGCTCAACATTTGGAGGCAAGGAGGGGAAGAGCTTTCCTCTGAGAGATGTTCTTTCATGGGGGAAATTCGCAGGCAAACAGGTGATGCTAAGGAAACGCAGCACAATGCCGGGTTCTCTGGAGATTCTGGAACAGTCGTGGGACCCTGGCGCACGGAAAACTTGCTAATTCCACCCACCGCGTTGGTGCTGAGTTTACAACGCTTATCATGCCGACTGAGCAGTAAAGTCACGGCTGCCCTGCGGTTCGAGGGCGGGAGGGCTCTGCTCGAAGGCGCAGCAGCATCGCGGATTCCCACTGTTTCTCTTTTCGGTCTTTTCCTTCCCCTTTCTGGCGGTCCGCCCTCAGACCAGCCGCAAGGCACAGACAGGATATGCGCTTCCTCCACTCATTTTCTCGCAGCTTCCTTTCCTGTTCCCTTTCCGCTTCTGCCCAAGGCTGGGCCGCCGTCGGCTCCGCGGAGGAGGAGGAGCCGGCGGAGGAGGGCGCGGGGGGCTCGGCTGTCCCAGCGGGAAGCACGTCGGCCGTCTGTGGGAGGACCAGCCGGGGTGTTTGCGCGCGGGGACGGTGCCCGGACATCCCCAAGCTCGGGCGCGGGCCCGCTAGCCGGGGAAAAGAGAATTGGAGAGAGAGTCAAGTCCGAAAGCCACGAAAAGCAGCAGGATGCCAGCAACACGGTCCGGGCCGGGAGGCGGTGCACCTGCCATCACAGCAGGTGATGTGAGCTCCTTCATTTATTCCGTAGTTCGAACACCGCCACCCTGCCACGCGGTCCTGGGTCCTGTCGTCGCACAGCCGCGCTGCTCTGCACCGCTGCGGGCTCCAGCCCCATCCATTGCCCAAGACCCCAGACGCTTCCAGAAAGGAATCGCAGCGAACTCCTGCGCGGGAGAAACGGCCAGCCCAAGGCTCCTCCTTGGAGCGGAGGGGGTCCCCCTCGTCCCATCTCCAGATCCGCGGCGCTCCCTGCGGGGTCTGCTCCTCAGTCTAAAGGCCGTGAGCCTGAACTTAAAAGCGGAGTCTTCTGTGCTCGAGGTGTCCATGGACTACCTTGTTTCAAGAAGAAATGCGGACCCAAAGACTGCAGTGGGACGTGTTTGTCTAAAGTGACTTTTGCAAATAGAAGTATGGGGGAAGAGATAAAATTCTGCCTCTAAGGGAAAACGGGTGAAGGACCCAGTGGGATTGTGCGAGAAAGCACGTGTAGGGGAGCAGGTGGAGAGCAAGGAGAGGTGGTTTCGACTTCCGCCAGGTACCCCGTGGGAGTGAGCTCTGGAAGCAAAGTAGAAAGGTGGGAAGGAAATGGGCCAGCGGAAGGATGAAGGGAAGGGGGATGAGGCTGTCTTTTAAATACGGGGCTCACGAAAACCCAAGGTCACGAAACACCTCAGCAGACGACATTTGAACTTTCCTTGTGTGATACTGTATTTTAAATGAAATTTCGGGTTTAGAACGAACCAGGGGTCATAACTCCTTCCAAGCTCAAAGGTGAATTCGAAGAAAAAAACTTTCTTTCGAAGTGATTGGAATAATATTGATCTTTGATATGTAACCAAGGATAGGAGAGTTAGTGTAGCAGCTGGCCGGTTAGCTCAGTTGGTTAGAGCGTGGTGCTAATAACGCCAAGGTCGCGGGTTCGATCCCCGTACGGGCCACGAAACGTTCTTTTAGGCCCGCTTCGTAAAAATGCTGTGTCTAAAAATCCGGAAAAGATTCAGGAAGTAGAATAATGCATGCTCGTTAATCTTGACAGGGTGTAGAGAGATCAGCCATGGTTTTGTGCCTCCATAGTCTTGTCCTGGGAGATTCAGAGGAGAGGGAAACTGAAATGAGGAGCTATGTGGAAAACAGGAACGGTGGGCTTCTTACATTTCCCGCGATCTCCAGAGATTCCTCAACCATGACTAGCTCCTTGTGAATTTTTCTAGTTATGCACCTGCTTACTTGCAGGGAAGGCTGTCCTTGGCCTGAGCGGGGCCAGCAAAGCCTTTCAGGGCAACTTGGGCCCCAGCTTCACCCCATTTTTCACTCCTATTTCCTCTTTTTTTTTTTTTCACCTTTGACTGCAGCGTTGCTGGACTTAAAGAGATGTTTCATACAGATTGCCCAAACTTTCACTGCTCTCTGCCTGGCTAGCTACTTGTTAGACCCAAAACCATTTTCCAGGAGGCATCTCATCCCTGATGCCTCTCCCACTTTTCTGAGGTTGCCTTGTGTTCCTTCCAAAATTCCCAGAGATCTAGAAAAACATCTGTTTCGTGGCATTTACCAAGTTGCAAATGTCTGTGGCTCAGCCATCTTCCCCACGAGATTGTAAGAGCCTTCGTGGCAGGGTGCTTATTGCCTGGTGCTAAGTACTTTAAAAAATCTGCATTAATGATAGAAGAACAAAAGAAATGTGCACAGGCCTGAAGGAAAGAGCGTGACTGGTTCTTCAAATGGACCTTATAGGCCTGATCATGATGTCTGAACACGGTGCACCGAGGTCCACTGAAGAGTAGACTACAGTACATGGCGTTTGGTCCCATTTCTCTGAATGTATCCCTGAGACTCATTCGGAAAGGCTCGACGTGTCCCCAGGATCAAGGTGGTGGTACCAGGATCAGAACGGGGCATCTCCTCTAGACCCAAAGTCAGGGAAAGTCTAGAAGGTTGAATTAGGCTGAGGCTGGGAGATGGGAGAGAGGAATCTGTGTCAGAACTCAAGAGGACACGCAAGATCCCTTTTGGTTCCACCTCTTGCAGCCTCCCTGACATTGACAGGTAAATAACTCTTTCTAAACTATCAGTTTCAATCTTCCGCACTTTGACCACTCTTGATTTCTTAGTTTTGATATCTTGCTTTCCTCTCAACTCTTTGGCCCTCTGTCTGTCAGTTAGGCAGTTACTGAGGCTCTCAAGGGAGGCCCGGAGGCCAGCAAGGAGGCAGCCACGGCCGGCTGTGGGGAAGGTCAGGGGCCCATCCTGGCAGCGTCCCTGATAAGCTGGATCCCACCAGGCAGGCCCAAGATGGCGGCACCACAACAGGAAACCCTGTCAAGGCTGGGTTAGTTAGGAAGATAAAGTGCAAAACTCTGGATAAATATTCCATCCTATAATGGACGCTGTCAACAAGATAGAAACCTAACCCCCAGCACACCCAGTTCTCTCCCTCTCTCCCTCTCCCCCCCCTCCTCTCTCCCATCCTCTGCCCCCCCATATCACTAGTGTGTACTTTTCACTTTAATAAACTGTCATGCTTGTGTTGTTTATCCAATGTGCTGTGTATCTGTCCTTGAATTTCTTCTTCTGACAGGACCAAGAACCTTTGGCAACTCCTTCAGGTTTGGCAACTCCTTCAAGTCTGGCTGGGTCGAGGCCCCAAGGCCCAGGGTCCTGGCAACATATCGATCTTGTGATTTTGCTTTATAAAGTCAAGTAGATCCTCTGGTGAAAGGTGTTCAGTTCTTCAATATGTCTGTTGATTTGTTCTCTACTGGATCGATCAAACAATGAGAAGTACTGAGTCTGCAATGATAATTGTGGACTTTTCTATTTTTCTTTTCAGCTTTATTAGCTTTTGTTTATGAGTTTTGAAGCTCTGTGGCCAGGGGCATAGAGTGTGGGGGTGGGTAGGGGGAGAGGTGGAGGCTGCTGGTAGGGCCTGGTCCCACAACCCTGAGATCGGACGCCTGAGCCAAAGTCAGACCCTTGACTCTGTCGAGCCACCCAGGTGCCCCACCTCACCACCCTTTAACCTTCTGCGCTAACCTCTTTATGTTATGTGTGTCATACATGTAGCTATGATGAGAAAACCATTAGATGATGTTGTAATTTCACTTTCAATCATCAGCCATACTTTAAAGAACTCAAGAGAGAATAACAGTGGTTCCTTTTACCCAGATAATTCCTATCTCTGCTCTTGTTTATTCATTCTTAGTATCTAAGTTCCTTTCTGGCATCATTTTTCTCACAGTTCGACTCTTTTCTAGCACTACTGCTAGCAACAGATTCTCTGTTTTACCTTCAAATGAGGATGTATTTCTTTCCCCTTTACATTTGAAGGATAGTTTGGCTCCACTTAGCCTTCTGGGGTTAATGTGTCTTTTCTTTCGGCATTTAATAAATGAGATGTCATTTCTTTATGACCCTATGGTTGTTTTGAAACTTTCAAGGATTTTTTTCCCTATTGTTTCCAGGAGTACAACTGTGATATGTGTGGGTGTGGATTTGTTCAGGGATATCCTGCTTGAGGTTTGCTGAATTTCTTGTATCTGATTTATGTCTTTTGCCAAATTTGGGAATTTTTTGGCCATTAAGAATTCAATTATTTTTCTTTTTTCAAGAAGCTCTTTCTCCTCTTCTGGGTCTCCAAAGATGTAAATAGAATTTGTTATTTTCCTATTTGTCCCTGAGGCTCTGTCCATCTTTTAAAAAACTCTTTTCTCTCTATCGTTTAGATTGGGTTGTTACTATTCTATCTACATATTCACTGAACTTTTCTCAGTCATCTCCTGCTACTGGCACACTCTAGTGCTTCTGTTCATAATTTTGGCTAATACACTTTACAGTTCTGAAATTTCAATTTGGATTTACATCTTTGGATGATTTGCTAAGATTTTCTAACAATTCACTTCAAAGAATTCTCACCCTGAATTCTTGGAGCATTTACTCATCACACCTTTGAAGTGTTTGCCAGATGATTCCAGTACCTGTGCCATCCCAGAATTGGTACCTGTCGATTCCCTCCTTCCAGTGATTTAGGACTTTCTTGGTTCTTCATATACCGAATAGCTTCGGACTATAGGCCATTTATATGTTGCAAGATTTCGTGTCTCCCTCAAATTTTATGGCGAATGCTGCCCATTTTGTTTTTGTAGGCACTTTGCCTTGTGTTCACGTTCCCAGTACAAAGCAGCCTTCTAAATGTTGTGGTTTCAAGGTCCTTTCCATTTTCAAAGCCTTTATGATACGATTTGGAGATTTCCGGAGTGCCTGCAGCCCGGCGGTCAGTGTGGACTTGGGCAGTGGACTCCTGCTGCAGTTCTCGAAGTCTGCAATGTGTTGTTTAGGGTCAGAGCCCCTTGCTCAAGCTCAAGAGTGCCTTCAAGAGCTCATAAATAACTTTACGTGTTTGCTTTCCATGTGTCTTCCCCAGTATTGTCTGGTCACCCTGGGGGCTCACCGTCTCAGTCTGCTGACAAGAAGGTTGGCTGCTTCCTTTCTGGCTCTGCCCAGCATTTCTCAGGACTGAGCCACATAGAAGGCCAAGCTGCAGGGGAAATGGAGAAAGAGAGCAACTGGCTACATCCCTCGGGACCACAGCTCCTCTGAAGAAACAGAAAGTAAATGATAAATTGATAGATCTGCTTACCCAGTGCAGGTAGGGAGTGCGAAGGCCTGTCTTTGAACTTGCCCAGAGGTCATATGGGAAGCAAGCATCCAAATGACTGTGTTCAAGATGTCTAATATTTTCTCAATTCGTTCAATAAGCTGGAAGATGCAGGGTTGTGAGCCGGAGATTGTTGTGGAAATGGTAAAATCTGGAGAATGTGGGCATCAATCCCACTACCTCTCAAATGCTAAGTGAACACTCTACCACCTGAGCTAATTCCCTTGTCTTCTCTGGTTTCTTCTCCAGGTTTTCACCCTCCCCGTCTCCACTTCATTGTTCACTATTCTGAGCAGCCTGAAATATGGGAACCGTCAAAACCATTAATATGAAAAGAGGGTGTATCTTCTCCAACATGACTTGGGCCAGAGAGCAATGGGTACTATTTCTCTGCCAGAGTAAGGAGGAGAAAGCAGCCATAGGAAAACTCTAGCATCCCCCAAATCGCATGGTTTAGACTGCAGGACCAGAAGAGGACACGGGGGAGGGAGGACTCCCTCAGAATGTTTCGGCCCAGGTGTCACAGCTTGCTCAGGATGGTTATCTGCTTTTTTAAAGAAAAAAACAAAAACACAACAACCAAAGGTCGATCATGACTCATTCCTTTCAGCTGGAGCTTCCCAGAATAGAAAGAGGAGGTGATTTCACCCCAAGACAAAAGAAGCCACCTGTTTCCACCTGGGGACTCACACGTGTTAGGCAAGCATGATAACCACTACACTACGGAAACTTGCCTCCGGAAAAAATCCGAGATCAGTGTTCAGTTCTTGCTAAGGCATGTCATGAAGCGGTGCCATATGCACAGCATGGGAGAGAGCTGAAAAAAAAATTATAAACAAAACAAAACCCCCAAGCAAAACACATCCCCAAAACCAAACAGGCAGACCTACAGGAAATAAGAGGAGAAATCATATCAGAATGAAAAAATAAAAAATGGACTTGGAGGGGTGTGGATGAGGAGTGAACATAGGGTGTATGTAGGATTTCTTGTGTTAAGAAATATACCTGTTCAGTTGCATTGGGGCGTGTGTGTAATAGACACGGAGAGTTTGTTAAGGAGAGGGGGGTTGTGGAGGCTTAAAAACCTTTAAAAAATTCCAAGCAGGTGGTTTACACAATCGAAGTCACATTTTAGGAAAGGTTTTTAATTTGGAATGCCAAAGAGGCTAGAAATGAGGAAACTAGAGTTGAAGAGAAAGGAAAGACGTTATAGAGCTATGGAAGGCCAGGGGTTTATCCTGTTAACTTGTGAGATTATCAGTAGCAGGAGTCTTTCTGTATGGTCAGTGCCTGGTTGCCGTATGGCATAGAATACATTCTCCACGAACACCACGGAATGGATGAAAGGATAGATGAATGAGAAGATAGAGAAAGATTCTGGAGAGGTATGTGGGGAGGATTTACAGTATTTGTCAAGACACTGGGAGTAGAGATCTGAGGGAGAAGTCTTGAGCCAGGAGGGCAGATACAGAAGAGATCTTGAATTCATGTCTGATGAATGGAAGAATAAATCCACTCATTTAAAAGTATCTGTTACATGAATGAATGACGGAGTCCTGGCAGATAGGTTAGGAATCTCCTTAAAGAAGAACTACCCAAAGATCTTACTTCTATTCTCTTTTCATGTCTTTTCTCTAAGAATTCCCCTAGTTCCACAACCTTTTTTTCCCCTGACAGTCTGGGTCTGTGTGATCTCCTCCAGACCCATGCTACTCAGAGACCTCAGATCCAACAAATTCTCTCTGGCATCCTGTCTCTCTCGGTGACCCTCACAGCCTTCTTTGCGTCCCCAGGCTGAGTGACCCCATAAATCTCAATTACAAAGTCACGGAGAGGCATTCCTCTCACCAGGGTCTCTCTGTCCAGAAAACGGGAGTAGGACATCTACGTTTACTGCTAGCCAAAAATTGTGAATCTTGAGTTGGAAATGCCCAGCATGGCCCAGTGTGGATGATGGTCACTCTCTCTACAGCTCTTTTCAGGTTTTCCATCTTTTTCTGTAGCTCTGACAGAATTGGTCAAAGACTAAGCCTGAGTGCCTTGTGTGTGAAATAAGAATCAGAAATGTATGAATTGCCATTTTAAAAAAAAGGTCCAATATTTCTTGGAGTTGAGTTCAGGAGAGAAGATCTGGGGACCACAGGTGCCTATGAAGAAGGAATGAAGGGTCCTAACTGGAGAAAACAGGTGTTCTTCCCACCAGCTCTGAGTGCAAAGAAGGCATTCTAACATTTGACCCAATTCCCATGCTTTAACCCTCTTCTTGACTTATGGTCATTCTAAGCACATGCCCTAACTAGTTGTATGGGTCTAACTAACCTGGTACCATTGGGTTATTTCACTGCCATCAAAGAGGACCCTGACTAAGGGTAGATCATCTCAAACATGACTTCAGCACAAGTGAAAAACTAGGAATCCTATCGGGGATTGTGGGGGCAAAGGGCGACCTACAGTATGTCACCATGGGAATGATCCAGCACTGAAACAATTTCACTATCTTGAATGACAGAAGGCAAACGAAAGGTTACAAGTGGGTGGGGGACCCAGTTGAATGATAGGGCTCTCCCAGAAGTTGTGTATCTTACTATAAAAACAGGGTTGTGATTGTTACCTGATTTAGAAATATGGAGGAGAATGTGGGAAAGCATCTCTGGGCTTCCCACCTACACCACCATCCCCTCCCAATGTGGCCCAGGTCACTGGAGAGGGCTTAATCCGTCTCCTAACTTCCAGAGAAAGAGAAGACTGGCATAGGGAGACACTAGGATCCTGGGACAAGGATAAGATAGGGGGAAGGAGGAGGAGGAAGAATTTTTAAGAGAACATTGAAACTGGCTTTTACTCAGCACTTAATTTTAAAGAAATTTAAAAATGGTCAGGAAAGAACAACAACAAAAAAGTTGATGTTCTGGGGGTCAGAAATCCCTTCTCACTCTAATTATCTGTCAGAAATAGTGAGATTTTGTATCAGGAATGAAGGGGAAAGGCTTTTTCTCCACCACGAAAGAGAACCTTAACGTTACTTTTCTTCCTTTCTTGCCTGAGCTCAAGAGAGAAAAATGCAGGTGCATATGCCTTTCAAACTGTGGAATGAAATCAAGAAGGAAGGAGAAAGTATCTTCATGGTGAGGGCTCTCCTCTTCCCAGGAAGTGGAAGGAGCCACCTCCACACTCCTGACCTCTCAACTGGCTAATGATCACCCCACAGTAAACATTATCACTAGTTCATTATGCATTTTCCTATTTGCTTCTCGTCCATTTCCCTTACACCTCCCAACTAGGATGGAGTTCCAGGAGGGAGGCAATTTTTGCTTGGTTTTCACTCTGTGATTACTGCACCCAGAACCCTCCATTAATAAGATATGTAATCAAGAAATATGTGTTGAATGATTAAGAGAATAAATGATCTTACACTTCTCTCACCCCTTAACTGGTTGAGTGACCTTCAGAGCAGGAAGTGGGGAGAGAAATTTCCCTTGCTTCTCCCATAAAACAGAGAGGAAGACCGCAAATACAGCATAGCTTGTAGTTTCTGATGCAATCTAAATTACTTGGCTTTCATTTTCCTGAAACTACTGGGAAGCCCAAAGAACTACAAAACTGATTTAACTATCCTCTGCAAATACTGCGTCAGTCTTCAAAAATCCTTATCAGGCAATATTCGATAACTTTACTTTCTGTTCCTGTTTTTTAACCATAATAACCTTAGCCCGGCAGCCTGTGAAGAAAAAAAAAAAAAAAATAACCCAGCCTGCCCTCTCTGAGGCTCGAACTCAGGACCTTCAGATTATGAGACTGACGCGCTGCCTACTGCGCTAAGAGGGCGGCCTGGCGTAGCTCCTCCCATTTAAAGTGAAATATCAAGCATTATTTTCCCATCACCGCTGCTTTATTAGTTTCCAGCATAAAGGAATACAATCAATGCTACTTGAAAATTACTCCATAAAATCCAGTGGTTCACCCAAAGGATTTCACACACGTGACCAGTGAAATCCAAGCCTTTCTGGGATTCACGCAAGGATAGGTCCGTCGGGGCTGCGGGACTGGGGGCAGGTATGCCTGTCTTTTGCTGCTCTGGTGTTCTAACGATGTGGTTTTTCTGACCTCAGAGATCTCAGGTGATCTTACATCTTCAGCGGTCTCCTTTGTTGAAAGTAAACATAGGAGGCGCTTAGGTATTATTAGTTCACTGATTGGTTGACTGAATGAATGAATAAGCGAATAAATAACCCTCACACTTGCCTACAGCCCAAACTTCTCTTAGTCTGTTTTATCTCCACTTACATCTACGTGACTAGAGACATTCTCCCTACAAAACAAAGAAGCTGAACTTAATAGAAATCTCGCTGTTCGCTTTGCTTTGTCAGGTACCATTACTTATACTGAGAGATTCACGGAGATTATCTCATAGGGTCCAATTGGATTTTGGCAACAAAACTATCAAAATCTGCACTTCCCAGATATAATGGAGATTCGGATACGTTAAGTATTGCTCCTAAGTGGCAAAACCTGACCCGAGAAGCAGATTTTTAGGTTCCAATATGTAAGCTCTTTCTCTGCTCCAACTCAAGACATTTCTGTTCTCCACAGTGGTTCATTCATTGATCTACAAATATCTAACTTTCTGCTTCCTGTGTGCTGGCCTTTTGGGCTTAGACTTTCAAGTCAATACCGACTCATTGCCTCCTTCAAATCCCACCAGTGACTTAATAATTACTGAACATTGTTCTTGTGCGATTCTTTTGAATCTAGGACCTCTTTTCCACTCCTTTAGTGCACGTTTGCTGGAGAGCTGTTCTTTGCCAGGCACTGTGCTAGGCTCAGGGGATTCAGAAGGAATCTGATGAGTTCCAGACCTCAAGAGATGGAAGGGTGAGTACAGACAAGAAAGGATCCATTCCCAGGTTCACCGCTTTGTCTTCCTGGCATCTACAGATAAATAACTCATTCTAAAATATCAATTTTAATAACATCACTCTCTTTTGCACACTGCCATTCTTGATTTTTTAGTTTCGATATGATCTTGCTTTTCCCACAGTTGTTGGCCATTTTTTCTTACCTACATCGTAATTTTGTTCTATAAGGTCAATCGGTGGATGGTGGTGGTTAGTTCTTCAATATATTTAACTTGTTGTCTACTAAATTTATCAATTGATAGGTTTTTTTTTTTTTGGATTTTATTTATTTATTTGAGAGACAGAACATGAGGTGGAGGAGAGGCAGAGAGAGAGGGAGAAGCCGATCCCCATTGAGCAGGGAGCCAGAAGTGGGGTTGGATCCCAGGACCCTGGGATCATGACCTGAGCCGAAGGCAGACACTTAACTGACTGAGCCACCCAGGGGCCCCAATAGAGAGACTGTTAACATCTGCAACTATAATTGTGGATTTTCTTACTTTATCTTATCTTTTTTTTTTTTTTTTAGGTTTATCAACTTTGTTTCAGTTTTGGAGATCTATGGCCAGGTGTATGGGCATTTAAAACAGTTACATCTATTTGGTAACATACACCAAATAATTGTATAACATCTCTCTTTCAATGAGGAAAATTTCTTTGCTTTGAAATATACTTTGTCTGATACATGTTTGTATCAGCCTTTTTTTCGCTTTGGGTTTAATTTCCCCCATTCTTTTACTTATACTCTATCTAAGCCATTTTGTTTGAGGTGAGATTCCTATAGTCAGCACATATTTGGGCCATGTTTTATTTTTAATATGGTCTGACTATGTCCAGTATGTAGCTGATGTGTTTATACTAGTTACATGTAACATTATCATGGGTATGTTTGTATATAAATCTATTATTTTTACTTTGTTTATGGTCTGTTCCCTCTGTTTTTCATTCTTCTATTTCTGTCTTCCTACTTCCTTTTTGCTTTTTAAAAACATATTTATTATTCTATATATATTTTTTACTATATCTCTTTGTACAGCTATTTAGCAATTAGTCTAGGTTACTAATAGTGACTGGTATGTGTATTACCATATACATACTTAACATTTTACAGTCTATTTTAGAATGAGTGTTATACCATTCAAGTCAAATATAGAAACTTTATCACTGTTTATCACCTTTATTTTAACCCCTTTGTGTTGTGTATTATGATGTGTTATAATTTTTGCTGTCATTCATCAAGAGCTTACTTAAAAAATAGTAAAAAACTTGAAAGAACTCCGGAGAATAGTCGATTGTATCTACCCAGATATTTCCTATTCAGCTATTGTTCTCTCGTTTCTGATGTTCCAAATTTCCTTTCAATTCTCTTCAGTCTAAAATATTTTTTTAAAGCTGTTCTGCTACCAATGAATTTTCTCAGTGTGCTTTCAAGTGAGAATGTATTTATTTCACCTTTATGTCTGAAGGATATTTTTGCTACCGATAAAATTTCAGAATGAGTTATTTTTCTTTCAGCGTTTAAAAAATATTCTTCCATTCCTTTCTAGCTCTGGTGGTTTCTGATAAATCCACAAACATGCAACATCTTTTCATTTTCCTCTGGCAGCTTTCAATTTCTTTTCCTTTCTTTAATTTTTAGCGATTTGCTTGTGATGTGCCCAGACGCGATTTTTCCTTGGATTTATCCTTCTTGAGCTTTACTGAACTTCTTGAATCTGATTTATGTGTTCTGCACTTTCTCGGACTGGGTTGAATTTAGGGCCAAGTTGCAGGGGAACACAGGGAGAAAAACAGCAAGAGGGTATGCCTCATCCTTTCGGGATCGCGTCTCCGCCGAAGAAACAGGTCTTACAAACCGGCC
Source organism: Lutra lutra (assembly GCF_902655055.1). NCBI lineage: Eukaryota > Metazoa > Chordata > Mammalia > Carnivora > Mustelidae > Lutra > Lutra lutra. Next base: position 2,593,834 of record NC_062283.1, on the reverse strand, counting down.
GTCTACATGCGTACGTTTGGTAGGGCGGTCACTAGCCCTGGCTGGACCATGCCCAGACGTCAAACTTCGAAGAAACGGCCAAAACACTACTATGTGGAAAATGCCCGCCACTTGCTCATTTTCTTGAGGGCGCTAGAAGGTTTGAAGTTTCCTCCCGGAGTGCCTCGGGCGGACAAAAAGCTGGAGAATGTGGGCATCGATCCCACCACCTCTCGCATGCTAAGCGAGCGCTCTACCACCTGAGCTAATTCCCCCACCGCGTCTGGTGCCTTCCAATTTTCCTTCCAGGAGTCTATGCGCGAGTCTCCGCTTCGTTACTCACTGCTTCTGGTGCCGAGAACACAGGGCATGTTAAGGCCATTAACGCAGAACAGGACTGAGCGCAGAGCGCGTCTTCTCCAGACGGCCCCGGGCCGGGGCGGCACGGGTTCCTCTGCGGGAGAAAAAGGGGAGAAAGTCGCCAATACAAAGACCTGGTGCCGCCGAAACTGCCCCTTGAGCGTTTTCCCGGGGCGGCCATGGGGTTGCCCGGCGCTCCCGGGATGGGGACCGCCGGCTCCGCGCAGTTACGGCATCCGGGAGCAGGCGGTGGAGACCATGCTGGGTTGGGAGCAGGAGGTGGAGACCGTGGTGGGCTGTGGCCGCAAAAGGAACCGAGTGTTTCCGCCCGGTTTCGAACCGGGGACCTCTCGCGTGTTAGGCGAGCGTGATAACCACTACACTACGGAAACCGCTTGCTCAGAGGGCTATTTCGTACTTCTGAGATCCGCGTTCGCCGCGGGAAAAGTGGGCCGAGCCGCAGTCACAGCAGGACCCACGAAGGGCTCCCGAAGAAGCGCGCCAGGAAGCACGGGGGCATCCGGGCTCAGGAACCAAGGCTGAACCGTGCGGAACGGAGACGAGGAGGGAACCTCGGGGGAAGCGAGCCCGCGCGGTAGTAGGAATTGTTCGGCGTGGGGGTGGGGGGACGATGCCTGTTGAATTATTTGAATTAAAAACGAACGGCCTCGGAGCCTGCGGGCGGCTGGAGCGGGGCCGAGGAGCGCGCGCACTAGGCGGGGAGTGGCCGCGGCGCGCCAGCGCACTCTGTGCCCACTTCCGCGCCCTCCTGTCCCCCGCCTGCGGCGCGGTCTCCACCACCCGATGGCAGCCGCGGGCCCTTTCCCCGGGACCGCAAGTTTAAATCTGGAAAATAACGGACCTTGGATCTTTTTTTTTTTTTTTTTTTCCGTGAGCGCACACGGGACGGGGGAGGCAGTGACTTCGCTCCCACCAAAAGTGATGGGCTGTAGGAGGTGGAGGAAGGCGGGGAGGAGCCTAGGGGACGCTGCAGGTGTAGGACTGGGATCCCGGGGAGAGAGAAGGCGCTCCCAGCCGCGCCGGGAGGGGCATTTTTGTCTTGGGCGCTGAGCGCCCTCAGTTCCAGAGGATCAGCGCGGACACCCGTTCCCGGTTCTCCGAACCCAGGGGAGCCGGTTTCAGTGGTGGCAGGAAGGGCTCTCGGTTCCTGGAGATTGAGGTTTATGAGAAGGTTGAGCCTGGGAAATAAGAAAGGAGAAAGCGTGACACCTGGAGACGTGAGATCCAGGTGGAAATGCGTGGACCTGCGGCACGGAGAGATTACATGACATCCGAGAGCAAGGGAACCTGTCTCTGGCACCTACCAGGGTTCCGAGAAAACCCCCCGCAGGCAGTTACAGGTGGTCGTCACCCTGCGCCGCCGCCTGGGCCCATTGCTGTGGTAAGCCCACTTTTAAATAACAAACAGAACAAATTCTTCCGGGTGGCGTACTACATGATAAAATAGAACCCATGAGGACCCTTTCCAAGGCCATACCTGTGTCCCAAGACAGATTTTTCGCTAGGGACCCACTGAGCTGCAGATTGACCCAATGCCCAGCAGGAAATGCTGTCAGGTAATGCCCTCCCCAACTGACAGATCTAGTGACAGTCTGAGCCTAAGCCTTAGAGACACAGAGAGCCCAACACGAGGCTCTAGCAAGGGCTTCTGGGAACAGAGGGGATCTTCAGAGACCCAAGACTGCTTTACGACTATGATGTCCAGCCTGGAGGACTGAGGAAAAGAAAAATCTATTTGGTTGTGCTGAGGAGCTGTCTTCCTGCTGTGCATGGAGGCCCCTGCCCTAGTGGCAGGCCTCTCGTCTTCCCTCTGCTCTTGCTCCAGACTGGACACAGCCGACTCTTTTTCATCACTGAGGCCATTACTTCAATGTTACTGCAGTAGAGAGCTGTTCCTGGACCTCTCTGGAGGAATCAGTGCCCTCCCTATCTCTCTCTTCATCATCTTTATAAAATTCTGTCTTGGGAATGATATTAAATTATTGTTTTATTTTCTATATTTCCTCTAGGAGATAAGCTTCTGGACAGGTTGCCAGCCTCCATCCTCTCAGGGTTTAGAGTTAGGGTGCTCTTCTCAGCTACTGCCTGTTCAGACCTTAGTGACACGGAGGGGACAAGCTTTCCTCTGGGTTGTGTTCTTCCAGAGGGTAAGTGCAAGGAGAAACATTTCTTAAACTAAGGCAACATGGCAGCTGTGAGGCCTTCTGGTTTTCTGGAATGGACAAGGTAAATGGGCACAGCTGGAAAGAAGAAAGATTACTTCACCAGTGACTTTTTGGATACTCGTTTCTGCTTCGCAATCATACGGGACACCCTTTGGAGCTCTTACTGATTCAGTGAGAAGGCAATTGCAATGATTCACTCATACGAAGTAGAAATAATCAGCTTTTCTTAGTGGCCTGCGTGATCAGATAGTGTTAAGGACTCTGGTTATGACTGTAACACATTGGTGGGAATCTGACTATGGTAGTCTGGAATCTTCTGCTTTTACTCCCTCTGCCCTGAAACCGAATCTGAGGCTATGACTGGAAGCTAGGTTTTGTTGCATGCAGAAGAAATATATAGAGAAAATTTCTGTGCTCCTTTCTGGGCACTGGCTGTCAAATCAGACAAGAAAGGGAAAGAAAACCTGAGTTTTCTCAATTTATTGCTCTCTTTTCCTTTACACCTCCACTCAAGGCATTGCCCACAGCCTTTTTCTTTTCTTTTCTTAAAGATTTATTTATTTGAGAGAGAGAGCATGAGTAGGAGGGGCAGAGGGAGAGGGAGAGAAAATCTCAAGCAGGTTCCATGTTGAGCTGGAAACCTGATACAGACATGGGGCTCCATCTCGAGACCATAAGATCAAAACCATAAGATCACAACCTGAACCTAAACCAAGAGTCAGTCACTTAACCAACTGCCCCTCCCAGGCACTCCCATAGTTACATTTTAAGGATGAGAGGTCATTCAGTTGCTATACCAAAGTGAATTTGCAAAGTCTCAGAAAAATGAGAGAACAGGTTTTGAAGGTAAATTAAGAGTGACTTACTTTTTTCAGAGTCTGCATGGGATAAAATTCCAGGAGTGAAGCTGTTGGACGGGCCAGGCTTCTTCATGAATGGCTCTGGTGCCAGAATAAAGTATTTGGACGGTCTCTTTAGCTAAGTTTGCTGGTAAATGAATTTAGTCTGGACTGTAACTGAATTTGCATCTTAGCACCCCTCCAACAGGGGTGGAACTAAGAGCTGAGTGCAAAGTGGAGGGAGGAGTGTCAAATCATATCATAGTGGTCTGGGCAGAGAATCCGCACACTCTGTTGGAGTTAGACAGCTTCATTCACTCCACACATCCTACTGCATACTCCTAGACTCTGGAGCGTGGGGGGTCAGCATGCCCCCTGGGATTCAGGGATAGCTGCTAGGTGGCACTGGGCCATGGCCCTTGGGAAAGAAACCCTTTCAAAATCTGACCTCATATTGAATTACATGGAGAGGTATGAGGAGCCACTGCTCCTAGTGGAGAAATGACATTCCCTAAGGCAGGGTGGCACAAAGGAAGAGGAATTGGGGCTCGGTTTTGAAGTTGGAGGCACCAACTCTGTCCAGCAGGGTTTTGGGTGGAACTTACCTCTTCTGGTCTGAAGATCCCAGTGTGGGGGTTTCAAAGCGAGTTTATTTTCTTGTGTAGAAAACATCAATCGACTTACCTGTTTCAAGAACAAAATGAATCCAATCAACAGAGACGTTAAGAAAACATACACTCCCACAGTCCCTTTTACAAATAGCAGGTTTGGGACTGCAGTCCGAAGTTGAGGCACATTAAAGAGAAGGTAATAAAGTCTTCTAGGCTTCTAAATGCATTTGAAGGGGGAGGTAGAGTCCCTCTAGAACGTGAATTATTATTCACCATTCAGGGAAATGCTTGAGAGATCTGATGGTAGTGTTAGTTTTCTTAAAGTTTGATTGGTTACAGCGCACTGCTAATATCCATGACCTTGCTAGTGATTGGGTACTGGAGATAGCCATGACTGTGTTAGGAATTTCCAAAGCAGACTGAAGCCTAAATACAATGGGAGGTCTGGTACCAATGAGACTGCAAGTAGAAAGGCAGTGCCTGAGCAAATTCCTAAATACTTTTCTTCTTCAGGGGACATGCCAGTGCTATTAATGGTGGTTGTCCCTGGCAGGGCGGTGCTGTTGGTGGCATCTGAGTTTTGACTCCAGTGTCTCCTCTTCCAAACTTTAAAAGGCTAAGTTTGGGCTCCATTATCCTACCAGGTCATAGCAGAGCCAGGATGGAAGGAGCCGCGTACCCTAGACCCTTCTTTCCTATTTCCTGACACTCAAATTCTCTGGGCCTCCTCCCACGCTCTTTCAGCGTCCGTTTCAAACTAGGATAGGAAAATTCGTCCTTTTGCTGGCCAGGATCTGTTCTGGGCCCTTTTGTCACCTGGCCCGCTCCCGGGTGCCTCTGTGGCCCCGGAGGGGACGAGTGCTCGCGGAGGGAGCCACCGGGACCTGCCGCCGGCGCCTCGTGGGGTGGCTGTTCTGCGAACACCTGCGAGGGGACCCCCGTTGCACTTTGGGCCGCCACCCGCTCCCAGCCGAGCCCAGCCCGGTACCCTGGTCCCTTGGTACTCACGAGATCTAGGTGGTCCTGTCGCCTTGTGAAGGGCTCATCGCCTCCCAGCTGCTGCTTCCTCCGGGAGGTTTTTCTTTCCGATCTGTGATTCCCGCGCGTTCTGCCGTCATCCTACAGCAGCTTCTCTGCTCTGTCGGTTATGGGACGGCGGCAGATTGTGTTGGCCTGGGCTTGGACAGCTGAACCCTGGAGGAAATGAAGCGGGATTCTCAAGAGAACAGTAACAAAGAGGCAAGCGTTCCTGAACGGGATACTTTCTCATGCAAAATGCGCTGATACAGAAGATAGTCAATTTGAGCCAAATTCTTGTTTAATTCCCTTGGGCGTCTTTCCCAACCTCCCCCCTCAGTCCTCCTCCAGGGTGTGGAGGTATAATGCAACTTTTATGAGGCCCTCCTCATAATGAAACGGCTTCAGAGGGATTATTTGATCTGATCCACGTCGGTTATAAATAACAGAGCATACCACCCCTATTTCCTCCCAAAACAAGGGAAGATCCCGAGCCAGCCAGGAGTCGAACCTGGAATCTTCTGATCCGTAGTCAGACGCGTTATCCATTGCGCCACTGGCCCTACCGACGGTGGTGTCTTCTAAAGCGTCATTAATTAGTCTTTACGAGGCACGGCGGAAGCCCAAGTGCACCCGGCCCCCATCCGGTTTTTCTGCTCTCCAGCTTCCCAGCTGAGAGAATGTAAAGATCTGTGGTCGGTCTTGAAGACTCATTAGTTCATTATCCTGCCAACCTCAGGTCATAGACCTCGTGCAGAAGCACCTGCCAAGCCCCGGATGATGGCGTTTTTACAGCTTAGCTGTTGGAGAACTGGTGGAAGCCGGGAATCAGGGACCAGCGTGAACAGACAGAGTAAGGAAACACTCTTGCCGACCTAATGGGACTGATTCTTACCCAGTCTGGGTTTTCTTTCCTGTATTCCTAGGCGAAGAGCACACCCAGCACCTGGGGCCTGTGCCGTGAACTGCCCTTTGCTCAGTGGTCTTCCTCATTGAACTGTATATGCCTTGAGGGCAGCATCCTCAATGTCTACAGGAACTGATTTTCCACTAAAAGTCTGCGTGCATGCGTGAAGAATTGAGACAAGTGCCTCTGAGCTTCAGGACAAAGGCCTAGCTTGTGGGGTAGGTAGGCATCCCAAGTCTGTGATTCTGTGCTATTCTAACTCGGATGTTTAAATGGAAGAGCAGAGGAGGGCTGTCCAGCAGGGGAGTCTCGTTTCCTGAATACAACTTGGAGGCTCACAGTGGCGGTTTCTGTGCTCAGGGGTTGCAGCTGGGTGTGTCCATTAAGGCTAAAGCTAGTGACGGCCAGAGCCAGAGGCTGAGAGAAGTAGGCTTCCTAGGTGAAGAGACTGTCTAGTCTGATGAGAAGAATGAGAAAGCTTAGTGAACCAAATGCTCACCAGACTGACATTTTTCATACCATTTACGTGGCTGGTTTTGAGTTTTTCCTAATGCTAGTGATCAAGGGTATTTAGAACATAACGCTTATGCAAAACTTAATACAAAACTTACTGAGATCTACCCCTCAAGATCCTTCCCCAGTAATGGGAAATTCAGCAGTAGATCCACAACGATTGAAACTACGACATTCAGTGGCTTAAATAAAGTAGTTTTATTATCGCACATAACAAGTCCAGAGGGTAGGCAAGCTGTCTGCCTGTTAATTCAGTGGCCCCATGATGTCATCAGGACCACATTTTAAATAATTCTTTGTACTCTGCCTTTCTCAACCGATGGATCTCACATTCCAGCTGGTTTCCCTGCAGTTCCCCAAACTCTCACAATCTTAAAATAAAGTCCAGAAGAAAACAGAAAACAGACAGGTTTCTTTCTGGTATCTTGTTGAGGACCCCTTCTCTATATGCGCCCAGTAGATGTCCCCCACACTGGCTAGATTTGCATCTCACACTCAACTAATCCAATTATTTCCCAGAGTAGGATCACTGTGACTGATTTGGTCAATCATAATTCTTTGTTTGGGGCTGACAGTGAGGTCCATCTCCTCCAAAGCCAAGGAAGTAGAGAGAAGATTATGTGACTACAAGTATGTTTTTGTTGGAAAGGAGTCCTGGTGGCAGTGGTGCCAGCTCTGGTGTGGCTTGGCCAAGCAATGTCAGCTGCTCCAGCCCCATATCCGAAATCAAATTACTTTTAAAGCATTTTTGAGAGCAGAGAGTTTACATTAACCTACATTAGACCATAGCTAGATTTCCAGATCCTTCCAGAGCCTCAAAGAAGGAATTTGACCTATATAGTTTGTGTTCAGTACTGTATTCCGTATGAGTACATGACTTGCATATGACATTAATTGTACATGATTACATATGGACTCTGACATTGACATTGTATAATTGTGGCTGTTAATAAGGCCATACATCCCAGATCTTTACAACTGCTCTGTAAAACGATCCCATGGTTTCTAGACGTGAGGTGTCAGAGGCTAATGAGTGCAGCACAGAATGGAGGGCTGGCGCTCAACGGGGAACCGAGGCCTCCACCCACTTCTCTGGGGGCAGAACAGGTGTCTTATGTTATTAGTTCCAGAAATCAGTAATTTATGCCACCTACATTTGTCTATGACATCTATGTTCTCAGCGCACACTTATTTCTGCAGCGTCTTCATAGCTGTTGATATTTTTGTTTCATTATTACAGTCTGCTCATCTCCAGCACAACCACAGTTTAACATTTCCTGTCTTAATTTTACTTGCTATTCTGATCATTGTTCATGGGAAGAAAGTTGATGTGGAAAGCAAGAGCAGGTGGAGTGAGAGACCCAGGTTAAAATCTTGACTCCGTCTTTTATTAGCTGTGTGGAATTTGGACAAATTAACTTTTCAGTCACAGCATGACCTTGTCTGCAAGATGAGGACGATCGTCACATTGCAGATTTGTTGTGAGATCAAATAGCAGGACACAGTAAAGTCCTGGCAGATATTTCAACTGTCAATAAAATGTCATCATCATTGACAGCAATGTCCAATTCCGTCCCTGCCTTCTAAAATTTCATCTCAATGACTCGAAAGGCATTTACTGCATATTCATTTGCCAAGCAAAACGTGGACCCCTAAGGATTCCCAGACAAAGCTTCATCCTCATTTCTCAAGGAACTAACATCCAGTCAGAGAGACCAATCTAAACTCGTAATTACAATGAAACAGGAGAAGTGCTACCCCAGAAATTAAGAAGAAAATGGGTGAGTGGTGTGGAAGTGAAACAATGAACTCTGGAGGGGAAGTCGGGGCGGGGGCTCTCCTTGACCAGATCGCAGCAAAGCTTAGTCTCGAAGGAGAAACAAATTTGACCTTGTGAAGAAGGAAATACAGGGCCAGAGGTTCAGGCTGTGCAAGATCAAAAGTTGCAGAAGGTGCCTGACATACTGGAAGAAAGCAGTTTGCTGTGGTAGAACCAGGTTTGGATGGGCGTGAGGAAAGGAAACTGGAGCAGCAGGGAAAGAGGCTGGAAAGGTGGGGGTGGGGGAGACCAGGCCCTTCACATATAAGGACAATATTTTTTTCTAGATTTGGTGGTTCATTTCCTATATATTTTAATACTTTTTTGCACATATGGCATGCACGTAATAAAAAATTAAAACATTTTGAGAGATAGGTTGGTGCCAACTTGTAAATAACTTTATCAAGATAAGGAATTTATCCTGAGGGCAAGAAGGCAATATATATATATATATACATATATATATATATGTATATATATATATATATATTTTTTTAATTATTTATTTGTCAGAGAGAGAGCACAAGCAGGGGGAGCTGCAGGCAGATGGTGAAGTAGGATCCCCACTGAGCAAGAAGCCCAATGTGGGGCTTAATCCCGGCACCCTGGGATCAGGACCTGAGCCAAAAGCAGGTGCTTAAGCAACTGAGCCACCCAGAGACCCACAAAGTGAGTTTTTAAGGAGAATGTTCTCAGTTCTGTGTCTTGGGAAGATTGAACCAGGCACCACTAGGGCAGACTGCCAGGGGGAGAAGCCACATTTGGAGACCCGGTAGTCTGGACAGGTATGACAAGGACTGGTCTGGCCATTGAGTGTGAGGAGGGCTCAGAAAGGGGAACAGAGGTCTGGTTGAGGTGGAAAAGACAGACCTTGGTGATTCATCGAAAGTGATGAGCAAGTGTATTGAGGATAACGCTTGTATCTGTGGGTCAGGAAATTCCAGTAACCTTCACTGAATACTGAAAAAAAAAAAAAAAAAGAAAAAGAAAAAAAAGAAAAGTGTCCTGAAGGATATGAGCTCCAGGTTCTAGTCCCCAAAGTCTCTTGTGTAGCCCTGATTCTACCAGAACTTTCTTTGAGTCTATGAGCTATCCCTGCATCTTTCCAATAAATCCAGCCTTTTGTCATTTTTAAGGTAGTTTGAATAGGGTTTTGTTCCCTGCAACAAAGAGTCTTGAAGAGTAAAACAGTGAAGATTCCATTCGTGAAATTTCCAGAGGGCTGAGCATTTTTATCAAAGCTCAGTATTCACAGGTGGAGAATGAGCTGTGGTTACTTTTAGGGAACTACTCCAGGAGACCAGGAATGTCAGTGGGGGATTGAGGGGTGGACCTAGAGAATCTTCAAGATGAGACGGTTTTCGTGTCAAGTCCCCAAGAGCCAAAGCATACTCATCCCTCCCCACACCCGAAGTGTGTCTTCTCTCTTATGAAAACCTAAACTTCTAGAATCCTAACCCATATCTGAACAAGGATTAGCAACAGGCCAACTCTTTCCAGTCTTACACAGTGATTAAACACAAGTATGTGTGTAGCTGTGAAGTCTTGAATTAACAGGTTGGACACGATGTTTCAATTAAAGTTAGCCTTCCCACCACCACTGAGGTCAGGCTAGCCATCTTTACCCAATCTTTACCCAGATTCCTCTACCATTGTAACTGGCCACTGGTATTTGCTTGGGTTCCCCTTGGATTTGTTGCTGTAAAGCTCACCGAAGCCAATAGTGATAGGAGCTGACGAATCTGAGAATTCCTGATGGGAGAATGATCTTATTGAAGAGAAATGACTATGGTACTTGATAAATGTTAAGAAATTTAACAATTCTAAATTTTTTAAAAACAGGCTTGACCAATGGGAGTGTGGTGTGTGGTGTAGGAAGCCAGAGAGGAGACTCCTCTGTCTCTCCCATTTCTTTCCCCCACCCACCCTGCACCTGCTATAATCTCTCTTTCAAATTCTCTCTCACCTCCAGGACATGGTTCTTACAGAATGTTTGGAAGAAATGGATTCTAGGTCCTCTATGTAGGCAAAATTTTAACATTATAGAGCAAGAACAGGTACAACGAGCAAGCGAGATGCCATAGCATCGAATCTGTGCCCAGAACCAACCTTACTCAAGGGAAAGTGTGAAAACCCACAGATATGGTTCTGGATTCAAGACCTGCCCCCAAGAACTCCCAAAGCCCCTAAAACACTCACCAGATAAGAAAACCAGCGTGGCACTGAGTGAGAGGATGAAAGAGAGGCAGAGAAAGGTGATTTTTGCTTCCTTGTGTGAGCTAGTTTCTTTCAAAATATAAGGAATGTGCAACAGCCATGCCAGGAACACAGGGACACCTGTCAGGAAAAAGGGCCACAGTGTGTCTGGTCAGCTTGGTCTGTGGCCTTAGGGCAAAGTCCCAAGACCTTATGTTGTCACGTTAGCTCCCCAACTCTGTTTCTCTCCTTTCATTTGCACTGGGTTATCTTTTTCCTTAGTAGTCCCTGACCAGTTTCTAAGGGGCTCTGCCCAGAGGAACCCCACCCCAGCCCAGAGCCAGGGTGGTCAAGGGGCTCCTCTTCCTCCCATCTCTTTTCTAGGATGAAGGTGACTGTGAAGACAAAGTCCTGTTTCCAGGTATCAGGAAGGGACTGAGGGAAGGCCAGGCGTATAAACCTCAGGAAAAAGGAGAGATGAAGGGAGCTGATCAGGAAAATTCGACCAAATGTGAAGTCTGAATTAGGGAGGGAGAAGGGAGAAAGGCCAACAGCTCCCTCTAAGGTCCCCTTCCTTCCTGGGTCTGAATCCCCAGAACACTAAAGAAACAGGACAGAGTGGGAACCAATGGGAGTTGGTGGAAGCAGAGGGATGCAGGGAGAGGAAGCTGCCAAATGATCTAGAAGGTGATTCTAGAATAGTGATTCTAGCTGGGGAGGTGTCCCTAGAGTCCTGACCCAAACCTCCCTCCCCCCACGCTGAAATGAGCCACTGCTCCTGCTGGGAGCGATGGGGCAGAAAGAGAGGCTGACTATTTCTGGGAGGAGCAGGGTTGGTGTGGGGCCTCCCTCTTGAGGCCAGCACTGACTTGATTTTGATGGACTCCCACCTGTGACCTCACCACTGCAGGTGAAGAAGGGAGCACCGATTGGAGCTGAGAGCTGCCTGGCCTCTCTCCTCCCCCAGGTGGAGAGGCAGCAAGTCCCCCACACCAGGGTGCAGCCACACAGAAGGGTGCTGATTGAAAAAAAAAGTGAGGGGAAGGCAAATGCATTTGATTTTCTCAGTTCCTTTGGGATTTCTCCCCATTCTTAAAGACCTTTATGAGAGTCCAACCTCCTTGCCTTTTCTCATACTCAGTGGGCATAGTTCCCCCTACCTCCTCTTCCCCTAACCCAAGCCTCTCCAGCCCCATGCTGACCCTGTGACCCTCGCCAGTAGGGTCTTATGTCCCCCCGCCCCCACTCAGTGGAACCCCACAGCCTTGCAGTGTTCCTATGCTTTTTCTGGGTGTCTTGGTGCCCTGTCTCACCACCTGGCCTAGAAGTCCCTGGAGGACAATAGCCCTGACGTAGTCTCCCTAGTATCACACTTAGCCCCCTGCTTCACATGCAGGAGGAGCTCAGTGAATAACTGTTAACAGGAAGGGGGGAAGAAATGGCATACGCCAAATGCATTCCTTGGTGATGTCAAGAGAAGTAAAGTTGTTTGTGAGGCTCAGCATTCCCTGACATGGTCACTTCCCAGAAATCACAGCCCCTTCCCCCCCCCCCCCCCCCCCCCCCCCCCCCCCGTCTCCTATGGTAATGATCCCAGTTTACCTTTTCTCTTATTTCTTCTTGTAATCTGTTTCAGCGTTCATCTTTTGGCTGCACTCTGTTTTCTACAACACCTTTTTACACTGAGTACATCCTAACCTCCTCTTCCAGAGTACAACCTTGTGGTCCTTTCCTGTGTCCCCACTGGTAGGAACATTCAGTGACATCATAAGTCTGTGAACGCTGCCTTCCAACAAAAAGGTGAAATCCTATCCTGCTGCCCTTGTTTTTTTGTTTTGTGTGTGTGTGTGTTTTTTTTTAAAGCATATCATTTCCCAGGGGTACCTAGCTGACTCAGTCCATGCAGCATGTGACTCTTGACCTTGGGGTCATGAGTTCGATCCTCACATTGGGTGTAGAGATGACTTAAAGAAATAAAGGGCACCTGGGCAGCTCAGTCAAGTGTCTGACTCCTGATTATGGCTCAGGTCATAGAAAAAAAGAAGGAAAAAGAAAAGAAAAGCTCAGGATTTCTCAGGGTCTAGGTATCTATAAAAAATTCCGTACACGTTCCCTCTGGTGCCCAAATCCCCTTTATCTGTGTTGTTGAGGGTCGTGGGACATTGCTCAGTGCCCTTTAGTTCGGTGGAAATCTTTTATCAGAGTTGGAAGATTAAGAGCAAATATTATATAAAAACTTCAAGAAGACTGCAGTGGCATTTTCCTCCTTGGAACATAATATACACAGCACCTTTCACACCACTCTCCACATTTTTCCATCTTACACCACAGTTTTTGTTTGACAGATCCTAGGCACCTATCCATGAACAATGGTAATTTTTTTTTTTTTTCAAGAGAAGAAAGAAAAGAAACTGGGATAGAAATGCCAGCGAATTCTACATAATCTCTCCCACATCGCCCACCCTCTGGGTAAACACACACACACACACACACACACACACACACACGCACGCACGCGCGCCCCTGTGGAGAGCTCCTTCCCCATCCTCCCATCTCAAAACTGCGAAGTATGAGGGTTTTTTTTTTTTTTTTTTTTTAAACCCTCGTTTAACGTAGCAGAGAGACACCGGGAACTCGAGAGCCCCAATCTCTGTGTCTGTCCCAGGGAGGGATGCCCGCGGGCGGGGAGCTGCGGGCTCCTCTCCCACCCGCGGTGGCTCGGATCCCTTCGCGGCAGCAAACAGCCTCTAACATCCTTCGGCTTCCGACCGGTTGGTTGGGGGAGAGCGGGAGCGAGGCGGGGAGCGGGGCGGGGAGGTGCCCGCCCGTCGGGGTCGCCCGAGCGTCAGCCCCTCTGTGTCCCGGTCGTCTGCTAAGTGGCCGCCGGCGTCTCCGCGCGCAGACCGGCCCCGGTGCCCCCCGGCGTCTCCGCGCGCAGACCCGCCCCGGTGCCCCCCGGGCCGTCAGGACCCGCCCTGCTCCCGTGTGCGAGAGGCGGCCGCGGCGCTCCAGGGGAGCCCCCCGCAGAGACGCCGGCCGTGTCTGCGTAGGCCGTGTAGCCGGTGACCGGAAGTGAGAAGCAGGTGCTCCAGTGGCGCAATCGGTTAGCGCGCGGTACTTATACAGCAGTATGTGTGCGAGGGATGCCGAGGTTGTGAGTTCGAGCCTCACCTGGAGCATCGTTTTCCAACCAGAGGCTACATCCCTCGAGGGAGACCCTTTCCTCTGCTGCCCCAGGTCCTTCCGGACCATGTCGCACCATCTTTGATGTGTCTGAACTTGTTCTAAATCCTGTGACCTCGCCGTTCTCCGCGGCGCTTGTGAAATCGAACAATGTCAAGCGTTTGCAGACTGAATCTGCTGCGCTGCAGTGAGTTAGTTTCTCTCTTTATCCCCACCGGGTCCTGCAAGCGTTCCCCCATGCACAGCTCCTGACACCCCGCCTTCCCTCTTTGCTCTAATGGTGATGGTTCCTCGGGGAGCGCCTGGCACATACTTAGAAAGTGCTTGCAGTGGTAAGCACTGAACTCCATGAGAGGGAGCTCAAAAGTGAGAAATTGTACGAGGTCCCAGCCTGATTAAAGTTCCAGCTTGGGAGAACAATGAAATTTCTGATTTCAGATGGCGGCATCACCTCTAGTATTGTCCCCCACCACCCTTAAGTCCACCCTGATGAACCAACAACCAGGGATGATATAGCAGCTTTTGCCAACTGAGAAACAACCTGGTGTCCTCAGATGATCCAATTGTCTGGGGCTGGAACAGGATGAGTGATAAAGAGCCGAGAGCAACCAGAAGTCTGTAGAACGTCACAGGAGTGAGCATATTGTTGTGCCTGAGGTATGTAGGAAATAGTAATTTTTGACTTTTGACTCCCTTAACCCATTTTGCACCCCCCCCATCACTCGTCTGTCAACCACTAGTCTGTTCACTGTATGTATGGGCTGGGTTCCACCCCCCATCCCACATGCCAAAAAACCTACTTTTCATGAACCCTGAAGCAGGAAAACCAGCAGCAGGACACAGGATCACTGAAGGCTCCAGTGCAGGACATCAACTCTCATGTTAAAGACTACAGAGCTCATTTAGTTCTTACTGTCTTTGGACAGAATCTCTTGAATATCAAATTCACAATTCTTGGGCACAACTAATTTACCCTGTACAACCATATTTCCAATATCCTAATTGATTAACAAGGATAAACTTCACTAAAGAAAACCAGTTTTTAAAAATTATTTTTATTTTTTTAAAATATTTTATTTATTTGAGAGAGAGAGAGAGAGAACAAGAGCAGGGGTTAGAGGGAGAAGCAGTCTCCCCGCTAAGCAGGGAGCCCAATGTGGGGATTGATCCCAAGATTCTGGGATCATGACCTGAGCAAAAGGCAGATGCCCAACCAACTGAGCCACGAGGCACCCCAAGAAAACCAATTTCTAATATTTCATTATGTTAATTAGCAGAGTCTCTGATATTAGTCAAGGATAAAGAAAATAGAAATCTTTTTAGGGGTCACTTCTGCACTATGCATTTCTCTTTATGATGCCAACTCACCATCCTCCAGATTGTGATATACCCACACAATGGCCTGACCCTAGAATCATCTTAAATCTTAATACACACATTTATATTAGGCTGTGCAGTTTATTAAATTATTGGTCCCTCTCTGTATCCATACCCAGATTGTGTGTGAAGTGTATGTCTCCATCCATAGTTGATTATTGTTCTGAAATAGTTCTCATTCTCTTCTGCAATTTGACCTTGGAACTGCCTCACCTATCATTGGACTCTGTTTCCTTTCCCTTTGAAGCTGGACTGGATTGCCAACTCTCTAGAGCAATGGAATGCAGTGAAAGCAACATTCTGGGGCTTGTGAGCCCAGGCATTAAGAAAATATGTCAGCTTTCCATTTTGCCTTTAGGGAGAAGCTAGATTCCATGCAAGAAGTCTAAGACTGTGATGTTCTGAAGAGGTTCCAGCTAATCACAGGGAAAGCCTACACAGAGATTCCTGACCAGCTCCGAGCTGTTCCAGACATTCCAGCTGAAACATCAAACCTGAAGGCCATCGCAGATATTCCAAGCCTAACTTATACCCCATGGAGCAGAGAGAAGCCATCTCTGTCAGTCCCTGCCCAAGCTATAAAATCATAATAAATAATCACTGTATTAAGTCACTATATTTGGATGCACTGTTTAACCTACTACATTTGAGGTGGGTCTCCCTGCCCCCCACCCGCCCCAGTTTTATAGATAACTGAAAAACATGGTCCATTGACTTTGGGTTTGGCCACTCAACATGGGACAGAATCAATAGCGTCCTTATTCCCAGCCTGGACCTTAAGAGGCCTTGCCTATTTCCACTTGCTATCTTGTACCTCTGTCCTTGATATAAGAACAAGACCCAGCTCACTCAGTGGTGTGAACAGGAGGATAAGAGACATAAAGAGAAAAGCTCTCAGGTTGTTCCTGTTGCCTGCAGATAGAAGTAGAGTCTCCCAGTGGAACCGGCCTAGGTCAGATGACTTCCCCAACCAGCCTGTATGAAATCAGTAATTATTGCTGTGTGCCACTGAGCTTTGAGTATAGTTTATTAGGCAGCAATGACTAGCTCCTTCATTCTGTCTTTGTTGAAGTATCACAGACATCTTAAGAGGAGTTCATAATTCAATTCTTGATGCATAGTCACAAAATCATTAGAAAAAGACAGAATATGTAAGCATCATCACTATGTCCATATTTTCCCATTTTTTATTTTTATCATATACTCTTATCTGACCTAGAGGAAAAAGGGAAGTAAGATTAATTCCATATGCTTTGCATGGTTATGGACCACATAGAGCTGGTCCAGAGAGCCTATGGCAATATAACCCGAGAGCCTATGGCAATATTAGGCCTGATGCCTCCCATCCACCCAGAACAGTAAAAACTGTTCCTTCTGCATGTTCCTTCAACTCCCATTAATGCCCAACTCCATGACAGTGCCTTCACTCTCAGCAAGTGATCTTCCCTTCTATTTCAGAGAAACTAGCTCTTCTGATTCACATCACCTTCTCCCCCAACCCCATCTCAATATACATCTATAATTCATCTGCATCACTTTCCAGATTCCACAATTGCCACCTCATCTTTCTAGGGAAAAAAATCTCTCTGTCTCTCTTTTAGAGACTAAAGTCTTCATCCACACCTCCAAATTCCAACTCCCTACTGACAACTTAACCTAAAGATATGTATATATACACCAGCCTGCCATCTTTAAAAAGACACACAAAATATGGGGTAGCAGGGAAGGCTTCTCTGAAGAGTTGACAGTAGAGTCACCGTGTTTGAAGAGAAAAACTAAGATCCATACTGCCGGGTTCAATATAATGCCCCTTCTCTCTTCTCTTTAAAGTTTATTTCCAGAAAGAGAAATCTGAATGAACATCTCTCCATTCCTTCTGGTCCTTAACCCACTGCGAACTGGCATCCACCCACCATTTTCCTAAAACTGTTCATTAAGGACATTCAGGTGATCTCCTCGCAGAAATCCCACCAACCCTAGATTTTTTTCTAACTTGAACTCAACAAGTTTTGGGCTTTGACTAATCTCTTGTTGGTGAACTTCTCTATTGCCTTCTCTAACTCTCCTATCCCATTGTTTTCTCCTTCTCTCTATGACATTTCCCTCCAAGATTCTGTCCTTGGTCCACTTCTTAATATTAAGCTAATGTGGGTCTATATTAATGACTTTCAAAGATCTGTCATCTGCTGAAATTTTGTGTAAATTTTTCTGTGTAGGATGCCTGGGTGGCTCGGTTGTTAAGCATCTGCCTTCAGCTCAGGTCACAGTCCCGGGGTCCTGGGATTGAGTCCCACATCAGGCTCCTTGCTCTGCAGGAAGCCCACTTCTCCCTCCTCCACTCCCCCTCCTTGTGTCTCCTCTCTTGCTGTATCTCTCTCTGTCAAATAAATAAATAAAATCTTAAAAAAAATTTTTTCTGTATATGTTATCACTGAATAAAATTTAAGAACCATAAATCTATATTGTACAATCATATGGCCTAAGATGACATCCTGTATCATATTAAGAAGGACCACCTTCCTGTGCTCCAGATTCTTGGCTCTGGCTCACTTCTGGATTTCTCCACTTGCACACTCCACATTGTACTAGTCAGGGCTCCACACAGATACAGAACCAATATATACATGGCACTATATCAATATATCAATACCTGTATCAGAGATAGATATAGGTATCACACCAGGAGTCTGAAGACCTAGGAAAGATTTTGCAGTTCGAGTTTGAAAGAAGTCTTGAGGCAGAGGTCCCCCTTCCTCAGAAGACCTATCTTTTTCACTTAACGCCTTCAACTGATTGGACAAGTCCCACCCACATTATGGTGGGTAATCTGCTTTACTCAAAGTCTATTGATTTAAATGTTAATCTAATCTAAACCACACTTTCACAGCAATATCTAGACTAGTGTTTGATCAGATATCTGGGTACCATGGCCTACCTAACTTGACATATCAAATTAGCCATCGCACAGGTATCTCAAAATTAATGTGTTCTTAATCTTTATTATTTTCCCCCTGAAACCTCTTCTCCATGCATTCATCTTTGATTAAAAATTACCACTGTCCCATGATTGATGCTGAAAACATAATTAAGACCTTCCACATGTCTGTTCTTTTATATTCAGTTGTTGACTAAATCCTGTCATTTTGACTTCCTTTACTGAGATTATTTGCCACCATTCTTCTCCTCACTCAGTTTGTTATCAGCACACAGGCCTTCTGTTTCTCTTACACCTCATGCTCATACCTGCCTCAGGGCCTTTACTCTTGCTGTTGCTTGTACTGTAAGATTTTTTAAGTAATCTCTACACCCAAAGTGGGGCTCAGACTTACAACCCTGAGATCAAGAGTCATATGTTCTGCTGACTGAACAAGCCAGACACCCCAAGTTGGTGGTTTTAAAGTCTTGTCCTTCCACATAGTGGTGTTAACAAATGATTTCTTCATAATTTGAGTCACAGCTCAACTGTCATCTTTCCAGAGAGGCCTACTCTTACCACCCCTTATTCTGCTAACAGTATTATTAAGGTATAATTTACATACTATAAAATTTACCCATTGTGTCTGTAATTAAAATATTTTTAGTAAATTTAGAGTGTTGTGTAATCATCACCACAAACCAGTTTTAGACCATTTCCATTTCTCCAAAAGAGAGATTTCCATCTCTCCCTTGTGCCCATTTGTAGTCAGTCCCACTTCTAACCCCAGGCAATCACTAATCTACTTTTTGTCTTAATGGATTTGCATTTTCTAGGTATTTCATGTAAATATGTAAACATGTCGTTCTTTTACATCTGGATTTTCCCCCATTTTTTAAAATTTAAATTCAATTAATTAACATATAATGTATTATTGGATTCAGAGGTAAAGTCTAGTGATTCATCAGTCTTATATAATACCCAATGCTCAGTACATCACATGCCCTCCTTAATGTCTGTCACCCAGTTACCCCATTCCCCCGTTCCCACCTCCCGTTCAGCAATCCTCAGTGTTTCCTGTGATTAAGAGTCTCTTATGGTTTTTCTCCCTCTCTGATTTCATCTTCTTTTATTTTTTTCCTCTCTTCCCCTATGATCCTCTGTTTTATTTCTTAAATTCTACATATCAGTGAGATCATATGATAATTGTCTTTCTCTGATGGTCTTATTTCACTTAGCATAATACCCCCTAATTCCATCCATGTTGTTGCAAATGGCAAGATTTTGTTTTTTGATGGCTGAGTAGTATTCTACTGTGTGTGTGTGTGTATATATATATATATATACATATATATATATACCACATCTTCTTTATCCATTCATCTGTCAATGGACATCTGGGCTCTTTCCATAGTTTGGCTATTGTGGACATTGCTGCTATAAATATTGGGGTACAGGTGTCCCTTTGGATCACTACCCTGTATCTTTGGGGTAAATAACTAGTAGTGCAATTGCTGGGTCACAAGATAGCACTACTTTCAAATTCTTGAGGAATCTTCATACTGTTTTCCAGAGTGGCTGCACCAGCTTGCATTCCCACTAACAGTGAAGGAGGCTTTCCCTTTTTCCACATCCTTGCCAACATCTGTCATTTCCTGACTTGTTAATTTTAGGCATTATGACAGGTGTGAGGTGGTATCTCATTGTGATTTTGATTTGTATTTCCTTGATGCCAAGTGATATGGAGCATTTTTTCATGTGTCTGTTGGCCATTTGTATTTGTTATTTGGAGGAATGTCTGTTCATGTCTTCTGCTCATTTCTTGATCGGACGATTTGTTCTTTGGGTGTTGAGTTTGGTAAGCTCTTCATAGATTTTGGATACTAGCCCTTTATCTGATATATCATTTGCAAATATCTTTTCCCATTCTGTCAGTTGTCTTTTGGTTCTGTTGACTGTTTCCTTTGCTGTGCAAAAGCTTTTTTTTTTTATCTTGATGAAGTCTTAATAGTTCATTTTTGCCTTTGTTCCCTTGCCTTTGAGACATGTCTAGCAAGAAGTTGCTGCAGCCCGTGTTCTCCTCTAGGATTTTGATGGATTTCTGTCAGATCTAGGTCTTTCATCCATTTTGAATCTATTTTTGTGTATAGTGTAAGGAAATGGTCCACTTTCATTCTTAGGCATGTTCTATAACCATGCTTACTCATGTTAATTTCTCTGATTCAGTAGCATACTGTTGTCATGTTACAAAGACATCAGGATGGAAAAAGTCAGGAATGAGGGGCCATTTTTTGCAGAAGCAGAATGGACTTCATGCATATGTGCCACAACTTTTATAGAACATTACTGCTGACTTTGCATGAAAGCCAGCTGGGGTGTTTCTCCAATACTTAGCTTTAGTCATTTTGGTGTGAGCCTCCATTTTGATGACAACAATTTCAGGAGGTAAGAGAATTTTACATAATTTCTAGAACACTTACATATCTATGCAAATACAATATAAAGAAAGCTCAGTACTACTCATTTGAAATGCCCATGTAATTTAACATATTAAATAGACCTGATGAGTTTAATGCATGCTTTGAAGTATTCCCAGAACGCTCTGGAAATAATCACAAAGTTCTTCCAGGTCAAAAGACTCTATTTAGAATTTGATTTTGTGAAGTTTGAGAAAAATACCAAAAAAGTTTTAAAGCACTTGGTCAAATATGATCAAAGGTCACTGTGAAGCAACACTTTGTTACCTACTTAACCAAAGTGATAATAAAAGATTTTAAAGGCAAATATGGGAGGTCACATGGTTGTTGGCAAAAATCAGCTTTTTTAATATTAAGAAGGTTCTATTTTCCTAAATAATCAAAGACCTGAAAAATATGGGGAAGTATTTTGGCAAAACATAGAATCCTTCTTTTCAAGGCAAATAACTTTAAAAAATATTTTAACAATCCCAAAATATTTTTTGATTTCTTACCAAGTGCAGAACAACAGTTCAATAAACTTTGTCTTTTTTACAGATGAAAGAAATTAAAAATCTAGTAGTACATAAGTGCACTGTTGCTATTAAAGTTTTTTTTCTTAAAAAACAAACAGGCCCGCCCCGCCCCGCCCGGCCCCGCCCGCCCCTCGCCTCCCGCTCAGGCCCGGCCCGCCGCCGGAAGACCCGCCGCCCGAGCCAAGTCGAAGAAAAAAGGACTAAGTGCAGAAGAGAAGAGAGCCCGCATGATGGAAATATTTTTTGAGACGAAAGATGTATTTCAATTAAAAGACATGGAGAAGATTGCTCCCAAAGAGAAAGGCATTACTGCTATGTCAGTGAAAGAAGTCCTTCAAAGTTTGGTTGATGATGGTATGGTTGACTGTGAGAGGATTGGAACGTCTAATTATTACTGGGCTTTTCCAAGTAAAGCTCTTCATGCGAGGAAACGCAAGTTGGAGATTCTGGAATCTCAGGTATCTGAGGGAAACCAGAAGCACACAAATCTACAGAAAAGCATTGAGAAAGCTAAAATTGGCCGACATGAAACAGAAGAGCGAACCATGCTAGCAAAAGAGCTTTCTTCACTTCGAGACCAAAGGGAACAGCTAAAGGCAGAAGTAGAAAAATACAAGGAATGTGACCCACAAGTTGTGGAAGAAATACGTCAAGCAAATAAAATAGCCAAAGAAGCTGCTAACAGATGGACTGATAATATATTTGCAATAAAATCTTGCGCCAAAAGAAAATTTGGTTTCGAAGAAAATAAAATTGATAAAAACTTTGGAATTCCAGAAGACTTTGACTACATAGACTAAAATGTTCAATGTTGGTAAAGGATCTATGTACTTGTGAATATGTAATTTTTAAAATGTTATTCAAATGTACCGAATTGCCATTTACCTATAATTGTGTTTATCATTTAATTAATTTTAAATAAAGTACAAAGTGGAAAAAAAAACAAAAAAAAAAAAACAAAAAACAAACAAACCAACAAACCCTTATAAGAAATTCATTCAATCCTATTCCCCTTGATCACACTTAAAATTCCTTTCCCAAGATTCCTTTTTCACAAAAATTCTACAACATTCTATTCCCATTTTAGTTTGTCTCTTATTCTCTTTCCCATTCAAAAATAACCAGCTTAACCTGAGGACAAATTTCCATTCATTTCCCTAACCAAATATATACCACCATTTCTCCTACTTATTCTTACCAAAAACCAAACCAAACAAACAAAACCACACAAGAAACCAAAAACCAACATCTTAACTTCCCTTGCATATACAACTGTTGAACTATTTCTAGTAGCTTTAATTATATATATTAATTAGAATTCTTAACTTTTAGAAATCTTAGTTTCTAGTGAAAACCAAATAGTAAGCAATTGTGAACTGTCTGTTATACCAGCATTCTTTAGATTGAGAAATTTATGAATACATTTTATAATTTCTAGAAACATATGCCTTTTTAAAAAATTCTCCAGGTAACACCAACATATCCAAATATATTTTAGTTTCTCTGTAATAAGAAGCCAAAAGTAAATAAACCTAAGTACAGTTAATAATGTCTCAGCATTTTATCTTATCTGGACGTGTACATGTTGAACAACTACACATCATCTAATTTAATGTAGTGTAACTCTAATGTTTTAAGACCAAAAAGATGTGGGGAAACTAATTTCATAGACATAAATATTGCTGAAAAATTTATGTATACTTTTACCTTACATCTATTTAATTCACTTGCTCTTAATAATTATGTTTAGATGACTTATGAACATTACATGGACACTAAACAGATCAACATCATTTTTAAGTTATCTTCCTTGCTAACAAATTCTGTAATTTGAGATAACATAAGCTTATTTGGTTTTTAGTAAACCCAGATAGAGGTATTATATTTAATGCCAACAACTCTAAAAACATACCTGTTTTAATTAAATCAACAAACTTCAGATAGCTTTTATTTATTAAAGATTAATTTAGTTCATGTGAACCTAAAAACATTTGGGTTACGTTTCTATTATATTTCTGATAATTTAATTTATGTAAGTGCTTTATTTCCTTAATCCTCTTTTACAAATTAATCTTGGCAGTGCCATCTGGAGGTAGAAAATACCATATATGTACCATACAGATATATGAACATACAGAGAGACGCAAACAGAGACCTTATTGTTTTCAAGTTTAAGCTATGAGAAGGGTATAACAATGCGGAATTCACTAGTTCGTAAGAGAGTAGCCAGATCCAAAGTTTTGTGGCAGGTGGGATAAACTGAGGTTAGCTGCTCAGATGGCAGAAACTTTTTCAACTGGTATTTGTGGAGAAGACACTGACAATTTGTATTTGTCCTTGACAAGTAGCCTCATGGAAACTGTGGGCTAGATGGGGGAGGGGGAGCTTCTAAAAGGTCTTCCTCCACCCTTCCATCTCCCCACCCCCCCACCCCTACGTTTCTCTCCAGGCTTAGGAATTGGGAATGATGTAGATAAGAGTTCTTGAAGAGGTTACAAGCCTTTTGAGATAAATCGGGGAGCTTTTGGGACTGGTGGAAGTGAATGGGTAGAATGTGACCTGCCTCTAGAGCCTCATTTCTCATTTTACAAGTTGTAAGGTAAAGAGAGTAGCTCCCACTTTCTCAAAGAATTGGGTTGTAACTTAAATGACATCATAGATTCATCTCTCCAACTTCATTATCCTCTGTTTGCTACTTTCTTTCTGGGTACCTAGTTCTAATTTAATGTAGGGAGTAAGACTTTGAAAAATTCCTACCAGTCTCTGAATATCAGTTTCCAACCTGGCCAACTTTTGACCACAGATCTACTTAAAACAAGATTATTTTTTTAAAATGATTTTACTTATTTATTTGATAGACAGAGATCACAAGTAGGCAGAAAGGCAGGCAGAGAGAGAGGGGGAAGCAGACTGAGCAGAGAGCCTGATGTGGGTCTTGATCCCTGAAGGCAGAGGTTTTAACCCACTGAGCCACCCAGGTGCCCCAACAAAATTATTTTAAATGTCTTATCATTTTTTAGCTAGAACAAATAATACATATTTCTGGCAGTATGGAATTATGCCCTTTGAGGGTAAGACAGGACACCAGAGAGGGTGCACAGGATATTAATTTCCCGAGATCCAGAGCAACTCCCAAAGACTGCTCAAAGAAAAGAACCAACTGCTGTCTCCAGCAGAAAGCCAAGCCAAGTTCTTAGGACATAAAATAAGATCTAGGAAGCAATAGCCATCTCTGGGAGACAAAGAATCAATAACCAATGCGTCTGGATTTGGAAAGGAAGGGACAATGTGAAATTTTTTCCCTCTCTCAATGGAGTACTACAGACAAATTCAGAAAAGTGGTTTCTGGTAAGAAATTTAACCCTTTTCTGGCTTTTGTGAGTTTTTCCAGGATCCCCTCTGCAGGCTCTGATATCTACTAGAGATTCCCCTTGATTGTTTAAGGCAATAATGTATTGGTTTACCAGAAAAATCTCTCAGTTTTGTCAATTCTGGGAGGGGCCCGGATTAGGACCCTCCTTTGAAAGTAGATATAGGGGTGTCTGTAGGTGATTAATTTGGCAGACTTTTGTTCATGGTCCTGTGAAGGCAATTGGGGCAGAGGATTGGCAGAATGAGTACTCAGGTAAAGGAGGGTGGAAGGGGGCAGTGAGAGTTATGCCAGTCTTTTGTATTAGGTACTTCTTGCGTCTTTAATTTTGAATCAGCTGTTTTTGCAATGAAGCTTTCAATGAAACCAGTTTTGGAATTTTGAAGCCTTTGCTTATAAGCGCACTTCTTAAATGATCTTATCCAGTTAGAATGTTCCTTATAATGGCGAGTATAATTCCAAATTATTCAAAAGTTCACCCATTTTCCCAGAAAGGCACAAGAGCTTGGCCCAGGGACTAGGTAAGTGGATGGAACCTATCTTGCCTCTGGAGTCCGTATACTATTTTAATTACGAGGGCTCTGTTTTCCAATAGCTCTTCTAAAACACTGCAACTCAATGTGTTTTTTGAACAGGATGGGTGATTTCAGGAAGCTTCAAGAACAGAAACCAAAGAGTACTCATCAGGAAAAGTGATGCCTTTATAAAAACAAAAAGGACAAGCCTTTCGAACAGATCCCAGATAAAGCCTGCAGAGCCTAAACAATGCAAAGCAAGAAAAACTTGAATCCAGGAGGAGAGTTACCCTCAAACTCCAGGGTTGGGAGAAAGCGGTGAGCTTGATGGACCCAGTGGGTCCTGGTCCCTGTTTGCTCACCAGCCTCGAAGTTGTTGGGGCACTTCTCTGCATCCCACTTCTCTGACACGAAGTGATGTCAACCTCAAAAATAAAATGGCCAGTTATTTTATTAGCAAAATTGACAATGACAATGCAATAAAATTGCAATAAAAATGACAATGCAAGACAAGTGAACTATGGAAGCACCATAGGCAAGTCTGAAGAGACAAAGGAAAGGTTAGCTTTCATTAGGTTTTAGGAGCCAACTGGGGAGGGTTGATTTGAACCCAAGTTCACTGGAGAAAAACAAGAGTTTGAGGTTGAGGTGATTTCTCCTTGGTGCAAGTGTGGGTTACTGCGCTGTTTCTGGAGCGGGGGGATCTTCCTTCTGAAGCTTATGCAGCACACGAGAAGGGCCATGTGCAGGTGAGTGCCCTCTTCAGACTCCCCCTGCTGAGCTTTAAATGAGGTTTCCTTTATTCATTTACACACACTCACTGTGCCTGTGACAAGCACAGAGGCCAAGGGTTGGGGGAACACAGCAAATGTTCCCTGAGTGGTTCCTCTTGCCCAGGCCCTGCTCTAGGGGCTCTACCTGCACCAACCACTGACCCACAGCATTACTCTGGCTGGCACAATGCTATGGCTCCCATTTCCCTTATGAGGACACTTCTGAGAAGTCATAGCCCTGATCAAAAGGGGTATTTCAGAAAATATTACATCTGTATTTCAGAAACAGCAGAGAGATAGTTTGTGGGTCAAGCTAGAGATATGTGTATGGAAATGGATCTGAAAGGTGTAGGATCAAGCTTAAAAGAGAGGAAAAGTGGATAAGGCCAAATATATTGAGATGGATCCACTCAGCAGAGATTCTGAATTCAGGATTTACATTTAAGTGGCTGGGAATGGCTCAAATATTTTGAGAGGTAGGATGACAGAAAGATGAACCCAAATGTGGCCTACACTAAATGAAGTGGAAATATTAAGAAATCCTTAGTATATGTAGAGGAAGTTATGAAAGCTTTGAGATTATTGGAATTCTAAAGTATTTATTATGTAGGATCCGTTCATCCAAACCAAAGGGTTCCATAACACATGCCTCTCACCATAGCTGTGACAAATAAACTCATGAGTGTAGCCCAGCATCCTAGAAGAGCTTTGTGGGGGTTCTTCCTACACATACAAAATTACATCAGGAGTTACTACCGCTGAACTAGATGCTAAATACAGTCAGAATAACTTGAACCTAGAAAGACAGGTGCCAAATGATTTCACTTAATCACCAAAAATAAGCACAGCATGATTCCCCTAATGGACATTAATGAAACAGTCTGACTCACAGAGATCTTTGCATTGACTCATTGGTTATGGTTCGTAGAACCAATGTATATAAGAGGTCTACTAAAGTCTTACTTGATCTGGAAAAGGAGAAAATTCCAGGCCTTGTGAATATAAACCTGACTTACATAATATAAATCACTCAGACATCAAGGATAATCACGGATCCTTAATCATTCCCAGACTTGAGCCAGTTCCGTGACCCAGAGCCCCTTGAATGACCAGAGAGATAGATTCTCACGAAGAAACCCTAGCACACTGCCAAGAACATACACTGAGACCTTCCCCCCACCCCAGGCACCCCCAGAGGGACCTGCACTCATTCACTATGGTGGCTGAGGAGTGGATAAAGGGATAGAATAAATCTTTGCAGAGATTTATGGTTATTGGCTGAAGTGACAATACTTCCTGGAGACCCAAAGTCTCCCTGGATCACCAGCAGAGGAGGAACTTAATAGGGTCGGATGGTCAATAAAAATCTCGTCTCAGGTCCACGGTTTCCTCTGAGAAATCCACTGTCATTTAAGAGTTGTGGGAATAGGGGTGCCTGGGTGGCTCAGTGGGTTAAGCCTCTGCCTTCAGCTCAGACCCTGATATCAGGCTCCTGGGATAGAGCCCCGCATCGGGCTCTCTTCTTAGCAGGGAGCCTGCCTCCACCTCTCCATCTGCCTGCCTCTCTGCCTACTTGTGATCTCTGTCAAATAAATAAATAAGATCTTTAAAAAAGAAAGAATTGTGGGAATATATTGTTTAACTCTGCCTGTTTTCAAGATATTTCATTTTCATTTTTACAAATTGGATTATAACTGATCTGAATATAAACATTCTTGAGTCCATACTGCTTAGAACTCTCTTAGCTTTTTGAATCTAGAAGTTTGTATTTCACCAAATCTGAGACATTTTCACTTATCATTACTTCAAAACTTACATAAGATTTCACAGGCCAAATCGATGCTGACTTCCCCTTCCTGCTCTGTTTTCCTGGTAACAAAACTATGAATGAGAGGCGAGCCATAGCTGATGGGGCTCCCAGCCATGTCAGGGAGCGCTACTCATCCGTATTCCCAGCCTCTGCTTCCTACCTCCCACTCCTGTCCGTGGGGGACAATTTCACCATGTGTTTCTCAACTTGAAATTACTTTCTGCAGAAGAAATTACTTTCTGCAGAATTAACTTTCAATTTCAATTCCTCAACTCATCTAACTTTTCTGAGGGAAGCACAAAATAGCACTTGTTCGAGAACCCAAATGCCAGGCTCTCTGTGATGGCAATGTTGTGTGTCAACTTGACGGCTGGACGGATGACCAGATAGCTGGTAAAACTCAATTTGTCCATGAGGGTATTTCTTCAAGAGATTAGCATGTGCTCAGTAGACGGAGTAGGGATGCGCTCTCGCCCATCCACCAGGGGCCCTAATGGAACAAAAAGGCAAAGGAAGGGTGCCTTCTTTCTCTCTTCATGAGCTAGCAAGTCCATCTTCTCTGGCCCTCTGACCTGGGAGCTCCTGCTTCTCGGGCCCTCAGACTTGGCTATTTAAATAAGGAGCCCTTGGTTCTCAGGCCTTGGGACTCACAGTGAGCTATCCCACCGGCTTCCTGGTGTCCAGCTGCGCGCAGCAGAATGTGGGACGTCCCTGCCACCATAACGGAGGGAGCCAACTCCTATCGCTTCAGAGAGACACAGATGTGTAGATACAGATGCTTCCTATGGATCCTGTTTCTCTGGAGGACCCCGACTAACCCACGTGACGAACCAAGTTTTGTCGCCAATCACACGTCTCCGTGTTCATCTGGATACTTGCTATTTTTACTGCTCAATAATCTCTTCTTCATAATTAACTTTAAAATGCTATTCTCATTTTCATTTCCGAGCTCTCCCATCCCTTCCTTTTGGGTCAATTACCACTGACCAGTTCAGGGAGTGTTTTTTTTGTCCTGTTCTCTATGACAGAAAAAGATGTCATCGGCAAGTTATGGGACTAAGATAAATAGCGTAGTCTGGCTTTAAGCACGCACAGTTAGATCAGGAAGTTAAGCTCCTATACATATTACAATATGATATAATAACCTAAATAAGTTATTTAAAACCGTGTTGACACAAAACCAAAGGGAAGTTTCGTAGAGAAGTAAAAAACTCAAATGCCTACAAGGACAATCAAACAGATATGGCACAGGCATTCTTTTTTTTTTTTTTAAGATTTTATTTATTTATTTGACAGAGAGAGAGATCACAAGTAAGCAGAGCAGCAGGCAGAGAGAGAGGGGGAAGCAGGCTCCCCGCTGAGAAGAGAGCCCGATGCTCCATGCTCGATCCCAGGACCCTGAGATCATGACCCGAGCCGAAGGCAGAGGCTCAACAAACTTAGCCACCCAGGCGCCCCTGGTACAGGCATTCTTAAAAATGAGATGGAAAATGTGTATATCAATTCAAAGACTTTGCATTATAAAAGATGTGAAATCAGTAAAAGAGCATCCAGTGTTTTTCCAAAACAGTTTGAGGACATATCTTATGGCCGGAATGATGAATTCTACCCAAATACATATTTGGGTTCCAATTTAAGAAAAATATAGGCCAAATTTCCTATTCAAATTACTGTAGAAACTGAATTACTGTGTAGCTCTCTGACAGGACACCAGTATGAGGCTGGGATACTGGCAATGTCAGGGCACTAACAAATGTGTCTCGAAACAAGCCGCACGTTATTTTCAAAATTAATTTTTATTCATTTTTTAAAAGCTATATTCAAAGATTTTAATGACTCCGAAAATACAGAAAGATGCACAAGGAACAGTGTTGGGGGGGAGGGATGGCATTCTCTCAGATTACTTTTTGCAAATGGTCAAGTAAACTATTTAAAAGACACGCTTTACACTCCTCCCATACTTAACGCCCATTCCGGATAGAACCCCTACCAGCTGGGCCAAGTCTGTGCGTCCCTCTCAGCCTGTTTTCTCCTCAAAGAAATGAGAAGAGTGCTTCCTGCTAGGGAAGACGATGATAAAGGGAAAGTGGGCGGCCTCTGGGTACTCACAAGCTGGCGATTCAAAAGTAGGGATTTGCCAACAGCCCCTGTCACTTTAATCCTCAGGGCTACTAACAGTGCCCCATCCAGCTGGCATGTGGTGGGGGAAGTTGGCTTACATGGATGGTGTTAATATCAGGATCCGGACGCTTAAGGACAGATGCAGGAGAAACCTTCCAATTACACACGTGCACTTGGGGGATTTGGAACACGCTGGGGAAGACAAAGCTGGCTCGTTTGCAAGACACAGGAATGCACCAAATGAGGGCTACAGATTTTATCACTGTGAGTGATGCTGACCCAGGCATAATGCAGGGGCCACAGAGGCTGAAGAGGCAGAGCTGCTCCTGGGAACCAGAAACACTCTGACCCTTCTCGATTTCCGGATAAAGAATGTGGGTCCTTTCTCTGAGAGGCCACCCCAGAGCTCTCCCATGGGACCACATCCTGAACTCAGGACACAGTGCTCCCCCATGTCTGGAGGCACATTTGGGGCACTAGTCCCCATCATCTCTCTGCCCCGGGGACATACCTTTGCAAGCTCAGGAGGCCAGAGGCTCAGGCTCACAGACCCGCTATCGAACTGCCTTCCTTAGTCAAAGAGAGAAGCAAGTTCCTGCATCTGAGGGAAAGTTCCTCTGGCACAGGGAGTGAGACTAGGATAGGTCAGGTGTGCTCACCTGCTCCCAGCCGTGCAGCCCAGCCCTTTGTCGCTCCTTCTGGCAGGTGAACCCCACACCTCAAGCCATATTTGTACCCTCTGGATGTGATGGGCTCTTGGTTAACAGGCACTGAAAGCAAGACTTCACTTTGCAAAGTTGTCAGCCTGTCAGGGAGGAGAAAACCCTCGGCAGGATCTCTCAGTCCCTGAAGTACAGCTTTCCCTGTCCCTCCACAATTCCAGCAAGTGTTTGGCTCAGAAGTGTTGTCAGTCTTAATTAGGTTTAATTATATTCCTAGGAAGGATGTGCGGAGGGGAAATGAGCGATTAGCGAGGCTTCTGGACCCAGCCTTTCCCGTTTTTCTGATCCTCCTCACTTTCCCTAAGTCCCAAGGCTGTGAATCCGAATGGGGACCTGCTCCCAGACACATGGAAGTCACTTTCCTTTCTTTCTCGAGGTTTTCTTTATGTGCGGGGATATAGCAAAGGGGATGGCTGGAGATTCTGTTTTCTGAGCACATCACAAGCGTGGATCCGGAGAAGACAAGATCCACCACGATCCTCCTGGGCACGTGGGGTTTTGGTGGGGACATGGTTTTCCTCCTACCCTCTGAGTTCCAAGCTGGGAACTCTCTGATTCAAGACAGACGGACAAGGGAATATCAGGCAAGCATTTATTATCCCTTATTCCTCATGTACACATAGACGATTCCCAGAGAAAACTGAGCCATTCTCTGAGGGGGCTTGGAACTTGGGCTACACACCATTGTACTGGAGCAAGGGCACTGGGGGTGTTGGCCTTTTAGGAGAAGGTAAATGATTTTTAAGAAAGACAAATGGGCCTTAGATGCATAATTGGGAGGTATGATAGTTTGTGATCAAGTTTGCCTGGGTATGGTGTCCATTTCCTCTCTCCTCTCCCGTGACGAGAGCTAGTCTTCCCTGGTTGATGAAACTCCCAGGGAGATAATTTATGACAATTGAGCTCCTTTAGAAGAATCTGTCCTTAAGCCGATTGGGGAGGGAGGTTTGAGGACCACTCCTTGCTTTCCTATTTTCCAAGTGCCCACAGCTCAACAGACTTAATATACCCACGTGGCATATTTTGGGGTAGCGTATTCTGCTGACTTCAGGGCTTAGAGATCTTTCCTGCAAGCAGTTGGTTTTTCTCTCTGTTTTTGTGTTTTTAAAAGATTTTATCTTTGATTTGAGAGAGAGGGAGCACAAGCCTGGGTAGGGGCAGAGAGAGAGGCAGAGGGAGAAGCAGGCTCCCCGCTGAGCAGGGAGCCCAGACAGGGATCATGACCCCAGCAGAAGGCAGAAGCCTAACAGACTCAGACACCCAGGGGCCTGCAAGGGATTGTTTTATTCCTTGTCTATTAAAGGCAAATGGAACTGGAAAACTGGAAGGACTCCTCTTTTTGTTGTCACAGATCAGAAGCTTTGCCCTACAAAACTTCATTAACCCCAACTTCTATTATCTAGACTAACTTTCTACCCCAAGAATGAACTTTCCCATCCCTGATGCAAAGGAATCGAAATAAAAATGAGCAAAGGGTTGAGCTTAGAGGTGAGATTAGAATTCTTTCTCATGAAATCATAGCAGCAATGTGTGAGTCTGAAAAGGCAAGATTTCCCCTCGTGTTCTGGGGGAGGTATCCTTATTACTGTCAAAAATTCTTTACTTGAGCAAAAATTAATCAGCCTCCTCAAACTTCTCCTAGACTGCTCTGTGTGCTCTCGTGCAAGATCTAGTTTAAGCAAGAACCCTGCCAAGTCAGCCTGACTCAAATCCCCACCTCCAATCTGTTCAGGTTCCTGGTCCCCTGTCACCTCCCAGGTGATATCCAAGCATCCTGGCCTGTCCTCAGTAAGAATCCTGATGGGTCAAGTAAAGACAGAAATCCTAACCCGTGATGTTTTCTGGTAGTAATTTTTAATTCTGCTCTGAGCCCCCTTGTGCCACTTGGCTCTAAGTTTCCACTTGCCCCTGCTGTGACCTGAATGGAGCCCAGTGTCTCCCTCCATCACTGTAAAATCCCATTCCAGCGTTTCCCTCTGCTCTCCACAGTGGTCCTGAATGAAGTCTGCCTTACCGCCTTGAACAAGTGCCACTGAATATTGTCTTCTTTAGCATTACCTACAACTGTACTGGCAACCTGCTAAAAGTACTTGTATAAGGCATGAAAAAAATCCCTTTGAGGTGAGTACTGTTTTCATCCCCACTTTTGAATGAGGACCTGCATGCAAGGAGGATAGGCCTGAGTTGTCCAATGAGACTTCTAAAGGCAAAAGATAAAATCAGTAGATTCCCTGGTGCAAAAGAGAGATGTCTCACACTCCCTTTCCTTGGAGTGTTTTCTTTAAAAACAAACAAACAGGGGCGCCTGGTTGGCTCAGTGGGTTAAGCCGCTGCCTTTGGCTCAGGTCATGATCCCAGGGTCCTGGGATGGAGCCCCACATCAGGCTCTCTGCTCAGCAGGGAGCCTGCTTCCCTCTCACTCTCTCTCCCTGCCTCTTCGCCTACTTGTGATCTCTCTCTATCAAATAAATAAATAAAATCTTAAAAAAAATAAAAACAAACAAAAAATTTGAAAATTTTTTCTCAGCCCCTTTGAGATGTAACTAATTTTTTTTTAATATAAATAAGGTTCTTACCCATTTTGCAACCCAAGAGTATTTTTTTCAGGGAACTGTGAGCCACTTTTTGCTACATAATTCTGAAAGTAGATGGGGTCCCTGACTCCCAGTTTCTATGGGAGATTAGGAACCCCACTTCCAGGAGGACCTGATTCCCAAATGATAAAGCTAAGTCCTATCATGAAGATCGAGAAACTTCTTATCTTTGGATAAGTTCATTTACACGGTGTCACCCAAACCAGATGAATGTAGGATGCACTCACTGTGTGTGACAAATGGTGCTGTGAGGACTTCTGACTTAGGGCAAACTATCATTATCCTGAGAACATGTATGTAATGTGTTGTATCTGCTTGGCTGTATCAAAAAAATTAGCTTTTTTTTTTTCCTGTTCTTGCAATCTCTTTAGTAGTTTGGCTATGATGCACATCACATTAAAGTTGAATATTTTTAGATAATAAGTGTCTTCCTTCCCTTTTACTTTTATAGTTAAGTCTCGTAGATTGGCAGGAGATTTTGTTTCTAATTCTTTTTCTCCAATGCTCATAAGTAGTAAGTAAATGGTTGAATGGAGCATGAACCCAGAGACTCCGACACAAGAGTACATGCTCCTCACTCCCAACCAGGGCTCCCTTCCCCTGTTTGATATGTGTTCTTCTGGTCAGTCTCTCTTTCAGTGTGTTCCCCCTCAGCGCCACTCCCATGTCCCCTAGGCTCTGCCCATACCTCTCTGCATCTAGATGTGTGTCCCTCCACCTCTCCTTCCACGGGGAGTCATGCCATTGGTCGCAGGTCTGGGGTTTCACATATATTCCACGGGTTCCCGGTGAAGTGGAGGGAAAGTATTTCCTCTACCCTTCAAATTCTTCCAGGTCATGATCTCAGGGTCCTGGGATGGAGCCCCTTGCTCAATGGGGAGTCTGCTTCTCCCTCTCCCTCTGCCCCTTCCCCTTCGGATAAGCTTACTAGTCTATACACACACTCTGGAATATTAATCCAAATTGCACTGCAACCTAAGAATGATTTGAGGAAGATATGTGCACCCTTATGTTTATTGTAGCCGTATTTACAAAAACCAGGATATGGAAGCAACCTAAGTGAAGGATGGATAAAGAAGGTGAATGGTATGTGTAAATATTACTGATCCATAAAAAAGAATGAAATCTTGGCATTTGTGACAACATGGATGGTCTTCTAGAGGGTATTTTGCTAGGTGATATATATCAGACAGAGAAAGACAAATACCATGTGAGTTCACGTATAAGTAGAACCTAAAAGACAAAACAAATGATCAAACACACAAAAACCAGAAACAGGTCCAGAAATACAGAGAAGAAACTACTGGATGCCAGAGGGGAGCTGGATGGGAAGTTAGGCAAAACATGTCAAGGGGAGTGGGAGATACAGGCTTCCAGGTATAAAATGAGTAAGTCATGGAAATAAAAGGCAAAGCATAGGAAATACACTTGATGGTGTTATAACAGTGTTTTACAGAAACAGATGGTAGACACTGATGGTGAGCCCAGGATATGATATGGCGTTGTCAAATTACTATGTTTACACCTGAAACTAATGTAACAGCCAACTACACTTCATTTTTTTAAAATTTCATTTTATTTACATTCAGTTAATGAAGGTATAGTATATTATTCCTTTTTGAGGTAGAGTTCAGTGATTCACCCATTGACATATACTTCAATTTTTAAAAAAGTAGAATTTGGAGAGAATTGACATTTTAAACATAATGAGTTTTTCTTTCCATGAACATGGGATTCTTATACATTTATTTAGCTTTAATGTACACCAATGTTTTATAGTTTTCAATGGAGAAAGCATAAGTAACTTGTTTATTTTTTTTCTTATAGATTTGATTTTTAAGTTTTTAGTAAAATTTTCCATTATTTATTGTGAATATGTAGAAGGCAATTAGTTTTAAATTGACCTTCCATCTACTGAACTTGCTAGTTTTATTTCTTTTTCACTCTTTCAAGTTTTCTGCACACACAATGTTATTAATGATGACTAAAAAAATATTTTATTTCATTCCATTTTCTTTTCTTTCTTTCTTTTTTTACTTTCTCATAATGGCTAGAATCTCCAGAAAAATGCTGAGTAGAAATGATGATGATAAACGTCTGTCTCACTTCTAACCTCAGAGATAAGCATTTAAAAATTGGCGCCTGGGTGGCTCAGTGGGTTAAGCCGCTGCCTTCGGCTCAGGTCATGATCTCAGGGTCCTGGGATCGAGCCCCGCATCGGGCTCTCTGCTCAGCGGGGAGCCTGCTTCCTCCTCTCTCTCTGCCTGCCTCTCTGCCTGCTTGTGATCTCTCTGTCAAATAAATTTAAAAAAAAAAAAAATCTTTGAGAAAAAAAAAAAAAAATTTCCGCATTGGGAGCTGCGCAGGGAGGTGGAAGAAGTTTCTGGGATGCAACCGGCGGCGGGCGCTGTTGTGGGAGGAGTGCTGGCGGTGGCGATCGTGCCCGCCGTGCTGGGCGCCGCGGGCTTCCCCGGGGCCGGAATCGCCGCTTCCTCGCTAGCAGCCAAGATGATGTCCGCTGCCGCCGTCGCCAACGGGGGTGGGGTGGCCGCCGGCAGCCTTGTGGCGACGCTGCAGTCCGTGGGGGCACTGGACTCTCCACGTCATCCAACATCCTCCTGGGCTCTGTGGGGTCAGCTTTTGGAGCCTGGCTTGCAGGTTCAAAAAAGGGACCTCCTTCCTCTCCCCCAGCAGAAGAAGAGAAAGAGGCTGAAGAGAAAGAGCCAAAAGAAAATGAATCCCAAGTTGAACTTCCCAAACCCCCCATCGGGTCAGAGAAGCAGGAGAAATAAAGATCATCTGCAAACACACACACACACACACACACACACACACACACACACATTCTGCATTGAATATGATGTTAACAGTGATTTTCCTGTAGTTAATCTCTATCGTATGAAGAAACTTATCTTCTATTATAATTTTCCTGGGAAATTTTATTTATATATTTTTAAAAGATTTTATTTATTTGACACAGAGAGAGGGATCACAAGGCGGAGAAGCAGGCAGAGAGAAAGGGGGAAGCAGGCTCCCCACTGAGCAGAGAGCCTGATGCGGGACTCCATCCCAGGACCCTGAGATCATTACCTGAGCCCCTGAGATCGTGATCTGAGCCAAAAGCAGAGGCTAAACCCACTGAGCCACCCAGGTGCCCCTTTATTTATATTTTTAATGACTAGGTGTTGGTTTTTGTCGAGCGTGTTTAGGGCTCTATTAAAATGAATGTATGTACTTTCTCCTTTCATTGTCTCTATGAGATTCATTATATTCCTTGATTTATTGAATAGTAAGCCCTTCTGGCATTTCTGGAATAAATGTTATCCTTTTTATATATTGTTGTGCTCCATTTGCTAATATTTTCTTTATAATTGTTGCATCTACATTCATGAGCAATGTTAGCCTGTGATTTTCTTATCTTGCAATGTTCTTTTTCCGATTTTGGTATCAAGGTTATGCTAGTCTCTTGAAGTGGGTTTGGAGGTGTTCCAGGGATTTTGCTCATGGCCAAATTTAGCTCCAGAACTCACTTGTTCAACTCTCCTTAGTATGGAAGCTGGTCTAGGATGCTTTCACCCAACTTGTACTATCTGTCCTTCACTCAGGATCACACAGCTGGCTCTTCACCTTTCCTGGCTCCCTCCCTATTTTCTTGAAGGCATTTGCCCTCACCACATCTCTGCACATTTCATTGCGTCTTGCTGTTTGCTTCTCGGAAGACCCAGATTAGCCTACTAGTTCTACAGTACACTTCTAATTTATGCTGGACAGAATTTGTGCTGGGCAAAAAAAATAATGCTATGTGATGTACCTTTAGCTACAAATCGAATCAATAAAAAAAGTTTTCCCAATTTCTCAGTGAGCACTCCAGCCGTGAGTCAGGAGGGCATCCCTGCTGATCGTCAGAAAGGAGCTGAGACCAGGGTAACAAAATGTCAGAGATAATGTAATATTTAACATGGTGGGGATGCCTGGGTGGCTCAGTCAGTTAAGCGTCTACCTTCAGCTGAGGTCACGAACCCAGAGTCCTGGGATCGAGTCCTACATCAGGTTCCCTGCTCAGCAGGGAGCCTGCTTCTCCCTCTGCCTCTGCCTGCTGCTCTCACTGCTTGTGCCCCCTCTCTCTCTCTCTCTGACAAATAGATAAAATCTTTTAAAAAAATATTTAATATGGTGTAATTATTTGTCAAGAAGGAGCCTATGCAGAAGGAGAAAATGAAATGTGCCCAGTAAAAGAGGAAAAAAACAGGTCATGACCATGAGAGCAGTCTGAGTTGCTCTGATCTTGGGGCTGGAGTTTCTTTGAAATCTGGAACTCTGAAGGGAGAGCACACTCTGGTGATGTTTATATAGACAAAGAGCCATGGACCCATGAGGTTCTGAAAGATGACATCATGCAGATATCGCCAAATGGATAACGATAAGGTCCACAGGGTTCCCCTCCACCCCTTCCCAGGTCTCATGAGCAAAGTATATCCATGTCCCACCAATAGAAAGAGGTTCCCCCCAACTCCAGGTCCAAGAAGTGAAAGCAAGATTATTCCCTGGGTGATCTTACTCCAAATCATGTTCCGACGTCATGCACGGAGCTAGGAACAACTTTTGAGAGACACAAATAAGTAAAGATGACATAATTTAGGTCCATGGTTTTTCTGTGTCTACTCCAGGGAAAAAAACACTTTCAGTTCTGAAGTTTGTAAGTATACATGGTTCTCTCACTCGTAAGTCTCTGATCTCATTCTTTGTTCTTTCTTCTTTTCTCCTGTTTCAGCTGATATGGCCATGGTGAGAACTACAGTGTAAACATTCGGCCCAGACATCTCTCATATATTCCGCACTAGGACATCCACCTGCCGATCAAAGAGGTCCTTCTACCCTATATGTGTACCCCTCATGTATACATTTCACGTGACAACATTCTTCCCAAACAACAGCTGGGCAAAAGGCAACATCACTCCGTCAGTTTCTAAGCTATCATGCTGAACGTCATTTTAGAGGCTCCTCCCTCACTGCTCAGACCCAGTAAATGATCTCACTGTAGAGGGCTGTGCTGGCGCTCCCTCTCGGTCCACTCTACCAGCCTGTATACTCCTCGCCTTCAGAGACCGTGAACACTGGGCTGACAGAGTTGTAGTTTCTCCAAAGAACTGTACTGGGCTAAAGGAGGTTAGTTTCGGGAGGCAGGCTATGCGGCTTACTCCTCTCCCTACAAGGGCAATAGGAAAGCCCAGACCCCTTGCCTTCAGAGGGTGCTGACTCTGGTAACATTTGTGCTTCCGACTTTCTACCTAGGTGGGGTCAAATGGGAGCAGATTTTTTTCTCCTGCTTATGCTGTTTCCACGCTCCCCCAGCAAACCATCAGAGGAAGAGCTCCGGCTGCATAGGATCCAACCAAAGACACACATCTTACCGATGCACCCTCTTCCCTGTTGTCAAATTTAGTGACTTTCTTCATCAGAAATGTCCCGCCCTGAAGGCCAAGTTCCTCAATAGCTCAGACTGTGATTTATAAAATCACTTTATAAATGGTATCACTCTTTCCATTTATCTTCTTTCTATATTATAGTCAAGATGAGCTTCTGACACACAAATTTCTTCCTTTTGCTTCACTGCCTACAAACCCTAAATGGCTTCCCATGTCAACCCTCTGTCTAAACATGTTTGTCCTTCCCAATTTGGCCTCTTCTCCTTCTTACCAAATTTGTTTCTGAATGACCTTCACTCCCCGGCCCAGAGATGTGCACGAACTCCAGATGCTAAGATGATCTTGTGCTCTGCCATCCCCCTTCCCACAGCAGGCTGCCTGGTGACTTTCCCTGAACTCCCTGGGCCCTGTTGCCACGTCTGCTTACCTGTTTCCTTCCTTCCCTCCATGGTGGAGCCCTTGAGTGGAGGTGCTCCTCTGCACCCAGGATCTCCGTTTCCCAACACAGTGCGGCTAGGAAATGCCCACCGAACTGTTTATGGAAACGTTATGGAATGACACCTATGGTTATGGTCGTAAAACTGCCTGTTACCGAGAGAAGAGTTTGTGAGGCAATTTGGAGAGAAATTTGAGTTGATTTGTGGTCGCTTACAAATGTCAAACTGAATGAGTTGGAGAAGCCAACCCACCTAGAATGACTTCAGTGTTTCTCCAGATGTGTCAAAGCTACACACTTAGATGTGATCTGCAGGATATTGGAAAGAGAGTTTATATATATTTTAGTAACTTTTCAAAGCCTCTTGCTTCCATCATTTAAGGGAGAACAGAATGCAGGCTGGAATCAATGCATATTCCAGAGGCTTGTGCAGGATCCTTGAAGGGGGAAAATAGCAGTATTTAATACCTACTTTCCTATAATCCAATATTCATAGGCAGTAAAGATTAATAGTTTGATCTATGGACTCTGGAATTAATTTTCCTGCGTTTGATGTCTACTTCCATTAATTGCTAGCTTTCAGACCTTAGGAAAGTGATTTACTTACTTGTTACTTTCTCAGCAATAAAACAATGGTAGTAAAATTAAATTATTTAAAATTTGTGAAGCATTATATAAACGTTTGATGTTTGAAAGAGTAAAATCTCAGGGCGCCTGGGTGGCTCAGTGGGTTAAAACCTCTACCTTCGGCTCTGGTCATGATCTCAGGGTCCTGGGATGGAGCCTCACTCTGCTCAGCAGGGAGCCTGCTTCCCTCTCACTCTCTGCCTGCCTCTCTGCCTACTTGTGATCTCTCTCTCTCTGTCAAATAAATAAATAAAATCTTTAAAAAATACATTAAAAAAAAGAAAGAGTAAAAGCTCTCCCAGACTGAAAGAGTGAAAATCAGCTCATGCTGAAAAAGAAAAAAAAAAAAATCCACGTTTATCAGGCTAAGAGAATATACACAGATAAAACAGGCTGTAAAGTGAACAGGTAGCACCCTTTCCTCCAAGGTCATGAAGCAGCTAAAAACACTGTAAATGCCCCCCTTGAAATGACTACTACTTTCATACCATGATGCCCCAAACCAGTTTTGATATATCTGTTACTGGGAATACCCAATTGCTAAACCACCTTAGACTCATGATTGCACTCAGTTCTTACTTAATTTAATTCCCCTAATTACTAATCCCATCACAGAAACATTAGTCAAAAAAAAAAAAAGAAAGAAAGAAAGAAAGAAACAAGATGGGATCAGGAGGGAGACAAACCATAAGAGACTCTTAATCTCACAAAACAAACTGAGGGTTGCTGGGGGGAGGGGGTAAGGAGAGGTTGGTTGGGTGATGGATATTGGGGAGGGTATGGGCTATGGTGAGCGCTGTGAAGTGTGTAAACCTAGTGATTCACAGAGCTGTACCCCTGGGGCTAACAATACATTATATGTTAATTTTAAAAAAAGAAATTAAAAAAAACAAAAAACCATTAACCAGTCCTGCTTCCCTGAGCCCCTACTCAGAATCCTTTAGCAGAAACCCGAATATTAGAAAAGATGCTTCATATCTTTCACTTATAGGAGAGACCATTATACGGCTCCTCTGGAATGTTCTTCCTCTATTTCTCAACTGACAAATTGACTTCTTTAGCCTATAACTTTGTTTCTAGAGATCTGATGGTTCCTGGATAAAGCTGCTCCAGCGTTAATGTGTTGTTATAGGAGGATGTACGGATATCCTTGGATTTGTGTTCAACGTCCCCTTGATCTCTATTTTTCCCATATTTGTGTTTCTCATTTCTTCTTCTTTGTCTTTTTTTATTAGATTTTTGGTTTTGTTGATTCCCCCCTTTATTTTACTTTTCTTCTCCTCCATTCAGCCATGTGGTATACATGTTTTCAGTTCTTTGTGGGCTCATTTTGGATAATTTCATTGGGCATGGTTGACTTTACAGAGCCTAAAGTCAAGCTGTTTCATAACCTTCTCCAAGAACTATAGCACTTTAACACACTTTATATCTAATTGCTTCTGCCTCTTAAACTATTCTGAGCCAGTATTTTAATTCCTACCTTTTTTTTTTTTTTTTTTTTATAATTTTTTTATTTTTTTTCAGCATAACAGTATTCATTATTTTTGCACCACACCCAGTGCTCCATGCAATCCGTGCCCTCTACAATACCCACCACCTGGTGCCTCCAACCTCCCACCCCCCCACCCCTTCAAAATTCTCAGATCGTTTTTCAGAGTCCATAGTCTCTCATGGTTCACCTCCCCTTCCAATTTCCCTCAACTCCCTTCTCCTCTCCATCTCCCCTTGTCCTCCATGCTATTTGTTATGCTCCACAAATAAGTGAAACCATATGATAATTGACTCTCTCTGCTTGACTTATTTCACTCAGCATAATCTCTTCCAGTCCCGTCCATGTTGCTACAAAACTTGGGGATTCATCCTTTCTTTCTTTTTTTTTTTTTTTTTTTCTTTTTTTTTTTTTTTTTACAGCTTTATAAACATATATTTTTATCCCCAGGGGTACAGGTCTGCGAATCGCCAGGTTTACACACTTCACAACACTCACCATAGCACATACCCTCCCCAATATCCATAACCGCACCCCCTCTCCCAACCCCCTCCCCCCATCAACCCTCAGTTTGTTTTGTGAGATTAAGAGTCACTTATGGTTTGTCTCCCTCCCAATCCCATCTTGTTTCATTTACTCTTCTCCTACCCCCTCGACCCCCCATGTTGCATCTCCTCTCCCTCATATCAGGGAGATCATATGATAGTTGTCTTTCTCCGATTGACTTATTTCGCTAAGCATGATACCCTCTAGTTCCATCCACGTCGTCGCAAATGGCAAGATTTCATTTCTTTTGATGGCTGCGTAGTATTCCA
Source organism: Lutra lutra (assembly GCF_902655055.1). Classification (NCBI taxonomy): domain Eukaryota; kingdom Metazoa; phylum Chordata; class Mammalia; order Carnivora; family Mustelidae; genus Lutra; species Lutra lutra. The sequence continues at coordinate 2,552,243 of NC_062283.1, read as the reverse complement.
TTGTGTATATATACCACATCTTCTTTATCCATTCGTCTGTAGATGGACATCTAGGTTCTTTCCATAGTTTGGCTATTGTAGACATTGCTGCTATAAACATTCGGGTACATGTGCCCCTTCGGATCACTATGTTTGTATCTTTAGGGTAAATACCCAGCAGTGCAATTGCAGGGTCATAATTCCTACCTTTTTAATAAACAAAGGAGACATCATTTGTCATCATCACTACCCTCTTATACTGGCAATGTTCGCTTATGTTTATCTATTTACCAGTTTTTTTTTTCTCCTACAGTATAACTCTCCTAGATATATATATATATATATAGATATATAGATATATATATATTTTTTTGGTAATTCTCAAAGAGTGAACTTGAAACATTCCTTAGTAAAGTGTGTCAGTTGTGACATTGCTCTGTTTTACTTCATCTCCTATGATATTTATTTTATCCTCATTCTTGAAAGATAAATTTACTTTGTATAACCCTCTGGGTTGACAGCATTTTTTCCCCTCAATAGTATCAAAATACATCTCGTCACTTCAGACTTTTATATTTTACTTCTAAGAAATCATTATCAGTCTGTGCATCCTTTCCTCAGAAATCTTTTTTCTGGTTGCTTTAAAATCTTTTACTCTTTTGTATTATGAATTGCACTACAAAGCATCTGATGCGATCACCTTCTATTTAATCTGCTAAGACTGTGTTGTGCTTTCTGTGTCTGTGGGGATCCTATATTCCCTCACTTCTGAAAAATTGTTCTCTCCCATCCCCTTCCTTATTACAATGGTGTTTAGTCTAAGTTCCAAGCCACCTCAGAGAGTGGCTTAGTTTTCTCTGGGAATCTTCTATGTGTACATGAGGAATAAGGGATAATAAATGCTTGCCTGATTTTCCCTTGTCTGTCTGTCTTGAATCACAGAGTTCCCAGCTTGGAACTCAGAGGGTAGGAGGAAAACCATGTCCCACCAAAACCCCACGTGCCCAGGAGGATCGTGGTGGATCTTGTCATCTCCGGATCCACGCTTGTGATGTGCTCAGAAAACAGAATCTCCAGCCATCCCCTTTGCTATATCCCCGCACATAAAGAAAACCTCGAGAAAGAAAGGAAAGTGACTTCCATGTGTCTGGGAGCAGGTCCCCATTCGGATTCACAGCCTTGGGACTTAGGGAAAGTGAGGAGGATCAGAAAAACGGGAAAGGCTGGGTCCAGAAGCCTCGCTAATCGCTCATTTCCCCTCCGCACATCCTTCCTAGGAATATAATTAAACCTAATTAAGACTGACAACACTTCTGAGCCAAACACTTGCTGGAATTGTGGAGGGACAGGGAAAGCTGTACTTCAGGGACTGAGAGATCCTGCCGAGGGTTTTCTCCTCCCTGACAGGCTGACAACTTTGCAAAGTGAAGTCTTGCTTTCAGTGCCTGTTAGCCAAGAGCCCATCACATCCAGAGGGTACAAATATGGCTTGCGGTGTGGGGTTCACCTGCCAGAAGGAGCGACAAAGGGCTGGGCTGCACGGCTGGGAGCAGGTGAGCACACCTGACCTATCCTAGTCTCACTCCCTGTGCCAGAGGAACTTTCCCTCAGATGCAGGAACTTGCTTCTCTCTTTGACTAAGGAAGGCAGTTCGATAGCAGGTCTGTGAGCCTGAGCCTCTGGCCTCCTGAGCTTGCAAAGGTATGTCCCCGGGGCAGAGAGATGATGGGGACTAGTGCCCCAAATGTGCCTCCAGACATGGGGGAGCACTGTGTCCTGAGTTCAGGATGTGGTCCCATGGGAGAGCTCTGGGGTGGCCTCTCAGAGAAAGGACCCACATTCTTTATCCGGAAATCGAGAAGGGTCAGAGTGTTTCTGGTTCCCAGGAGCAGCTCTGCCTCTTCAGCCTCTGTGGCCCCTGCATTATGCCTGGGTCAGCATCACTCACAGTGATAAAATCTGTAGCCCTCATTTGGTGCATTCCTGTGTCTTGCAAACGAGCCAGCTTTGTCTTCCCCAGCGTGTTCCAAATCCCCCAAGTGCACGTGTGTAATTGGAAGGTTTCTCCTGCATCTGTCCTTAAGCGTCCGGATCCTGATATTAACACCATCCATGTAAGCCAACTTCCCCCACCACATGCCAGCTGGATGGGGCACTGTTAGTAGCCATGAGGATTAAAGTGACAGGGGCTGTTGGCAAATCCCTACTTTTGAATCGCCAGCTTGTGAGTACCCAGAGGCCGCCCACTTTCCCTTTATCATCGTCTTCCCTAGCAGGAAGCACTCTTCTCATTTCTTTGTGGAGAAAACAGGCTGAGAGGGACGCACAGACTTGGCCTAGCTGGTAGGTGTTCGATCCAGAATGGGCATCACCCAACTGTCTGAGTGTAAAACATCTTTTAAAATAGTTTACTTGACCATTTGCAAAAAGTAATCTGGGAGAGTGTCATCCCTCCCCACTGTGACACTCTTCCTATTATTCAGTCAGAAAGAAAGAGCTGTGGTTTATTAGGTGATACAGAAAGTGGTCCCAATTTGGATTCAAGCTTTGAAATCTGGGGAAGATGGAATGAAGGCTCGAAAAAGGGGAAACATTTTATATAGAGGAGTATTGAATATAGGCCATTAAATTTTTACAACTTTGGGAGGGTATGGGGCAGAGTGGAAAGGCTTCTCAAGTGTACAGAATCATGTAAATCCTGGAAGTTTAAATCAAACATCCTGGTTTCTTTCATTTGAGGAAAATTGTCAGCAGTTTTATATAAATTCTAGGTGAAAAATGAGATTGTTTAGGTTAATGATGAAAGAGTAGCAAGTTTCTATCCAGGCCTAACAGGTTGTCAATGGGCTTGGATTAGTAACAATGGAGTCAGTTCTGTTGTTAACCAGGTGGGGAAAACTGGAGATGGGTAAAGCTGATTGCTAAATTACCTGAAAACATTGTTTCTCCAGGGTCATTCAGGAGTGGTGAAAGGCCATTACAACCCTTGGTTTTAGTGATTTCTCTTTTCTTACGGAGGATGCCCCTCCCCGCTTTGCTTCCCTTCACCCTTATTAGGGATCCCTAATTCAGAAACTGCCCTCATTTCCTGACAGCTCCCAGTTCCTTGTTAATTGTCTTTTCCTAACCCCCTACCCCCCAGGGAAGTAGTAACACCTCCTGAACCTATCCAGGCTTCCCATAGAGTCTCCTCCGATTCCTCAGTGAGACTCAGACCTCCTATAATGACCCTTGCAGGCAGCAATCCAAGGTCCCTCCAGACCGTTGCCCAGGCTACGCCATGCCAGATCTGAGTTTGTGCAGCCCACACACTGTTTCTGGAGGTCTTAGGCTTTAAAAGATGGGGGTCCTATCTCAAAAGGCAATGCTGTTTTTGATTTGATGTTGAGAACTAGGAAAACCCACTGAAAACCTGTAAGCAATGAACTCACAGAATCATTTTGGGCTTTAAAAGACAAGTTTCGAAATACTAAAGTGTATGCATCAGAGACACAGAAATTGGAATAATCAGGAGGCAAACCAGGAAATTGTCATATTAATTAAACTGCGGTATGTGTTGGATGCTGAACAAAAGAAGGGGTGCAGTGACAGACGAGACAGGCTCAGTTTGGACCTCTGAACGACGTGGAAGCAAGAGGGGTTATTAAGTCTCTGTTGTGGGGTGTGGGGAGGTGGGGATGTTTTGAAGACCCAGACTTTTGTGGAGTTGGCTGATGGTAATATCACACGAGAAAGTAGAAAACACGGGGTGACACAGGTTGGGGGACTTTTAGTTCAATTCCGCACATGCTGAGATTGAACCTATCTGGGATACATAAACTATCGAGCACATAGGTTGTCTTTGCTGGCATGGAGGGAGCCAGAAACCAAAATCTAGATTGCAAATTTAGGTTTTTGTATTCTTGTTCCCGATATTGCATTTGTAGCTACATAGAATAACCTACAAAGAGTGCTCCCAGGGAAAGGAATAGAGTTCTTGACACAAAATTCTGCTCCATTACATGTACCTTGACTGTCCTATATACAGTAGAAAAGCCCTTTGATATGAATTATTCTTTGCAGATATATATCATCATTGCTGTTGCTTTCTTCAAAGGGTGCTTGCCAGATTCAGATATTTCTGCCCATGTGATAAGAAATGGTTGTGAACAATATCAAAGGACCAGGATTTCTCTTTCTCAGTGGACCGGGCATTGTGGGGAACGTCTTTGTTGCTGTGAATTACATATGCATTTTCTTTTGGAACACTAAAAAGAAATCTACACATCTAATTCTCATCCACTTGGCTTTTACAAATATCATAATCCTTTTTTCCAAGGTAATGCTAAAAACAATAGACACTTTTGGCTGGAGAAACTTACTGGATGGCACAGCCTGTAAAATCCTTGTGTATGTGGCGCGGGTGGCCTGGGGTCTCTCAATCTGCACCAGCAGCTTCCTGACTGTGGTCCAGGCCTCCACCATCAGCCCCAGAACCTCCAAGTGTGCCAGCTTCAAGCCAGCATCTACATGGTGTATCCTTCCCTTTTTCCTCCTCTTCTGGGTACTCAATTCCTTGGTCAGCGTGAACTTACTCTATTACATCAAAAATGTCAGAAGGCTAAACAGATCACAAATTGGTGAAAATGCTGGCTACTGTTATTTCCTACCAGCAAGCCAGATGATGAAGTGGATTTTTCTCATTCTCATGGTCCTGAGAGATTTCCTGTTTCTGGGTCTGATGGACTGGGCCAGTGTCCACATGGTACACATTCTCCGTAATCACCACCAGCATGCCTGCTACCTGCAGAAATCCAAGGTTCTCTACCACAACCCCCCTGAGATAAGAGCTGCTCACAGTGTTCTCCTGCTGATGCTTTCTTTTCTTTTCTTTTATTTGATAGATTGTATTATTTTATTATGCTTTAATTCCTTCTTAGAGAATAATTCTTTCCTGTTACATACTCAAGAATTTCTAACTCTTGGCTATGCAATTGTCAGCCCGTTTGTGCTGATTCACAGAGATAGACACGGGGTTGAATGTTTGGCACACTTACTGAAACTAGAAAAATGTCTGTTTTGTCATTGATCCTTTCAGTAAGGAGGTTTGAAATAGCTATTTTGCTGTGCTGTGTTTAAAAATAAAATGGGTACAGGTAACGTGAACATGTAACAAATATGTTAAAGATGGAATGAAACTTGTTCTCATACAAGAAACTGAGGAACTTGGACCCCGAGCTGACACAGGAGACCATGACCAGGGACTCAGCCTTCATGTTTTCCATTCCGACCCCCTCAAGAAGTAGCTTAAATTCTCATGTTGGTAAGATGGTTCCTTCACTGCCAAGACTCCAAGAGTAGGAAGCGACAAAACAATTTGGCCAAGTTTACCAAAATTACGAGCGCATTTACCCTTTGACACAGTAATGCTACTTCTAGGACCTGATCCCATAAATATAATGGTTTATGTGAGAATTCCTGTAGAAACATACTACACATTGCAGAGTTGTTGTTTAAGAAACACCTTAAATACCCAGCCAAAGAGTTTATTTTTCTAGTTATTTGAAAGCATCCCTATATCCATAAATATCCATCCTTCCAAAGGGATTTTATGAAATTTATGAAAGAATGAGCAAGTTCGAAAGTACAGATAGGTTGTGACATCCATGGGAGATTTTATTCAATGAAAGAAAAGCAATTCCAGAGTAATAGTATCAAATGGAATAAAATATAGTTAATTTGATGTTATATACATGAATAATCTCTGGAAAAATAAAAGATAAACTGTAAGAATGGTTTCCTGGTTTGAGAAAAAGCAGGTAAATGGAGGCCTAGTTGGCAGAAGTTCATTTTATATCATTCTGTACATTTTGATTTACTAACCATGTGAATGTATCTTTTTGTTTTTAGTTTTTTTAGATTTTTATTTATTTATTTGAGAGAAAGATAGCAAGAGAGAGAGAGGGCACAGGGGGGAGAGAGAGAAGCAGGTTCCCCCTGAGCAGGGAGCCTAATGTGGAGTTCAATCCCAGGACCCTCCAACAGTGACTGAGCCTTAGGCAGATGCTTAACCAACTGAGCCACTCAGATGCCCCAGTAAATGTATCTTTTTAAATGAATAAATAAACTAAGTTTGAAACCAGTTTATGGTTGTTTTTTTTTTTTTTTTAGACATCATTTGTGAGTGCTCTGGTACCCCCACAATGCAATCAGTGTCTTTATTATCAAAGAACACAAAATAATCTGGCTTTACATTAATTTAAATGAAGAATTAGTTCTTAACTTCTGAAATTAGAATTAATTATAGGCATGTGTGTACAGTGTATGGTTCTGGCAATAGTGTGTCTGATGAAGCCATCTTGAAAAATAGCTGATACTTTCTTATTTATTACCAATGTTTATAGTATAAAATCTTAGAATTGATATAAGTAGACTTTCCCTCCATTTCTAACAATCTCTTTTCAGTTTTGTTTATGCACGAATGTGGGTATTATTCTGTTCTAAACACTGGTAATTACCTACCTCTTTTTGACTTCATTATACCATGTCCACACAGCTTTAATAACCTACTTCCATTAGTATGTTATACTGGAAATTTTTTTAAAGCTTATTTTCCTTATAGTATTGTGGGTGCCCAAGGGCTCCAGAACAGAGAATTTCATAAGCCTGGAGTCTTCTCAGATCTGTGTAGAGCAGAGGAAGCTGAGAATCTTGACCAGCTCTCCAAGGACAAGCCTGTGGGTCCTGAAGGAGTACATCAGAGGTCACAGAGGGAAATGAGCTCGGGCTCACCTCAAGGAGGTGTCAGGGTTGCACGTGTTGCTCTCACCCATTCGCCATTTCTCTTCATTATAAATAAGCCAAAATGCTAAATATATTCACAGGCAGGGCTATGAGGTTTTCAGTGGTTATTGTACTAGGGGATGTGGAAGAGGTGCTACGAAGTTTGTTTCCTGAAGATAGAATCCTTTCCCAAGGAGAGGAATTGGAAAAAGCTGGCAGACAGGAGGTGCAAGGGGTGGGCCAGCCCCTAGAGGACAGTCCTAAAGCTCTGAGATGAGTCTGAGAATATTTTTATGTTATTATTTCCAATTTTCAGTGTGTTTTTAAATTGCTATAACAAAATGCCTTTACCTTTTTTTAAAAGAAGATTTTAGAAAAATATTTTTAGTAAATTATCTTAATATCATAGTTTTTAAACAGAAGGCAATGTAATAGCACAACCTAGTTGACATTTGAGGAGGGAAAAAAATTCCAATCATGTTCCTGAATGGATAAATCTAAAACATCTATCAATCTAAAACCTATATTTGATTGTTATATAAGTATAAAAAATGAAATTTCTGTTATCCTGGAGAATCTGACTTACTCAAGTATCAGTTGTAACATTGTAAACAACAAATTTGGAAACTGGCCAATCTGGAGGATTGCTAAAAAGATTTGACCAATTAATTCTCCTAATTCTGAATAGGTTAAAAATAAAAGCCCTTCAAGGAGTATGCTACATATCAAAAGAATAGATTCGATTGGGTAAAATTGAGGAATAATCTGCAAAGTCTGCTCTAAAAAATTAAATGTCACAAATGCAGGAATACACCCTTAAGGAAGGAAGGGGTGAACAGCAGAGGTCTTATAGTCAGTAAAGATGAAGGTAACCTTCTCCAGCTGACACTCAGGACACTGAACAGATTTTCTCTCTCTCTCTCTTTTTTTTCTCCTCCTTTTTAAAAAAAATTTATTGATATGAGTAATCTGGACACCAAAGTGGGTCTGGAACCCCTGACTCCCAGATCAAGAGCACTGAGCCGGCCAGACGTGCCCTGAACAGATACCTGGGGGGAGCATATCCCCAAATGGAAATGCCAGGAGGAGGCTTTTGAAAATATTAATGCATCTGTCACAGCAAAAGCACACAAGCGACGAAGGTGGGACTTGAACCCACGCGTGCAAAGCACAATGGATTAGCAGTCCATCGCCTTAACCACTCGGCCACTTCGTCTCCACACTCTGCCTTCTCGTGTCTTTTATTCCAGAGTTGACACTCGGGAACTCCTGGCTTAGAACAGAAGGACACGCAGGAGGTGGCTCGGGGACGTCCGGGGAACCTGGGCATAGCCGGCTCCCATACGAATGGACCAAGAAGTGGACTGGAAAACTCGCCATGGGGAAAAGGCGGGATTAGCGCTCCCAGGAGTCAGGACAGGGGTCGAGAGGCGACAGCAGCAGCACCTCGGGGGTCAGGCTCCCCCGCGCGGGCGGCCGGTCCCCTAGGGGCGCGTGCGCGCAGGCGGTGGGCGTGGCCCGGCTGCGCGGGAACCTGGGGGCGGTCGGCACCTGCGCTCCCAGGGCGCCGCCTGAGCCCCCAGCGCGCAGACGCGCTCCCAGAGCCGGTGTCCCAGGAGCCCACCTCAGGGCCCTGGCGACTCGGGACCGGGGATTCGTGGTAACTTAGTCTGGGAGGTTAGACGACGGGTCCGAGCGCGGCCGTGCTGCGTGTCTACTCCGTGTCCTCACCGCCTCGACGCTGCCGGGTGACAGTGCGCAGAGAAGACCCCTTAACTCGTGGGTCTTTTTTCCCGCTGCTCCGCCTCAGAGAAATGGTGACTTCAGTGTCATAATAGTTTCAGATGTACAAGTCCGTGACTCGGCACTTCATACAACCCCCACGTCTCATCCCAAGTGCCCTCCTAAACCCCTGTCCCCTATTGCCCCATCCCCCCACCCACCTCCTCTCTGGTGGCGGTCAGTCAGTGTGTTGTTCTCCAGACTTCAGCGTCTGTTCTTGGTAACCTCCCCCCACCGTCCCCACGCCTTGTTCCTGTGTTTTGTTTCTTAAATTCCACAGGTGAGTGAAATCATACGGTATTTGTCTTTCTCTGACAGACTGATATCGCCCGGCGTTAGACTCTCTAGCTCCATCCGGGTGGTGGCAAATGACAAGATTACTTTTTTTTTTTTTTTTTTTTTGTGGCCGAGTAGTATTCCATTGTGTGTGTGTACACGGCCTTTCTTCCTTATCCGTTCATCAGTGGATGGGACATGGGTGTTCCCATAGTTCGGTAACTGCAAATAAAGCTGCTCTAGACATCAGGGTGCGTGCACCCCTTCGAAGTGATGCTTTTGTCTCCTTCGGGTAAACACCCAGTAGTGCAACTGCTGGGTTGCTCAAGACTAACCTTCGGAAAAGAGAACTGCCCTGTGAAGGTTAGTCTGGAGCAAGTTTTCTCGAGGTGGCAAGGGAGAGGGTATCCCGGGCTGAGGACGGGGCTGAGCAAAGGCAGGGAGGCTCCCGGTCCCAAGAGGAGTGCTGAGGAGTCCCTGAGAGTTCACGCTCCTGAGTCACAGCCCCTCAGGTTCAGTATTTGCGTCCTGGACTAGTCATTGTTATTTTTTTAAGTTGTTTTTTGTTTTTTTTTAATTTAGAGGTTGTTACAAACAGTAAAGTTTGGAAGATCAATTTATAGCACCAAGTTTATTCTTGTGTATGGATAGATCTAATTTTAGTTTTCTCCAGACAGGTATATAATTGATTCAAAAGGCTTTATGAAAACCTTTTTCTCCAGGATTTGAAATACCACTTTGATCTTGGACTAGACTCGTATAGGTAGTTGTAACTGTGAAATTTCCATTCAGCCCACTGTCTGGCTGCCTACTCATGTGCCAGTAACGTACTGTTGATTAGAGATGTTCCGTTGTATGTTTTAACCAGGGGGCCAGTTTCCCTTAAAGGTTTTCTCTTTGGTATTTTCCTTATTAATTTAATGGTAAACTTTTCGAGCTCCATGAGGAAGCTCACTGGATATTTTTATTGGGATCCACTAAATTTGCAAATGGCTCAGGAACTCTTTCCTCCAGTTTCCCTGCTACCATAATAGTACCGTGAATGTCTTGGCTGATGCTCTCAAGAGCATTAACAGAGCCAAGAAGAGGCAAACGCCATGTTCTTATTAGGCCAAGCCCCCGCTGTTTCCAGCTGTGATGATGAAGCATGGTTACATGGCTGAATTTGAAACCACTGTTGACCACAGTGCTGAGAAAATTGTTGTGAACCTCACAGGCAGGTTAAACAAGTATGGAATCATCAACTCTCGATTTGATGTAAAACTGAAAGATCTAGAAAAATAGCAGAATAAACTTCTCCTGTCCCACCAGTTTGGTTCCATTGTCCTGACAACCTCAAGTTGGTATCGTGGACCAGGAAGAAGCAAGATGAAAACCAACAGGAGGGAAACTCCTGGGATTCTTTTTCTAGGGATGTAATGCATACATGCAAATAAAGTGCCTCAATGGACAAATACATTAAAATAAATAACTTGGGGAGAACTCAGTTCTTGATGTTGATGTGACATCCTAATCAAGAAGGAGGGTTGTCTTTCCATTTGTTGAAGACTACTCTATGTCTTTCAGTAGTGTTTTAAGTTTTTGCTAAGAATTTGTTTGTTGTTTTTGTAAGTGAGGTTTCCTAATGCATTGTTCCCCTAATTAGTAATTATTTGGGTATAGAAATGTTACTTTTTAAAAATTTCTTTAAAAGACTTATTGATTGATCTGAGAGAGAGAGCAAGCAAGCAGGGAGAGGGACAGAGGGAGAGAATCCCTCACGCAAAACAGGCACTGAGCTCAGAGCCTGACGTGGGGCTCAATCCCACCACCCATGAGATCATGACCTGAACTGAAACCAAGAGTTGGATGCTCAACCAACTGAGGCACCCACGTGCCCCAGAAATGCTGTTATTTTTACATGTTAATTTTATATTATCTTGCTGAATTGTATTCTGGTTTATTTGAATTAGCTTAATCATTGATTCACTAGGGCAGCATTGCCTAATGGAAATTTCCTTGGCAGAAATATCCTGTGTCCACACTGTCCAGTGTGGTAGCCACCAGCTACCTGTGGCTGTGAAACACTTGAAATGTGTGACTGAGGGAGCTGAATTTTTATTTTATTTATTTTATTTGATGAGTTAATTTAAGTATAAGTAGCCAAGTGTGGCTAGTGGCTTCTGTCTTGCTGTACGTCTAAAGCTTTCCCTGTATACTATATGTCACCTGTAAATATATTTGTCCATCTTCTTTTCCAGTTCTTACACCTATAATTGCTGACTTTAGTCTATCAGGAAAATGTTTCATATGTAGTGAAAATAACAAGCATCCTTGCATTGTTTCTGCCATTAGTGCAAATGCTTTCAGGGTTTCCACATTAAGATCTTGGCCTTAGGATTAAATTATGTATTTTTAAATCATGCTAAGGAATAATTAATTCTTCTATATTTTCTCAAAGGTTTTTCTTAAAAATGGGTGAGGCATTTTCAGCATCAGTGGAAGTAATCATGTAATCATGTGGGGCTTTTTTCCTCCTTAGAACTCTTAATTTGGTGTGATATTAATAGCTCTCCTAATGCTGAATCATTGTTCTATTTCTAGTATAGACCCTGCTTCTTCATGGTAGGTTAATATTGGGTAATGTTTTATTTTCTCAATATTGCTAACATCTTATTTCGGATTTTGCATTGGTTTTCAGAACATGTTGATCTGAAATTTTCTTTTTGTGCATATGCTAACTTTATCAGGTTTGGGTATTAATATTATACCTGTTCATTAAGAGAACGTGGAAGTTTTCTCTCATTTCCTACCAACTGAAACAAATTACATAGTATTGGGACTGTTTGTACCCCAACAGTTTTGTAGAATGCCCTAGTGAAACCATCTGAGGTGTTTTGTTTTGCTTTGTTTTGTTTTGTTGATTATGGCATTTTCTTGATTACTTTTCATCTTCTGTAGAAGTTTGGGATTGCATCTTCAAAATGCGTGTTTTTGAAGATTTCCCAGACTTCCTGTGGGTCAAACAGTGTTTGGAAGGAAATATGTTTTTCAGAAACTGTTTGTTTTGCCGTGAGAGGCACCCACAGAATATTTGGTTGATCACATTGCTCCTCTCTGCCTCCTCCTTACACTCTAATCTGAAACTAGAAGATGTAGGTTGAAGTGATGACTGTCCTTTGGCCTTTGTTGCTTGTCTAGTTAAGGTTAGCCATAGGTCAGTGTCTGCCTCTGGTGGAGAAAACTGACTTTTTTCAGAGTATATGCTTCCCAGTGAGGATTGTCCAGTTTTGAAAGTACTGTCACCGGCTTATTACTAAGGGAAATTAGGAAAGTGAGAACACCTGAGTTATGAACTATTCCAATTTAAAATGTATTCAATTGACTATCCAGTGTTTACAGTTGGATCTCTAGCTTATAAAGATATCCAAGCCAAACAATTTATAGTCTCTAAGGCACTTAGGTATCAGTAATAAGTAAATACTTACAATCCATTTCCTTTCTAGACAAGCAAGGTTATATTTCTCTTCTTCATCTATGTACCTACAAATTACAGCAGATCTTAGTCTGAGTAAAAATGTTGCATGAGATTTCCTCCTCAGTCGCTGCCAAACACTGCGCCTCCCTGTGGCTCTCCAAGGCTCCTTTGGGTCACCACTCTCCCCAGCCAGCATGCCCTAATCTGTAGGCCAGTGGGGCGATGCAGCACCTTACATAGATACGGAGAGAGGGACAGTGATCTAGAAACATACACTGTTTCTCCAGCACTGTGTTTGTGCAGTGAGTCTACCAGATGGTGTCTGCTGGTCAGAGTCCAACTAGGAGGCAGAAACTACCCCAGTTCCTTGCACAGGGTGAATTTAATATCGAGAATCACTCCATCATGACAAGGTTATTAACATGGCAACTCTGAGTATAAAAGACAACGTGAAGGTTTAGCAAAGGCAGCAACCCTAGGAAGCAGCTGGTAACCCTAGGCCTAGGGAGCAAAGAAAGAGGCTGGAATGACTGATGCACTAACAGCCGAGAAGCACCACGGAGCTGACACAGAGGGTGAGGGCTGCTGTGACAAGGGGACCCAGGACCCGGGGCTAAACGTCAGATGAGGAGGAGAGAGATGAGGAGGAGAGTGGGAAGCAGCTGCTGCCCCTGCCAGGGCTGGGGAAACTGTAAGGAGGATGCTCTCCCCGCAGGAGGGAGGTGCTGCTCCAGGCTCAGAGGTAGGTTCCCAGCGCCCACCTGCCTCCCCTTGCCCTTTCCCCCAGGTCCCGAGGAGGAGGGCAGCCCTGAGCCTTCTTGGTGTATTGTATCCCGTCCTTTTCCAAAAGCTGAGCTGTCGGGTTCTGCACTCACAGGAGGCTTCCCAGGGCCAATTCACCGGGATAAAAGGACAGCGAAGAACAATCCTTCTTTCCACTCCTGCCGGCAGTGGTCTGCGTGGAGAGCTCCGTGGGTCCTGGATCCCTGCGTCCCTGGGGCCTCATCTCCTTCCGAGGCTCCGCAAGTGCAGGGGAGCCAGGCCTCCAGCATGTTTGGTCCTGGAGGCCCGGGAGTTTGGGAGTTCTGAGGGAGGTTGGTTGTCTCCAGTCTCAGCCACCAGGGGAGGCCAGCAGGTCGCAGCCCTCTGATCCATCACCGCAGTTCAGGTCCTCCTCTTGGCCTGCGTTCAGGTGCCTTTTCCTTAACAGTGAAGGAGGGTAGGTATTGTGGCTGGGGACAGGGCTCCTCTCTGCCCTGGTCTCGCTGGTCTCTGTTCCTGGGGCTGTTCCACATATCCCGCACGGCACCCTCCCCACAATGCAAACCTCAGCACTATGACTTATCATCCATCAGGTTCCAGGCAACCAAATTCCTGGATGAGGAGCCCCGAATTCCCTTCCAGATATTTGCAAGTCCAGGGATAAAGGTGTTTTACCCTCAGCAACTGCAATGTGGTCAACCACCTCCTGTGTGATGGGACCTCTTGAGCCCTTGTTGAGTTATAGGCAAAGTCAAGCCCAGTTGAGATGCAGCCCCACCTACACCCCTGAGAACTGCAAGTACCCCCAGTTTAACCCCACTTTGGGAAACCCCCTGGGAGCTCCTGTAGAGTAAAATTAACAGAAAATATTATAATAGGTTCAGGTGTACAACATAAGATTCAACGGTTCTGTACATTACTCAGTGCTGACCACAATTCTGTCATCATCTTCTTGCTGGGGGAGGGTCTTACTTTGGTGTTGATGGTGGCTGACTAATCAGGGTGGTAGTTGCTCAAGGGTGGGGTGGCTCTGGCCATTTCCTAAGATAAGACCACAATGAAGTTTGCCCCATCTTCCTCTCACAAATGCTTTCTCTGTAGCATGTGATGCTGTTTGATAGCATTTTACCCACAATAGAACTTCTTTCACAATTGGAGTCAATCTTTGCAAACCCTGCCATGGCTTTATCAACTAAGTCACTGTAATATTCTCAATCCCTCAATCTCATGTCAACAGTTTTCACAGCATCTTCTTCAGGAGTAGGTTCCTGCTTACTTTCTTTGACTCATCCTTCAGAAGCAAGTCCTTGTCTGTCACAGTTTGGTCATGAGATTGCAGGAACACAGTCACATGCCAAGGCTCCACTTCTAATTCTTCTCTTCTTGCCATTTCCACCACCACTGAAGTCTTGAAGCCATCGAGGTCATCCATTTGTTGGAAATTTCTCCCAAACTTCTGTGAATGTTAGTATTTTGACCTCTTCCCATGAAACTCAAATGTTCTGGGGTGCCTGGGTGGCTCAGAGGGTTAAAGCCTCTGCCTTGGGCTCAGGTCATGATCCCAGGGTCCTGGGATCGAGCCCCGTATCGGGCGGGCTCTCTGGTCAGCAGAGAGCCTGCTTCCTCCTCTCTCTCTGCCTGCCTCTCTGCCTACTTGTGATCTCTGTCTGTCCAATAAATAAATAAATAAAATCTTTTAAAAAAAAAAAAAAGAAAAGAAAAGAAACTCAAATGTTCTGAATGGCTCCTAGAATGGTGAATCTTTTCCAGAAAGTTTTCAATTTGCTTTGTCCAGAGCCATCAGAGGAATCACTATGTATGGCAAGTCTAGCTTTACAAAATGTATTTCCAAAATAATAAGACTTGAATTCAAGCGTTTTCCTTCATCCATGGGCTGCAGAACGGATGTTGTGTCAACAGGCCTGAAAACAAGCTTGATCTTATACGTCTCCATCAGAGCTCTTGGGTGACAAGGGGCATTGTCAGTGAGCAGTCATATTTTGAAAGGAATTTTTTCTTTTTTTCTTTTTTTTTATATTTTATTTATTTATTTAACAGACAGAGATCACAAGTAGGCAGAGAGGCAGGCAGAGAGAGAGAGGGTGAAGCAGGCTCCATGCTGAGCAGAGAGCCCAATGTGGGGCTCGATCCCAGGACCGTGGGATCATGACCTGAGCTGAAGGCAGAGGCTTAACCCACTGAGCCACCCAGGCACTCCAAAGGAATTTTTTTCTAAACAGTAAGTCTCACAGTGGGCTTTAATATTCAATAAAGCTTGTAAAAAGATGCAGGCTTTGTACCACTTATAAAACCCAGACAGAGTAGATTTAGCCTAATTTTAACAGGCCCCAGAATTCTCAGAATTGTAAATAAGCATTGACTTCAACTTAAAGTCACTGACTGCAGTAGCCCCCAACAAGAGAGTCAGCCTGTGCTTTGAAGCATTAAGCTTAGCCATTGACTTCTCCTCTCTAGGTAGGAAAGTCCTAAATGGCATCTTCTTCCAATAGAAGGCTGTTTTGTCTACTTTGAAAGTCTGCTGTTTAGGGTAGCCACCATCATTACTTCTCTCAGCTCGATCTTCCTGAGAATTTACTAGAGCTTCCCCATCAGCACCTGCTGCCTCACCTTGCTCCTGTATGTTATGGAGACGGCCTCTTTCCTTAACCTACCAAACCAACCGCTGCTAGTTTCAGTCTTTTCTTCTGTACTTTCCGCATCTTTCTCAGCCTTCACAGTATTGAAGAGAGTTGGCATCTTGCTCTTGGTGAGGTGTTGGCTGAAGGGAATATTGTGCCTGCTTTGATCTTCTCTCCAGACCACTGAGACTTTCTCTGTATCAGCAATGGGGCCATTTCACTTTCTTATCATCCATGTGTTTGCTGGAGTAGCACTTTTCATTTCCTTCGAGAACTTTCCCTTCTTGTCTACAACCTGGCCAACATTTTGGCACAGGAGGCCAGTCTTTCAGCCTGTCTTGGTTTTAAACATGCCTTCCTCATTAAACTACACCATTTCTAGCTTTTGATATAAAAAGAGGCATGTGTAACTCTCAGAACACTTGAACAATTTGAGGCCAGTATAGGGTTATTAATTGGCCTAATTTCAATATGGTTGTGTCTCGGGGGATAGGAAGCTGGAGGATAAAAAAAGAGATGGGGGAAAGGTCAGTCGATGGAGCAATCAGAACACACACATTTATTAAGTTCACCATCTTACATGGGTGCAGTTCCTGGCACCCCAAAACAATTACACCAGTAACATCACAGATTACAGATCACCATAATAAATATAATAATAAGGAAGATGTTTAAAGTATTGTGGGAATTGCCAATATGTGACCCAGAGACACAGGTGAACAAATGCTGTTGGAGAAATGGCGCCAACAGACTTGCTGTACAGAGGGTTGCCACAAACCTGTAATTTATAAGAAATGCGGTATCTGTGAAATGCCACAGAGTGAAGCTCAATAAAACAAGGTGTGCCTGCCAGTAGGACAGCTCCATAATGTTGTGATCTAATCAGATACCTGCTGAATGACAAACATATGCAACTGTTTTTAGTTACCCTTTTTTTTTATATCATAAACATATATTTGTTTTGACTAGAGAGGATCTTGAAATTCAAAGATAGTTTAGCTGTGAAAGACATCCTAAGCTCATTTTTATTCTCAATCTGGCCAGCAAAAATGACATCAGGGGAAAAAAAAAACATAACCATAAGGCTTAAGAATCTATAGGCAAGACATAATTTCAGCAACAGCTTTCAAATACAGTAGAAAGAAGGAGTAATGAGCTTTACCTTTGTTTTTAATAAGAAGCTTTTAATAAAAATCATTGAGAGTATCTGAAAACCTAGAGAGTTAGTAAGAAACTTTCACGATAAAACAGAGCTTTTCCTTTCTGGGCAGAAAATAACTTACCTATTTTATTTTAGTTTACTTTTATCTAAATTCAATTAGCCGGGGCTCCTGATGGGTTAAGGCCTCTGCTGGCTCTGGTCATGATCCCAGGGTCCTGGAATGGAGCCCCACATCGGGCTCTCTGCTCGGTGGGGAGCCTGCTTCCTCCTCCCTCTCTCTCTGCCTGCCTCTCTGCCTACTTGTGATCTCTATCTGTCAAATAAATAAATAAAATCTTTAAAAAAATAAAAAATAAATTCAATTTGCCAACATATAGTAATACATCATTAGTTTTTGGTGTAGTGTTCAATGATGCATTAGTTGCTTATAACACCCAGTGCTCATCACATCACATGCCCTCTTTAATGGCCATTACCCAGTTATCCCATCCCTCAACTCACCTCGCCTTTTGCAACCCTCAGTTTGTTTCCCAGAGTCAAGAGTCTGTCATGGTTTTTCTCCCTCCCTGATTTCTTCCCATTATAGTTTTCCCCCCCTTCCTCTATGATCCTCTGTGCTAATTCTTATCTTCCACATATGAGTAAAACCATATGATAATTGTTTTTCTCTGATTGACTTAGTTCACTTAGCGTAGTAACCTCTAGTTCCATCCATGTCGATGCAAATGATAGGTATTCATCCTCTCTGATGGCTGACTAATACTCCATTGTATAAATGGACCACATCTTCTTTATCCATTCATCTGTTGAAGGGCATTTCAGCTCCTTTCACAGTCTGGCTATTGAAAATATAAAGGACTTACTATAGGCAGATAATAGATACACTAGCGGATATCAATCCCCTGTTATAAATCTATAGTAATAAAGCAGTATACATTGTTCCAAGGATAGGTAAACTGATCAATCCAACAAGACACTGAATCCAGACTATGAATTTATAATAATCTGATTTTCGACTGGGGCAACATCTCAGTGCAGTAGGTAAAAAATGGTCTTATGTGAATTATGTTGGGTCTGTGAAATATCCATATAGAAAAATGCACCCGACCTCTTAACCTACATCATACAATCAGTTAGAGATGGATTTTTTACTAAGCAAAGTAATAAAGATTTAGAAGAAAATGTAAGAGAATGTCTTTATGACTACAGAGTAGACAAAGATACTTTTTAACAAGTCAGGATGCCAAACAAGCTAAGCATTAAAAAAGAGTTATAGGGACACATGGGTGGCTCAGTCAGTTAAGCATCTGCCTTCAGCTCAGGTCATGATCCCAGGGTCTTGGAATTGAGTCCCGCATAAAGGGGCCTGCTTCTCTCTCTGCGTGCTACTCCCTCTGCCTGTTCTCTTTATCTACCAAATAAATATATAAATAAATCTTTACAATTTTTTTAAAAGAATTATAATTTGGACAATATTAAGATTAAGAATTTCTATTTGTCAGCATTCATCATTAAGAAACAGAGTAGAGAGGGTGCCTGGGTTCCTCAGTTGTTAGGCTTCTGCCTTCAGCTCACGTCATGGCCCCAGGGTTCTGGGATTGAGTCCCACATCAAGCTCCCTGCTCTTCAGGAAGCCTGCTTCTCCCTCTCCCACTCCCCCTGCTTGTGTTCCCTCTCTCCCTGTGTCTCTCTCTGTCAAATAAATAAATAAAATCTTAAAAAAAAAAAAAGAAACTGAGTAGAGAAACCACAGAGTAGGAGAAGATATGCACAATACACATTACTGACGAAAGACTCAAGTCTAGAATATATGCAGACACTTACACATCAATAAAGAAAAATAACCCAAAAAAGGTGGCAAAGACTTGAACAACCACTTCCACTAAATGATATTCTCTTTTTCCCCCCTTTCTTGTATCATTGACGCACAAAGTTATATTAGTTTCAGGTGTACAATCTAGTGATTTGACAAGTTTATACCTTAAACTATGTTCACCATAATGTAGCTACCATCTGTTCCAGTACATGGTCATTAGAGTATCATCAACTGTATTCCTTGTGCTCTGCTTTATGTTCCCGTGACTTACTCCTTCCATAACTGGAGGCCTGTATCTCCCTCTCTCCTTCTCCCATTTTGCCCACCCTGAGCCTTTCCCCTCTAGCAACCAGCAGTTTGTTCTATATATAGTTCTGATTCTGCTTTTTGTTTAATCATTTTTTAAGGTTCCATTTATGAATTAAATCATACATTTGTGTTTCTCAGTCTAATTTATTTCACTTAGCATAATACACTTTAGGTCCATCCATGTTGTCTCAAGTGAAAAATTACATACCAACAAACAGGAAAACTAGAAAAAATGGATCAATCTCTGGAAAACATGCAATCTTCCAAAACTGAACCAGGAAGAGATAGAAACTGAATAGACCTACTACAAGTAAGGAAGTGAGCACAGATGTACCATATTCAATTTCATCCTTCATCACAGTGTTCTCTTAGACTCCTACATCTCTGTGGAGAAGTTGACACTTCTCCTCTCACTGCTCTTTCTATTGGGGCATATGCCTCTGTCTTCCCATTTTGCTTAACTTTCAGTGTTTGTTTTTATGGATTAGATGAAATGGCTACTTCTCCTGGAGTTGAAGTAGTGGTCTTGTGTATGGTGACCCCCGTGCAGACGGTGTGTGCTTGCTGGTGGTTGCTGGCTGGCTGGGACTGTGGCCCCATGTGCTTAGTTACTCTTTTGTATGTTTGTTCTTTGATTTTAAGATTCTACTTATTTATTTGGTGAGGAGGTGCATATGTGAGACTGGGGGAGGGTAGAAGGAGAGGGAGAAGCAGATTTCTTGTTGAGCAGGGAGCCAGGACTCTGGTTTGGATCCCAGAATCCTGAGATCATGACATGAGCTGATGGCAGATTCTTAACTCACTGAGCCACCCTGGTGCTCCGATTTACTCTTTTAAACCCTGGCTTTTTACAGAGACAGTAAGCAGAAAAAATAAAAGGAAAAAGCAATAGGAAAAGAAAATAAATAAATAAAAGCAGAAAAAAGAGAAGAAAAACGAAGATTAAAAAAAAGAACAAGAGGGGCACCTGGGTGGCTCAGTGTGTTAGGCCTCTGCCTTCGGCCTGGGTCATGATCTCAGGGTCCTGGGATCGAGCCCCACATTGGGCTCTCTGCTCGGCGGAGAGCCTGCTTCTCCCCTCTCTCTGCCTGCCCCTATGCTTCCCCCCTCTCTCTGCCTGCCCCTATGCCTACTTGTGATCTCTCTCTCTCTCTGTCAAATAAATAAATAAAATCTTTAAAAAATATATTAAAAAAAAGAACAAGAAATAACAAAACCAAAAAGAAAAAGACAGATTTTAAAGAGTAAAAATAAAATAAAACTGTAAAAATTAGAACAAAAACCAAAACCCCAAACCAAGGCCTGTTTTCTGAGGCACAGCACCACTGGGCTGCTGGTGGGGGCCTGTGGACCCTGGTAGTGGGGGTGTCACAAGCTCACTATGGTGAATGGACCTCCCCCTGTGGCATCCAGACTCCGCTCTGGTCTGGGCTAATAAGTTGTAGTGTAAGAGAATGTTCTTGCTCCTGGGCCCTTTTAAGCCCTGGCTTTGTATCCCAGTATCCCAGTTCAGGCTGGGGCTGATCTGGGCTTGTGGACCCTGGGCTTACTGAGGTGGCAAGCTCACTGGGATGACTGGACCCACCCGTTATGCTGTCTGGACCCCGCTCAGCACCAGACTTCCAAGGTGGGGTGGGAATACAAACCCTGTAGTTCTCTGGTCCTTGACCTGGACAGCTTTCCTATAGCTCCTTTGTCTCTTGGCAGAATTCTGGTGTTGACAATTTTATAGGCTACTTGCTCTTTTAAACCATAGGATTTGTTTTCTTGTACCCAAAGACAAAGGGATCTGTTCCTGGGTCCTGGGTCCTGTCCCACCCCAGTGCCATTCACAGAGTTGGGAGTGAGGGTTCCCTTGGCTACATTCTGTCTCTGGTCCTTCAGATGCTGCCCAGTCAGCCCTAAGCTCTTCTTCAGGAGGAATTGTTCCATTAATAAGTGTCGGTGGTGGGTTCCTTCCTCGCCGTCTTGAACCAGAACTCTCTATGGGCATTACATTTTTGTGGACACGGGACAATCACAGGATGCCTTTCTTCATGGTAGACATTCTCTAGGTCTCCTGGAAAATAGAAATACTTATGCAGTCAGGCTTGAAATTATTGCATCTAATTTTGCTCAGACAACCATTCCTGCCTAATGGAGGTTATCTCTCCTTTGTTCTCTTTCCCAGGACCAAATTGTCTCTAAGACAACCGGTCTCTAAGCCTGTGGAAACTTTGAACCCTGGCCTCTGGGCAGTGGCTTTATGGGATGGAGGTCCCTCTTGCTTCCAGTCCTTATGCTGGCTCTCGCTCACACGACACTCACATTGACGCTTCTGAACTCTGGATGTTCCTATAACACTTGCTGAGTGTCCTACAATGAAATGCAATCCGGACACTATCCACATGGAGATTGCTTCACATCCCCCAGGGGAAGGAAGCAGCCCCACGAGATTGCCCTCGCCTCTTCTCCTCAACTTCAAATGCCAGCCAGTTGCAAGTCCAGCTTATTACCTGGGCTTCTGACCTACCCAGCTAGACCCTGGAGGTTCCACGACACCCTCCTCAGGTTTGACTCATTCTTAAGTGGCTCACAGGACCCAGGAAACCTTGTGTGCAAGAATGTAACTTCCTTGTCCTCACAGAGTCGGCCACTCTCCCTACACTGCCACACGTTCACCAACGCAGATGCTCTCTGACCCCGCTCCCTTCCCGGTTCTCATGGAGGCTTCGTTACTTACCATGATTGGTTAACTCTTTGGGCATTGGTGATTTAATTTAATCTTATGCCCTTTTCCCCTCCCCAGATTTCAGTAGGTAGACATGGGGAAGCCTGAAAATCTCAACCCTTTAATCCCTTGGTTGGTTGCCTTGGCAACCAGCCCCCATCCTTAGGATCACTCTAAAAATCACTTCAGTAACCATAAGCTCAGGTATGCTTGAAAGTCACTTGTTAGAACTAATAGGACACCTTCATCCCTCTCGTACTTAGGAAACTTCACTGGTCCTAGGAGCACTGTGCCAGGAAATACCAAATATATATTTCTTATTATAAATCACAATATCATCTTTTCAAATCTACAATCCATCTTGAGTTAATTTTTGTATACCTTATGAGATATAGGTCCAGTCTTAGTTTTTTTGTACATAAAAAAGAGAGTAATAGTAAGTAGCTATTTGTAGAATAGTTGTAAGAGTCAGATGAATTCAGGGGAGACTGGGTACTTCAGTTGGTTAAGCATCCATCTTGAGCTCTGGGTGGTGAGTTCAAGTCCTACATGGGGTGCAGGCTGGACTTCAAGTAAAAAAAAAAAAAAAGAATCATGTGAATTCAATAAATGCAGCATGCTTGCAATAGCACATGATACATTGTAGACAAAATTAAACTGTGGTTGTTGTTACTACATGATTGTTAAGATAATGTAAATTGTGGGACCACCTGGGTGGTTTAGTTGGTTGGGCATCAGCCTTCAGCACAGGTATTGCCTGAAGCAGAAAAACACTTCTATTATTCAGAAAGCATTCAACCTTAATGTGATGCGCATCACAGCCAAACTACTAAAGAGACTGCAAGAATAGGAAAAGAAAAAAGCTCATTTTTTTTTTATATAGCCAAGCAGATACAACACATTACATACCTGTACTCATGTAACTTGTCCTCAAATCAGAAGTCTTGACAGCACCATTTGTCACACACAGTGCATCCTACATTCATCTGGTTTGGGTGACACTATGTAAATGAATCGACAATCCAAAGAGATAAAAAGTTTCTCGATCTTGATGATGGGATATAGATTTGCCATTAGGAATCAGATCCTTCTGAAAGTGGGATTCCTAATCTCCCATAGAAACTGGGACTCAGGGACCCCATCTACTTTTAGAATTATATAGCAAAAAGTGGCTCACACCTCCTTGAAAAAAATACTCTTGGGATACAAAATGGGTAAGAACCTTATTCAGTTGTTTTTTTTTTTTTTAATAATTAGTTACATCTCAAGGGGCTGAGAAAAAATTTACAAGTTGTTTATTTATTTGTTTGTTTGTTTGTTTGTTTTTAAAGAAAACACTCCAAGGAAAGGGAGTGTGAGACATCTCTCTTTTGCACCAGGGAATCTACTGATTTTATCTTTTGCCTTTAGAAGTCTCATTGGACAACTCAGGCCTATGCACGGACAACTCCGTGCATGCAGGTCCTCATTCAAAAGTGGGGATGAAAACAGTACTCACCTCAAAGGGATTTTTTTCATGCCTTATACAAGTACTTTTAGCAGGTTGCCAGTACAGTTGTAGGTAATGCTAAAGAAGACAATATTCAGTGGCACTTGTTCAAGGCGGTAAGGCAGACTTCATTCAGGACCACTGTGGAGAGCAGAGGGAAACGCTGGAATGGGATTTTACAGTGATGGAGGGAGACACTGGGCTCCATTCAGGTCACAGCAGGGGCAAGTGGAAACTTAGAGCCAAGTGGCACAAGGGGGCTCAGAGCAGAATTAAAAATTACTACCAGAAAACATCACGGGTTAGGATTTCTGTCTTTACTTGACCCATCAGGATTCTTACTGAGGACAGGCCAGGATGCTTGGATATCACCTGGGAGGTGACAGGGGACCAGGAACCTGAACAGATTGGAGGTGGGGATTTGAGTCAGGCTGACTTGGCAGGGTTCTTGCTTAAACTAGATCTTGCACGAGAGCACACAGAGCAGTCTAGGAGAAGTTTGAGGAGGCTGATTAATTTTTGCTCAAGTAAAGAATTTTTGACAGTAATAAGGATACCTCCCCCAGAACACGAGGGGAAATCTTGCCTTTTCAGACTCACACATTGCTGCTATGATTTCATGAGAAAGAATTCTAATCTCACCTCTAAGCTCAACCCTTTGCTCATTTTTATTTCGATTCCTTTGCATCAGGGATGGGAAAGTTCATTCTTGGGGTAGAAAGTTAGTCTAGATAATAGAAGTTGGGGTTAATGAAGTTTTGTAGGGCAAAGCTTCTGATCTGTGACAACAAAAAGAGGAGTCCTTCCAGTTTTCCAGTTCCATTTGCCTTTAATAGACAAGGAATAAAACAATCCCTTGCAGGCCCCTGGGTGTCTGAGTCTGTTAGGCTTCTGCCTTCTGCTGGGGTCATGATCCCTGTCTGGGCTCCCTGCTCAGCGGGGAGCCTGCTTCTCCCTCTGCCTCTCTCTCTGCCCCTACCCAGGCTTGTGCTCCCTCTCTCTCAAATCAAAGATAAAATCTTTTAAAAACACAAAAACAGAGAGAAAAACCAACTGCTTGCAGGAAAGATCTCTAAGCCCTGAAGTCAGCAGAATACGCTACCCCAAAATATGCCACGTGGGTATATTAAGTCTGTTGAGCTGTGGGCACTTGGAAAATAGGAAAGCAAGGAGTGGTCCTCAAACCTCCCTCCCCAATCGGCTTAAGGACAGATTCTTCTAAAGGAGCTCAATTGTCATAAATTATCTGCCTGGGAGTTTCATCAACCAGGGAAGACTAGCTCTCGTCACGGGAGAGGAGAGAGGAAATGGACACCATACCCAGGCAAACTTGATCACAAACTATCATACCTCCCAATTATGCATCTAAGGCCCATTTGTCTTTCTTAAAAATCATTACCTTCTCCTAAAAGGCCAACACCCCCAGTGCCCTTGCTCCAGTACAATGGTGTGTAGCCCAAGTTCCAAGCCCCCTCAGAGAATGGCTCAGTTTTCTCTGGGAATCGTCTATGTGTACATGAGGAATAAGGGATAATAAATGCTTGCCTGATATTCCCTTGTCCGTCTGTCTTGAATCAGAGAGTTCCCAGCTTGGAACTCAGAGGGTAGGAGGAAAACCATGTCCCCACCAAAACCCCACGTGCCCAGGAGGATCGTGGTGGATCTTGTCTTCTCCGGATCCACGCTTGTGATGTGCTCAGAAAACAGAATCTCCAGCCATCCCCTTTGCTATATCCCCGCACATAAAGAAAACCTCGAGAAAGAAAGGAAAGTGACTTCCATGTGTCTGGGAGCAGGTCCCCATTCGGATTCACAGCCTTGGGACTTAGGGAAAGTGAGGAGGATCAGAAAAACGGGAAAGGCTGGGTCCAGAAGCCTCGCTAATCGCTCATTTCCCCTCCGCACATCCTTCCTAGGAATATAATTAAACCTAATTAAGACTGACAACACTTCTGAGCCAAACACTTGCTGGAATTGTGGAGGGACAGGGAAAGCTGTACTTCAGGGACTGAGAGATCCTGCCGAGGGTTTTCTCCTCCCTGACAGGCTGACAACTTTGCAAAGTGAAGTCTTGCTTTCAGTGCCTGTTAACCAAGAGCCCATCACATCCAGAGGGTACAAATATGGCTTGAGGTGTGGGGTTCACCTGCCAGAAGGAGCGACAAAGGGCTGGGCTGCACTGGCTGGGAGCAGGTGAGCACACCTGACCTATCCTAGTCTCACTCCCTGTGCCAGAGGAACTTTCCCTCAGATGCAGGAACTTGCTTCTCTCTTTGACTAAGGAAGGCAGTTCGATAGCGGGTCTGTGAGCCTGAGCCTCTGGCCTCCTGAGCTTGCAAAGGTATGTCCCCGGGGCAGAGAGATGATGGGGACTAGTGCCCCAAATGTGCCTCCAGACATGGGGGAGCACTGTGTCCTGAGTTCAGGATGTGGTCCCATGGGAGAGCTCTGGGGTGGCCTCTCAGAGAAAGGACCCACATTCTTTATCCGGAAATCGAGAAGGGTCAGAGTGTTTCTGGTTCCCAGGAGCAGCTCTGCCTCTTCAGCCTCTGTGGCCCCTGCATTATGCCTGGGTCAGCATCACTCACAGTGATAAAATCTGTAGCCCTCATTAGGTGCATTCCTGTGTCTTGCAAACGAGCCAGCTTTGTCTTCCCCAGCGTGTTCCAAATCCCCCAAGTGCACGTGTGTAATTGGAAGGTTTCTCCTGCATCTGTCCTTAAGCGTCCGGATCCTGATATTAACACCATCCATGTAAGCCAACTTCCCCCACCACATGCCAGCTGGATGGGGCACTGTTAGTAGCCATGAGGATTAAAGTGACAGGGGCTGTTGGCAAATCCCTACTTTTGAATCGCCAGCTTGTGAGTACCCAGAGGCTGCCCACTTTCCCTTTATCATCGTCTTCCCTAGCAGGAAGCACTCTTCTCATTTCTTTGTGGAGAAAACAGGCTGAGAGGGACGCACAGACTTGGCCCAGCTGGTAGGGGTTCTATCCGGAATGGGCATTAAGTATGGTAGGAGTGTAAAGCGTGTCTTTTAAATAGTTTACTTGACCATTTGCAAAAAGTAATCTGAGAGAATGCCATCCCTCCCCCACAACACTGTTCCTTGTGCATCTTTCTGTATTTTCGGAGTCATTAAAATCTTTGAATATGGCTTTTAAAAAATGAATAAAAATTAATTTTGAAAATAACGTGCGGCCTGTTTCGAGACACATTTGTTAGTGCCCTGACATTGCCAGTATCCCAGCCTCATACTGGTGTCCTGTCAGAGAGCTACACAGTAATTCAGTTTCTACAGTAATTTGAATAGGAAATTTGGCCTATATTTTTCTTAAATTGGAACCCAAATATGTATTTGGGTAGAATTCATCATTCCGGCCATAAGATATGTCCTCAAACTGTTTTGGAAAAACACTGGATGCTCTTTTACTGATTTCACATCTTTTATAATGCAAAGTCTTTGAATTGATATACACATTTTCCATCTCATTTTTAAGAATGCCTGTACCAGGGGCGCCTGGGTGGCTAAGTTTGTTGAGCCTCTGCCTTCGGCTCGGGTCATGATCTCAGGGTCCTGGGATCGAGCATGGAGCATCGGGCTCTCTTCTCAGCGGGGAGCCTGCTTCCCCCTCTCTCTCTGCCTGCTGCTCTGCTTACTTGTGATCTCTCTCTCTGTCAAATAAATAAATAAAATCTTTAAAAAAAAAAAAAAAAGAATGCCTGTGCCATATCTGATTGTCCGTGTAGGCATTTGAGTTTTTTACTTCTCTACTAAACTTCCCTTTGGTTTTGTGTCAACATGGTTTTAAATAACTTATTTAGGTTATTATATCATATTGTAATATGTATAGGAGCTTAACTTCCTGATCTAACTGTGCGTGCTTAAAGCCAGACTACGCTATTTATCTTAGTCCCATAACTTGCCGATGACATCTTTTTCTGTCATAGAGAACAGGACAAAAAAAACACTCCCTGAACTGGTCAGTGGTAATTGACCCAAAAGGAAGGGATGGGAGAGCTCGGAAATGAAAATGAGAATAGCATTTTAAAGTTAATTATGAAGAAGAGATTATTGAGCAGTAAAAATAGCAAGTATCCAGATGAACACGGAGACGTGTGATTGGCGACAAAACTTGGTTCGGATCGTGGGTTAGTCGGGGTCCTCCAGAGAAACAGGATCCATAGGAAGCATCTGTATCTACACATCTGTGTCTCTCTGAAGCGATAGGAGTTGGCTCCCTCCGTTATGGTGGCAGGGACGTCCCACATTCTGCTGCGCGCAGCTGGACACCAGGAAGCCGGTGGGATAGCTCACTGTGAGTCCCAAGGCCTGAGAACCAAGGGCTCCTTATTTAAATAGCCAAGTCTGAGGGCCCGAGAAGCAGGAGCTCCCAGGTCAGAGGGCCAGAGAAGATGGACTTGCTAGCTCATGAAGAGAGAAAGAAGGCACCCTTCCTTTGCCTTTTTGTTCCATTAGGGCCCCTGGTGGATGGGCGAGAGCGCATCCCTACTCCGTCTACTGAGCACATGCTAATCTCTTGAAGAAATACCCTCATGGACAAATTGCAGTTTTACCAGCTATCTGGTCATCCGTCCAGCCGTCAAGTTGACACACAACATTGCCATCACAGAGAGCCTGGCATTTGGGTTCTCGAACAAGTGCTATTTTGTGCTTCCCTCAGAAAAGTTAGATGAGTTGAGGAATTGAAATTGAAAGTTAATTCTGCAGAAAGTAATTTCTTCTGCAGAAAGTAATTTCAAGTTGAGAAACACATGGTGAAATTGTCCCCCACGGACAGGAGTGGGAGGTAGGAAGCAGAGGCTGGGAATACGGATGAGTAGCGCTCCCTGACATGGCTGGGAGCCCCATCAGCTATGGCTCGCCTCTCATTCATAGTTTTGTTACCAGGAAAACAGAGCAGGAAGGGGAAGTCAGCATCGATTTGGCCTGTGAAATCTTATGTAAGTTTTGAAGTAATGATAACTGAAAATGTCTCAGATTTGGTGAAATACAAACTTCTAGATTCAAAAAGCTAAGAGAGTTCTAAGCAGTATGGACTCAAGAATGTTTATATTCAGATCAGTTATAATCCAATTTGTAAAAATGAAAATGAAATATCTTGAAAACAGGCAGAGTTAAACAATATATTCCCACAATTCTTAAATGACAGTGGATTTCTCAGAGGAAACCATGGACCTGAGACGAGATTTTATTGACCATCCGACCCTATTAAGTTCCTCCTCTGCTGGTGATCCAGGGAGACTTTGGGTCTCCAGGAAGTATTGTCACTTCAGCCAATAACCATAAATCTCTGCAAAGATTTATTCTATCCCTTTATCCACTCCTCAGCCACCATAGTGAATGAGTGCAGGTCCCTCTGGGGGTGCCTGGGGTCGGGGGGAAGGTCTCAGTGTATGTTCTTGGCAGTGTGCTAGGGTTTCTTCGTGAGAATCTATCTCTCTGGTCATTCAAGGGGCTCTGGGTCACGGAACTGGCTCAAGTCTGGGAATGATTAAGGATCCGTGATTATCCTTGATGTCTGAGTGATTTATATTATGTAAATCGGGTTTATATTCACAAGGCCTGGAATTTTCTCCTTTTCCAGATCAAGTAAGACTTTAGTAGGCCTCTTATATACATCGGTTCTACGAACCATAACCAATTAGTCAATGCAAAGATCTCTGTGAGTCAGAATGTTTCATTAATGTCCATTAGGGGAATCATGCTGTGCTTATTTTTGGTGATTAAGTGACATCACTTGGCACCTGTCTTTCTGGGTTCAAGTTATTCTGACCGTATTTAGGCATCTAGTTCAG
This sequence comes from Lutra lutra, assembly GCF_902655055.1. NCBI lineage: Eukaryota > Metazoa > Chordata > Mammalia > Carnivora > Mustelidae > Lutra > Lutra lutra. Next base: position 2,523,278 of record NC_062283.1, on the reverse strand, counting down.
CGGTAGTAACTCCTGATGTAATTTTGTATGTGTAGGAAGAACCCCCACAAAGCTCTTCTAGGATGCTGGGCTACACTCATGAGTTTATTTGTCACAGCTATGGTGAGAGGCATGTGTTGTGGAACCCTTCGGTTTGGATGAACGGATCCTACATAATAAATACTTTAGAATTCCAATAATCTCAAAGCTTTCATAACTTCCTCTACATATACTAAGGATTTCTTAATATTTCCACTTCATTTAGTGTAGGCCACATTTGGGTTCATCTGTCATCCTACCTCTCAAAATATTTGAGCCATTCCCAGCCACTTAAATGTAAATCCTGAATTCAGAATCTCTGCTGAGTGGATCCGTCTCAACACATTTTTAACTCAATATTCTATATTTTTAAGATTTTATTTATTTATTTGACAGAGAGAGATCACAAGTAGGCAGAGAGGCAGGCAGAAAGAAAGGAAGAAGCAGGCTCCCCACCAAGCAGAGAGCCCAATGCGGGACTTGATCCCAGGACCCTGAGTATGACCTGAGCTGTAGGCAGAGTCTTAACCCACTGAGCCACCCAGGTGCCGCTAACTCAATACTCTTTTAAACTTGGTCCTACAGCCTTCATGTCCATTTCCATACACACATCGCTAGCTTAAAACACAAACTATCTCTTAACTGTTTCTGAAATACAGATGGAATATTTTCTGAAATGAGTCAATGCAAAGATCTCTGTGGTCAGACTGTTTGATTAATGTCCATTAGGGGAATCCTTATTTTTGGTGACTAAGTGACATAAGGCTCTGAAATACACACGGCTTTGCTCTAAAACCTCTCTTGCTCTAAAATCTATTCCAGGATTTTCATCTCTCCATACAGGATTTTGAACTATCATAGTTATGCTTACCATACTTGGATCATCTATAGCATCAGTCCCTAATGGAAAATCTGCCCCTTCAAGTTTGCACCTGTCTAATCGTAACGTGTCATACTAAATTTAATGAAGGCTATAAATGTAGTTATGAAATGACAAGAATTAAGGGGGATACAAGCATGGTTAATGACAGCATAATGATGGGTAAACTTCAGTTGTGAAAACTTCTAGTACACAAATGTTCTGCTTTCTTGAGACAACAAATGGAAACAAAACAAAACAAAACCTTGTTTTCCAGTGAAAACTAGATAGCTAATGAGAGACTCAGATATTTGAAAAGGACGGGGTAGGATCTAATTATTCCTTGTTTACTTATTTTTATCCCATCTTATTTCTTTGCACAAATAAAGTTCATAATTATTGAATAAACATGTAAATGAATTAATGTCCAATTACCAAACAAGCTGTACCAAGTAAGTGGGGAAGCTGATTCTTGTCCACAATGCTTATTGTATCAACCATAAGGAAATGCAAGTAAAACACATGCATGAACAGAAGAAAGGAAAATAGCACAGGAGGTGAAATGGCAAGAAGGATTTTGGAAAACGAGAGAAATTTTCTCTTCTCTTGTATGTGCCACACCGAGCACGGAGCCCAACCTAGGGCTTGAACTCACAACCCTAAGATCAAGACGTGAGGTGAGATCAAAAGTTGGATGATTAACCAAGTGAGAGAAAATTTTAAATGAGACCTACGGGCTGCTTTGGCCAATTGCCAAGAACAAATATTTAAGTGTCCATGATACCTTAAAAACTAATATTTGACAACTGGCTAAATTGATCAAACCACCGTAAGAAATCTGTTCATTTCCCCACTTCTTGTTGATACTAGAAATACTAAGAATGTCACAGTTCATGGTGATGATTCTTTCTCTAAAAGGGACAGCCTACTTGAATGACTTTCAGTTAAGAAATCCCCATGTTCACATAGTTTCGTAGATTAGTGTTCTATGGAGACGTAACAAACTACTACACATTTAATGACTAATAACACAAATTTATTATCTCATAGTTTCAGCAGACTAGGAATATGGCTTAGGTGTATCTTCTACTTAGTGTCTCAGCAGACTAAATTCAGTGTCATTAAGGCTGCAATTTCATCTGAGGCTCTTCTAGGCACACTCAACTGTTGGCAAACTTCTGTTCCTTGTTGTTTTAGAACTCAGACTCTTGGTTGCTAAAGGCACCATTCTTGCTACATGACCCTCTTCAGAAGCAGTTCATATTATAGCTGTTTATTTTCTTCAAAGCCAGCAGGAGAGCCCCTCTCCCTCTAAATATGTCTCTTTTGGACCCTCGTTCAGAGTGCTCACCTGATTAGGTCAGACCCATCCAGGATCACCAGTCACCCTCTTTGTCACTGTTTTGTTTAGGTTTTATTTCACAATCATAAACGTAACTCTGGAATCCAGCTAGACTTACAGGGGAGTAAGGAAAATATGGAACCCATAGAACTGCAGCGAGAGCACAAAGATTGTAAGATGTTTTGAGCAGATGGGTGAAGGGTTGCTCTCCTGAGCTATAGAAGGAATAGTCTGGTGGTTAAGATAAAACACAAGTCAAATTTATTAGGTTTGTCCACAGTGAGAAGTCACAGTCTTCTTGCTGGTTGTGCCTTTCCGGGACCCAAAGCACTCCATGGCATCCACAATACTCCTGCCCCCTTCCATCTTGCCCAAGACCACATGCTTGCCATCGCACTCAGTCTTGGCCATGCAGATGGAAACCTGGGAACCATTCATGTTGGGTCCAAGTCTGTCATGGATGAGACGTTAGGACCCATAAGCTTCAGGATGAGATTCTCATCATTAAACTTCTCCCCACAGATGGAGTTATACTGCCAGTGCTACTGTGGCAGGTTAAGTCACCACCCAGGCACTTATATCCCAAAATAATCCTGTGAAAGCAGGAAACTTTATAACCAAACCCTTTCTCTCCATGGCTCAGAGCACGAAAGTTTTCTGCTGTCTTTGGAATTTCGTCTGCAAACAGCTTGAAGGAGAGTTGGTCCAAGGGCTTGCTGTCCAGGGTGACACTGAAGAACACAGTGGAGTTGACCATGGCTGGGCCCCACAGGTGGTTCAAGGAGGCAGCAACTGCAAGGCCTAATCTCTCTTTTTTTTAATTATTTTTAACTTAGGAACTTTAATTACATCTGAAAAATCCCTTCCACTTTGTCATGTAATGTAATCCAATCAGGGCAGTGTAGGGGTCATAGGCAGGTTGTCCCAAAATGTACCACAGGCACATACTGATATATTGAATTGAAGCTATTAGGGAAACAGACTCTCTGCAGTCTCCCTGAAAGCAGGAAATACATCTTTCATATGAAAAATACTCACTCTGTACTAAGAAGTAAAAAGACATTTTTATACCAGAGATGGAAAATTTAAGAGCGGATAAGGTTGTATTTACAACCCGGTTATGTTTTTTACTAATCCGCTATCTCAGTCCAAATTCCACTTAGAATTCCTTACTCAGTAAAGTTCCCAAACATTTGTTTTCTTTCTCCTGTCAATTCCCCAAAAATGTATTGTTTCTTTGTCTAAAAAGTATAAAAACCACCTGTCTTGGTCATTTCTTAAGTTCTCCATTTCATTATTGTTCCTCCAGGCATATGTAATAGAACTTTGTGGGGCTTTTTTCTCCTGTTAATCTGTCTCACATCAATTTAACTCTTAAAGCAGCTGGAAGACCTTGAAAAGTAGAGGAAGAATTTTTCCTTCCCCTCAAGGAGAGAAGATTATATGAGGTCTGCACACCAGAGAAAAAGGAACCACAGGGGTCATCACAGAATTCTGGCTGTATCCCTTATTATAGTTCCTCTTTCTCTAGTTAATTGTTTTCAAATCAAGTAATCTAAATCTCAAAATATATTTTGGTGGCAGTGTTGGAAGCATAAGAGATAGGAAGTAGGGTTGGTTGTCTATTTTCCCCCTGAAAGAAGCCAGCCTCAGACAGAAAAATGAATCTGTTCAGTCAGAACAGTCAAGACTCTGGGATGGTGAGGGGAATGGAGCAATGGGAGATACTCCTGGCTTACTGCTGCTAAGGTTTTTGTCTTTCCTCAGGTGGGTGGTATTATAGATACATACAGTTTGCAGAGAATGTGTGTGTAAGCTATATATGGTTCTCCTTATGTATGTTTTACCTCAATGAAAATAAAACGTGAATCACCTGGACTATGGAAATTCTTTCTGAGCATTCATATGCCTAAAGACGATTGCTGCTGATGGAAGATGCTATGTGTCATATAAATGAGTTTTCATCAAAATAACAAATTCTGGCTCTTTAATGTTACTTTTTCTTCAGGCTCCTATAACTTATAACAGGCTATTATAAAACCCTGAGTGGTAAAATACAACCGAGTGGTCAGTAAAATACACTAGGTCTCAGAAATTCCTCACCTGAAAACTGGGGCTGAGAATAGTGACATCATGACCTTTACAAAGGATAACGGGAGAAATGTGCCAGAACACATGGATCACTGCCCAGTACCTGTAATCACTTATTAATTTTACAGAAATGAATAAAGACCATTCCATGATGTACAAATTAGAACTCTGGACCCTGATTCTGACAATGAGATAAAGGTTGAAACGTTATAAATCCAATTAAATGGATTCTTCCCAAATGTTGGGCAGGTCATTGAGAGGATGTGGTCACTGGCTGACTCGTGAGCTGGACCCTGGCAACAGGAGCTCTTCACCCCCTCCCCTGTCTTTGGAAATGGGTTCTGTAAGCATTCCCTGCTTCTAGAAGCCACCCCAAGGACACAGCTTTGAGATAGTGAGATAGTGTTTCGACACCCTCTAGACATTGTATGCGAGTGAACCCAGTTAGGACCTCCTCTGTATGAACTTCTAAGATTTGGCAGGCAGGTGCAGGGGTCGACTTGTCTTCGGCCACCAAAGACAAGCCTAGTATGTAAATTCTTTTGCTAATTAAAAATGCCACCTACCAATCTAGAGATGGCTGCCTCTGCCTCTTTCTTCAGTCTCTCCCTGCTCTCCTCAGAAGGGCCAGTTTCAGATTACACTCAGGAAGTTCTGGAAGTCTCAAACTAACACCAAACTCTTGTTTGTTTCCAGACACACTGTGGTTTCCCCGAAACACGTGTGAGTTCTGCACACCTGACCACACCATTGAACTGAGAGCAGTAATAGCTGTGACTAGTCCTGCCCCTTGATTCCCTCCCATCCCAGGGACAATTAAGGTAAAACTGTGTGCCAGAGAGCAAAGTGTATATGAAACTTTGAACAGCTGAAATCAGTGCGAATAAAGAGGCTGGGACTTGTAATTGAGAGAAAGGACACAGTTTTGTGATACCAGGTTCATTAATGAGAAGATTCAGTTCATTATTGCAAAGTATTTAAATCCTAAAGATATTCTTTAAAATATGCATTTGGGAGGTTTGGATTTTTCCCTTGTTACCTCTCACCTTTATCAGTCACTTTTGGAAGCTATGTGGTAACACAGCCAGGATGGAGACAAGAGGAGAGTGGGTGTATTTCTTGAAGAATAACCAAAATAAAAATCAAAAAATACAGAGTGAGAAGAGGGGTAGAAAGAAAACCACTTCCTTGGAGCTTTATGCTGCTGTATTCACTACCTGTCCCAAAGAATTCATAGAATGTCCAGTGGTGGAAACAATTTCAGAGTTGTAATTTAGGTACCTGCTATCACTCAGGCTAGGACTCAAACCCTGTGTTTAAAAGGCAGACAAAGTAATTTCTGAGGAGAGTGTCTCCCTGCTCTCAATCCAGCCAACTTCTCCTCACGTACATCCCAGGAAAAATAGGGACATACTGCAGAAAAACTACAGCACTGTAGCAGACAGTACAGGAAAATTTCTTGGCAGAGGTGGATGGCTTCCTTGTGGAGAGGGGGCAAATGAGATGTAGTGTGGCCAACTTGGTAAACCAGAAGGATCTGCCATGTGGCATGGCCATTCTCACCTTGTATCACTGGGATCTGCACAATCAGGAAAGGGGTTTTTCTCCTATTACCAGAAACACATGTTATCAACAAAGGGAGAGCATGGGCCCAGAGGTTGGGCAGGAGACATGTGCAGGATGCAAACTCTATCTTAAAATGACACTAATGAGGAAATCTATGCTAGAAGTGAAAGAATTTATGGATGAGATTCGAATACAGATTTAAAATAAACCTAATACAAATTTACAAAGTCATAAAGGAAGGAGACAGAAACGTGATTCTGGAATAAATAGAGACCCTGCATATGCATAAGCAATGAATGAATTTTTTGAAAACTCAACAGACTATCAGATAAGACCATGGGTGCTATACCTGAAGATCAAATTAGTCAACTAGAACATTAAGTCAAAGAACGATCTTAGCAGGCATCACAATGGTATCAAAAGGTAGAAACTAACATAACTTTCCAAAACCCAACAACAAATGAGTACTAGAAGACGAAAAAACAAGTAAGTGGAGAGAAAACATTTAAAGAAGCAGTGCTCCTGTCCTTGGGCCTCTGGCCGCTGATGGCCCTGGATCTGGAGGTGGCCTCCCTCCTTGCCTGGGTGTAATCTTGGAATCTGAGCTGTGGGCAGTGTCTGACCTCAGGGCTATCCAGAAGAGCCAAGAATTCCGCAACCTACGTCCTCCCCCTCCAAGGTTCTGATAATTCCAGAAGGCTGAGAGTCACAGGTATACTTCAGTTCACTCTAGAAAGAAATACAAACCAAAGGACAATCGTGACTCGTGTTGCCAGGAGAAAATGAGGTTGGTACACTGTTCTGGCTCTAAGAAGTCCCATGGGCGCATCAGGCCACGGGGTGATTCGGTGCCCTGCTGTTCTCTCCAAAACTGGCCTGTTAGTGATCTTTGGGAAGAACTGGGTCAGACAAATAGAAATAAAGTGTGAGATGATCAAAGCAGATGGCATCCTCACAAGATAGAAGACAGGAAAACTAATGACGACAAAGAAGCTAGAGTTGACAGAAATTATCAGCTGTCTCCTGGGTCTTCTCCTTGACTGAAGAAAAATTTTCAGAAAAACATTGATTAAAAAAAAGCTTTATAAGAAAATTAATTGGGTTGATGAACCATCTTTCAAAGGAGCTGCCATTTCAAATTCCTCCTTCTCAATCCTACTGAAAAGTCCAGACCTTCTAAAGCTAAGGACATACACAAGAGAGACGCACAAAGCATTCACTTGCCAGCATTGCCCTTTTCAGAGAAATCTTTTTTTTTTAAGATTTTATTTATTTATTTGACAGAGAGAGAGAGATCTCAGTAGGCAGAGAGGCAGACAGAGAGAGAAGGAGGAAGCAGGCTCCCTTTTCAGAGAAATCTTGTGAGAAACTCAGCAAGCAGGGATGCTGGTCTGTAAAGAATTTGGAGACAGTGGCTTGCACTGATGTGTCAAATCTTTGAAGGACTCCATGCTTAGTTATAGCAGAATACAGAGATTTCAAAGTCACAAACCAGATACAGTAGCAATGACCCGGACTTGGGGTACAATCCAGTATTAGGTACAATCCAAATATTGAAGTAAATACCTTGGCAAAAATGCTGACTTCTGTTGCCTAACTGGGCTCTAGGGCTCCCTGAACAATAGACATTGACAGGAGGCAGAAGACAAGGTTTTGTTGGGGCTTCCATTGGAGCGGGAGGGAGGCAGCACAGAGGAGTTACTGGGCTGGCTCTGGGGGGTCAGGGAGAGCTTTAAAGAGGGCTTGTGGGAATATAGAGGAGGGGACTGCTTGGATCCCACGTGCTTAAAGGTCTTTGAGCTTCTTCATGTGTCACATGTCTAATTAGCATGTTACATCTCCACCTTTCGGGGTGATATTTTAGTATTATAATGAGGGAGAACTTGGGTGAAAAGTCATTGCTGTCCTCGGTCTTGGGGCAGACTGGTTTGGTCTCGTCTTTACCAGTCTTCACAATCAAGAACCCTCTTTCAGTCAGCATCCTCCCTCTGCATTCCTGCAACACAGGCTACTCAAGGGCATAGAGTCTTAGCTTTTTTTCTTGATGGAGACAGCCAAGAAATGCTGGAGTTTGTGGTTGGGGATCAGGGGACCTGAGCACAGTGTCCACTCTGTCTCACTTATGAAAAAGCAAATTCTGTAGGACTTGTCAAAGAAAATGTCAGACGATTACCTCTGTGAAAGTCAACTATAGGAAATTAATATGAATGTCACTCAAGTCATTTGTCAGACCACAGAGTAGATTATGAAATTTGCAATAGAGTCCAAATATATACTTTAGGTAAAAATACGGATCAAGGGGTGGCTGGGTGGCTCACTGGGTTAAAGCCTCTGCCTTCGGCTCAGGTCATGATCTCAGGGTCCTGGGATCGAGCTCCGCATCGGGCTCTCCACTCAGTGGGGAGCCTGCTTCTCCCTCTCTTTCTGCCTGCCTCTCTGCCTACTTGTGATCTCTCTCTGTCAAATAAATAAAATCTTAAAAAAAATACAGATCAAAACTAGAGTTCTGAACTTTATAGTGTTAAGCAAATCACAGATTAGTCTACAGATAGAACGCAGGTAGCAGTGGTTCTCACGTAACAGATGGGAAGGATGAAAAATTTAGTAACCTGAGCCTAAGTTAAGAAGTCATCAGAAGGCTCCCAAATGTATATTAGTTGTCACTTAAATATAGTTACATTGATTAAATAGGCAAGAAGATTGTGGCTCCTCTTTTTGATCTGAAAGTGTTAAGAGAGAAAAGTTCTCTTTAACTCTTATTTACTTGGTGCCACAATTGCTTCTTTTTCCCACCTGTGAAATGGTAATAAACCTAGTGATTCAGTAATAGTTCCAAAGATAATGGTATTAAGTGACAGGTGTAAAGATTGTATTGGCCTACCATTACAACATATGAGAGCTATCCCTGAGGAAAGTCCATAGCAGCTAAATCCAAACCTTACCACCATAAGTAGTCTGAAAGGAAGAGTTAAAGCCATATAAGGAAGCTCTTTGGTGAGAGGTATGAGAGAATATGAAAAAACTCTCAGCTGAGAACATTTAGAAAAGTGACAGTTGTAACTACCCAGAGAGCCAGTTAGAGTGAATCTCTATAAGGACCGAAACTCTAATTTGCCTTTGGTAACCTAGGGCCTAACATAAATCTGACACTGAGTACACTGAATAGGGGCACCTGGGTGGCTCAGTGGCTCCGTGGGTTAAAGCCTCTGCCTTCGGCTTGGGTCATGATCCCAGGGTCCTGGGATCGAGTCCTGCGTTGAGCTCTCTGCTTGGCCGAGAGCCTGCTTCCCTGCCTGTCTCTCTGCCTACTTGTGACCTCTGTCTGTCAAATAAATAAACAAAATTAAAAACAAAAAAACGCAAAAAATCTGATACTGAGTAATTATTAAATAGAAACTTGGTGAATAAGTCTTGTTCTTATTTGTTTGGGTATCATGGTCCTAACTTGTCTTCTATAACTATAGCTTCATGGTGTGCCTTCCTTTTACCAATGAACTTGAGTTTAAGTATGAATATATAATCATGTTTGTCAACATAACTAAGCATCTTACTACATATGACCTACATGGCCTAGACAAGGGCAGTAGATGTCTCAGTAAAATCACTGGAATATAAATTACATGTGGGTCATCTACTGTGTAAAATGATGCTACTTTTAGTAATGTTTAAATAATGACCTTTGTTTGGAGTCTGAGTTCTCACTGATGTAATTTATTATTCTCAGGGAAATTGGATTGAGAAAGGGGAAAGTATATTACACTATGGAAATGAAGAAAGAAGTTTGAAGTCTAGAATATAGGTCACTCTGTGGAGGGTGTGACCCCAAGACCATTGCACTGAGTTCAAAAATTAGTGAACTAATCTATTCAGTTGATTTCAGGATGAAAGGAAGTACTCTGGTGAGTATCAAGGAATTGATTCTTTGGGAAATTTTGGGGTTCAGGTTGAACAATTCTTTTCCACAATGAAGTATGTGAACTTTGATTTAAAGTCTTATTATAGTCCTATATCAGGGGACCCAGCTGTAAATGAATATAAGATGTTATTTCTTTAAGAGGAGAACATGTTTTCTTGAAAGTGATATATTGAGTCTAAATCACGGTTTGAGTTTGAGGGCAGTGAGGAATTATTACTACCCAAAGATAAATGTTTTAGAGAAATCAGTCAAGAGTTTTAAACTGTCAAGGTACAAAGCAAGCAGTTGGATTGTAACAGGAGTCACACTATTGCAACATTAAATGAGTAGATATCGAAAGGGGAATGCCTAGTAACTTCATAATCATTTTAACCCAAATTGTAAATTTTAACCCAAACCCATTTACCCAAAATGTAAAGTGAGTGCTAGTTTAAGTGCACTCTCTCTTTCACAAAGGACTGATTTCTCTTCTCACATACTCAAGAAAATCATTATTTTTATTCATCTTTGTAAAAGAATTTCATTTGGGGTAAAAAAAACAAACTGGCATTCTATAAATAACTATAGAATAATTGAAAGAATGAATGTAATGGGGCAAACTGCCTTAAATTTTGAAGGTATTGAATTTAGCACAGCAAATCTGAAATGTGTATTAGTTCGGTGCACACATATTTACATGGATTTAAAATGGGGTTTACAGATATCAGCTAATCACCCCTGGTAAAAACTTTGACTTTAACCATAAGTTTTGGTAAGCTAATAAACTCACCTAATACAAACTTCTTGTGCCCCTGAAAAAATTGATGTTATGTAATCGAATCAGCAGAATTTAAAGAGATTCGGAGTATTCTCAAAATTTGCAGAGATTCTGGTAGCTGCAAAGACTCCTTGTTAGAGCAAATGGTCTCCCAATCCCCTCAGTAATTGTAATAGCCAGCTTTCAAAAAGGATAATAGTGAGAAGAGGAAAACTCCAAAACATTAATTTTTCTAACTGAATTTAATTAAAAGCTAAATGAAAACAAGATCAGTTACGTAGAGTAGTTTAGCAAAGTAGAACAAAGGAAAAAGAAAATGTCCAAATTTCCTTCAGGTGACCGGTCTTTCTTACAACCAAGTGATATCACGATATTTTAAGCAATTAACAAACCGTGCACACAAACAACTGTACCAGCTGTCTCATTTATGCAAGCGATTGGTGGGGAATTACACTTCTCAGGAAACAAATTATTTTAAGCAAAATAAAACGGAGAATTTGATTCTATTTCTTCTTATACCAAAATATGGAAAGACTCTGCACGTAGGCGGCTCGTTGGTCTAGGGGTATGATTCTCGCTTCGGGTGCGAGAGGTCCCGGGTTCAAATCCCGGACGAGCCCGCTTCCTTTTCAACCAACTGGATTTACAGAATCAAGGAAGAAATTTAAAAAAGTATTTTCCCAAATATTCTTGCCCAAAACACTGGGCTTTCACCATATGCACAAAGGTACCGCCCTCGGAAGAGCACCGCACGCACGCCGGCATCTCCCGGGCTGCGAGACACCTGCATCAGAGCCTCCGCGCCGGCGTCCTAGCGCATCCCTTCTCGGCCGCAGGGAGGAAGGTTGGGGGCGTGGCCGGCGCACGCGCGTGCGCACACCTGACGCGGGGGAGGTGCGAGGGTCAGCGCCAGGCCGGATCTTCCCTCAGGGGGCCGGGCCGGAAGTGGTGTTTCAACGTCTAACTCGCGCTGCGGTCCCGGCCATCGTGCCCGCTCGCGCGGCGGTCCGCGGCTGGGAGAGTCCGCCTCTGCCTCTCTCTCTCTCTCTCCTCCTCTTCCCCTCCCTCTCTCTCGCTCTCCCTCCCTTTGTCCCGCTCTCTACCTGCGCCGCCCGGGTGGGCGCTCGTTCATTGGCTCCGTCGGCGAATGAATGTTCAACGGTTGCTGCGTGTCAGCCTGTGCCCCGTGCTAGGGACGTGGGGGTGGGCGAGGAATAAAAAAGCTTTCGTTTCTGCGGAATTTAGTATCATAAGTAACTAAATAGTTACCATTTTCATGCTTCCTAGGAAGGAAGGACAGACTTCCATAAAAGCCGGGAGAAAACCAGGGAGTATTGCCGGCCAGGGTTTGAACACCCGAGATTAAAACCAGAGGGGACTCCCTACCCCATGCCCGAGACTCATCAGTACTGTCCCCTCTCCCCCAGAAAAAGCCCTCACTTAGGAATTGTTGAAAATGCTCAGGTAAAGGCACGAATACAAATTTAAAAGGAAAAAAAAAAAAAGATGGAGAGGAAGGTATTAATCCAGTTACTCTGTTCATGCAAGCTAAATTAAGATAATTCCTTAGAATAACTAATGTTTTGTGACCAACACTGAGAGTGGACACACACACACACACACCACTGCAATTTCTTTCAAAGCTCAACTGGCCCAGCTCCTCTTAGTATTCTGAAAGTGTGTGATCTTTTCTACCTTTCCTTGTTTTGGTCAATTTTGGAGACCTAATTAGCATTGAAGATGTAGGTCCTTATTCAGAAGGTGTAATAATATATTGTCTCTTTTTATACATGAATTATGAATTTATAATTTATTTGGAAATACAATTTTCTAACTTAAAGTAGATGGTGTCACTCATTAAGTTTGAAATTCAAAAGGAACTTCCCTCAAACTTTGTCCTTCAAGAATTTTCTTAGGAGGCAGAAAGTCAGTTTTATGCCATCTAAGCCAGAGACTGAATAATCCTTCTTCAAGACATTTTATTATCCCAAGAAGGAGAAGCTAAAGATACTGTCTTATAGTAAATGGCACAGCAAGTCCACATTCAACAAATTGGACTCATAATCTCAGTTTCCAGTTATTTTTAGGGCAGCAACCAAAGATCACTAGACATACATACTAAGTGTCTAATATGAAAGAGAAAATAATAGAGGAAAATATTATGCAGAGAAAAGAAAACTTCTCAGGAAAGTTATTACAGAGAGAAAGAATGCTGTACAAAACAACTCAATTACAAAAAAGCCTCTTAACACTAAAATTGTGAGAGTAGAAATGAAAAACTTAATGGAATAACTGGAATTAATGTGAAGGACATCTTCCAGAATATGGAGTAAAAATATAAAGGGAAACTCCAGCAGTCATGCTGCCTAGTACATACCCAAGTGAGATGAAACTTACGACTACACAAAAACCTGCACACAAATGCTTACAGCAGCTTTATTCATAATTGTGAAAACTTGGAACCAGCCAAAATGTCCTTCAATAAATGATTGGATGGGGTGGACCACTAGGTGGCTCAACTGGTTTAGCATCCAACTCTTGGTTTGGGCTCAGGGCATGATCTCAGTCCTGGGATTGAGCCCTGAGTCAGACTCTGAGCACAGTGTAGAGTCTGGATGAGAATCTCTCTCCATCTGCCTACACCCCTCCCCCTGTCTATCTATCTCTATCTCTCTCTATCTCTCTATTTCTCTAAAATCTATCTCTCTAAAATAAATAAATAAAATCTTAAAAAAAAATAAGTGAATGGATAAGCAAACTGGTATATCCATGCAATGGAATATTATTTAGTGAGAAAAAGAAATAAGCTATCAAGCCACAAAAAGACAAGAAAGAACCTTAAAAGCATAATGTTAAGTGAAAAAAAAAAACTACTCTCAAAAGGTAGGGAGGGATATAGGAATAAAGAGATGGAGCACAGACCAGTGAAATTATTCTGTATCATACAGTAATGATGGGCACATGACATTATATCTTTGTCAAAACCCAAAGAATCTGCAACACAAAGTATGAGGCTTAATGCAAATTATGGATTTTAGTTTCATTGGTTCATCAGTTGTAACAAATGTAACACAATAAGGTAAGATGTAAATATTAGGAGAAGCTGTAGGAGAAGGGAGAGGGTATGTGGGAACTCTGTACTTTCCTAAACATTTTTCTGTAAATCTAGAACTGGCTTTAAAAAATAAGTCTATTAAAAAAATAAGAGTGCAAATAGTAAGGGGGAAAAAGTGGGGCAGGGAAGAAAGAAAGAAAAAAGAAGAGGAAACATCTTGGAGGCTTAAAATCCGAGCCAAAAGAAATTTCAGGAAAAAAGGATTGAAAATAGAGAACGCATATATGAAAAAATCAACAACAAAAAAGTAAGCTAATTTTCCAAACTGAAATATATGATTTGCCAAATTTAATGAAATAATAGAGCTCTCAGAACAATGAATAAAAGTAGAAACATATGGTGGCTTACCTTTCAGACATTTAGGAACACTGGGGACAGAGAAATTATCCTGGGAGAGAGAAAAGCTAATTACAAATGAAGTATCAGTAATTAGAATGACTTCTTAATTCTCAAATGAATTAAGAAATACTCCCCAACCCAGCATTCCATACCCAACAACATTTAATGAAATGTTAGAGAAACATAAAAGATATTCTCCAATGCCCAAATACTTAAAACCCTTATCTCCAATGAACTCTTTTCCACGAAGCTACTCTACAATGCAGAGTAGCTTCTGTCCCACCAAAGGAGGAGGCAAATTAAGATAGAAAAAGACTTAAGATATGGGATATCTACCACCAGTGGCAGGGGAAGAAAATGTACAGGATCTGGTGAAGACATCATGATGAAAACTGTATAGCAACTCCAGAAAGCTTTAATTTCTTTCTCCTTTTTTTGGAAAAACTTACATGGTTATTTGTGGCAACTTGGAAAAAACAATTCTTATGTTCAGGAAAGGTGACTCCTTTTTGTGTAATGGGTAATCAATAGAAAATACTAAACTTAAAAAAATCAGTAAGTAGAAATAAAAGCATGTGTATTAGAATATAATTTTGACTTTGTAGTAAAGACCCCAACATGCTGTAGCTTAAAGGAATCAGATGTTACTCATCTCTCACACAATTTTATGAAGGTATATTCAATCCCAGGGGGGTGCTTTGGCCCCATGGTGTTGGTTCCAGTATTCTACCTCACAGCTCCCTCCTTCCTATGGTGTTGCTTTGTATGTCATGGCTCCTTCATTCTTAATGGTGTTGCCTTTTCCAGCAAGCAACAAGAGTAGGAAGAGAGAAGTGGATCATATTTCCTTCCTCTTCTGGGCATAACCTGCAAGTTTCACAAACCATTACTCTCGAATGCACTAGTGTAGAAACTGGTCACTGTGGCCACGCTTAGCTATTAAAGAAAGTTGTGCATTGCATTTTTCTCATGGGTAGCTGTGAGCCCTAAAATGTCCATTTCTTGGAAGAAATGAACAAATACTGATGGACAACTAGCCCTCTCTGCCATAGCATGAGATTTGGAGATAGGATGCTGGTAAAAACAAAACAACACAAACAAAAAGCCAAATGACTGAAAACCTTTGCCTCTGTTAAGGGGGAATAAGAGGAAGAAGACCACTTCCTCATGTACACATATTTTTGAAGTACTTAAAATTTTAAAACATGTGCGGTTAACTTTGATCCAAAAAATGTTAATTAAAAAAAAAAAAAGCTTTGAGCTGAGAACCAAGGTATGGATAAAATAATAAAAATAAAATCTATCCAGGTTCAAATGAGGAAGGGCAAGAGCTCCCCATGAGGGAAAAGGTCTTGTTGGAAAGACAGAAAATAGAGCCTTCTTGACACAAAAATCAGGAATTGGGGCCACCTTGTGGCTCAGTCACTTAAGCGGCTGCCTTCAGCACTGGTCGTGATCTCAGAGTACTGGGATGGAGTCCGCCTGGGGGGAACCCACTCAGTGGGGAGTCTGCTTCTCCCTCTCCCTCTGACCCTCTTCCCAGCTTGTGCTCTCTCTGTCCCAAATAAATGGATAAAATCTTAAACAACAACAACAAAATCAGTAATTGGACGAGTGTGGAAAACAAGGTAGAGGGCAGTGGGTGAAGCTGAGCATGAAGATCTAAGCAGGTCAATCGGCAAGCACTAAAATAGAAGGATTTTTTTCAAGTAAGAAGAGAGAATGGTTCTTTGATCCGTTCCTGCAGGATTTCGCCCATGTTCCCTGTTGTTCATCCATGATTCATCTGCTTGGGCTTCAGGGAAAAAATCTTCACGGCCACCTTCCTTCTCAGATTTATGGATGCTCCCTGCTCAGTCAGTCACTCAAATGCTCCAGCGCCAGACACAGTGATTCTTCACGTTTGTCTAGATCCTGCGAGCCTCCTGCCTTTGCTCAGGCCCCTTCCTCAGAGTGGGACACCCCTCTCTCGGCCCCCTCTAAGAAACTTCCTCTGCCAGACCCACCTTTAATATGACCTTCTTTCCCCAGGCATTTATGATTCATTCTGATTAGTCAGAATTCAGCCCTACCCATGTTCATTTATGTGCGTTTTATTCATTCCGTGAAACAAGTAAAAAATCTTTTAAAAAGTAGTTGAAATAGTTTCCCCCCACCCCCATCCTTTCCCCCATATAATTTTCTCGCTGGCAGTGAATCTTTTAACGTATTTAGCACCGCATTCCTGGAAAATCGAATGGAAGTTGGGCAACCTGCCCCAAGAAAATCACCCAAGAGGCACAGAGGTATCGGGGGGGACAGCAGAACCCACCGTTGCTCTGAGGCGGAGCAGCGGGAAAAGAGCCCCACGAGTTAAGGGGTCTTCTCTGCGCACTGTCACCCGGCAGCGTCGAGGCGGTGAGGACACGGAGTAGACACGCAGCACGGCCGCACTCGGACCCGTCGTCTAACCTCCCAGACTAAGTTACCACGAATCCCTGGTCCCGACTCCCCAGGCCCTGAGGTGGCCTCGGGGTACACCCGCTCCGGGAGCGCGTCTGCGCGCGTGGGGCTCAAGAGGCGCCCTGGGAGTGCAAGTGCCGACCGCCCCCAGGTTCCCGCGCAGCCCGGCCACGTCCGCCGCCTGCGCGCATGCGCCCCTGGGGGCCCGGCCGCCTGCGCCGGGGAGCCTGACCCCCGACATGGTGCTGCTGGTGTCGCCCTTAGATCCTTGTCCTGACTCCTGGGAGTGCTAATGCCGTCTTTTCCCCCTATGACGAGTTTTCCAGTCCGCTCCTTGGTCCGCTCGTATGGGAGCAGGCCATGCCCAGGTCCCCCGGACGTCCCCGAGCCACCTCCTGCTTGTCCTTTCATCCAAGACAGCCAGGAGTTCTAGAATAAGGTACTTAGAAGGCTTGACGTACCGTGACGAGGTGGCCGAGTGGTTAAGGCGATGGACTGCTAATCCATTGTGCTCTGCACGCGTGGGTTCGAATCCCACCTTCGTCGATTAGATGTTTTAGTAAGGACGAGCGGGAAGAAATACATCCCATTTAAGCCCATTTGCCAGAAAGTTGACTTCGCGGCTCCCTCCCTTCCCTACTTTCAGACTCTCACTATGGTAAACTGGATTCTCCCCTTTATGGTTGGTCGAGTGCTGATTGTCTATGTGGGCGCTTTTATGTGATTAATCAAGTCCCTTCTGGTCTGCTTCCTTTCTGGTGCCTGCGAAAGGAGGGGGTGGAGCGGGGGAAGGAGGAGAGAAAGTGAAAGATAGATGAGGTTGAAAAAAATGTCTCTAGAAATCACAGATCTTGCCCTTTATTAACGCGCGGAGGCTATATTATTCTACCTCTTATATGTAGATCTACAATTCACCTGGAACTAATATTTATTTTTAGTGGGAGGAAAAATCAATCGGAATATCTATTTATGGGTCATTGATCTATAGATAAAGATATTCATTTTCGTATTCAAATAATCAAACACCACTGTGTAAAAGACTTACCTTCCCCCCCCCCCCTTTACTCTACAAAATCACCTTTGCTATTTATATCAAATGTCCTTGTGTGTGTGGTGCTTTTCAGGTTCCTATTCTCTTCACCTGCCTAGTTTACAATACCCCACTGTCCTATGTACTATAACTTTGTGATAAGTCTTGACCCCTTGTTCCTATTCAAGATTGGCCTGTTCTCAATAGTCTTTTTGTATTTCCTTAAATATTTTAGAATCATTTTGTAAATTTCTGCCCCAGAAAAGGGAAGGCTGGTGTAATTTTGTTTGAATCCGTAGATCAATTTGAATATGATAGACATTAGCTATTGAATTGGACAATGCATATTATACCCTTCGATTATTTATGTCTTCTCTATCTCAATAGTGTCTTATATGATTTTTCTTCAAGGAAATATAGGCCATAGATTATGTTAGATATTTGTATTTAAGTATCTAAATTATGCTATTAAATATGGTATATATAAATATGCTATGACATATGTTATTATTTTTGAAAATTTGTTTATTAATTCATTTTAAATCCAGTTTATTTTTATATGCTAGTCATAGAAAGGCTGATATTTCTTCATCGTTTGGATGCGAATTTGAGGAGAAGCATGCCCGCTGTCAGAAATGTCATGTTAGGAAATGCTGACCCCCGCCTCCCCCAGAGGATGAGGATACGCATGTGTATTGAGGTCATCAGACCCTAGGGAAAGCTCGGTGTTCAATACGCTCTCCCATACTAGCAGTGCCAAGAGGAGCATAGCCCAACATTTCACCACCACACCAGTGCACACAATTCTAGGGAAAGAAATAGCGGGGTGGGGAATTTGAAACTGAAATGGGACATTTGTTTTTGAGAGAGAAAATAGTCTACTGAAAGGCTCTCTCAGTAAGCTTATGAACATTCTGGACAGGAGTCAACCCTGAGTTAATTTCTGGCACTATGAGGGGGTGAGTGCTGAGGAGGGAAGATCATTGCTCCTTACAGTGAAGGAACCACCTTTGCTTTACACCTGTGAGCTTTATTTTAAATAAATCTGTTGGCACCATTATAGAGAAGTCTCTCCACCTCAAAGACTCAATCATCCACTCACTAGGTAAAGTTTCCTGTGATACATGCACTTTACTGCAGTTATAAAACCGATTAAGAAGCATTAATGAGTTCACTGAATGTTGACAATGTAAAAGTAGATGACATGAACCTTCTATCCGAATTCCTGGACTTCCATTGCTCCGCAGCAGGAACACATAGCATCCTTCTCGGAGACATTCTCATTCCCCAAAACTCATTGCAAACTTCTTGGATCTTCAGCAGAAGATCCAAAACAAACCTAAGGAGTTGCTGCCTCTGGCCCTTCTGCTTTTTCAAGTTAGGGCTGAGGCTTCTCCGGCCCCACCAGGCTTGCCCTCTCAATGAATGAGGGATCTGTAGCAGTGGTTCTCACTCACGGGTTACTTTTCCCCATCGGGACATTCGGCAATGTCTGGAGACGTTTTTAGTTGTCACAACTAGAGAGGAACCCTCTGGTGGGTGAAGGCCAGGAATCCTGCCAGCGAACAGGACTGCCTCCAACATCAAATAATTTTCCAGCACAAAGTGTTATTAGTATCAAAGCTGAGAAATCTTGACATGTGATATATTAATATAATGCACACATGTGTATAATAATATAATTCTAAGTGTGTGCATATATATATATGTATATATATATATATTTAAAGTAGAGAAATGTACATCAAATGGTCACAACTTGACTCTGTCTCTTAGATCAATACCCAAGTCCTTATGTCAGCGCTCGAGACCCTCCACGCTCTTAACTCAGTACTCCTCAGAGTAAAGCTTCGATCTCTCTCACCCGTGTCCTATGATTTCCTACCTAACCCATTTCTCAGGATGTTTGTGCAATCTGGACTGCTCCTTTTGCCTTGATGGATTTATATTTTTTCAAAGACCATTTCCAGATTTACCCTTTGTAGAATGACTATGGAGAAAAGGGACTGATTATTTACTTCTCAACTTTGAGTGGTTCTACATTCTGTAACGTGTGGCGCTTCATCATGGACCCAGCTGATTAGACATCTTCCCAAGTGCACTGCTTTGGGTGATATTTCTTCAACAAGCCCATTCCCCACTCACTTGGGTACAGTTAATCTGCTTCTATCAAATATATATGAAATGTGTAGAACCCTTCCTATCTTACTAGACCACTGAAGAGTCATGGTAATTTGTTCTCAATGCACTATCTTCTGATAACATGAGAACTTCTCCAGAGATTTCTTCCTTCAAGCAGAAAATATGCCAATTAAAATGAGCTGTATGCTGACACCCTGCAGTGTCCTCCTGCCCTTCTGCCATCCTCAGCTCTGTAGTTAATGCCGACCACCGTGGGAGGCCTTTTCCAGTCTCCAAGATTAAGATACCTCATGATAAGTTCTCAGGGACCCTTGTAATTCTTTAGGCACGTATCAGAATTATAGTTAAATGTTCCCAGCCGTTTGTTTAATATCCATCCCCCATAATATGTGTCTCCCTTTCTCCTTAAGGGCCTGCGCCGTGTCCCACTCTACAGAGTGTCTGTGCTATCAAGACTGGTACATAATGGACTTCTAAAGAAATAGTAAATGAAAAAGTTACTTCCAGAATAGAATTTTTGTGTACTGAATCTGGGTACATATGTACATGGGTCCAGGTCTAGGGTCTTGTCAAGTTCAGAGAGCAGAAACAGTCCTTGTATATAGTCCTTGAATAGCAAAACCCAGAAATCCAGGAGCTCGCACCCCTCGTGGCATTTGTGAGGCTCACATGATGGCAAATCTAAAGCCAGGGTTAATGACTTCTGAACACACTGATTCTGAAAAGCCACACATTCATGAAAGGACAAAACACGGATACTGCTACACAGTGTTACCCAGATACAAATCAGGCATTCATCTAATCAAGGACCTCTACGGTGGTTGCCACTGATAAAATGATGGAGGCACACAATGACACTGCCATATAGCAACAGACAGGCACAAAACAGCATATCTCATCCACTCCTGTATTAATGTCCTGCATCATCACTAAGCGGTTCTCCCAGACGTGGGTCTGGGCTGGGCAATCTTGGGCACAGTGAGGTGACCCAGAACAGCCCTAAGGAAGTCCTTTCTGGTAGGCGATACAGACTGCGACCCCATAGACCCTAACACAGACACAAAGTCATGCTGTTGAGACGCAACTTGAACCATACACAGTACTACTGAAAGACAGAAACACACAGACCCGGAGTGGTACAGGGACAGAGGAACCCCCACAGACACACACGTGAGAAACAGATGTGTGAGCAAACAGACCGATCACACCCACACACATTAAATAAGGCATGGAGGTCTAAGAGGAGCCAGACATGGTGAGAAGCACTTCCGAATCAAATGTGGCTCACATTCCCATTAAAAAAATATCTGATACAATTATGATCTCCATTTAAAATTTAATAAATCCAGGGCACAAAGAACTTAAACTTTTCCAAGGTCACTAGCTGATAAATGGCTTGGATGTTTAGGATTTTTACCTGTTTGGTCTGCCTTATCCTCTGTTCTAAACTCTTCCTTTCCCTGAGGTTCTCGTGAGGCTGGTCCCTCCTCCTCCTCAAGGATCAGGTCTAAGAGGCCTTCCAAGACCCCACATTTAAAAATCCAACATTGCCTTGCTTTGTTGTCTCCAAGAACCCAGGAGTATTTGAAATTACTCTGTATCCTTTTCTTGCCTGTAGGTAGCTGGCTATCTTACATGGGCTGGTGAAATTCCTGCCTTACTTTGATTAGCTTTGTCATGGAAAATCCATTCAAAGGAGAGAGTAGTCAAGATGGGTGTGGCAGGATGTGGGTAAAAGGTGTGATCTCACCTGCTCCAATAAAATGGCAGCTTGGCACCAGAGTCCTTTGCATGTAGCTTGCAGTCTTCAGAGTTGGATGCCTGAAGGGAGCTCCTCAGTGTAGGGAGTGAGTTTTAATCCTTGTATTCTTTCTATACTTCATTAGAAGTCAACTTCAGTGAGTAATATGTGTTTACCATTGGTGGCATTTGTTTTTAAAAAATAAACACAGTAAGTAGATGATTTAGAAGTACAGGAATTATCTCACACCATTCCTTCACTAATGGAATTCTTCTACCCCTTCAACCTTGAGCAAATTTTAAAGAAAACATTAATAATAGGGGAGTCTCCTTAAAAATATAAATGGCTCTGCCACATCATAGAACCATTTAAAGTTAGGTTGAGTGTTACTTGTTGACATGGGCTAAAATGGAAAATTACAGAAACATGGGCTGTATTTCATGGATCTCAAAATCTTATGAGGCAGTGACATAGTGAGCAAAAAGGATATAAAGAATGCATAATTGCATGTAGAGATAAATACTACTTAATTCAATAAAAAGAAAATCGACCCTTTTTCAAAACATTTTTGGAATGGAATATATAGCCTGCCTTTGCTCAATGTTATCAGTCATACTTAACTTGCAACTCCAGTTAGCTTTTTTTTTAACTCCTCAATTTTGGTTTAAGCACTGAACTCTCATCCTGCCACATAATGGGCATTAAGCCATCTGCAAAGGGCTGAAAGAATCCCAAATAGTAATAGGACACTTAATCTCTCTTGATGGTGTAACCCTCGTTGCTCTGTATATCTCCACAATATAATGGTGAAACATATTAGGTCTTCATCCACAGTTCCTGAAAATGCTTCAGAGCCATAAAAGTGAAATGGGTGTCTTGTTACTAGCGAAGGGGATGTTTGGATCCCACCCTAGGGCAGGGCTGGTTGCCAGGAGGACCAACCATGTGATTAGAGGGTTGAAAATTTCAGTCCTAACCCCCACCTCTGTGGAGAGGAGTGCAGTTGGAAGTTGAATCAGCCAATGGCCAGTTACTTAGTCAGTCATGTGTGCAACGAAACCTCCATGAAAACCTAAAAGGACTGGGTTTAAAGAGCTTCTAGGCTGGTGAACGTGTGAAGATGCAGAGTTGCGTTGTGACACGGATACTCCTTGCCATTTCTCCACACCTTGCCCTATGTATCTCTTCATCTGGCTGTTGATTTATATCCTTTATCACATCCTTTAATAAATGGGTAATGTTGTTTCCCTGTGTTCTGTGAGCCATTCTAGCAAATTAAAAGAGGAGGAGGTCCTGCGAACCTCCAGTCGGGAGCCAGTCAAAAGCACAGGTAACAGCTTGGGACTTATGGCTGACATCTTATAGGGGCAGTCTTATAGGGAAAGGGAAACGTGGAAAGTGCCTTTTCAAGTCTTGATGTTTTTTTTTTTTTTTAATGGGTTTCTTTATCTTTACTTGGTTAGGGAGTGTTTTTGTTTATTTGTTTGCTTTTTAATTTTTTGGAAAACAAGCTCTTTGCCACTGATTAAATTGAGGAGAAATGAGCCCTTTAAAATATCACCGTTCAATCTGTGACTGTAACATAGAAATAAAACTGATGTTTGTACTTCATTTTGTATCCAGCAACCTCTCTAAATTTATTAATTCAAATATTCTCTCTGGTGTTATGTATACATTTTATGCATGTGTTACAACATCATGTGGAAACAAGAACATTCTCAGTCCTTCTCACTTACCACAATGGTAAATCCTTCTTTGGATTTACAGAAAAACTCAGAAAGGCATTGACTGACATGTCCTTTTCCCATGGACTACTTCAAAATCCCTGTTTGACAATCTGCAAACACAACTTCTGCTTCCCTTGTCAGACGTCTAGAGAGGGAGAACCAAGCATGGCTTCACTTGTCCTCGATGTCTTGACATCAGTCGTATTTGAAGGATCTGAACCTGGGGAGGCCAGTGGCTGAGATCCAGGCGAGGATGCTGGTGACCAGCCTGGTCTCCTGGATGCTGGATGTGAGTCCCCCATCTCTAACAGGGATAGGCAACTTCCATTATTTTTGCCCAGGTGGGGAGGGATCATTGTTCTAACTTAAAGGGCCCAGTGAATGTTGAGAGAAGCTGCAAGATAAATATTTGAGGCTGAGGCAACTTATCCATTTATCCATTTATCCATTGCCTCTCGAGATGACATGTAGAGTTGTAGCTCACTACATTTCTCTGTGTGAGAGATGGTCAGTCACCTAAAAATGCGGGGTGGCAGACAGCTAAGATTATCAGCATCATATTCATGGCAAGTCAACCCCTGCTCCCCCCTCTAGACTGGGAACTTGTAGCTGAAGAGGGGTTTGGAAATGGGAGAGACTAGGGTCCTGGCTACGATGTTTGAGCCTATCCTGTGTGTAAGTTCTTAATGTTGGCAGGTTTATTCATGGTGTTAGTGTCTGCCTCAGTGAGTCTGGTTGATTTGGCAGAACAATTCAATTTGGGACCTCTTGTGTGTCTCTGTGTGTGTGTGTGTGTGTGTGTGTGTGTGTGTGACATTAGTCACCTTTTTTTTTTTTTTTTTTTTTTTTTTTTTAGCAGTGGTAGTGTATTATGCTGTAGTAGGAAACCAACACGTTTGTCTACCAGCTGCTCATTCGTTTTCATGGCTGAGTAGAATTCTGGTGCACAAATAGACCACATCTTTTAGCCATCTTGTACTGATGAACATTAGACAATTTCCACATTTTGGCGAATACAAAGAGGGCTGTTGTGAGCATTGGTGTACGAGTCTTCATATGGTGAAAGGCAGTACAGTATGCCCTCACAGAATGTGCCACTTTGGCATGTCAATTATTTCGAACAAAGTTACTTGAGAACGAGCTGGTACAAGAAGAACTCTCTGACCCTCATTTCCCCCCCAGAAAGCAGGAAATAAATCTTCCATGTGAAAGGTTCCCTCCCTGTCCAAGGAGGCTAGAAGACCTCTTTCTCATCAGAGGTGGGAATTTAGGCCCAAAGAGGCTGTATAAACAAATCTTGGTACTTCACTAATTTACTACCACATGCCCGGATCGCCTTGTCAGTTCTTCACAAATGCAGTTTCTCTGTCTCCCAAGGAGAGAAGCTGCCTACTTAGCTCATGTCTCTGAGTCATGTTTCCATGGGGCCCCCGCACCTATGAAGCCGAATTTGTTCTTTTCCTATTACTCTGTCTTATGTCAGTTTAATTATTAGACCAGCCAAAGGACCCAGAAGGGAAGAAAGATCTTTCCACGTCTACCATGATCATATATTTCATTTTCTTTTGAGTAAAAACCTGGGAGTGCTATAGCTGAATCATATTGTAGATTATATGATTAACTTCTTCAGAATCTGTCAAATTATTTTCCATTTTCCATCGACAGCACAAGTTTACTAGGAGAGTTCTGGTTCCCTCATTTCTTCTCCAACACTTAGCATGATTCTTTTTTTTAACTTGGCTTTTCTAGTAAGTGTGTAGTGGTCTTTGGTTGTGGTTTTAATTTGAATTTCCCTGATGGCTAGCAATTCTCAGCATCTTTTCCTGTAGTTATTTGGTAAGCACATACTTTCTTATGGAGTGTCTGTTCGTATCTTTTGCCCATTTATCTAATTGGATCCCTTATTCTCTCAGTGTTGAATGTTAAGCACACTATAAATACAGTCCTTTGTCAAGTAAGTGACTCTGCAAAGATTTGTCCCAGTTTGTGACTTGACTTTTGATTCTCTTGTCCTTTGAAGGGCAGAATTTTTTAATGTTAAAGAAGCCCAATTTATCAATTTGTTCCTTTTTGGATTGTTTCTCTGATATCATAGCTAAGAAGTCTTTGCCTAATCTGAGGTCACAAAACTTTCCCCTATATTTCCTTCTAGGAGTTTTGTGGTTTTTATTTTATGGTTAAGTCTATGATACATTTTGAGGTCATTTTTGCGAATTATGGGCCCAAGTTGTCTTTTCTTTTCTCTTTTTTTTTTTCTTTTTTTTGCTTGTGGATATTCAGTTTTTCCAATTATTAGAAAGACTATCCTTTCTCTACCAATTTACCTTTAGGCCTCTTTCAAAAACGGGTTGTTCATATGCGATAGTTTATTCTTATGCTCTATTATGTTCCTTGACCTATTTGCCTATCTTACTTTCTATAATAATTCTTTGAAATCAGTAGTCGATAGCCACTCGTCTTTGTTCTTTTTGAGTTGTTTTGGCTATCCTAGATCCTTATCATTTCCATGCAAATCTTAGAATCATATTGTCAATTTTTACAAAGAAAGCTTCTGAGTTTTGATTGGGTTTTTTGAATTTACAGATCAGTTGGGGGATAACTGATAGGTTAACAATATGAGTCTTCTGACTTCTGAATGAACTTTATCTTCACATTGAGTTGTCCTCTTTAACTTCTCCCAAAAATATTTTGTATTTTCAGGCACAGGTGGTTAATATCTTTTGGCAAATTTATCTCAAAACATTTCATATTTTTATCGTATTATAAAGGAAAATTTTAAAAATGTCTATTTCTGATGGTATTGGGCTAAAAATATACTGACATGTATATAGTCACCTGATTTGTGACGAACAAATGGGCGTGTGCACTGGGCAAAGGGTTGTCTTTTAATAAATTGTGTTGAGTCAACCATATGTCTATATGGAAATACCCATATGGAAAAAACTTGTAAAAATCAACAAATAAATGTTAAATAACCCAATAGAAAATACTCAAAGATATGAATAACATGCTCCACTTAATGACGTTCAAGGTACAGGAAGCATATGAAAAGGTATATAACATCATTACTCAGAAAGGAACCAAAAATTCAAATTAAAACAACAAAATATCACTGCACATCTTCCCAGAAGGACAAAAATCAACAAGCCTGACAATATAAAGGCAAAGATAGGAAGCAATTAAAATCATTTTATACTGCTCATGCTGAATTGCTTTCTCTATTTTGGAAAAATATTTGTCAGTATTTATGAAAAGTAAATATATGACTACCTT
The DNA here is from genome assembly GCF_902655055.1 of Lutra lutra. Lineage (NCBI taxonomy): Eukaryota > Metazoa > Chordata > Mammalia > Carnivora > Mustelidae > Lutra > Lutra lutra. The sequence goes on along the minus strand of NC_062283.1, from coordinate 2,496,920 downwards.
ACAAACTGTCAATTCTACTCCTAAAATTATATGCCTGAAGTTCATGAATGCATAAGTTCACCAAAAGACATATACAAAAATATTCATAGAGTTTATAATACCCCCAAAACTAAAAGCAACTGAAAAGCAACCAAGGACATTAAATTTTAAAGTGTTAGCATTTCCTGAAATTGTCCTGTAAGCTTTCTTAAAGTACAAATTAACACATTAGCCCTAATAAAATGTCACCATAACTTCTATGCCATTAGGAGTCAATCAAATACTTTAACGTGTATTTTTTTTAAGATTTTATTTATTTATTTGACAGAGAGAGATCACAAGTAGGCAGAGAGAGAGGGAGAAGCAGACTCCCTGCTGAGCAGAGAGCCCGATGCCTGGTGGGGGGCTCGAGCCCAGGACCCTGATGAGATCCCAGGACCCTGATGAGATCATGACCTGAGTTGAAGGCAGAGGCTCAACCCACTGAGCCACCCAGGCGCCCCAACATGTGTATATTATTTTTAATCAATAAAGGAATTTTAGAATTTAAATCTACAAACTTCAAAGTATTTACTTTGTAACATAATTAATGTAAACATAAATTCAAAGATATTATGGTTTGTTAATCCTCGACTTGTTAATATTTTACATCAGGTGGACTTTTTAAATCAAGCATATAAATAAAAATATTTAAAAATGGTATTTGAATCAAATAATGATGGAAAGCCCAACCACCATGTTACAGTACTGACCTGCCCTATTATCAGAATGGAGTAGGAGGAAACTGGTAAGGATGATTTTTGAGTTTACAAAAGTAGTTCGGAGGGTCTGGTCCTACTGCTATGGAAGAAGCCATTCTGCCTCCTCCTGGGTTGTGTTCATGAGAGCCTGAAGGACTGAGAGTGGGAAGGAATGGGAACTCAGCCCTAGCTCTCCGGAGCGGGGGGCTACGGAGTTGAGGAACGCCCTGAACACAAAACTTAATTCGTGGCGGTGGGATTATTGGGGTTAAGTGTAAGAGCTGCTTTGTTCTCTTCTACTGGACTGTGAGAGCAAGGACAACGCCTCACTCCTTGTTGCTTCCCAGATGCCTGAAACAGTTCCTGACAAACAGGCACTTCGTCAACAGTAACTGTTTATTGCACCATCAAACACTATTTTTTTAAAGATTTTATTTATTTACTTGACAGAGAGAGCAAGTACAAGCAGGGCAAAGGGAGAGGGAGAAGCAGACTCCCTGATGAGCCGGGACACCCCGCCCACCAATGCGGGACTCGATCCCACCACTCGGGGATCATGACCTGAGCCAAAGGCAGACGCTTAACTGACTGAGCCGCCCATGCTCCCTGCACCACTACACACTATTGCAGTTATTCTCGATTATGCAGGTGCGTGTAGGTCAGGTGTGCAACTGACTAGATAAGGCAAATGAGGCTTAATACGGGGAGGGGCATCAGGCTCACTTTCAGGGGTTCCCAGTGTAGGAACAGTTTTGGCCTGGGGTTACCTTCCTCAGGTTACTAGCTAGGGCGCACCTGCAGGAAGTTTCAGCCTCTCTGGTTACTAAGGAAAGAGTTCTGGGCACCTGGCGGGCTTTGTGGGCTGGGCGTCTGCCTCGGGCTCCAGTCATGGTCCCAGTGGAGTCCCAAATTGGACTCCCTGCTCCCGGGGAGCCTACTTTTCCCCTCCCTCTGCCCCTCCCCCCTCTGTGCTCTCTCTGTCAAATAAATAAAATCTTTAAAAAAGTAAAAATAAAGGAAAGGGTTCCAAGCTAGGTAATGAGAAAAGCAATGGGTAGAACCGTGAGAACATGGCCATTGCCCATTTAAATTAAAGAGTGTGTCTTTGGGGGGGTGGGGGGGGCAGGGAGGGGGATAGTTCACGTTTATGTCTTTGTATGAAGAAGTTCCAGACGGCTACACAGGAAACGAATAAGCGTGGTTCGCTGTTACTGATGGGGGAGCTGGGTGGTCGAGGACTATGCCGGGAACAGAAGTGCTTCTTGTGTTCTTTATGGATGCAGTTAGGAAACCCTCGCAAGGGACTGCCTAGTAGAAACTGCAACAGAACCAAGTTTTAGCTGCATTGTCCCAAACGGCCAGCAGGTGGCGAGAGCGTGCGACGCCGTCCCGCAATGGGCCGAAAGGGGGAGACTGGGCTTCCTCGCCGTGATTTCTGTGCGTCTTCATTACTCTAAACGAGGAATAGATTCGTTAACCTGGCCGGCTCCTTAAAAAAACTTTTTGGGGGCAGGGCAGGGTGCAGGGGAGGCAGGTGGGGCAGGGACTGAGGCAGTGTTGAAGCACCCCCGGAATATCCAGGGATTACCAGCATTCTGCCCACGCCGGCTGGCTCTCCCGGCTTCACTGGGCCCGAGAGGGACACCAGCTGTCCTTTCAGCGTTTAGTATTGTCACAAACGTCCCAGTAGATACAGAGGTAAACAAAACACCGGATTCTTGCACCGAAAGTAACTTAGAAGTGATCATTTGTAATATCATCCAATACCTAGTGGTTAAAACAACTCCACAACACTCAATTGCCTCAAATACTTTTCTACAATGATTTTATCTGAATTAGGACTCCGTTGGTTGCTATCTGTTTTAATTCCTAACAACCAAATCTCCAAATAGGCGAGTTTGCTCTTTGGGAAAGGACTGAGAAAGGATAATCTGGGTAATGGCAGTTCTCATTGTTATGGATTGTCATTGTTTGTAGACCCTTTCTGTGAAAAGTGCTGGGAGAAGTTTTCTCTAAAAAACAAAAGTAATTACTGATATGTTCCATTCATATTCCGTTCACATTAAATTTAGCATCTTTAAGTTTAAAATTGAAAACTTTTGCTCTGAAAACCTTAGTTTTTTACACAATAAACAAACTTATTTTCTGTATCCATAGACATAATAGAAAACATATTTTAACACTTTCATTATTCTGAATTAGGAACCAGAAGGAAAGAGAGAAGAAAAGAAGGTTTGAACCTAAAAATCTGACCTCAGGTGAGGTCAAGGTCAGACTTCAGTGGAAACAGACTTTTCAATCCTTTCTTCATTTTCAAATGACATTCACTAATGTTCACTAATAATAGAACCTAGAAGTCACGATGTTGCAAAATAGCTTAAGAGAAAAGGCCTCCTCTAATGAGGTATAATGGAACACTCTTCTTCCTGGCTAGTACATTTGTTTCTTGTTTTAAAAAGTCCTTCTTTCTAATATTTTCCTATTTTATCTTCCAAAGGTGTCAGTGGTTTTCTACTTACATTTCGGATCTTCCACCAAAAACCATCCCATAACCAGTTGCCATGATCAAGTTTTTTGAGCAGCCCATCTTTTCCTCACTAACCTGAAATCTCACCTCTCTCTTTTCTGAACTTTCAAAAAAAATTAGATGTGATCCTTGGCTTCCTATCTAATTCAGTTGGTCAATGTGCCCATCTCTCTGCAGTGCTCCGTAGTATTAGATAAGTCTTTTATTGCTAAATCATATTCTTCCTCTCATTGAGAGTTTCTTGGATTTTTTAAAATCACTTCACTCTTCAAATAGATGTTAGAATTAGCTTCCAAATTCTAAAACTAACATTAGGATTTTGACTAGAAGTACCTTGAAGAATTATACCAACTTTAGAAGAACTGACATCTCTATGCTATTTAATATTTCTTGTCCATGAACATAATACATCTTTTAATACCTTTAAATAAGAGTCTGATAGCATTGGATTTCTTAATCCTCCAATGCAGCTATTCGTGGTCATATAAACATATATATACATATATATATATATAATAATTTTTGAAAAAGTTTGTTGGACAGAAACTCAGTTAATTTTTGTAAATTGAGAAATAATGACCAAAACCCAAAATTCACTCCTTTGCACATACCGCTTCTCCATAATGATGATTTGCTCATTTTGCTTGTCTCAGTCATATTTTAAGAGCATGCAAAATCTTTTTAGTTATAGAAAATAGCTCATAATCCAGAATCCACTACTCTTCTCGTTCTACTGTGAGTCCATCTACATATTGTGTAACTTGTAGGGTTATATGGCACCAGGACACCCTAAATAAAATACTAAGGGAGAAGGAAAGAAAAACCAGTGATTAGATTAAATAGTCAAATATGTGAAATATCACAGAAGGAAATATGGGTAGACAGGACAGTTTTTCTCAACTCAGTTATCTAAAATCCATTTCACCAAGTAACTAATTGGTGACTAATAAGAATTATTGAAACTTTGTATATTTATCAATTTTGTAGTAACTTACATTAGTGTAGTTTAACTTGTATTTGAAGATTTCTGAGACTAAGTTGATTGGCTTTCAGTGTGTATTTTTTATGACAGCCTTTTAAAGAACACTCAGACTGTCTCAGTCCCATTGTCTGCCCATTCTCCTAAAAAGAGAAAGTGCAAGAGGGAAGAAGGAAAGCAAAAACTTAAGATTGGGAAACAAAGGATTCCAAAGGCCTAAATCCAAGACCTAAATCTTTACCAAACATCTCTTAAGCCCGCTAGTGAATCTAACTAAAGTTGCTTTAACTTTACCTAAAAAATGAACCACTTTTGGTAAATCAATAGAATTTAATAGAGTCATCTCAGTGTCCACTGGCCGAGGCATTCCTCCTTTGAATACCAAAAACAAAAAACCAAAAATCTAATAAACTGGACGGAGTGAGCCCTGAGATTCAAGGATGGAAAGATGTAAGGATGGTGATCAAATCCTGTACCTGAGGGACCCCTCCATTTCTGCCTCTCTGTTCTTTAACCAATGTGTTTTGGCAATGGCGGAAATTATGGCTACACTTTGTCACTCTTCAGGACCTATATGTCATCCAGCTGAAAAGGACTCCAATAACTTGCCAAACTCCTAGACACCACTTTCAATGAGTCTTCTAGTAACTGACGAGGCTGCCGTCATGAAGTCTGCACTACACGCTGAGACTACTGAGTCCCACGGCCCTCTCTGCATTGCCTCACCTTTTCTCTATAAGGTAGTGAAATGGGGGAAAATAGTGTTGTGAGATAGGAGGCGTAAAGTATTCAGTAAGTTCATAGATAAGCTTGTTAGCAATGGCCTGAGAGTGAAACACACCAAATCTAGAATGAGCATCTATCTCGGTGAAGTCCTGTATTTGCCTCATGAGGACAAAATGGATCCAAGAAGACTTGTCCTAGATTATGGGACACTTGGCAGAGTCTGTATCCAGGTCAGCTCTGCCGAACTAAGTCTATATTGAAGAGCTCCTATATAACCTCTACTCCGGGCCACCTTGCTTACCAACTGCTTGGGCAGTAGGAAGGGTGCTGAGAAAAGAAACAGTGACATGCACATGGCTGGTATTATCTGCCTGATTACTGAGAGCGTCCTTGGAAGTATGGACCTCGTGGTTGGCATTGGCATGGGCCAACACTATTTTTAGACTCTGGGACCATTTTGAGTTCATTCATCTCATTCTTCCCCAAAACTTGTCAACAAACCCCCACTTTTGTCTTCTTCGCATCTTTGCCTCACCAGACAAATCAGTCACACGCCTGAATCACTTTAGATCAATGTCGTAGATCATTTCTCTTCCCAGCAAAAGTAAACAATGAGATGCAATACTCCCACTTCTTCCCAGTGGCAACAATCCTCCTCTCCTCCCTCTTGTCTTTCACAGATGCTCCTGAGTGTACGTTGTTATTACTCTTTCTAATACGGCTGCTATGATTGCTGTCAGCAGTGGGATTACATCCCATAAGTTGAATACTTACCATATGTGAGACATTGTTCCACGCATGTTAAAAATGTTCATTCTTCAGAAGCACTACTCTACCCCCCTTTTTAAATGAAGAAAAAAGCTAGAGAAATTAATGTGTAAATGCAAATTTTAAGTGCCATGGCCTAGTTTCAAACCTAGATAGTCTTTCTCAATTAGCAATGTATAAGAAACTCCTCCTGTTATTAAAAATAAAAAGCACAACTATGTTTCAGAAGTAGAAATAATTGCAGTGTGAGCTGTTTGCTCTAACAGTTATTTTCTTCCTTCAGCAGTTGCTCAGGCTGGGCCTGGTATATATCGCTTCTGTATGACAATCGAATGCTGATGTATACATCATAGTTTTGTAGATCTGATGGTGTGCAGGTAATAGTAGGAGCACAAACCACATGTTTACCTGGTTTCCCAATGTCAAGTGTATAGTATAGTTTCCATAGTAAATGAGAACAGATTCACTGACAAAGAGTAGAAAGAGTATTAGTAATGTGCAAGAAAAGTTCTTCAGAAATCCTTTTTTTATTATTAAAATTTAAAAATTCTGCTCTACTTTGATGTGCAGAATCCAAATATGCCTTCATGCAATGCAAACTCTAAAGAGAGTTGCATATCCAACATTTGGGGGCAATATCAAGAAAAGTGACACTTTGAAATTAAACCTTAAGATAAGTCATTCAAATCAATGACTAGTTTGTAAATGTAGTTATTACTAATTGGAAATTTACCATATATTATCAAAACTTGAAAGTAAAATTAACCAAAGTTATATTACAATGGAATTAACTTTAACATACCAAAGGGATAATGGAAGAACAGATCAGCTGCATGGTGTCTAGATATAGGGCCACTGACCTTTCCATAGACTTTGTCAGTGGGGCTCTTTTAACTCCCCTGGGGACTGGGTGCCTTGATTTCAACAACTGTTGGCGATTAGTTTAAAAAGAAACAAGTGCACAGTAGAACAATGAATATAATCATTTGCTATAGCTGGAAAAAGGGTTATATCCAAGCAGCTAGTTCTAACACAATGTTCTAGGCATTCTGGTTTGTGGTTTCCAGGGAAGACCTGTCAAATAGTCCTAAGTACTTTGAGCAACAAATATCTTTTTATTTTGTGATATATTTCACAGTGTATTTTTTTCAATGACATACCGTGTTAGTTTAGTTTTGAACCAATTCTTCTGAAGCTGATTAACAATGGGTTAAAATGATAACACTTTTTCAAGGGAAGTATAAAAACCTTGCCTTATTTTCAAGGGGACTCCATCACGGTACAAATTACCTCAAAGATGAAAATTTGATTTATTTACCTGATTTGTTTATGGCCTAGGCAGTTTGATTTTCTGAGTAATGGGAGAATTAGCTGGGATCTTTTCAACTTAGTAGTTTTTAAAAACTTAGTCATTCCAAATTTTCATCTGGGGATAGACTATTGCCCATGGCTCATCTTCTGTCTCAATCTCTGTCCTTTTTCTTTTCCTTAAGATTTTTTATTTATTTATTTGACAGAGAAGAGAGACAGTGAGAGAGGCAACACAAGCAGGGGGAGTGGGAGAGGGAGAAACAGGCTTCCTGCTGAGCAGGTAGCCTGATGTGGGGCTCCATTCCAGGACCCTGGGATCATGATCTGAGCTGAAGGCAGACATTTAAGGACTGAACCACCCAGGCGCCCCAAGTCCTTTTCTTTTTTATTCTGATTTCTATATCCTATAAGACAAACAACAAAAAAAGTATTTAGCTTGGAAATTATCATCTGACTATCTGAATTAATGGAGAGGGGCCAGGGGCGCATGTGACATGTGACAGAAGTGACAAAAATTATTTATGTTCTGTTGATTTACAGATACTCAGTTACTATTAGTGTGGGATGGAGATGAAGGAAAGAACTTTCTTTCTTTGTTTTTTCTGTTATGACTGGACATTGACTATGTGGAAACATACAACAAACCAGTTAGTAGCAATTGAAACCGATATATATGAGGAACTATATGGAGGCAGTTCCCAAATGCTGGACAAACTGTTGGAAGAAGCTCGAAAACAGAAGGCAATTTCAGAGAGCAAGCAGATTGAAGTGGGCATTGAAATATGAGTAGGATTTGAGTCAACAAGCTATTGTGTTAAATTTAAATCCGTTTAGATAAACTAGATAATATATTTAAATTAAATGCTTTTAAAATTACCTAACCCCCAAACCAGCACCTTGATGAAGCTTCCAAATGCTTTATAGATCGTGGCTTTGAAGCAAAGAAACACTAAATATTGAAAAGTTACAATCCAGAGACTTACAATTGGGTGACTGGTTCTTATTTACAACAGCCTGACATGGGGTTTGTTATTCCTCACCCACTGGTTCCAGGCAATGTCAAACATAGGATTTAAAACAGCAACAAAAGGAACTTTAAAATAAATACTGATTTTTGTTTTAAGAGAGTCTAGGATAAATGCCATCAAGCTTCTTTGCCTTCACTGGACACCCTCCCAACCCCACACTCTCCACAGAGCCGTTTCGTCCTGTAGTATTTTCCAGCCTATGGATATATGGCAAAGGGAAAGCGGCGCCCTAAACAGAAATAAACCAAGGAGACTTCTGGGCCTGAAAATGACATCCGCCAAATTCCTTTCTGACGAAAATTCCGAGGAAAATTATAAACGTCATTCCCACAAGGATAGAACGCTCAAGTCGAGGACAATAGAAAGCAGCCCAGACCGCGCGAGAATGTTCCCTCCGGGGGCTGCTGCGTGCGGGCCGATGGGGCTCTCGGCCGGGAGTGGCCGCCGGTCCCCGCGCGGCTTGACCCGCGGGCGCGACGCAGTTGCCGGCAGCCAATCCGGGCGCCGAGAAGCCGGGCGGCAAATTCAAAGTGCCGGTGCCACCCCCGCGCCCAACGCTTTACTCCCGACAAACTGGGGAGTATTTGAATTTGCTTCGAGTTTAGCTTGGTCTACCATCGTCATTTGATCCCGATGGTGATCAGAAACAGTTTAAGAGGCCTTTTGAAAACCTAAGGGAAAGTGACAAACTCAGCGCTCTTACTTTGCACAAAGGAGTTGCAGACTCTTGGCAGGGCCTGGTAATATTTTTGTCGTTTAGTTACCGGGACAAGAAAACTGACATTGTTCAGTGATAGCCGTTCCTCGCAGACCAATTACCGCAAAATTCCAGGAGGCAGCACAGAATGGAAACAAGAGGCAGCTCTCTCTTTGAGAACATGGGTGGCTCTTAAAAGAGCCTTTAGTTTTCGATTCGCAGCTAAGTCGCTGTTTACTTGGCGCTGGTGTACTTGGTGACGGCCTTGGTGCCCTCGGACACGGCGTGCTTGGCCAGCTCCCCGGGCAGCAGCAGGCGCACGGCCGTCTGGATCTCCCTGGACGTGATGGTCGAGCGCTTGTTGTAGTGCGCCAGGCGGGACGCCTCGCCCGCGATGCGCTCGAAGATGTCGTTGACGAACGAGTTCATGATGCCCATGGCCTTGGACGAGATGCCCGTGTCGGGGTGCACCTGCTTCAGCACCTTGTACACGTACACCGAGTAGCTCTCCTTGCGGCTGCGTTTGCGCTTCTTGCCGTCCTTCTTCTGCGCCTTGGTCACCGCCTTCTTGGAGCCCTTCTTCGGGGCGGGAGCCGACTTGGCTGGCTCAGGCATAATTCGGAAAAGTTCAGTCCTCTGCCAAGCAAGAAATGATCGAAAACGTAACCGCTCCCATTTATATAGAAGCCTTTATGCAAATGAAGTGTAAATTACAGTCCTGTGTCTGATTGGTGGCCATTCAAGGCAACGTCAGAAGTTAGTGCTGCCCAATCAGAATGCAAGAATCCCAAAGTTGCCGTTTCCATTGGTTAAAATGGAACTGCAATCTCAACCAATGAAAAATTTTCTTTTTCAAGCCCAATAAGGGTTATAAAAAGTGCTGCCCTTGCGCCTCCATTTTGGCAACTTACTGCAGTGCTAAAATTCAACCTAAGGATGTCAGGTCGCGGAAAGCAGGGTGGCAAGGCGCGCGCCAAAGCCAAGACGCGCTCCTCGCGGGCAGGTCTGCAGTTCCCAGTTGGCCGGGTGCACCGCTTGCTCCGCAAGGGCAACTACTCAGAGCGGGTCGGGGCCGGAGCGCCGGTGTACCTGGCGGCGGTGCTCGAGTACCTGACGGCCGAGATCCTGGAGCTGGCCGGCAACGCGGCGCGCGACAATAAAAAGACGCGCATCATCCCGCGCCACCTGCAGCTGGCCATCCGCAACGACGAGGAGCTCAACAAGCTGCTGGGCCGCGTCACCATCGCGCAGGGCGGCGTGCTGCCCAACATCCAGGCGGTGCTGCTGCCCAAGAAGACTGAGAGCCACCACAAGGCCAAGGGCAAGTAGAAGATTGGTAGAATGTGCAGTTCAAATCTCCTGTCTAAACCCAAAGGCTCTTTTCAGGGCCACCTATATTTTCTGGAAAAGAACTTTAACATTTTACTCTTAAATGGGAAGAGTAGGCGAAACCTAGAAAGGCGGGGTGTTTAACAACTATCCCGGGTTGAAAGCCCACCTCCCTATGTCTAGTCCAAAACTGCCATGTACGGTAGATTGCCACTTTTGAGATTTGCAGTAATTGTAAACACTACTACGTACCTCGTCTCATTGTTTAGGTAGGTAGTGTGCGTCCACAGGCAGCTATTAGCTTTTGTAAGTTGACATTTTTGGTGCACATCAGCTTTCTTGGCTGAGTTTAGCAGTTGGCTACGGGCGGCGTGAAGAAGCCGCACCGCTACCGGCCCGGCACGGTCGCCCTGCGCGAGATCCGGCGCTACCAGAAGTCCACCGAGCTGCTGATCCGCAAGCTGCCGTTCCAGCGGCTGGTGCGCGAGATCGCGCAGGACTTCAAGACCGACCTGCGCTTCCAGAGCTCGGCCGTCATGGCGCTGCAGGAGGCGTGCGAGGCCTACCTGGTGGGGCTCTTCGAGGACACCAACCTCTGCGCCATCCACGCCAAACGCGTCACCATCATGCCCAAGGACACCCGGGTCCCCTACAGGTTAATGGAGGGCCTCATTACAGGATAGCCCCCCCCATCCAAAGGCTGTCAGGAGTCACACCCGTGTTTCCTAACTGTAGACATGCTCTGAGGCACTGCCCCCCCCATCACCCTCGATGTTGCCAAATGAATAAAATATTGGGATTACATTGGTATGTAGAACACCATTCTGGAGCCCGAGAAAACTTTCACATCTGGGATGAACGAAAATCTTCAGGGCTGTTGCCTCAGGGTAATTTCTGTCGAACCTTAACATCTAAGGGAAGTTTCTCGTAACTAGTGCAATTGAAATGTGCAATATTGCTAATCCCGCAGGCTGCTCTGCCTTCCAGACTCACAGGAACGAGTGGAGTCAGAAAAATACTATAGAGGAGTCTGATATGGTTTGACCAAGGGCTGCTTAGGAATGAAGTATAGTGTGTGGCGGGTTTCTGACAAACCCTGGCCTCCGAGGGGGCAGGGTTAGGGATGGAGGAAGGTCTGTTGACGAGTACCACACTTTTGTTGCTGTTAGGGAGTAAGGAAATAAGGAAAACCCCTGCCAACTGGTTTTATTGCCCAGGGTAAAGAATCTTGCCTCCTACTCTCTGTTCACTGTACTCCTTTAACTGATGTCATCTCAAAAAGGGGAGGGGGGGAGCGGGAAGCATTCTTGGGTTTTTTTTTTCTTGAATGTCTTGCATAACCTTGGCTGCCCAGTGACATTTATGGAAATCCTTCTCAGAATAATATTTGAGGTGCATAAAACACAAACATTACAAAAAACGTAACCCTTTAGTTACTGATGTATTTTTAATAAAAATAAATTCGATAGGACTGACATGTGCCTAACTAGCGAACATGTTCTATGATACATGCTTGATGAGCCTAACAACTGCCATCACTAATCAGACGAGTAAATAACTAACGGTTCAAGGTAATTTGGCAATTGTTATGAGAAATGGGATTATCTGCGATTTCCACTGGGTGACAAGTACTGAGGTTTGTGGCCTAAATTCATTGTAAAGAGCAGTCAGGTAAATTATGCTTCCCCATCCCAACTTATGCGGTTTCTCCTCACTACCATGCACCCCCCACCATGCACTGCCGATTTGTGGCATATATGGACTTCAGCTTAAAAACCCTTGTTGTAAAATTTGATTGACCTGCCCGTGACTTTTCAGCCTGCTTAATTATAATTTATCCCTGAAAGCACCCCTTCCTATCTGGGATTTCTTTAACAAAGTCTATTAATATGTCATATTAATATTCATACCATTGTTCCTATTTCTTGTACTTAAAACATAACTTTTTTTTAAGGTAAACTACTTCTAGTCCTAGTGTAAATATGACTTTTTGGAACGAAAATAAACACTAATGACAGTATCTAACAATGACAGGCACTCAGATGCACCCCCTCCCATAGTCAGATATTTGACTTTTTGATGGGCTTTTTAGAAGCTGTGTGACCCAAATGATTTTACTCATTATTCAATTGTTCTGTCCTTAAATATGTCTTCCAATTTTAGGGAAAGAAAAATGACTTTTCCTCTACTCTTCTGAGTGTTCGACTGAGATCCCTGTAATCAAAGACAGTTTTCCCAAGAGAAAAACACAGACTTTTATTAACATTGCTAAGGAACAAAAATTCAACTGAGTAAATTTAAAAGTCAAATTGGCTTTATTCAATGATTCACAGGGCAGGTAGCATCCCACCGGGCAATAGAAAGGCGTTCTGGGGAGCTATAGAAAAGAAAAGGCTTTTAAAGGTGAAAGGTTGCAGAAAAAAAGAAACTATTAGCAGCTAAGAATGCATTGTTTCAGGCAAGGTCATCTTTCTAAAGGGGCGGGCCTATTGGGTGGATTATATCACTAGCAGACTAGGTTAATTGAACTTGGCTAAAGGTTACATTCCTGGGGGTGGCAGTGGGACTCCAGGGGAGTGAGATTGTGACGAGATTAGGTATTAAATCTTGGTTTGCTGATGTGGGGTTTACTCAAGTGACTCCATGTGGGGCTTGCTGTCTCCTTTCTAACATGTGTACCTCGTGTACATATGGGAGCCACACTGCAGACAACCAGGAACCCCCAAGGTGCCTTAAAAATGCCGTTTGAAGACTGTCTTCCGCTTGTCAGGGAGCAAGAATTCCTGTCCCCTTCAAGGGTCCTTCCGGCTGGACTAAGAATCCAACTGACTTGAGAAAGATTAACAGGAGAAAAGTCTAATTTAATAGCATTTGTACAGGGAATCCACACAGACCTGGAAATTCCAAAGACAGGCAAAAGAAGGCATATATCTCATTCTGAACTAAAATGGCGTCTGGGATTTCGGAGGGAAGGGATGACCTTCATGAGGCAGTAAGAAGGGCGGGTGTTCCGTAATTAGATGTTTGCCCTGCCATAGAGATGTTATGCCCAAGTTTTCGCATCTGAGAGACCACCAAGGAGCCAACACTGATGTAATCACACGAGGGTTTATTTGACAAGATTAAGCTTGGCCCCAAGTATACCTGACACAGCGGAGTAGAGGCTTGGACCCTGAACCAGATTACAGTCAGAGTTTTTAAAGACAGAGTAGGGGTGGATTTGGCAGTAGGTGATTGGGCCACGATCGCATCCCTATGTTCTTGTGATTTTTTACAGCGTTAAGTTGTCCTATTTCTGACATGATTTATTACAACGTCAAGCTATCCTACTCCTGACATGACTTATTACCTCGTTAAGTTATCCTATTCCTAATTAGTTTTTGGTATGGTGTTTTGTTTTCAAAACTTGGTCAGTCTTCCTGGAGCCAGGGGTCATTTACCCCTCACGAAGGCCTAAGATGGCTGCCGGGGCCAAGATGGCTGTACTTGATGTCAAGGCTAGACTTGAGGTGGGTACAGCCTTGTTTTTTTTGGCCTCCACAAGAGATGGGTCCCTCGGAAAACGTTTACCTCTGTTAATAACCCTCTTCTGGGAACGACCCCAATTTAGATTTTTCTATGTACCTATGGGAGGGACAAAAGTTTCTCTCGAGCCCACAGGGTCTTTATTGTCTTCAGCTCGGCCCATCTTTGGGGCTTCCTGCCCTCGGCCCTTATAAGCCTACCACAAAAGGTGAGGGGAAGTTAGTTATGGGAAGCTTACCAGGAAAACAAGAATCAAGTTTGTTAAGCAGATTTAATTTGGGGCCCTCTCCACTGATAAAGGTCTAAAGCTGCCTACTGGCGTTGCTGGGTGAACTGGGAGACCTGGGCCCTGAGGTCTGGACCCAACTTATATCAAAGATGTCGCTGAAGGCTCTTGGTCTCCTCACGAGAAGGAATTCAAGGGCAGACGCAATACAGTGTATGAGAGGTACAAGCAGGAAAGTTTATTGAAACCAAAGAACACTCAGGATGTGAGAGAGCATGGTGAGCTCAAGAGGGAGAACCATGCGTCCTGGAGTTAGGGTTTCTTTCACTGACAGTTGTTAACCAGCGGGCAAAATAGTCATTACTTGGGGCCGGAAGCAGGGTCTCTTCACCGGGTCAGGGGTTTTCAGTCGTGGCGCCGCCATCTTGGGCCTGTCTGGTGGGATCCGGCTTCTCGCCAACGCTGCCCCGACCTGCCTCTGATCTTCCGCACAGCCGGCCGTGGCCTCCTTCTTGATGGCCTCGGGCCATCCCGGTAGAGCCTAAACTAACTGCCTACCCAGACACTGGGATTAACCTTTGTCCCTCCTGGTAGAGAGGGAAGGAGGGACAGCTTTGTAAATCTACTTCCTGCTTTTAGGCGATTAAGTGGAAAGACAAAGAGCGTTTCTTCTCTCTGCTTCATCTCAAATGCCTTCAGCTCAAAATCAACCTTACGTCAGAGTGGACTATTTTGGGGTGGCCTATTAAGCTATCTTTTAATACCTAATGCTAATATTTGTATTTATTAGTACAGTATTAGGTCTGTATTAATAAAAAATCTGAAATCTGTATTATATTTCTAAATGATACACAGAATATTTCTAAACAAAAGTTTTAAACAAAGGAAAGCTCTCTCTTTACCATACTTTTAAGGCTTTTTTTTCCCCTAATGTTCTGGATTAATGTAATTGAGCACTTTTTCCTATATTTGTAGATATTCGTATATCCCTTACAGACAATTTGAATGATCTACTCATTTCAAGTTCCATAGGCTTGATGAGGATTTTTTATAATAGTGCAGAGAAACAATAAGAAAACCATGTGGGCATTGTAGGGAGATTAGGGGGAAAGGGGACAGAGGCAAGAGGAGGGAAGGATGGTTACCAGTCCTTCCTTTAGCCTGATGACCTGCCCTTGCCTTGGCTGGATTCTGCTCCTTCCCCCTTACAGTCCCTAATCAATTTATTTGCAGGCTGCAGCCCGAATCGAAGGGGACTAGGAGGCCTGGTTTCTCTCCTGTGGAATAAAGCAAACTGGAAGACACTGACCACAGCGGCCGTTTCTTAGAAATAATACACAAAATAAACACTGAAAACCTGTACCATTGTAAGGGAACTCATGTTCGAGTTCATTCCCCTGGGAATCACAGATAGAAACTGCACCAGGTGGCTCAGTCAGTTAAGTGCCCGACTCTCGATTTTGGCTCAAGTCATGATCCCCTATTGTGGGATCACACCCAGCCCTGGGAGTTGCACTCAGCATGGCGTCTGCTTGTCCCTCTCCCTCAGCAACTCCCTGGCTCTCTTCTCTTTCAAATACATAAAATCTTAAAAAAAGAAACTGCACCAGGTGAGTTGTCCCACAAAGGAAACTTTATCTGCAGCAAATAAGGAGACCACAGGGAATAACTTCCAAAACCATGACTCCCCAGGCAAGGGTGAATGGGTTCCTTTTATGTAGGGTTAGGGTGAATATGTAGGAAGATGAGCCTTGTCCTTGTATATATAGGCAGGCATAGCCTCACATGCGCCTTAAAAAACATGCCTAGACTCACATTGTGTGTTATGGAAATGAGCCTTGTGCTCGGTGGGCAGATTTTAGTATGATAATGAAGTACAGGTCACTGTAAGTCACTCCGTGGGTCACTCAGTGGTCCACCCGCACAGGTCGGAGTCCTGATTAGTTCAAACTGGTCTGGGTGATCTGGTTGGTTGTTAATGCTTGAAGGGTAGGTTCACTTTCCATCACGGGATACTGCTCCTGGGGTCAGCTGCCGGAGCTAAGAGATCAGCTGGAAAGAAGAGCTTCAGGAAAATGTGGGACAAACATCAATGAGTACAAGCAGGTGGGCAGCAAAGGTCAGGTCTTGGGGCCTAGCAGATGACATTGTCACTTTCCTCCTGGAGTCCATCACTTTCCTGCTGATATTCCATCTGGTAAAGGATGAGAAAACCAAATTCTCCATTGAAAATTTGGTTAAGGGGGCACCTGGGTGGCTCAGTAGGTTAAAGCCTCTGCCTTCGGCTCAGGTCATGATCCCAGGATCCTGGAGCCCCACATCGGGCTCTCTGCTCAGCAGGGAACCTGCTCCCCCCGACCCCTGCCTGCCTCTCTGCCTACTTGTGATCTCTGTCTGTCAAATAAATAAATAAAATCTTTAAAAAAAAGAAAAGAAAAGAAAATTTGGTTAAGGGTACCTGGGTGGCTCAGTCGGTTAAGCGGCTGCCTTGGCTCAGGTCACGATCTCAGGGTTCTGGGATGGAGCCCCATGTCGGTCTCCTTCCTCAGTGGAGAGCCTGCTTCATCCGCTCCCACTGCCCCTGCTTGTGTTCCCTCTCTTGCTGTGTCTTTCTGTGTCAAATAAATAAAATGAAATCTTTTAAAAAAGAAAAAGAAAAAGCTTTGTATTTTTACGAAATAATATACTGTAGGTTTATAAATAAATAAATGCCTTTGGCTATCAATTTCAGAAACTATAAAAAGAGCCTGACCAACTTTTCAGATATCCATCCATTGCTACCTTATATCATGACTAGTGTTATGCAAGTATCCATTAAATCAGATGAAGAGGGAGGCTACTGGTTGGTGGGAATTTTACTGATTTTTAAAGTAGAGAGAGTAAGGTCTGTAAAAGGTATTTCAATGAACTAATGTTGGGGAAATATAAGGAAAAAAGAAAATGTTTTTTTAAGATTTTACTTATTTATTTGACAAAGAGAGACATAGTGAGAGAGAGAGCTCAAGCAGGGGGAGTGGGGGAGGGAGAAAGCAGGCTTCCCTCGGAGCAGGGAGCCTGATGCGGGTCTCCGTCCAAGGACCCTGGGATCATTACGTGAGCTGAAGGCAGATGCCTAAAGACTGAGCCACCCAGGTGCCCCAAGAAAACAATTTTATTGTTCAATAAGCATAAAGCCAGAATATTAGGCTCATCACTGGCAATCTTCTAAAGAGATGGCAAAGACAAAGAAATCTCACTTTTTTTAGAGCTAATCAGATACAACCCTTTACATCAGGTAGGATTTGCAATGTAGTCTCAGACACCAGCTGAAGTTAAATTGCCTTTTCAAGAAACTGACAAATAGAGTACTGTTTTCCTTGATGATTACATTTCAAAATAAAGGAGTCAAAAATCCTTGAGGGCTGAGTTAAGAGGCTGGCCAAAGACTTATTTACCCATCAGAAGGATTTACATACATTTGGAAAGGATAGAGAAAGAAATTCTGAAAGAGAAAAAGGGAATAGAGGGATCTTCAGAGAAAAGTCCATCTCTTATCTTCCATTTGTATTTGCCCTTAAACTAAACTATGCCATCCCTCCCCTCTATTAAAATATACTGATTTTGCCTCCCACTATCTGAATCAGTATTGTTTCTTCAAGTGTTTGGCAAGTTTTCTTTTATTGCAACATAAATGCAGAAAAAAAATCTCAATATTTTAATGACATTTAGAAATTCTTTTTATTTATTTTATGAAATTTAAATGGAATACTTTGGAAATACTGTAATGCAACATCTCTAAAAGTAAGTCATTGAAATAAAGGATAGCAAGAAAATAATTGGATAACAAGGGGATTCCATGCTAATTCTGAAAATAGTGATTAAAATTTCTCAGAATTTAAGCAATATTGTATATGTATTTATACTATATATATTTAACTAAGTATATCATTGTATTTATATTTATTATATATATTTAACTAAGTATATAATATTAAGTATATTCTTTTAATAAAGAATTTCTTAGGGGCGTCTGGATGGCTCAGTCAGTTAAGCGTCTGCCTTCAGCTCAGGTCATAATCCTGGGGTCCTGGGATTGAACCCCATATGTGGCTCCCTGCTCAGTGGGGAGTCTGCTTCTTCCTCTGTCTGCTGCTCCCCTTGCTTGTGCTCCCTCTCTCTCTCTCTGACAAACAAATAAATAAAATCTTAAAAAAAGAATAAAAATTTTTTTTCTTAGAAAGACCAAAGTATACTTTCTTTTCCCTGAATTTGAATGTTCTACTTGTTTGTTTGTTTATGACAAATTAATTGCTCTTGTAGTTAATTAAAGTTTTAGAAAGTTTTTTAAAATTATATTTATCTAGGAAAAAAAAAAAAAAAGACCACTACTGAGATACACTGAAAGACCTAGTATGATGGAGAGAGTCAGTATTTTTCAGGTTAGGAGGGCACAATATTCTAAAGCTAATAAATTTACCATAATAAATGTACAGCCAAATACTAAGATATTTTTCAATGTTTCAAATAATTATAATACTTCAGCAGTACACACAGACTGATCAACAGAACAGTGAGAATTCAAGAAATAATTATAAGTGAACTTTTCCATATATAAACAATTAATTTCCTCAAACCCGTTGAGAAAATATATGTTATACTGATTAGCCAGCCTGTTAACTTTTTAAAAATTAATGCTCTATACAAGAAACCAAGTCTGGATTATTATAGTTTAAAATTTTTTCTTAAATGGTTCTACTCATTATGAGTAAAATATAATAACTGTTGTTGAAAATGAAAATTGGTAGCCCTTTGGCAGTGGAAGAGAATTTAACCATATCCCTGGAAGATCTTTAAATTCTCTATTCTATTAGCACATCGTGTTCCACTTCTAGGAAGTTAGTGTTTGGAACATATCCCCCCCCCCCCCCCCGCCCCCGCCATAACAAGGAGAAAAACCTTTACAAAATGGTATAAGCTAATGCAAATACTGTTAGTAAAAGAAAATGCATGCATATATGTGCAGATAAAAACAGCATATTTTATTCTCTCTTTTTCAAACGTATCCTCTACAGTGTTAAAGTTGTGTTGTTTCACGAGGATGGGACAAGAGAGAAGAAGAAACAAAGAGCCTTTGGTCTTGAGGCTACACTCGGTGAACAAAAGCGAGCACCCTGGCAGCAGGCTGTTCCTTTCCAGATCCCCTCCTCCAACCGAGAGGGACTTCCCGCCACAGTCTTCCGGTTTTCACTCCGGTCCGCCGAGGTTACCGATAAAAAGGAGCTGCGCGGCCTGGAAGCAGTTTTGTGCTTTCACGCTTGCCGAGATGTCTGGTCGCGGCAAGGGCGGGAAGGGCCTGGGCAAGGGGGGCGCCAAGCGCCACCGCAAGGTGCTGCGCGACAACATCCAGGGCATCACCAAGCCCGCCATTCGGCGGCTGGCCCGGCGCGGCGGCGTCAAGCGCATCTCCGGCCTCATCTACGAGGAGACCCGCGGGGTGCTCAAGGTGTTCCTGGAGAACGTGATCCGCGACGCCGTCACCTATACGGAGCACGCCAAGCGCAAGACGGTCACGGCCATGGACGTGGTCTACGCGCTCAAGCGCCAGGGTCGCACCCTCTACGGCTTCGGGGGCTAAAGACCAAAGTAAGCTTGGATTCTTGTTGCTCACCAAAAAGGCCCTTTTTAGGGCCCCCAAGTTTTCCCTGGAAGAGCTTTAGTGCTTGTCTACAAACGGGTCACTTCGTAGGGCCTCTGTGTAAGCTTTTAATGCCGCTTTGGGTAGTTCTTAATACCAGCAAAATGACCAGAGGCCCAGGTACTCTGACTTTGGTGGCCTGAATTCCTGCTGGCCAGCCTTTTTTCGCTACGCCATAGGAATCGCAGGGAATCTGGTAAGATTCTGGATCATTAGTCTAATCCAAAGTCTCAAAACTGTGGAGATTTAGATCTAAAGGGCCGCACCCAACGCTAATTTTCTATTCTTTTGAATTTAGACCTTAATGTCAGGGTGAAGGGTATAAGCAAAGGAATAAGATCCACACAGCAGACACCTTAAGAAATGTGGTGTTTGGTTAAGCGGAGCTGCAGGGAGCTCTAGCAAGGGTCTTGAAAATGTATTGCTTCTCTACACTGTAGGACCTAGGTAAAACATTTTAAAGTAGGCATCTCTATGCTGGAGATTTTTAAGTTGCTGTATTTCCCATTACAAATCACACTGCTATGGGCGTTGTACACAGCTGTACCTTTCTCTGAGTGCAGATTTAGGAGGGGCGTTGCTTTAAGGGGGTCTGCATTTTGAACATGAAATGAGCAACTTGTGTTCCGGGGTTATTTTTGTTTTATACCCCCATACTCCACAAGTACTGAGTTCCTGTTACTCCCCATCTTCAACATTTCACTAGTGCAGACTAATTTTCTGCCAGTCCACATTTGCTAAACTAAATCTCATGTATTTAAGTTGCGTTTCTTTGATTATAATGAAGTTGTTTAGTTTCTTACAAGCTTTTTGGCTATTTTGGAGACATGTTTAATAATGTTGGGTTTATAGTTTCAGTAGTTTTTGCAAATGATGCCTGTTCATATAGGGGTTATTTCCATCTCCCTTAATTTGCCAAAGAACTGCAGGCATAAGTAGACCAAAAAATTGAGGCTGCTTATCTCATTTGGGTTAGAGTAAGGCTTTTCTGAAATTACTGATAACAGACTGGTCTTCCTATTTTCTTAACAAGCAATGATTGATTAACCAAAAGCCTAAAATTTGCAAGGCACTGTAACAGACAAAGGTAGAGTGAAAGAGAAGAAACCATGCCTATAAGTTAATTCAAGTTTGTGCTAAATGCTTTCCATGGATTCTTATATAATAATCTGAGATAGATTTTATTTTAAATTGGCAAAATATATGTGCTGACAGCCAAGTCAACCAAGTCACAAATGTTATATTCTATAACCCAAACCTGTAATATTTTTAACCACTCTCTGGGTAGCTAGAGAAGCCATCACAGAGAGTGGGTTGCAGTCCTGGTCCTTTCTATGGTGCAGAACTGAGGAGAGCTTCCAGACAGGTACAAGATGTGCCTCTATCCCAATCTGATCCAATTATTCCAATCTTTTCTACAGTAGGTCTGATTGGGACTGAGAAAGTCACTTATTCTCTCACTCTGTTCACACAGATTTCATACTGGCTCTGGAGAGCACAGAATTTAGCAGCTGAAATCACAAAGTTCAGATCAATGTTCTTGTACAAATAGGCAAACAGTTGTACAGACTTTAATTTGCTCAAATTACCAGAGGCACAGGATTCCACTTGTTATTTATGTGCCCTTGTTTTCCCCCATTATACCACCTACCACTTATTAGCTCTCTAGCCATATGTATAACAAACTAGTAAACTAGCCGCGTATCTTTTTTGTGAGCTCCAGTATTCCATTTCTTTATTCGGGAGAAAAGCTGTCTACTTGCAGACCTTCCCTCCCACCCCCCGATGGTCTGCCAAGGTCCCGATCCCTTGCGGGCTGGAGAGGCCAACTTTTTAAAGCTTGAGGAGAGCAACGCTCTGTCGACTTAATGCCCCTTCCGCCATTGCAACCGCCTCGGACATGAGATGGCTGCTGAGCGACAAGGCGGATTTTGGTCAATCACTGGGGGCTAAATTTACTAATACATAAACGCAAATTGGAACTGCAACGGAGAAAGGCCACAAGACCCAGGCTGTTAGGATTTAAACAAGAAGCCACTCTCGCACACAACCAAAGGATACACTTTCACACCAGAGATAGGAATTCTTTGTGCTCACACACAGCACACACTCGCGTTAACGTCCCTTAAGGGTCCGGCTTACACACGGCGACAGACGTCGCGCGGTACATCCGGTTCCTTCCGGCCAAAGGCAGTTACGAGCACAGCGCGCGTTACTCAGAGCAATGGAATCCGCACAGCCGCCTCGGGGTAACTGCCTGGAACTGAAGCCTCGATCCCGGCCGAGTATTTGCAGCTCTCTTACCGACAACTTAGTGGCTCTGAAAAGAGCCTTTGGGTTAAGTTTAAGTGTGTTTACTTGACGAGGTTACTTGGCGCTGGTGTACTTGGTGACGGCCTTAGTGCCCTCGGACACGGCGTGCTTGGCCAGCTCCCCGGGCAGCAGCAGGCGCACGGCCGTCTGGATCTCCCTGGACGTGATGGTCGAGCGCTTGTTGTAGTGCGCCAGGCGGGACGCCTCGCCCGCGATGCGCTCGAAGATGTCGTTGACGAACGAGTTCATGATGCCCATGGCCTTGGACGAGATGCCCGTGTCGGGGTGCACCTGCTTCAGCACCTTGTACACGTACACCGAGTAGCTCTCCTTGCGGCTGCGTTTGCGCTTCTTGCCGTCCTTCTTCTGCGCCTTGGTCACCGCTTTCTTGGAGCCCTTCTTCGGGGCCGGCGCCGACTTGGCGGGTTCAGGCATGATTCGGAAAAAATGCCAAAAACGCTGAAGGAAAAGAGAAAAAGCGAAGAAAAGAATGTGAGCCCAGTGCGACTAGTCCCTTTTATACAGAAACCTTATGCAAATAAGGTGTAAATTACAGTACTGTGTCTGATTGGTGGCCATTCAAGGCAACGTCAGAAGTTAGTGCTGCCCAATCAGAATGCAAGGATCCCAGAGCTGCACTTCCATTGGTTAAGAAGAAGCTGCCATCTTAACCAATGAGAAGCCTTCTTTTTCGCGCTCAACGGGGGTTATAAAGAGTGCTCGGGAGATGCTTCAGTCTCGGCAGTTCGTTCCAGTGTGGTTGAGCTTGCTATGTCTGGACGCGGGAAGCAGGGCGGCAAGGCGCGCGCCAAGGCCAAGACGCGCTCGTCGCGGGCGGGCCTGCAGTTCCCGGTGGGCCGCGTGCACCGCCTGCTCCGCAAGGGTAACTACTCGGAGCGGGTCGGGGCCGGCGCGCCGGTGTACCTGGCGGCGGTGCTCGAGTACCTGACGGCCGAGATCCTGGAGCTGGCGGGCAACGCGGCGCGCGACAACAAGAAGACGCGCATCATCCCGCGCCACCTGCAGCTGGCCATCCGCAACGACGAGGAGCTCAACAAGCTGCTGGGCCGCGTCACCATCGCGCAGGGCGGCGTGCTGCCCAACATCCAGGCCGTGCTGCTGCCTAAGAAGACCGAGAGCCACCATAAGACCAAATAAGGAGGAGCGAGGTTAAGGACATTGAAAACCAAAGGCTCTTTTCAGAGCCACCTACTATTTCAAAGAAAAAGCTGATACACTTGACTGCACTTTGATTTTGTGGGGGTGAGTAATACCGTCAAGTGTTTTAGGAGGAGCAACTCGACTGGTAATCCTACACGTAGTTAGACCTACAGATAAGGCTAACTTGAAAATCGTTCAGGGAGAAGGCTAAGAGGCTTAGGAAAGTTTGCTATATAGTTACAAAAGGAGCCAAACGGGCAAGTCCCTGAGCCTATTTTAATGAGGGTCTTGTCAATTACTGGTATTAAGCGGCCAAAAGGAAAGCTAGAATGCATTGACTATTGTCCCAGGATAACCTAAGCAATCTGCGTATAGTAGAATTCTCAGGACAGCTTGACTTAAGTGGTCTAACTACAATTTTCACCAGATGTTGCAATTGTTAGTGGCCGTTTCCATTTTCTTTAGGATTTCACTCTGAAGGGAGTTAGTCTGATATTGATTAAAGATACACTGAATGTACTGAAGCCCACGTTAGTAAATCCTTGGTCCTATTTCTTTGGAACACATGTATTTGCTTAATTCAGCTCAGGACACAACAGTGGGTGCAATCTAGAATATCTGCCTCTAGGAGCGACTTCCAGGCAGGGGAGACAAATAAACATAAATAGGTAAGGTGATAAGTATCCTATGAAGAAAAGAGAGAAGCTACAGAGCATAAGGGGGACTCCTACTTTAGATAAAGGGTAACTGATCAGAGACCTACATAAATCAAAAGAGAGGAGCCAGGTAGGTATTAGGGGAGGAGAATTCCAAGTAGAGGGAACTGAAAATGCAAAGGCCTTAAGACAGAAAGCATGTGGAAACAGCCTGCAGGCTCTGAAGGCTATGATGGAAAAGCAGGAGGTGGCAGCGCAATATAGGACTTTGTAGGGTATGTAAATTAATGTGTATGAGTGATCAGAAACAATAGCACTCCTGAGCTCTGAGGTATTAAATTTGATAATACAAATCAGCTAGATGTGAAAATCTATGGACTCCAACCCATTTTAAAAACAAACCAAAAAAAAAAAAAAAAGATACTAAAAGTAAAACTAACTTTATCATATAGCTCACAAACAGTTAGGAGCTCACACTTTATACTTCAATACACACAGATTTATTTGCTACTGAATGGAAGGGAGAAAATTTCCTCTGTCCGAGTTCCTTCTAGCAGGACTAAGAATTAAATTGACATGAAACAGATTAACAGGAGAAAAAATTTTTATAATGTGCATGGAGAGGTCCAGTAATGAAATTGACACCTGAAAGAATGATCAAAGCAGGCAGTTTTTATACATTTTAGACAAAGAGAAAAAAAAATTGTGAGGATTTGACAGGATAAAGAAAACAGATGTTTGGGAGCCTGAATTAGTTAGGAATTCTAATTAAAAGTTGGGTTTAAGTAGTAGATTAGTAAAGAAGTAACAAAGTTTGTTTCTACAGCTTTCTTGGCTCTCAATTTCCTATCTCTGGTGATAAGGATATCTTTTACATCTCAGCCCTGGGAGGGTGACTTGAATAGAGGAGATTTATTTCCTGCTTTCAGTGTGATGTCCTTGCGCCTGCTGTTTACCAAGTAGCTCCCATTCAAGATAATCACTGTGCCATTGTGATACACTTTAGGACAGCCTGTCCTGGGCCCCTACACTACTCCTAGTCTTTGTGTGCAGAAGCCCTATTGAATAAAACAAGAGTAAAACGCAGGAGACCCAGGAAAAAGATTATGGTAGTATAGCCACACAGGTCATGTCCTCTGGGAGCAGATGCCCAGATGGAGTTTGGGGCACAAAATGTGATTAGGGGCCAAAAGCTGTGAACGGAGGAAGAGGAACAAGGATAGGACAGAAGAGGATGGCAGACTGTACTACAAGGCAGACAAATGTGGGAGCTCTGACGCCTGGGTTGCCTACCAGTGATGCTCCATGCCAGGCAAAAGCTCCCCTGGGCCAGTCTTTATAGCCTCACTTTGCTCTGTCTGTACTGTCGGCTGCCATGGACAAGGGTGTGACCTGGAGTGGGGCAAAGCCATAGGGAGCTCAGCAGCTGCCCAGCTCCAGACCACAGTCACTCTGCAGCTGGGCTGCAAGTCTTTCCTGGAGGGGGTGGGGGGGGTGGGTACGGGGGTGGGGGAGTGGACACGGACTCTGGACATTTTTATGTCTCTGACATACATTAACATGAATATAAGTATCAAAGTTATGTCAATGATGGTATTTGAAAAACTTACTTTTTACTACTTTCATTGGGGAATTCAAAAGGGATGTATTTTCTTTTTAGAGAAATGAGAAAATCTAGACTTTCTGAAAATCTTTAGTAAGGTTATATACTCCTGTAAGAATCTTATATGTTTCCATCCTTGCAAATGGAAGGTGACATAAAACAATTGTAAGGACTCCAAGAGGAGCTTTCTTCCACTGGCCTGCTCTCCGTTCTCCAGATGCAGCAAATCACTTCACGTATCCACTACTGGGAAAAAATCCAGCTTTGCAGCATTAGGTGAAAGCTCCGAAATGAATAGTTGAGGCCCAGACGAGAGGAGAGTGAGCCATTAAAGAGAGGTTTTAAGGGCAGAATCCCCATGATGAGATTTGAGATTAGCACTCTTAATAAGAAGAGACCAGAACACCTTCCCCCGCCCCCGCCCCAGCCTACAAACAAATCACGTGAGCACACGGGGAGATGGGGACCCCTACAAGCCAGGAGACAGGTCCTGAGCAGACACTGAATCTGCCGGCACCTTGGTCTTGTACTTCCCAGACTCCGGAACTGTGAGAAATAACTGAGTGGCTGGGTGAACTGGGGAGACCCTGGGCCCTAGGGCCTCGACTCAGCCAGACCCAAAGGAGTCTACAAAAGGTTCTCTTTCTTGTGCTGAGGAGGGGTTCAAGGACAGACATGTACACAGGGGACACGTGACAGAAGCCAGAAATTTATCAAAGCGAAAAGTTACACTCTCGAGATATGAGAGCAGGCGGCTCAAGAGGGAAGAGAGAGCTGTGTCCCCCAGAGACTGGCTTTCTGTCTTTTTTGGACAGTTGTTAACGAGGAGGCAGAATAGTCATTACTGGGGGCCGGAAGCAGGGTCTCTTCACCGGCTCAGGGGTTTCCGGTCCTGGCACCGCCATCTTGGGCCTGTCTGGTGGGATCCGGCTTCTCGCGGAGGCTGCCCGGGACAGCCCCTGACCTTCCCCACAGCTGGCCGTGGCCTCCTCCTTGCTGGCCTCCAGGCATCCACTTTGAGCCCCACTAACTATCTGCTTTAACATTTGTTATTTAAGCCATCCGGCCTATGGTACTGGTCATACCCTCCAACAGAGTTAGACAAAGTGCAGTGTTGTTTCTTTAATACAAATCTCAATTTGTAAGAGATAAATCTGTAAATCTGCCTTCTCTTAACTATCTGGTCTTACATACTTGGTCTAAAGTGTGCAAAACTTGGGTGAGGTTGTTCAAAAGAAGATGTCGGAAGATTTTAGCAGGAGTATCACTATCAGATTTGCACTAACAAATACAAAATGAGAAAGCATAAAACTAGACTTAATTATTCAAGTAATGTTTACAGTAGCAGATTCCTGAATATGGGGACCATAGTTAATACATACTTTTTCCCATGTTCGATTCCTTACCCTCTCATCTTCATACCTATTACTAGATGGAGCTGTTGTAATGCATTGGGGATAAGGAACAATTGTAAGGTCAAATCTAATATTGAATATCAAATCAAATCAAATATTTATACCCCAAAGTAACTGCATGATTCAGGTAATTAATAAGGATAAAAATCTCAGGAATGCATGTGGTTATGGATAATGAGGACGCTTAACTGAGGACAAAAGAATATAGGCTGACATCTTTGACAGGGCTTCACTTACCAGGGAACCTCAGTCCCAGGTGTGCTATTCTAAGCACCTGATAGGAGTTCTGATTATTTACAGGAATGACTGACTGATATCTAGATCCACAATTGGCCATGAGTATATGAATTTAAGATCTCAAGCCTTCCTTGGAATAATATGAAGGAAAATACCAAAAGAACTCTGAGGGTAAAATTGCTTGTGCAAATGAATATTATTTGACCTATCCAAAGCCAGCCTTCTTTTCATGGTAGAATTGCTAAACTCATTGATATTTTCGTGGAGAGATCATTGCATCTCCTACTTTGTTTGCTCAAAAGTTTACGAATTAATAAAATTATCCGACCAGAACTAGAAAGCATTGTCAGGGATCGGCCTGTCGGATTTGGTCCAGCACCACTGCTGAATAAATCAGAAGGCTCCCGGAACATACTAGTCAGTCTCCAACATATCCTTTCAGTAGATCAGTTTATGTAAAGAGATAATATTAGAGTTTTTCCATCTCTCTTCTTGGGGGAAGGAGTAAGGTGTTACAGTGGTCATTTCGCCCCACTCCACCCTGAAGAACTAACCCAGCACTGTTGTCAGAAGCAACTAGAAATCACAGTGAGCTGCCTCTCTTCCCCCAGTGAATCAGGTAGGACAGTGTGGTGGTACCTGGTTTCCGCATCTGATCAAGCCTGCTGTAATCTCCTCTTTGTCTTTTACTACCCAACCAGCGTTTGCACGAAGTGGAGAGAAGTAGAAAGTTTAAGTTTGCAGAAAAGATCAAGAGTTCAGCTGCAGACATACTCGATGGGAAATGTCTGTGAGACATCCAGGGAAGGGGAGGGTCCAACCAAGAGGCTGAACATCACCTTTGGAGTTCCGGGTAGAGGTCTTGGCTGAAACCCCGGAGTGTGGGTACAACCAGATCTAATCCCCCAAGGAAGTGAGAGAAGGTAGAGAACGAGACCGAGGTTTGAGGACTTGGAAAGCATGAAGCATTTTGGCTCTGCCGAGAAGCGTTATCCGGACAGCTGTCCAGGTACTTCTGAACTCCCTTGCTTGCATTTTCTATGGATCTTCAAAATGCCACAGGCCGCCCTAACCCGGGCATCCCCGTCCACACACAATAAAACCAGGCTTCTGTGTTTGGCCAGCGGCCGCTGAGAGACGTTGCTTTCATAAAGCGTGCCCATCATTCATTCTGCGGCCAAGCGATATTCTCGCAGAAATAAAGGTGGGGTTGGCCGGGGGGGTGGGGGTGGGGCGTCCCGTGGAGCTTCCAGGCCGCACCAGCAGCCCGCGCTCCTCTCCCGGTTCCTGCCGCCAGAGAAGGCCGGAGAGAGAGACCCCGAGACGGCTGGAGCCCGGGCGGGCAGCGCGGGCTGCGGGCTGAGGCTGGCCCCGCCTCCCGGAGTCCGGGCCTTCAGCAGGTGCGCGCCTCGGGACCCGGGGACACCCTTCGGCAGGACGGCGCGCCAAGCTGACCCGTCTGGCCCCGGATGGGACCCAGGCAGGTTCCCCTCGCGGTCGCGCCTCTCCAGCCGGGGGCCAGGGGTCAGAGGCCGGAGAATTTGGAAACGCGGCGCGGCTGGGAGCGGCCGGGAGGGCGATGGGTTCGTGCGATCTCGAAGCCGGGGCGGGGACCCCCGGCGTCGGACAGGTCCATGCGGGCAAACTCACTTCTTCTCCGCTTGGGTTTGCCCGCCCGCAGCGCAGTCCTGAGCGGCGGAGGAGGACGCGCAGCCCCCCGGGGGACAGCTCGGAGAAAGGCCGCAGGACCCGCGGGTGGCTTCCGAGCGCCGCTGCAGGTGCTCCTGGGCGGGAGGCCGGCGGGCCCGAGGCGGGCGGCTCCCGGTGGCGCGCCGTGATCGTATAGTGGTTAGTACTCTGCGTTGTGGCCGCAGCAACCTCGGTTCGAATCCGAGTCACGGCAGGGCTCGCGGGCTCCCCTGCGCGAACCCCCTTTTTCCAGCGCGCGTCTCCCGAACCCGAGGTGCTCTTCACCCCCTGCCCGCCTCTGGCGTCCGTCTCTCTGTTTTGGGGTTTCTTCCCCCAACCATTCCCAAGACCCACAGCCCTGGGGACACCGACTGGAAGTCCCAAGAAGAAACTGAGGTAATAAAAATAAACCTGGGAATCTTTTCCTTTTAACCGCGAGGGAATAACCGCCAGGGCTGATTGTGGCGATCTTTCCCAGCGCACGAAGGCTTGATTCTGCATCGCACGTGCCAGGTTCGTGGCGGGGCCAGGGAGGAGAAATTGTGAACCTCTGGAGAAAATGGGGAGAACTTTTGGGGGAAAACATGGCTCAGAAGCCTATCTAACATCTTCAGCTTCCAGAGCTATTTAGAAAGGGACAGGTGGACCGGGAAAGTTGGGTGTAGGGGAGACCCCACCATGCAGATTTTGAAGGCTCCACAAATACTGTCTTCCGTCTTCTTTCTCATATTTTTAGCAGCTTTATAAGAAATTTCAGCATGAAGATCAATCTCCAAAAGACTTCCCTTCTGTAGGCTGAACCAGCCCCCATTCCTTTGCTGATGGTCTGACACAGATTCTGAAACTCGCCCAAGCAAACCTTCAGAGACATTGAGCCTGGGCCGAAGTGTCTTATACTTTGGACGTCATCCTTCTGGTGGCCCCAGCGGTTTCACTCCACTCATCGTGTCGTCCGTGGTCACCGGTATCACTTCTGCCCTTTCACGTGTGTTCTTTCTCCTCAGTTTTCCATGGGCGAGATCAGGAATCAAGTAGGTATTGACCCAGAAGGACCAGTTCCTGTCAAGTCTTTTGCCACCAGTGAACAAGGAAAGTCTGATTTAGAACAGAGACAAACCCCTGAATCTTGGAGTTCTCTAGAACACATTTCCTTCTGCTCTTTACTGGCCTGAGGAGCAGGAGGAAGTCAGTGACTACAGCCCAGAGGCTACCTCTTCCTAAGAGGGTTAGGATCCTAAATCTGGCACCGAATTCACCTATAGCGCCCGGTGAGTGATGGACTGAGGAAGACCAGCACTCTGGATTTGCTCAAAAAGGAGAGAGCTCGCTTGGCATGTACCCAGTGGTACTCGGCACCAGGCACATGTCTATATTTCATATATATTATGCAGCTTGGAATAAGCACCAGCAAATCTGGTATAAACTGAGCAGAGGAATTACATGAGAAAAACTTTGCATTTTCCAGGTATCCTTTTATTAATGCACGAAGAGCGGTCTGGGAGCCTCCTACACAAGCTGCCAGTGACCTTTGCCGAGAGAAAGCTGCCCTCCTCTGTGGAACTCATGATCTGGTTTCTACACTTCTCTGTGCCTCATCATCGTCATGTCTCAGGGAATGTTAATGAGAATTACCACTTTTTGCAGCTGTTCTAAAGACTTAAGGGCCTAAAATGCAGGATGGCACTAGTTCACGGGGGCACAAACCAAAAACACGATCAAATAAGCCATTGTTAAAAAGAATAAGAAATTGCATTGCTACTTCTATGGAAGAAGTCTCCGTGCAGCGGTGAGGTTATAAACATGGGCATGAAACTCAGCATCTTTTTAAAATGACAGCCCAAATCTTGGGCTGTTTTGATGGTGACGTGCTTATTTCCACATGGCTGGCAGAGTTTTGCCCATCCTCCGGATTAAGTCTTATTGCAGGATTTCAGCTAGTCTGTTTATGAAGCTGATCATGGCCGAAATGTTGGCCGTAATAGGCTATCAATGTGGGGAAGGCACAGAGAGAGGTCTTGGAGAAAGGCAGATGGTAGAAAGAATGGCCACAAGACAGATTTACGTTCAAGGAACTTTCTTTTAATATGAGCAGAAATCCAGAGGGAGCAGGCCAAGCTAGGGGCCTGGGGGACTCATTTCTCCTCAGCGCCGCCATCTGTCTATACTCGGACCATACTTGTATCTCCTTTACACCAGCATGGCTGCTCCTGTTTTGAAAAGCTTTTCAACAGGAGAAACAAGGGGCTTTTCCTCCAGGACCTCACAAAGAACCTCAGTACAGAAAGCTTGAGAAGTGTGAATGGGTGCTGGCCTGGGGGTAAGCCAGGAGGCGAGTAGGAGCTCCTGGCTCCCAGCAATGGTAATCAAGCAGCCCTTCACTTGGTTAAGGAATAAAACTTGGATCTTAACCTCCAGGGGCGCATCCTTACTGTTCTGTGTCCTCCAGCCACCTTAGCCTTTCCTCCAAGTGGAAGGCCCAGGGCAGACTCCTATGGGCAGAGGCTGGAAAAGGAGCAGGTCAGGTATAGCAGTCTTAACGAGAAGAGACAGAAATTGTGACTCACGTGGTTTCTGCCTCTCAGCTCTTGGTAGACCCGTGGCTGAGGGTTTCTGGCCGTTCTCCTCCACTGCTTTCGCCAAAATATCTAAAATCTTTGATCTACCAATAATTCATTTTTATGTATAAAGTATGGATTTTGTTCCCAAATATGGATAATTGAGTCCGCAATACCTAAAGTTAATAGTTGACCTTGCCCTCTGCCCTGCCCTGCCCCCTTCGTCAGACACGAGGGTTTCATTATTTGCTTTGGTCTATATTGTGCCATCCATTCTGTTTCACGGGTTTAGTTATACACTTCTGCAAAAATGCCATATATATTCGCATTCATATATTATCCTTAACATTCATATGTTATCCTTTGCAGCCCCTGTAATACTTACAAGGGAAAGCAGTTCTACCATCTTTTTCTTCTTTTTAAAAATGATTTAGCTTGCCAAAGCTCTCTAGTCCTTCCCCGTATCAGAATCTGTTGGAATTCTGATTGAACCCTCACTTAATATATATTATAATTATAAAGAAACTTTGCATGTTTATTTTATAAAGCTCTAGCTCTCGTTAATACGGTGTCTCTCTATATTTACTTGAGCAGTTTCTGGCCTTCCATAACATTTTATAACTCTTCCTGTGTAAATATTATACATAATTTGTCAGATTGTTCCTTAGGTATAATTTTTCAAGCCTTATTTTCTGTAGGCTCCAGAATTAAAATTACAAACAGTAGCTAGCAAATGTGTTAAACTCATTTATTGATCTTAAACACTTACCGATTCTCTGTTTTCTCTGTAGATACCCTATCATTTGCATCCAAGAGTTCCTTTTTTATTCCTTTTCCTTCCTTATTTATTCCTTCCCAGTTTTAAATCGTCCTCACAGACTACAAACGCTCCTCCCACCTGGAGTGAGTAATGTTATTTTTATCGGCACAGTTTTCGGCAGATCTTATCATTTCAGCCCCAAATTCATCCTCCAGTTACGGATAGTTCATTTGGGGCTGTCTACCCACATCCGAGGTGCTCTCCACTTCTCACCTCCTCGAATTTGTCTTCCCCAGATGTTCCTGACCTCATACAGTCTGGCTCCCTCAGAGCTGTGAACACATCAGGCTCCCGTCACCGTGGCTTCTCCCTTGCTCCTCTTCTGTAATGCATTTTTAGCTCGTATTCTCTGTGTCTCCAGTCTCCCTACCTCTCAACTGACATTTCATTTTTTACAGAGATCCCGGGGAAGGGGGTACTACAGGTAAATCGTACAAGGCAATATACATCTGAAAATGTCTTTCTTTTACGTTCCTGCTCGATGGATACTCAGGTTTCATAGAGAACCTAGGGCGGACTTCAGCTTCTTTAAGATTGGAAACCACTGCTTTGTTGTCTTCTAGCTTCTGATGTCAACCTTGACAAGTCCAGGTTGTTCTGCTAACTGATCCTTTTTGTGACTTGTGTTTTTCTTCCCTCTCTAGAAGATTTTATGTTCTTTCCTGTTTCCTCAGTAGTCCATTTGACTGAATATTCAGTGATCCCCGACTGCCTAGAATTTTTCGTTTGTTTGTTTTTAGCATTCTGATATGTACGTGATTTTTTGAGGTTTATCTCCTTGCATTTTCCCTATTATTTACTTTAGAAGTAGTGTTATTTAGCTATTACACATCCTCGTCTTTTCCTCCACTATAATTTTTTTCTCTCCTTCACACTATGCTTTTGCTTGATGTTCCAGAATACCGCACATTTTCTGATCTACTTGTTGAATTTTTCGTTTCTGATCATGTATTTTTGTTTTACAGAAGCCTCTTTCTTTGTGTAGATAGACCTGTTCCTTCCCTCTTCAATGCTCTGTCCCACCTCTCTGAGTACATCAGTTTATTCTCAGCCTTGTTCCATCCACGTAGCCCTTATCCTTCAAGTTGCTTTTTGTTTCTGTGGTTTTAGTACCTTTCTGTCATATAGTCTTCAAATCTGTGACAATTCTGACTTTTGTAATCCTAGCTAAGATCAGGATACTGGAAAGGTGACTGGCAGCTCGGACCGTTCATGGCACGGGTGCCCCGGGAAGGGAAGTGCCGTTGAAGTGGGTCGGGAAGGCTCAGTGTGTGTTGGCCCGGTTTCCGGCGCAGAACCTCAGCCCCTGGCCGGGCATCTGGCCTGGGTCCCGACCCCAGGCCCAGGCTGCACCTGCTAACCCTTACCCAATCCCCTCACCCGGGTGGACAATCGTAGGAATTCCTGCAGGTGAGGCGCTTGCTCTCTCGGTGAGCAGATCTGCTTCTGGAGCCCGAAGGCTTCCCTGTGACCCTGGGGGCGGCTGGACGTGGCAGGAGCAAGACAATTTTTCTGCGACACCTGATGCTCCGCTCCTGCCTCTGAGCGGCGCAGGAAGGTGCATCTCCCGAACGATCCGTAAGTCTGTGTTCCTATCAGCACTCCCAGAAAGCCTTTACTTGGGGAAAAAGAAAAAAAAAAAAAAAAAAAAGAGGGAGAAAAGGAGAGAGAGAGAGAGAGAGAGAGAAGAAAAAGAAAAGAAAAAGCACTGAAAAATAAAACCCAAAACAAACCTGCTGTGCCTTCGAGCCGGGGCAGAAAAAGAAGAGCTGGCGTTACTGGTTCCACTGGGGATCGAACCCAGGACCTTCTGCGTGTAAAGCAGACGTGATAACCACTACACTATGGAACCACAAGCTGACAAGTGTCTTCCTGGCCCCAGATACAAAAGCTTCTGGACAAACACGTTGAAAAATGTTTCTAATTACCCAGTTGAGGGACAGGTGACTCTATTTAAACACAGGGAATCTTTAACTGCGTCCCGGGCGCGTCTCCCTGGCGCAGCGGCTGGAAATAGCCTCCAGTTAAAGCCATCTGTGAGCGCGTGAGAAAAACTTCGGTAAAACCGCGTTCGCGATGCGTGCCCCCTTCGAGCCCTCCCCGACTGCCCCATACTCACCCCTTCTGTCCCAGGCCGGGTGTTTTGCGGAGCCTACCTTGCCACGCCCCGTGCAGGTGCTGCGGTTAAAACCCCGCGGGTGCGCACTTTACACCGGAAGTCCCGGCAAAGCCGCGGGGCGGACGCATCTTTAGGTCCCGGACATCACACGCCGAGTGAGCGAGCAGCACTGTCCTGGGCTCCCTTTATTTGCAGCTGGGTCAGAGCTGGGGTTCAGCTCAGGATATTTATGCATCAGGATGGAACACAAATACGTGTTTTCAACTCTTGAGGTTCAGAGCATGCCACCCCCAAAATATGCGTCTCTGGCATATTGATAATTTTGAGTTAAAGGCACTCAAAAACCAGCAGGTGGAAGAAAGAGCACTGTGGACCTTCCTTTTTCTTCCTGAAAGCAGGGGGTAGAGTACCCCGTGGAAGGAGCCCCTCCCTGTCCCGGGAGGAAGGAAGGCTTCTTATCGCCAGACCCGGGCCTCCGGGCCCAGAGAAAACTAACCCTTATCTTCCTAGTCACTTGTCCACAGTTAACTGCCCTCCCCTCCACCCACCCCTTTTTCTTGTCCGGTTTCACCCCATTGGCTCGACCTACTATGTAGGCAGGGAGCTCTAACTGCTTCTTTGAGCCTTTGTTTATCCTGTGAGGGCCGCCCATCTATGTAAAAATTACCTAATGAAATGTCTGTGTGTTTCTCCTATTAATCTGCTTGATGTCCGTTTAATTTTTAGGTCCAGCCAGAAATGCTAAAAGCGTAGAAGAGAAATTTTACCTCCTTTAAACAATCTCTCTCTCCTCCTTCCTCGGACACCGTATGGAAAAGACCGTCTCCTTCAAACTCTGGGCCCTGCTCTCCGGAGCCTTAGTGAAGAGTGAGGAGCCTTTTGAAAGTCAAGTCACCGGTGAGTACCACTAGGCCCAGGAGGTCACATAACCCTTTTGTGTCGCCCAAGGTCTTCTCACTTTACATTTTAGCTTAGGATAAAGTTCCAGTAGACTTAGAAATGGATGAACTTGGGCAGTTATGCCAAATCCATGGTGGGCTAAGACCATGGTAGAAAGAGCCAATAGTGTACCTATTAAACATGGCCTTGTAGGATTTGTTTCCCAAGCTCTGGTGGTAAGGTGCAGGATTATAGGAGAGAGAAAAATAATAAAATTGTCTCAGTGCAAAATAGAAATTCATAGGTTTTCTGGAACCAAGAGGGGTTTGCAGTTCATACTGAAGATGACAAATTAACAGATAAGATTATTTGCCACAAGCACGGATTGGACTCATGCAAACTTGAAGTTCAGCACCTTGCCCATTCATCCATCCCAGCAACTTAGAATCTGTCTTCTCATATCTTTCTTGGAAGAACCAAAATATTTGTTTATAGTTTGGGGAACCTAGAATTGACTTTATAGGTCCATGAAACATAGGCCCAGGCTTACAAGAATATAAACAAAAAACCAATCTAGGGAAGGTTATCTGATGGGAAATTCGTAAAATATAATTTGAATACTTGTTTTATTAAAATATATTCTTTCCATGTGATGATTTGTATGGTGTATTAGGAAAGAACTGGATTCTCCCTGACCTTGCAGATAGATATTATGATAGGAAAAATGTATGATTTTATTAAATATGTAATTGCATGAAAATGTGAAAAGGCCACCACACAAGCAACCACACATCTTGGAGACCCTTACCAAACCAAAGCTATGAGAACCAGAAGATACAGTTTTAATAGATTGTCATATAAAAAACAAACACGCTTATCTAGATGGATAATCTAGATATTATCTAGATGGATACTCAATACTAGGTTGATCAACATCTCAAATGTGAAAAAGAAAATGTATACAGCTTTTGTTTTTTAGAGAGAACATTTTTTAACTTAGTAACAGAGAAAGACCCTTAAGCATAACTTTAAAACTACAAACCCTGGGGTGGAAGAGAGGAATCCTTAACAAAATCAAAGATCTGTCATTAAGTTCCTCCACTGACAAGTCAACAGACAGGAAACACATTGGGAGGTAATATTGCAAGACCTAAAATTCATAGTAGCCCAATGACCACGATACACAATATACCCCCTGTGCATCAATGTGAAAGACAAACCAACCTCAATAAGAACATGGGCTCATTATAAGAAAAGAGTCAATGTCATTAAGACAGAGTGCCAGTAGCGAACAGACACATAAACAGATGCTTAGAGTCTTTAGAAACCATAAATGCGAATTAAAAAAAAAAACAGTGATGAGACTCATTACACATGTTAGATGACAAAATAGAAAGCTGAATAGTGTCAAGCTTGGACAAGGCTGTGTGGACAGGGGGAGTGTGGACTGGAGACTGGGATTAATTAGCCATTCCACTCCTACATCCCAGTGAAATTTGCAAACACAGACATAAAGGGGGTGGGTGAAAAGGCGGTGTTATTTGGAGTTGGGGACAGTGGAGGCAATCTGTGAGTGCACCATTGGGACAGAAGAGAGAAAACACATGCTGAGCCACACATCTGTGGAGCTCCAAGCTGTCCTTGAAAGAAAGGGCATGACATTGTCTGGTT
This sequence comes from Lutra lutra, assembly GCF_902655055.1. NCBI lineage: Eukaryota > Metazoa > Chordata > Mammalia > Carnivora > Mustelidae > Lutra > Lutra lutra. Next base: position 2,460,293 of record NC_062283.1, on the reverse strand, counting down.
TGGGCAAGTTGGAAGCAGGGTGGCTGAAAATCTCTGCGTCAGTGTGTCCTCATCTCTGCTCTCTTTCTTGAGCCAAATTAGATAAAATGGAAGGAAGCATGATAGTCTTGTTCAAATACAATAAACTAGCTCAGAAGGTAGCACTGTAGGTGTGTAACCTGGCGGTAGTGGTTACGTCATTGTTTTGTGGGGGGGGTTAGGGTAGGGGTTAGGGCGGATTATTTACACTTGCTTTCTTTACCTCCGTCTAGATTACAAATTCTATAAGGAAAGCACACATTTGTGGACAAAATGAGTGAATTAAAGCAGAAACCAAATTAAAAGGTGCGGCAATATCCAATATTTCCTCTAGATGGCAATAGTCACCATGAAATGGGAATTTAACCCTTTTTTTTTTTTTAAATTTGTAATTTTTAAAACCTTGCATTGAAGAATGCATTTCTTAAATGTTGAAGTTTCTGTTTTAGCAAAATCTCAGAAACACAGCTATCTTCCCTTTGCCACAAAATCAAGTAAATTTCTGACAAATTGCTACATTTCACAGAAGATGGTATAAATATGATATAACTGAACATGAATGCAAAAAGGGGCTCTGTGGCTTAGCTGGTCAAAGCGCCTGTCTAGTAAACAGGAGATCCTGGGTTCGAATCCCAGCGGGGCCTTCTTTGTTTCATTTTCTATTTTCAATGGTGTCCTTGCCCTGGAATATGTTGGAGAGGCCTTGAAGAATTTATATGGTAGGTAAAGCCTATGTTCAATTGTTATACCAATGGGGGAGAGTCTCTTGCTAGGTGATTGCATCCCATCATGAGGGTTGGGATGAAGGAAAAATGAGTCACATTTCTGTTAAGTGGTCAAAGCGATGGCTTTGCTGATGATAGAGAAGACCAGGTTAGGCCCCAAGCACCAGTTATCTTGCCGTAGGTGATAGAAAGCAACGTCTCACACTCTGTCTTGGAAGTTCAGTCTCCAATCTCTGATTCTGTGATGGCCAACATTTTCAGCTAAATGACGGAGTCTGGTTGTCAGGGTCAGACCAAGAAGTAATAAGCTATGGAGTCTGGTTTGAGTCAGACTCATGGTTTATGAGGACAAGTAAGGGAGCACGGGGGACACTTATACTCTCACCGTTCTGGTTTTGGGCAACCCTAAGAGCTGTCATCCTTGTGCATCAGACAAGCCACTGAGTTTGAAGGACAAGACTGGAGCTCAATGACATTTTGAAGAAATAAATCACAAATGGACTATCACGTACTTGAATCTTAGGTGATATCGTAGTTCGTAAGCTAAAACATATGTGTAGCACTGCCCCACGCAATGGGCTCTTCCATCTTATGTAAAGAGATTTCAAAGTTTATGACTGGAGTTCCTTGAGAATCACTGACTAACCTGGTCCTGCCCCATGCCTGAAATCCCACCTACACTCCAGAGTAAACTTGGTTTCATCTTCCTTTTATTCCTAGCTGTTCTGCCCCTTCCAACTTCCAAAGGGATGTGAACAGAAAGATGGTGGTGAAGGGCGTCAGCCGATACCATCCAAATCTACCACTTTGGCATACGAATTATTGCGAGCTGAAAGCAAGTGAGAAGAACCAGATTCCCAAAAAGTTCTCTGCCCCACCCCCAACCTGCCTAGAAGCAGGACAGAGGTTTACACAGAGGTCCCTCCTTCCCTCTCTACCTGAAAAGACGAAGGTTAATCCCCAGAGACAACTTCAGAGCTGATCTGCCTGGAAATGAAATCACAAACTTTACTAACTTTTATCTCTACTCTTGTCCTGACTCTGCCTTCCTTTGTTCCATCATTTCACCACCGATTTATAGTCCTTTGTTAAAGGTGCTACACGAGCTGGACTTCTGAGCCACGTGGACAGTTACCTGTCTTTCCTGGGGTGTCTCCCACCTTTACCTGGTAAATGTGTTAACAAATTCAGTTTGTTTTCCTCTTCTTCGTCTTTCCTTACAGGGGTTTCAGCTAAGATCTCAGAAAGGTAGAAGGCAGGCAGATCGTCTTTCCCCCCCCCAATCAGTTAGAGCCTCATGTAACTTTAATACTGCAGTATTCTCTCTCAGCAGAAACTAAATCCAGGGAAGGTTGAAAATACCATTAGACCTATAGATCATATATTAAAGTGTTATTCCTGCCCTCTACCTACCAAAAACTCCATCAGGGAGGAACACATATGCTATTGGGCACCTACCTGTCAATCCTTGTCTAAATCATGAAGCGAACAACCAGGAGCCAATTTGCCTCCATAACACTGCTGGTTGCCCCAAACTCACAACAGATGAAAGGGAGGCTCCTCCATAATTAATACCATTATTAATATATCCCCAGACCACCACCCCCACCCCCACAGCCTGCATGATGGATAGAAAAGCTGAGTCCTCTCTCCTATGTCTTTGGCCAAACTTAGGAAGAGGAGGAAGGAAGTTAGGAGAAACGACAGAACATATAACATTTTAAGTTTTGCAGATAACGGATTCAGTAAAGATTTTTTTCTATAGTGGGCTGACATGAAATATTCCTAGAAAGATAATGACTAAAACAAATTCAAGAAAACAAGACCGGCAGATCAAAACAAACAAATAAAAAGGCTGCACACAACAGGAAAAATATTTGAAAATAAGTCTGTCTGGCAGTTTATTAGCAGTTGCCTTGGGTTTTAAACAGATTTATAAATCAAATCTTGAAATATGGTTGTTAATGGTTGGTTTGCTTATTTCTGTACATGCTGGAACAGACAGATTATTTCTCTTACATCTCAAGAGCCTCCTGTTCCTTGGTTTTATGCTTCGATGGGCCAGTCCACTCATCTGGGGCAATGGTCAGAATTTTGGTATTCCAAGGGTCCTTTACACTGGAAAGCTGCTGTTGAAAAGCACTGTAAACAACTGAATAAAAAAATTTAAGTACCTAAATTACAAACTTGGAATGCTTATTCTGTTACAAACAATTCCAACACAAGTGTTTACAATCGCTACTGATTGATTAATTCATTTGACAATAACAAAGGGGAACACAACCCATGTTGGGGACAGCTTGGTAATAGTATGGAATTAGTTCCAACCTTGTCAATTCCGGAAGCCAGTCCTGAAATACAGTGCCCAAGTGTTCCGGGATGGGGAAGAGCATAACAAAGGACAGAATTTGAAAACCGTATTTATTTATCCTCCTTTATAATACATGAGTTTTAAAAGCCACGAACTGTATTAAAATCTAAGGTTTGCTTCATTTTGGTGTGTTTTGTTTCTTTGGTTTACTGTTTCTTGCCTTCCCCATAATATGACAGGGTCCTTTTTGGTTTTCCCTTCTTGGAGAGCAAATATTCTTTATTTTAGCGATCACCTTTTTTAGTTTATGCTGACTGTGCTGTCTTTAATCATTTGAGACAACAAAGTTTCCTCATATAGGAATGAGCTACAGTTCTTGACAATCATGTTACCTTCCGTGCTTATTTTTAAATGTTTTACTGTAACTTTGAAACAAGTAGCCAAGTATTTTCTCCAGTAACCATGATCTGATTCTTCTCCTGAGTGTTCAAATGGCCTGACAACTTTTAATTTTTGTCCTCCCCAAATGAAATCCTAAATGTACAATAAAACTTTCAAGATATCTTTTCCACCTACAACTGTCTTTGAGACTTCCCAGGAGGTGCCCAGAAAATCATAAAGATTTCTTCTTTCAATCTGCAAAAACAGAGATGCTAGAAAGAACCGCGGCTATTTGATACGTTCCTACAGGTAAGTTGCACAAGAAGACTTAAAAATCAGAAGAAGAAGAAGGAGGAGGGAGGAGAGGAGAAGGGGAAAGGCTTAGCCTTCCCTAAGTCAAATTTGCATGGATAAAATGTTAATGTAAATGTTGCAGAAGATTTACGCCAAATGGGAAATTCCCGGAGATTCATCAGGGCTCTTACTGTCCATGAGATGTTTCTATCAACATATAAATTCCTGGTGTTGTTTGGCTGATAATAGACAACAGGGGTAGAGTGTAATCAGTCATAATCCCAGCAATTTCTTTTATGTAAACTCAGTCGCAACTTCACTTCTTCAATTTGAATCTAGCATCTTCTGGGCTACTGAGTTTTAATTGGGGACTTACATCACTTATTATTAATAAGTCATTAATGTATAAATATGTAGAACCTACTCCCGACTTACCAAGCCTCTTTGCTTCAGACTGTTGACATCGTCCTTTTATATTACTACTATGTGACTTGTACGCTTGTGGCATAGGATGTCTCAGGATTAGCATATGTCCATTTCAAGACTTTTTCTCTGTGGAAATTATGTTTATTCACTTCTATAAATTAAATGCAGTGTTTTCTATCTTCTTTGAAAATATGATAGGTCATTATGTCTACAGCTATTTTATCTAGAACTTCTTTTGGACTGGCTTTGTTATGTTGTTTTCCATGGCACAGAAACAACCAGAATTCCTTGTTAGTGGCATTGTGGTTGTTATGAATTCTCATCAGCCCTTTTGCCTTGGAAAATTATAACTAATAAATCGATCACAACATTTAAAATCTTTTGTCATCGCTCTATATAGTCATTTTGCTGGGAAAGGTCTTGCAATCACCTTCATCTCCAACAAAGAGACCATCTCAAAGCTTCATAGGAAAAGATGACTAGGCCAGATTCGCTTGCTTACACACTCCTGATGGTGTGGCTTCAACAACTTTAAGACCATAACCATCCTACTGAGTCTGGATTTCCAGAATTCTGCTCAAGAAGCGTGTGGGTTCCTCAAACTCAACACACACAAAACAGATAATCATATCAAAAAATGGGCAGAAGATATGAACAGACACTTCTCCAATGATGCACAAATGGCTATCAGACACATGAAAAAATGTTCATCATCACTAGCCATCAGGGAGATTCAAATTAAAACCACTTTGAGATACCACCTTACACCAGTTAGAATGGCCAAAATTAGCAAGACAGGAAACAACATGTGTTGGAGAGGATGTGGAGAAAGGGGAACCCTCTTACACTGTTGGTGGGAATGCAAGTTGGTGCAGCCTCTTTGGAGAACAGTGTGGAGATTCCCCAAGAAATTAAAAATAGAGCTTCCCTATGACCCTGCAATTGCACTACTGGGTATTTACCCCAAAGATACAGATGTAGTGAAAAGAAGGGCCATCTGTACCCCAATGTTTATAGCAGCAATGGCCACGGTCGCTAAACTGTGGAAAGAACCAAGATGCCCTTTAACGGACGAATGGATAAGGAAGATGTGGTCCATATACACTATGGAGTATGAAGCCTCCATCAGAAAGGATGAATACCCAACTTTTGCAGCAACATGGACGGGACTGGAAGAGATTATGCTGAGTGAAATAAGTCAAGCAGAGAGAGTCAATTATCATATGGTTTCACTTATTTGTGGAGCATAACAAATAGCATGGAGGACATAGGGAGTTAGGAGAAGGGAGTTGGGGGAAATTGGAAAGGGAGGTGAACAATGAGAGACTGTGGACTCTGAAAAACAATCTGAAGGGTTTGAAGAGGTGGGGGGGTGGGAGGTTGGGGGAACCAGGTGGTGGGTATTAGAGAGGGCACGGATTGCATGGAGCGCTGGGTGTGGTACAAAAAACAATGAATACTGTTATGTTGAAAATAAATTTTAAAAAATGATTTAAAAATAAAAAAAGAAAGAAAAGAAGCGTGTGGGTTCATGAAACTGTGGTGGGGAAAGAAAATAACCCCGCCAGCAGAAAGATGCTTCCTTATCAATAGACTGAAAGAGAAGACACATTATGAAGTATTTACCGTATTTACATGTATATAGGGTATGACCAAAGTGATGACAAAAGTATAAACACTGACTCATTGTTTACAGCAAAGCTGAAGAAAGAATATTGACTTCTCTTTATCTCCTTGAGAAGCAAAGGGCTGCACCTTGTGAGTCTCCCGTCAATCTCCTGAGAGCCCCCTGACCTAATTCTGGAGGTACATTCTTATATACCTAGAGGTTTTTTGGCTCACAACCTTAGAGATACTCTGTATGGTAAAAATTGAAGACTGGACTTCATCCATAGAGACATTGATCTCTATTCCGAAGCCTGGAGTCAGGACTCAGATTCACTACATATCCAAGAAACACTGCAAGGAAGGAGGTGGGGGGGGGGTGTAGAAGAAGGGCACTTTCCCTATATAATCAGAGAAAATAATTTCCATTTACCCTTATAATTGTTAACTCAAGATCTGGGGGAGCAAGAATTACAGGGGGGTGACTGTCTGGGATATTGTCTGTTTGTCTGGAATATTGTTGATGCTGTTACAGGGTTCTATCTTCTAGATCTATCTACAAAGAAGCTCTTTCTCTTTCCTCAGTCTATGCTGTGAGTTGTAACAATTTGATAGACTTCGCTTTTGTGAGCTAAAACAATTGAAAATATCTTATTGTCTAACAACATGCTCATTTTTGTATCTCTGTGAGTCCTAGTTTTACCTTTTTATGAAAATTGCCTTTGAATAAATCTATACATAATTTCCTTTGATCAACAGTGTGCTTTGGCGCTGCTACTTTAGTACTATTGGAAATTCAGAGAAAGTGTTTTATTCACATTATAACAGAAAATTAAAGGCGCCCTGTTCCTGCCCTCTCGCCAGCCCTACTTGTATACTTCATGAGTCAAGGGTAAAATGGATTCAAAAGTTCAGCTTCAACTTCTGGCTAGCTGGACCAGTTCAATTGAAAATGGGCTCTGTTTCTATATATATTATAGAAGTATGCTGTTTGAGAACTCGGTATATGCTGATCAAGCCATACTTCCAAGATACCTCAAGTGAAAAGAGCACGATGCAAAATAGTGTGTACAATGTGACATTTTGTGTAACTAGAAAGAGAATATTGATATTCATATTTACATTTCCACGCATAAGGACATCAGGGAGCATACGCGTGAAACTCCGAATAGGAGTTATATCTGGGAGAGAGTGGTGAGCAGTGACCGGTGAAAAAGGGACAGGCTGGGGACACACCCATTTAGTTACAGACCACATGAAGCTATGACCTCATCCAAGAAAAACAAAACCCAGGGGGCTCATCTGGCTAGCATGAAGGTGTGGCAGGCCCGGTTCCTCGCGGCAGGTGTGAGTCTGAGACGTCCTGGCAGGCTGTCAGCGAGCAGTCACGCTCAGGTTTCAGCGCATTTCCGCATCCCGCGGCAGGGCTGCCCTTCATCCTCGAGGTCAGCAAAGGCCTGTCGAGTCCTTGCACAAATCTCTGAGTATAGTATTTAATATAACATGGAGAAGTAGGTATCCTTTACTAATTTTTTAAATAGGTTTCTCAGCCTTTCACTTTGACCTCGGCACTGCTCTCGACGTGAAGGGCGCAGCACTGAGCACACAGGCGAAGCCCCCGCTTTCTCGGATGCACTGAGCATCTCCCACATCGCTGGCACCGCGCTTGAGACATTGCTTACGTTATTACGTAATCAGTACGGCTAATGCCACTTTGGTAGTACCCCAGACTCTGAAACAGGAGGAAGAGCAGAGCGCGCTGGCAGCCTGCGAGGTCGTGCGCGGGCCAAGGAGCAGCAGGTGGCAGAGGCCCGGGAGGATCCTGGGGGCAGAACGCGGCGGGCGCTAGGACCCGGGGCGGCCCGAGGCTCCCCCGCCCCCACCGCGTCCGCACCGCATAGACCGGGAAGCCGAACCGCGGGGTTGGGACCGGAGTTCTTAAAAGTTCTAACGAGCCGTGCGCGGCGCCGATCCGGGCGGCGAACGGGCACCGTGCCCCGACGCGAGGAGGGAAGGGGCTGCGGCGGCAAGCGCCCCCCCACCCCGGGGACGGCAACGCGGCCCCAGCGCCGCCGGCTCCTCCGGAAGCCTGCGCGGGGTCGCGACAAAGTCTCCGGAGCGCTGCGAGTATTCTGTAACCCTCCTGATGCGTCCCGAAAGGGAGCACCTCTCTCCCCACCGGACGCGATTTCTTTTTTCAAAAAAGTGAAGCTTCCGAACTCACCGCTCAGCAGCGGCGACTCTGGGCTATTTGTCGCTGGATGGGAGGCCGCAAAATTCGCGCGGACGTGGCGGACAGAAAAGGTAAAATAGTACACACGTGGCCCGTACGGGGATCGAACCCGCGACCTTGGCGTTATTAGCACCACGCTCTAACCAACTGAGCTAACCGGCCGCCTTAGGGCGAGTTCGCTACTTATACTTATTAAAGTCTTGCCCAGCCCAGCCCGGCCCACATTTCCCGCCCCTCCCCCCGCTAAGAGGTTAAAATAAATGCTCTTTTTTCTATAAAGAAAGAGAAAAGAGGCTTCCCGGCGCCGAAAGAGCGGGATGGGCTTCCTCCCGGGAAAACTGAGACCCCAAACTGACGGCAGCAGCCGCTAGAAATCCCGAGCGGGGCTCCCTCTCCTGCACGGGTAGCCGCCCCAGCCCGGGCGGGGCCGCCGCCGCGCAGGCTCCCCGCTCCTGGGGCCCGTTCGGGGCAGGTCAGCTTCGCCGGGACCGTAGGGACCCGGACCCTGCAGCCCCCGCCGCCGGGCCTCCGCGGGTCCGCGCTCGCCCGGGGCGGAATCGCCAGCGGCTCCCGAAATCTGGAGCTGCAGTGCGGCTTATGGACGCGTGGTGGCGCTCGAGGACAGGACTGGCTTCGGCCGGGCTCGAGGACTGGAGGGTCTGCCCACTCCGGAGCGTCTGACCCCTCTGCGTCCCAAATGTACTAAGACGCCCTAAATCTGAGACAAAAGAAGCCGAGACCAAGGCGAGTTCGGAGTTGGGGCCTTTATCTTTTCTCTTTTGGACGCTGCAACCCTCCCATGTCTCGTCCTAGTGCCCTTTGTTGCTTCTGAAGTTCGCTGACCCGTTTTTATCTGAGCAAGACTCGAAAGATACTTTTTCTCTCCTTTTGTTCTTTTGCAGAAGGGAGAGCTCTTGTCTTTCGACAAGGCAGATCAACTACTCATTTGCTTATTTTCCATTATGCCACTATAAATTTGGTTTTTAATGTGAAAATAAAAGCTATGAATTCATGTTCTTTGTATTTAGTGCGTTTCTTGGCGCCGGCACTTGCTTTGTCCTCTAGTAAAAATTCAGTAGAAGGCGAACTGAAAAATCAGATTTTTTTGTTCTCCGGTCCCTTTTCTCTTTGCACTTTACTGCCGCTCCCTTAGTTTTCCAAACCCTGGGAGAGCTCTCCTGCTGAAGGGCCAGGCTCTTTGGGCGGCTGGGCAACCTCTTTGCTCTCCAGTCTTCGCTTGGCTATTAATTTTCCGCCAGAAGATTCCTCTCCTTCCAGAGAGCCTTGGGGAGATTGCTCTCAGCTCTCAGTGCTGGCTCTTGGCAGTTGAATACAAAGTGCCTTGGACGGGCCTTTCCCCTGCGGGTGCCTGGATGAATATTTCTCTCCACTTTGTGGCCTTTTCCCTCAGTCCCCTTTTGGCTTTGTCTCCTCCGCAGAGACAATCAGCGGTGGTTTGGGCTGCATGGAATTCTCTGCTTGGGTCAAGCAGGCCCACCAACAAACCTTAAAAATCTCTTGGAGTTTCTTCCAGTTGCTCCTAATGGGGTCTTCATAGGTTTGTCTTTCTTTGCCCTTCTGCTCCTCCACCGGGGATAAGGGCAACCAGAGGCCTCTTTTATCCTATGAAGGCCTCCTTGTGGAATTTAGTTTCCTTTGATTCTTTTGTCTGGGTTCAGAAACCTGATATTCTGAAGCCTATGGGCATGCTTTAATCAGTAGGTTGAGAGGGACACACAGTTGCAACTTCGCACAACCCATCCAAGTGTTTCCAGATTTCCAGGCCAAAATTGCTACTGAAACTAGTTCCCTTAAAATACATAGGGTAACAGCCTAGCTACTCTTCATAAAGAAGCTGTTTGTGGTCCGACTCTGTGCCAGGTGATCTGCATGTCGGATATCACGGCACCGAAATGACACAAGGAACAGTGTAATGTGGACTTGAACGGAACAGACCTGCATATCAACACGAATTTTACCTATAACTGGTCTTGGCTTCAACACTGCATCAAAGAAAAGAAGAATGTCCTGAAGGCTGCAGGCAGTTCAGTGAAATGTTACTGGAAAGGAAACAAAAAGTAAAAATATCCTACAGTATCATGGGACAGGAAGAAAAAGCCCATGTCATTAAATATAGGTAATATGTTTAATTTGTCCTATTGTATTTGTTTTCCTTTTGAAAAAATATTACATGTATGTACTTTATGCAGACACAACGTAGTCTACAAACCTAAATATACAATAAGTTTAAGTTTCTGCGTCAGAGGACAGAAACTTTATAAAAATATTATGTTTCCTCACATATATTATTTGTTCAATTAGTCCTGCTGTTAGTTACTCAAGGCTACTTTTACCTGGTCCTATTGTTTCTATTAAATAACAGTATTCAGCAACAAACATCCATATTTCTATGTTACAGTAATAATACATGTGTGTATAATCATTCCTTTTGCATTTCGTGATTGTTTTGACCTGGTACGGCTGTGTCCTAGGTTGGGCCTCCAAAGACTGGGCGACACGAGCCCCCTCGGCTCGCCGGAGCTGGGAACCGCCCGAGAGAAGCGCGCGGAGAGCTGCAGGGCGCCTTTCCCACCGCGAGGAGGCCGGGTAAGCGGGGAAAGAAGCCGGGGCAGAAGTCGCGGCGCGCCGAGAGCCGAGCGGCCGGAGGGAAGTCGCCCCCCAGGTGCCGCGCGGGGGCTGCGGTCCCACCTGCTGCCGCCCGCGCCCGGGGCCGCGCTCCGAGCCCCCGAGAAGCGCTCGCCCCCTCGGCGCCCCCGCAGCACCTGCTCCCCGGCGCCGGGGTCAGCGGATCGGGGGTGAACATCTGTGCCTGCCAAGAAACAGGGGCTGGCGACTGGGGTCCCTGCCACTCGGCTTCTTGGGGGGGGGGGGGCGCCTTCCGTGGAGACCCGACCCCAAGACTGTGATCCTCCCCGCGCCCCGCTTCCCTCTCCTTGTCCCCGCGCCTCCCCCGCCGCCCAAGGGCCCGGGACCCGCAGCGCAGGTCTCTCAGGAAAACTCGTTTCTAACAAACAGGAAGGGCGACGACTTGACATTTTCCGTGGTTTGCAGATAAAAGTTCCAATCTCTAGAATCTCTGAAATCAAGTTAAGTGCATTTCAGGAAAAACAAATAAACCAGCGCGTGTTTCCGCCCGGTTTCGAACCGGGGACCTTTCGCGTGTGAGGCGAACGTGATAACCACTACACTACGGAAACGCTGTGTCGCGCCTCTCGCTTCGGTACCTCTGACCCCGCGCGCGTCATTAAGGCGGTTTGCGTCCACTGGGCCCGGGCGCACTGACTCCAGGCCGGCTCAGGAGATGGTCGTTGTGCTGCGTTTCTCCCCCTCCTTTCTACTCACACAGAAAGAAAACCCTCATAACCGAGCGCAGGCTTCACGCAGGGCCCCAGTTCTTGCACCGGCTTCAGCCATGAAAAGCCCAGGCAGCATCCTGGAATACTGGGGGGGGGGGGGGGGGGGGGGGGAGGTCAGACCTGTAATGACCTACAATATAAGGGGTTTTTTTGTTGTTGTTGTTTTGTTTTTAAGTAAAACTTGACGGACAGCATTGTATAAGTTTAAGGAGGGCAGCGTAATGATTGGACTCATACACAGACCGTCAAATGACGACCAGAACTGGAGACTTTGATCTCAAGACCTCCCCATGCTGGCTACGCTGTTTCTGGGCCTCTGCAATGGGGCCTGATACTCATCTCTTGGTGACAGAAAATGACTCTTTGGGAACTGGAATTGAGCGCCTTGAGCTCAGGAGATGGTCAGAAGCCACGGCGTCTTCCTTTGGAGATAATTGACTAGAAACCGTCGTGGGGCTTCATCTCACCACCAGGCTCCTGAGACCCATACAGGAGAAAGTGAAGTGTTTCGAGAACATTCGCTGGCACAGAATGCAAATGCAAAAAGTCTTTGACCTCGAGGAACTCAGAGTCAGGAATCAGTCTTCCTTACAGAAGCATGGTTTCTTCGTTCTACTGTTTAATTTGCCGGAACTTAGAGCTGGTACAAACAAGAATCAAGACAAGATTGTCACCTCACGCTCGAATGTCATGCTCTCTCCATCATAGTTGAATAGGACACATGATATTAAAGCAAAAAAAAAATTTTAATATAAGGTATTATGCCAACCAAATTGGCAATATTTGGCAACAAAATGTAATGCCACCATTACTCTTGATGAAACTCAGACTGAGAAACAGTCTTTCTAAATTTATTGTTAAAAAGTAAACTCACTCCAATAAAAATGAACTGATTTTAGGTAAAAGATAAATTCTAATCTTGGGGAGTGGGTAAGGCTAGGATAGTGAAACAGGAAAGGAGGAAATTGCATACTAATTTAATAATAGGTGGGTCTGTATTTTAATCAGAGATTTTGCTAAAAATTAGAAATATTGCAAACTTTATTTTCTGGATGAGATAAGCTTAGAAGAGGGAAACTATCACCTGGCTAAACCATATTTAGGGAAATTATTCTACATGTCCAGATTACAAGCCCGTAGTGCTAACTGGTAGAAGCAGACCTTCGACAGCCTGAAGGGGTTAGTGTCTTCTTGTCTGAGATGTTTGTAATGGCCTCATTGGTACTTGTCTCACTAAGATCAGCTGATTCTCTCTAGGCCCTATCACTACCACCTGTCTCCTTTTTTGAGACTCCAGAGGGTCAAGTACAAAGTGTGACCCATGAGGGGTTGTGATCCACATCAAAATAATTGCATGACTTCCCCCAATTTATATCGACAGATACCTGGCCAGTGTGAATGGGAATGGATCTTAAGTGGATAGGATCAAGGTGACAGCACACAAAGTTGCGTCAGACCAAGCTCACTGACAGTCTCACTTGGCTGAGGGTCCCAAGTCAATGTTTTAACTAGAGGGCCTGGGAACAGCTCTACATTTTCATTCATTAAAAAAGCTTAATTAATAAATGATTAATATATGAACCAACACAATAAAATTGAAACATCAGTTTTTCCTATTGTCTGCAGAGCAACCTAGAGGTGTAAGGAGATTGAAATTCTAGGATGAATTTATCATGGGCTTCTCCAGAGGAACGTTCACCAAGGTTGTGAGAAAGAAATTCACAAGGAGAGCCTCGGCATCCCCCAGTTGTTCTGCCAACTTGTTGTTTTCCTCAAGGCCAGAAGTTACAGGGGGACCTGCTGCCACGAGACTGGGACCCCTGAACATAATGGACGTGATGGGATCCCAGGATGAAAGGAGCCAAATGTTAGCGATGAATTCCCAAAGACTAGCTGGGCGTTGTTACAGACTCGAAATTCACATGTTTAAGCCCGAACCCCTAATGTGACTGCATTTGGAGATAGGAACTTTCGGGAGGTAAATAAGGTAAAATGAGGTCATAATGGTGGGGCCTTCATCCAATTGGACTGTGTCCTTATAGGAAGACAAAGACATACCAGAAATTGCTCCCCGAGTTTGCACAGAGGAAAGACCGTGTGAGGACACAGTGAGAAGATAGCCATCTACAAGCCAGAGAGAGGTCTCATCAGAAACCATCTCTGCAGGCACCTTGATCTTGGACTTGATTTGCATGAGCTCCCATACCGGAGCCAGTTTTGAAGATAGAGAAGTCCAGTTTCCCTTGAGAAAGCCCACTGACATGTTGCCAAAAATTGATACCGTTCTTCTTCTTCCTAGCCTTTTCTAAAAGGACCTGTGTCATTTTACCAAAGTGTGCATTAGGGAAAAGGAAATAGAATTTTCTGGCATTACTAGGAAATGACTCAGAGCTGGCATTAATTCCTAGAGGTACAAAGCATCACTGCTGTCCACCAGGCAAGGTAGGGACTCCATGAAGTCTGCTTCTGGTCCATTTCACTGTGGGCACAGTGGGTCCCTAAACCTACCCGGAGATTATTTCCTTAACGCCAGACAGAATCTTTAACATTGTTTCTTTTATTTATTTTGAGAGAGAGAGAGCATAGGGGGAGGGACAGAGGGGAAGAGAGAATCCCAAGCAGACTCCTTCCTGAATATACAGCCAGAGGTGGGGCTGGATCCCACGACCCTGAGACCATGACCTCAGCCGAAATCAAGAGTGGGACGCTTGACCAGCTGAACCTTGCAGGTGCCCCTAATATTGTTTCTATGACTGATGGAGGGAATGCTAGTACCGCAAAAAAGGCCAAGCGGAAGCCACTAGAAATTCCTCTAACCGTGGCAATAGTAAGCCAAAAGCCACACTGGCGGGGTTGCAGAGAGTAGTGACAACATCAGGGACTGGAAAGATACAAGGGCGGAGATTGCCACCATACCTCCGCTCAGCTTGCTTACTCAGCTGGAGAAGTCAAGTGCGCTACGGAGAACGACAGTGAGCACCTGCAAATTTATTTATTTATCAAGGATTTATTCCCATTATATCTGCTCTTCAGGGGGCATGTCATTAATGGGAAAAATTAACAGGTGCGCTGATGCCCAGTACACAGCCACCAATGTGGTGCATGCTGCTTTCTCTGTACTGAACCAGAAAACCAATCAGCAGCAGGGGGCTTTCATCTGGCTGAGCCAGCCATCCCCCTTACCAACCCAGCCTCACGGGGAGATCAGCACTCCGGCCCCATGTCATAAATGAGTTATAGAGCCCCTTACCATGTTGCCATGCTCTAAAGTTGCAAGCTGATCGTTGTCTCACATTTGGACATTTTGGGCAGAAGTACATTATGTAAACCGTTCACAAGGGGAATAGACCTGCCTTTCCAGAACAGCTCAGTCTTACCGCCTCCATCCCAGTCGTAGTCCACTCGGGCTGCCTGGACCAGGCGGCTGAAATGACAAGCACCTTACCTCTCCTTGTTCTGGGAGGTGGGAAGTCCAAGCTCAAGCAGATGCAGATTCGGAGTCTGGTGAAAGTCTGCTTCCTGGCCTCTTGGCTTCTGAGGACAGACTTCCCCCTGGGTCTTCACGTGCAGGAATAAGTCAAAGAACTCTCCACAGTCTCCTTGATGAGCACCTTCTCCCATTCTTGGGGGCTCCCCACACATGACCTAATCACCTCCCAAACACCTGTCCTCCAAACTGCCCTCCCTCCAGACACCATCATCGGGCTGGGGATTAGGTTTCAAAATACCAATTCTAGAGGAGGACAAGCAGTCTACAGCAACCCCCCAAACACTCCCCCCACCTTTTTTTTCTGATTTCAAACTCTGTTTGTCCGGAGTAAGGGGACACCCACATCCTATGCAGGGAGACCAGGGGCACAAGGGGTCCCAGGCATGACTGGGGTTACAGGTCACTGCTGACTGTCTCAGTTTTCTTTCTTCTTTCTTGTGAGAAGCATCTTTCTTCCTATATTGTTCAAAGAAGTGATACTGAACCACGACGCTCAGTCTGGCGCTGAAAATAGTTATTACAACATTTTGAGAGAAAATTATCCGGAGTTGATTCGGCACATCCAGACCTCCTGGGGTCTGCTGAGCCTGAAGGTCTGGAGAGGCAACAAAGGAACCATCTTCTAAGATTTCTTTTTACCTCCCACTTCCTGAAACTGAAAACAGACGTTGACTGAGAAAGTCTCTGGGACAAGTTTTGAAACCAAAGACTCTTTAAAGAAAATTATAATAATTCACCAGGTCTTTCTCTACCAACTTTTCCCCTGTTGGGCAGCGTCCACACGGGCTTCTCAGGGTTCCCTGTCGGGGGGGGGGTCAATCCTGGAGGGAAGAGAAAGAGCATCTCTTTGGGGGGTGTCAATGGGGGAAAGAACGCGGCAAGTTCCCAGTGGCACAGAGTCTGAGAAGCCGTTTGAGATTGAAAAGAATCTCTGACAAAAGTTAAACTCCCCAGGACGAAGCAGGAAGGATGGGATGAGCTGTGACAGCTCCTGGATGGTGTCCTTTTATTTTAAATAAATAAATAAAATATATATATTTCATTTATTTATTTTGGGAGAGAGAGCAGCAGAGGGCGAGGGACAAAACCCCAAGCAGACTCCACACCTAATGCGGAGCCCTACCCCAGGACCCTGAGATCATGACCTGAACCGAAACTGAGAGTTGGCAGCTTAACCAATGGAGCCATGAAGGCACTCCTGGATGGTGTCCTTCCAAACAAATGGCTCCTTTCTCTGTTTTTTCCTTAGGGACTCCTGGATTCCTTGGTAGGGTAGAGGGACTAGGAGAAAATCAAGATCTAACTAAGAACCATAGGCATTTCAAAGGAGCCTTTGATTTGTGGATGGACTCAACAGTCTTCATCGCAAGATTACTTCAGTCTCCAGAGGGTTCTGTTAAACCAATCAAACTGTCCCTTGGCTAGCCTTGGGTTGGTCCTGGGTCTGTTGCAGAGCTGTGGACTGGATAAATGGCAAAGCTGGGAATGGGGACTGGAGATTGCTACTGAGTTACTGCACTCAGTGCTCTTTGTTCCTAAAGCCAAGAAAGGATTTCCTGTAGAAACAGCTCCTGGAAACTGTACATTATAAGGAGGACTGTGCTCTGGCCCAGACAAAAAATACTACTTTCTCTGCAAAAATAAAATACACACACACACACACACACACACACACACACACACACACACACACAGGTTTTGGAAGTTGTTACTCTTAGATCCAAAGGAGGAAGTTTAAGCTACTTAAACTTGGGACAAACTTGTGGTTTGGGACAAAATAGCCCAAGATTGCACTGGGGAGAGAGGACTTCTTCCACTTCTCCCAGAACACTCTAGAACAAATCAAGATGGCTCCCCCAACAAGCTTTGAAATCAGGTGTGCATTCCAGTTAGCCCTGGCCCTGGGGACAGGCTAGAACCCCATTCCAGAGCCTTCCTGCCTTGTTGCCTCAGGCTTCTCCACTCACTACAGACTGACTCCAAATTGCAATTCGCTCTCTCTGGAGCTCCAGGTGAGGCCTCCTTCCAAGCCCTCCGGGTTGCTGTTTCTGAAATAGGAAACCCCCCATCCAGCATTCCAGAGGGGGCCTCTGGTAAAAACAGTTTCTGTCCCCTACCTCCTCATTTGTAGTGTTTTCTTGAGGCTTTATTTAATATTTTTTAGTAGGCACATCCGAAGTCCCAAATGGCAGGCGGTAACTTGCTCCCTCCTGCTCCGGAAGTTCCATCTCCTCCGTCTCCAGCCCCTCAACCGGTTACTGTTGCCATGAGTTTCCTGAATATCCTTGAGATATTTTTTTGTAAAATACATATATAATCTAACACAAATGTACTTGTAGTGGTAGCATTCTATGCCGATCGCTCTGACCGTTGCTTTTATTTTAAAATATATATATATATGTACACCATGATCTTTCTCATTTTCTCTTCAATAGGCATAGCTTTCCACTCTTTAATTATGCCATGATTTATCTAATTAAATAATTCTGAATAATTGGGTTTTTCCCGATATTGTTATTAATGCTGGAAAGACTAGACTTCAGCACAGTATAACCGCTCATGTGTGCCAGTATTTGAAATATTGGCGGGTCCTGACAAATTGTCCTCCCCAGCAGCAAAGCCTCCTCACTTCCTGCCAACTATGAAGTAAATCCTGAAAATCAAGGATTCTTGTGATGCTGGAATATTGCTTTCTCTCGGAGAGCCTTGGGAGTGATTTCTTTCTGGGTCCCACTTAGAGTAAACGTGCCAAACGAACAGAAGCAGCCAGCATTGGTAAGACGGAAGTGTGAGAGCCAGGGCCTTGCACCAATGTGAACCCTAGTGTCCAAAAAACCCACCTGCGTGGGGCTGTGATGGCCGAGTGGTTAAGGCGTTGGACTCGAAATCCAATGGGGTCTCCCGCGCAGGTTCAAATCCTGCTCACAGCGCTTGGTGGTCTCTTTTTCCATCCAAGTTACAAAATCACATTCTCACCATTCTCATTCTCACCAACAGATGTGTTTTCGGCTTTTCATCTTATTCCACAAACTGGACTGTAGTAAGGCAGCTTCCCCTCTCCGGAGGTCTGAACTAACCACCACCGCCACACAGCACACATCACACACACCCCGCGGTGTATGCTGGCCCTGGTATCCTTCTGGAAGCCCCGCACCTGTGAATCGCCCGCCCCGCGCTCGCGCGCTGCTTCCCCAACGAGCAAAGCCCGAGACTCGGCGCTCAGGACCGTCTGTCTGTTCGTTCTGCCCTGGGATTATGAAATCTGGAGGCAGATCCCAGGGGCAAAGAGAACCAGGAAATTTTACTTCTAAAACTCTTTAATGAAAGACCTCCTGCTGATGATAGCAACGTAGGTAAGTTTCCTTAAAGACTTCTCCGGTGTTTAAAAAAAGGAAAAGGAAAAACAAGCAAACAAACCTAAAACAGACTGGTAGGAAGCGTTAAGGTCTAGGATCGTAAAGATCCATTAGTATGTGTGTATGCCAAGTGCTCTTTAAAACATCGCACAGAAATGAGGAGATCAAAGCAAGGAGACAAAGAACAATTTGGCCAAGGCAAGAAGCCTAGTGGGGCAGGTGTCAGGTGCTCCCTGGCTGGCCTGGGACCCCAGCTCCTGTGCTTCTCACCCTCAGAGGAGGGGATCCTAGTCACTTACAGTTTCTCTTGTGTTTCCATGTGTCTATTCCGCCTGCACTGACCGCTTTAATTTACTAGCCGATTTAGGTAATGATGGCTGGTAGTCTTTAATTTTATAATTATAAATCCAAACTTCTAGGTTCCTATGTGAATTGAGTTCTTAAAATGTTTACCTTTTTTGAATTCTTGCCACCCCGCGGCTTAATTTGGGAAGGTGGGTGTTTCTGAATGTCTGTTCTGTTGCAGAGAGTCTGAAATCATCTCGTCCAGCCAAGTTTGGCTCTTTGGAGAGTGAGGTGGAAAACATATGATTAATAATCAGTAGTGTATTTTATTCCACTTTCCTGGTCATTATATGAAAATTGTAAATGATGCAAATGTATGTAAATGATGATGTAAGTGACAACTAATAACTGATCCACGCACATAGCCTCAGTATTAAGTACAGAAGCAAAATGTGATGCTGATGGACCAGAGAACCCATTGCATAAACTACTGAAGAGTTCACAGATAGAAAAAATAGAAACAAGCATGCACATAAATGAAAAAAAAATGTAAGTGACATTGTGTCACACACATGATGTTTCAAGGCAGAAAATCCTTTCAGAAATGTAATTTTTTACCGGAATGTACTCATGCAATCTAGCTAACCCCGATCGGTCTGCTTTACTGGAATCCGCAAGTCTTTTCTGTTCAATTCTCTTCTCCCCACGTCAGGAAGCAACTCAGTGATTCTAATGAATAATGAATAATCAACACCCTTCACACAGGAGGGCCAGTGGCGCAATGGATAACGCGTCTGACTACGGATCAGAAGATTCTAGGTTCGACTCCTGGCTGGCTCGAGCCTCCTCTTTTCTTTTCTCACAAGAATGTCTTTTCGTGTTTCTTCAAGTTGGTAAGAGAAACTCTCAAAGTGCTCTGGAAGGTAATTCATCCGATCTGGCTCCTCACCTCAGTGGCAGCCTTGGCCCTCCGGTAAGTGGGAGTAAGTGCTCAACAGCCTCTCTTCTGCATGTCCCTTTTGCCATACTGACAGGGACTGAAAGATCTTCGGAAAGACAACGTCCAGATCAAACGAGGTATATTATTTGGCCATAAAAAGGAATGTTGTCATATGTGGTACAACATGGATGAACTTTGAGGACATCTGCTGAGTGAAAGAAGCCAGCTGTGAAAGGCCACATGGTGTGATTCCACTTATAGGCAAGGTCCAGAATGGGCCTCTCCACCGAGATGGTAGCTCCCAGGAGCTGGGAAAGGAGGGAAGGTACAGAATTTGCTGGGGCTGTTGGAAATGTTTTTCAGTTAGATAAGGGTGATGGTTGCACAACTCTGGGTGCACTAAAAACCACTGAATTGTACACTTTTCCGTGAATTTTATGGTATGTAAACTGTATCTTAATTAAAAATCAAAGAAGCGTCAAAGAGAAAAAAACAAACAAACAAAACAAAACACTACAAACCAGTATTTTCCTCGCGACGTTTTCCCGCATTGGGCAGGGCTCTCTCTCCTGCACACTTTCTGTCCCTGAGCATCGGTCCCGGAGGAAAGAGAAGGGACATGCCCTGGAGAAATGTTGAAGCAAGAAAGACCCGGCTGTGGACAAACGGAATCAGAGCCTCGCTTAGACCCTCAATTCGCCCGTTCTCCGCAAAGATGCAAGTTGACACCGACGAAAACGACTCAGCCTCCTTGGCCCCGCCCCTCCCCGCCCCGCCCGCCCCGCGAGGTCCCCAGAGAACCGACACCGGGAAACTGTTCAGGGTCGTAAAAGATCCCAGACAGAAGTGGAGCAGACGAGGGGCTGAGGATGTGAGGGAGACGAGGGAGCGACAGCCTTTGGCGCGGGCTCTCCAAACAGGTGCCTCCTCTGCAGGCGCCCCTGCGCGTGCCTCCTGCGGCGGGGCCGGGCGGGGGCGGGGCGGCGGGTGGGAGCACCTGAGAAGCAAACGAAGCTGAAGGAGAGGTGGGAGGGGCGGGCGGAGGGGGACACGGACGAGCGAAAGTGACCTTCAGGGGCCGATATACACGTCTTTATCCTACAAAAGTGGGCTGGCGCTGGGCAGCGTGCGTCGTAAGGGGGAGCCCGCCGCGCGTCCAGACCCAGCTGGATCCACGAAGGTGAATTAAAAGGTAGGGAAGGACGAAGAATGGTCCAGAGGATTTGGAGTCTCCTACAGGAAATGCTTCTCAAATTTCCGCGCGCAGCAGAGTCCCTGCGAGGGAGGCGTGAGCGCAGTTTTTGGGCCTGGCTCCGGAGAGGGCACCTGGGCTCGCAGGAGGCAGCCGGTGACTTTTTAGCAAGGGGATCCCGGTGCGACTAGTCCGCGGGCCACACTTCACTGCCGGACTCGGGTTTTTCAGTTTATCACCCGCTTTTGACAGCTAACACCACCACGGAGCTTCCACAGTAGAATGAAAAAGAAAAGAGCATCTATACGGACAGGAAAATCACTGCTTTAGCACTATTCCGCTAGGCTTGAACCAAGGTGATCATTTTTTCCCCAGGGTTATTAATTTTAAGGTAATCGACCGTTTCTAGTCTCAAGATTTTTGTTTTCCTCAAGATTTTTGTTATAAACGTGTCGATTTCATCGAATACTTTTTATTTTCCTTTTTGGTGTCTTGTTTTAGAAAGAAGTACATTTCCATCTCCCCCTCAAACAAACAAAAAGACCTTAGATTTAATAATCACAATCTCGAACCTAAAGAAAATTTAGGCTTTTTTTTTTTTTTTTTTTTTTTTTTTTTTTTGTAATCTGCAGGTCGGGAACTTCTCTTCCCCATAAAAACATCAACAGAATCAACAGATTGTTTTGTGAAGAGAAAATTTTTTTGTTTCCCCCCAGAACGTTCTAGAGCCGCACTGTCCAAAACAATAGTCATTAACACATTTCTAAAACTTAGTTCTAGGGATGCCTGGGTAGCTCAGTCGCTTAAGCCTCTGCCTTAGGTTTAGGTCATGACCCCAGGATCGTGGGATCCAGTCCTGCATCTGGGCTCCTTGCTCAGCAGAGAGCCTGCTTCTCCCTGTGCCTGCTCATGTTCTCTCTCTCTCTGTGTCAAATAAATAAGTAAAATTTAAAAAAAAAAACTTAATTCCAGAAAAAAAATGTATGATTTCTTATTTATGGATTTTTTTATTGATTCCATGTTGGATTATAATATTTGGGGGAAAAGCATTACAATTCATTACTCTTGTTTATACTTTTTAACTATGGCTACTTGGAAAATTAAAATTACTTATTATATAGTTTTAAGTCTCACATCTTCTTGTGGTTATTGATGTGGTAACACCAGTAAAGGGCAACCAGTTTGCCAGGATGCCATTCTTTGGGGCAGACTCCGTGGTGGTGATGCATTCCAAAGAATCTGTTTTTTACTTTAAAAAAAAAATGCATGTATTCTTCTCCAAAAGCAATTCTTAGTGTGTGAAAACAAAAAAATTTTTGAACTTCGTTTCTTTACCTGCCTTTTTTTTTTTTTCTATGCAAGAGGGCTCTGTGAGTTGTCTGCTTAGTAAACAGAAGAACCTGGGTTGCAGTTTGGTGAGGCTCTGTCTGCAGGCTTTGTCACTTTGAAAATGTTAGTCCCAGTTTTGTTGCAGTCCGTTTGGTGGATTTATTCTTGAAGCAACCTGAGTTACTCAATTGTTACATGATGTGGAAGACTAAAATCCTGACATTTACTTTATAGATGCCTTCAGTTTCAGAAGGTGGTGATAATAGAAGTTTTCAAAGAAGAGACAGAAAGACTGGATGGAAGGTGTTAAAATTTGCATGAAAAAATCACTCCTCACTGCTCAAGACTGAAGCACCATTAACTATTACCTGAACACCAAAAAATTCAGAATTCTCGTCTGATGACAATGCCCCTCCCCTATGCAATGAGATTATCAGTGATTTGTTTTTTGTTTTTTTTTTTTAAAGATTTTATTTATTTATTTGACAGATAGAGATCACAAGTAGACAGAGAGGCAGGCAGAGAGAGAGGAGGAAGCAGGCTCCCCGCGGATGTGGGGCTTGATCCCTGGGATCATAACTTGAGCCAAGGCAGAGGCTTTAACCCACTGAGCCACCCAGGCACCCCTCAGTGATTTGTTTTGCAGTGATTGGAATATTTTGTCTTTGACCTCTGAATTTATCATCTGACAGCTTGTAAGAAGAGCTCCAGCAGTTACTGGAAATGTTTATTTTTATTTTAAAAGATCCCCACAACTGCTTTTAATTCTTTTCGCTTCCTGGAAGAGTCACCATAGGTGTGATTCAACCTCACACATCAATAGCTTACTAAAAGCAACATATCCATCTCAGCCTAAATACTATTTGTCCCACAGGCTACCGTCCTAACACTATAAAAATGATGAGACGCTCATAAATGGGAGAAGAAACCATGAACTGTCAAGAGAAAAACTAATCAACAAAGTGGGATTCAGAGATGTCCCGTGTAATGGAACAGTCAGAAAGGAAGTTTCAAATACCCATAAGTATCATGTGAGAGGCTCTAGTGGAAAGTATAGACCACATACGTCAGCAGATGAGAAATTTCAGTAGATTGTTGGAAACTGAAAGTCAAATGGATACGCTAAATTAAAAAAAAAACATACACAAGGTAATAGAGCTACAGGATGCTTTTAATGGTTTACCAAAAAAAAAAAAAAGATTGAAAAAAAAAGATCATTGAAGAGTTAGTGATTAATGTCAAGTGGTCTAACATATTTATAACTGAAATCCCAGAAGGCAAAGAAAGAGAGAATAGAAAAATTATTTGAAGAGATAATGACTGATTACTTTCTCAAAATAATGAAATCAAGCCACAGCCCCAAGACCATAGAACCCTAAGCATTTCATATTGGGGGGGGGTGTGTGACCCTATTTACCTCCAATTCAAACTGCTGAAAACAAAGAGAAGAGAAAATACCGAAGGCAATGAAAGAAAAAAAATACATATTATATATAGCTGAAAAAGATAAAAGTTGCTGCAGACTTCTCACCAGAAATTACATATGTCATGAGACAAGGAAATGACACTTCCAAGTGATGAGAGACCAAAAAATCATAATAATTTTTAAAACCCCAAAAACTCTTAACCCTGAATTCTCTACTAAGCAAAAAATATTTTTCAGAAATGAAGAAGATATGAAGATATGTCCAGACAAAAAAAATCTAGCAGACTTGCACCATAGGAAATGTGAGAAGGTATTCAAGAAGAAGGAACAGGAGACAAAAGAGATACGAAGGACTGAATGTGCACAGAAATGGTTACAGTGCAGGCACACAGAAGGCATACATTCCCCAATTTTAATAAGACTCAATAAGATTGACTACGTAAAGCAGTAGTAACGTGCTGTACCGTAGACATGAAAGCAAACATATGACAATGATAACACAAACCAGAGAGGGCTAGTCTCTCATCCCACACAAGCAGCAGCAGGGGACCTGGGCTAATTGTACGTGTGTATAGAAAGCCCTAGGGAAGCCAGTCCAGATCATTTTAAAAAACATGAAAGACAATAAGGCAATAGTGAAGATAAAATTAAACCATGTATCAATCAGAGAAAGACAATTATCATATGATCTCCCTGATATGAAGGATTTGAGAGACAATGTGGGGGGTTTGGGGGCTAGGGAAGGAAAAAAATGAAACAAGATGGGATCGGGAGGGAGACAGGCCATAAGAGGCTCTTAATCTCAGGAAACAAACTGAGGGTTGCTGGGGGGAGGGGAGTGGGAGGGATGGTGTGGCTGGGTGATGGACATTGGGGAGGGTATGTGCTATGGTGAGTGCTGTGAAGTGTGTAAACCTGGCGATTCACAAACCTGGCGATTCACAAACCTGTGAATAATACATTATATATTATACATTATATAATACATACATTAGTTACATATACAATAATATAATACAATAATTAGTATTACAAAGTAATAAAACAATACATTATACATTAATAAAAATAAAAAATTTAAAAAAATTAAACCATGTAAATGCTCATAAATTTCAAAGACAGGAAGAAAGATAAAGGAAAGAAACACCTAGAAACAACTTAAGAAGACAGTGGATTTTAATACCAATATTAGTGATGACAGTGATGACATTATATATAGATTACCTGAAGGCATCAGTGGTAGAGTCTGTCAATTTCTGGATAATAAAAGATTGGACCCAGATGCAATGATGGAGCAAACCCCAGCTCTTAACAAGGGAACTCTAATTTCACACCTACCGGGAGTGGGGTTCGAACCCACGCGGGCACATGCCCATTGGATCTTAAGTCCAACGCCTTAACCACTCGGCCATCCCGGTGGCATATGCAAGCATTCTTGTCAAAATTACTAAATTAGAATTTATTAGAATTCTTGTCCCTGGAAGGTTATGAATATACCTGAGAAATCTGTGACCAGGCATCCTGGAGGGAAAAAAAAAACAACAACTAACAAAATGTCTATGTGCAACAAATATTCTAATCACTAATTTGTACCATACATTACAATGGGTGTTAGGGAAAGACTGACACATCACTGATCTTGCAGACTTGCATTAAAATGAGAAATATTATTAAAGAAAAAGCACAAAAAGAAAGAAATACTATGAAAGACAAAAAAAGAAAGAAAAAGAATACTCACATTGTCAGATTCAACTCACTTTATCATCACTTATGCTCAAGGGAAGACCCTTCTCTTAGTGGATTTGGAAAGAAAACCAAAAAGGAAAGGAAGTGGAGTAAGAGACAGAGAGAACCCAGCCACATGAACTGTGTCTTAACTCTCCAAAGGTGGTCTCTACCCTGCTCACTTCTCATCAGACAACACTGGTTTGTCTGCTGAATCTAAGCCCTCATTCCAAACTCATTGAATCTGACTGTCCAGGTGAGGGTTTTGGGTCTGGAACCAGAGAACAGTCAATATTGAGACAAGCTACCCTTTGAGTAAGTTTAGAAAACCCCACCGTACACATACAGAGTTTGGAGTTTAACACATGATACTGGTTCAATAAGGACGTATCCTAACCAAGTTAGGATCTCTTTCCTGACATCTCTTTCCTGAGTACCTAGTATGTGCTAGGCACTGGGTCAGGTGCATATAATCTACTCAGGCAGTAATAAGACGCTGTCCAGACACTTCAGTTGGGACTGAGTTTAAGAACTTATTAAAACAGGTTCCAGACATGCATTCGGGGGGGGGTTGTACTGAAAGTCTGTGAAGGCTTCTAGAATCCCCAACAGGGTTCCTTTTTCTCCATATTCCTGCCAACCCTTGTTTGTTCTTATCTTTTTTATAATAACCATTCTGACAGGTGTGCGGTGATAGCTCACGGTGGTTTGGATTTGCAGTTCCCTGATGATGAGTGATGTTGAGCATTGTTTCATGTGTCTGCTGGCCATCTGGACGTCTGCTTTGGACAAATGTCTCTTCAGATCCTCTGCCCACTTTGTTTGTTTGTTTGTTTGTTTGATATTAGTTCTGTGAGTTCTTTATGATTTTTTTGGATATTCACCCCATATCAGACATATGGTCTGCAAATATTTTCTCGCGTTCCATAGGTTGCTTTTTTATTTTGTTGATGATTTCCTTTGCTGTGCAGAAGATTTTAATTTGATGTAGTCCTACCTGTTTATTTTTGCTTTTGTTGTCTCAATTATTGTGATTCTTAACACAGAGTAGAATTATCTATAGAATTTATAAAATATACTGAATTAGAGAGTGTAAATACCTAAATGGGAGAAGTAAAAATTAATAGAAATGTAGGTAGAGAAATGTCTTTGTGACCCAGAGGTCAGAGAGGACCTAAACAAAAATTCTAAAAGCACAAACAGTTGGTATCGTTTACTTCATCCAAATCAAAATCATGTTCAATGAAGGCCACAATGGAAAGGTCAGTGGGCATGTGTGAGTAAAGTAGAAGATATCTGAAGCATTTAACGACAGCTTCATCCAGGTCATGTAGTAAGAAGCCAAGAAAATCAGCAAAATCGGGCAGAAAATTCAACATAAAATGGGTAAAGAATAGGAACAGGATGCTCATAAAAATGAAGATAAATAAGACTCTGAAAAGATTAACTGATTTAAAGCAATTAATATTATTAGTACTCTAGGAAAATGCAAAATAAAATGAATATTACTCTATCAACATAGAGTTTGAAGAATTAAAAGCTTGGATGCGCCCATTATTGCAGAAATGAGGGTATCAGAACCCTCGTGTCCTGCTGATGCAAGTTCATGAGGAAGCAGCCGTCCTGGAGAGCAGTCTAATAATTTTAACTCAAAATTAATCAGATCCAATGATCCAGATATTCTGCTGCTAGGTGTATATGACCCCCACTCCTCATTGCCTCCCCCAAATCTCAGAAAGTCACAGATCGAGTCATTTGTGGATGTTAACTGCAGCATTATTTTTGGTCCTTCAGAATCAGACTCAGCCATGCCCCCATCATTAGTGATAGGTAATAGATGATCGGTAGTAGACCGGTAAGTGTGGTAAATGCATAATAATGAATATTATGATACTATGAGATGTAATAGACCAGATGTTCATGAAACAACACTCGTGAACCCTAAAAAGAAAGGCTTTTTAAAAGATACCTAATGAAGTTCTTTCCTTCATTACAGGATTATTCTGCTCCCTGGTCTTCAAAATCCTACTGTTGCTCCCATGATTCCTCTTTTTGTCCTTATACATTTATGCCTTCAAATACCCCTAGTGCTCTTTCTAACATAGGTTAGGATAGAGAGAAAGCAAATGCTGTGCTTATTTTCCCATAATTATAATCAGGTCCATCTCTGACTGACTATGATTTTTCATCACTATGGAACACAAAAGGTTCCTCAACTAGTGGGTGGTGATAGGGAACCACCATTTATTTATATTGGGATCAAAATACTAAAGAGGCTAGAGAAGAATTTTTTATGTCAGATTTCCCCGTTTCTCATTTCACCACTGACCATTTCAATCTAATGAGGTTAAGCTAAAGGAATAAATGTCATTTAGTACATAGTCAGAACTTCATTTGCAAGCTCTTTGCTACTTCTGATGATGCTTCCTAAATTCTGACACATGCTGACTGGGCTACCAGTACCCTTTGCCCGTGAATTATTTTTTTTCTGCCTTGTTTTTTAAACTTTCCCAAACCCATTCAGGAGATTTACTTCTTGCTGTCCATCTTTGCATGAGCACCCCCCCCCATCTTTCCTTTTCAAAACTCAAGAAGGTGTCTTATTTAGGAGTGTTAATAGCAGGTGTGTGAATGACTCTCACCACCACCAACATCCCGACAGGCTGCCAACATGAGGGAAAAAACATGGAAGTGGGTGTCCTGCCTGATGAGATTTCAATTCTCCAGATCCTTCAGCTTCCAAAAGAAAAGAGCCTGTGAGGTCGTTTGTCCCCCTGGCAGGGAGAAGAACATTTGATACGTTCCCTCCCCCAGTCAGTTAAAAGGAAGTGAGCCCAGCCTGTCCTGGAAAGAGGGCTTGTCCGTGTCCCTCAAAAAAGCTAAGGGTAGGGAAGCTGACCATACTCACTCCACCTGTAGCTCGCCATCGTGGGGTCCAGAGACAAGTGTCCTGGGCTCGCTAGTTGGTTCTGGCTCCAAAGGACAATTTTCGGCCATCCAGAGAAGGGCAGGGCATTTTACACGGTCAGAGACAGCAGCCTATGACAGATTAAGACTTTTCCCAGGAATCTGCCTAGAATCCCCCGCCCCCTGGTGTCTGCAAAGTGACTGGTGCTCTGGGGGGGACACGGGCCTGGCTATGAATTGGGATATGAAGTGGATGCTAAGAATGGGAACGTGTAGAGGGGGAAACAGCGCCTGCGGCAAGAATACAGCCTCAAGGGAAGGATAAATTAATTGAAGATTAATTTTAACTAATTGTGGAATGGAAAGACTCAAGAGGCCGTGAGTTTCCGTAGTGTAGTGGTTATCACGTTCGCCTAACACGCGAAAGGTCCCCGGTTCGAAACCGGGCGGAAACAAGGTTTGTCCCTTTTCTTAAATTCTAAATTTTGTTCCCCAAATTTTCTACCTCAATTTGCCTACTTTTCTGCCAAGTCTCAAGGTTCGTGCTCTCTTTGCAGCCCAAAACTCTAAGTTACAAAAATGACGTTACAGAGCAGGAGCAGGGCTGAGACGGGCTCCCTCTCCCCATCAGGTTGCATCCTGATCAGGTTGCATCCTGCCGGCGGCGTCGGAGAATCTGCGCTATGCAGCCCGGACCGCTGAGCGAAGGCCTGGTCCGCACCCTCTTGGGGCAGAAGCGACAGGGACTAGCCCTAAGAGGGGAGCGTGGCTGGAGTGTGCAAAGGGGATCACGAGCCCGCGGCGGCCGAGCAAGCCGAGCGGAGAGTCGTTCTGGGGGAGGCCGACAGGTGGCAGAAAGGAGCCCACAGGTCAAGGGCCGCCCTGTTAGGCCATTGCTGCCTGACTGCGGCCTTCCCTCTGGTAAAACAGGAGGACGCTGGATTTCAAGCAGTGAAGTGACTCCACAGGTCTGAAGTTTTTTAGAAGGACCCCTCTGCCAGACCCGCTGTGTGGAGAGAACAATGGAAACAAGGACATCTGTGAGGTCCCTTTCATCTTGCTGTGTATCAGAGAGAACGGTGGCTTGGATAGGATGGTGGCAGTTGAGTTGGTGAAAAGCAGTTACAGTCTGGATATATTTTAAAGACAGGGCAAAAGAAATTCCCAAGAAAATGGATACGAAGAGTGAAAAAAGTGGAGTCGGTAAAGACTTTGAGGGTTTTCTTCGGGAAGGATGGAGTTGCCATTGACTGAAATGGGGTAGACTGGATGGAGCAGCTTTATTGGGGGGGAAAGTGGGAGCTCTGTTTTAGATGTGCCAACGTGTAGATGTCAGATATAAAACACTGGGGGTAATGCTAAGCAATCAGTTGACTACACAAGCCCGGAGTTCAATGGAATGGTCTAGACTATAGACTATAGACAGATATATAGACACAAGTTGGTGAGTTGTAGTCATTAAGCCATGAGAACAGATGAAATCACAAGAAATGAGTGTTTATAAAGAAGATGTCCAAGGACCAAACCCTGGGACATTCCACTATAGAAAAGGGTGGGTGAGAAGAGGGGAAACAGAGGATATTGAGAAGAAGAAGACAGGGAGGTAGAAAGACTACCAGGACAGCAGTGTCTTGAAAGTCAGATAAAGAAAATATTTTAAGAAGGATGCATTACCTATGGCCCCTAAGAAGTCAAGGACTTAGAAGTGATGATAATTTTAGACATTTAGAGGCCATGGATAGGAAAGAGAGGGAGGGAAGAAGGAAGGAAGGTCAAAGTAAAATGCTGAGAATATAAATTAATCGCAAACTTATCAATAGCCACCAGAACCAATTTTAAACCAATTCAGTCTATTAATGATAATTGTTTTCAAGGCAATGAATCACCGTCAAACCCCTGCCTTCTGAAGTCAGCCGGTCAGAGACGGATTCACCTCAAGAAACAGGCCCTTGAGTGCTGACCAAGCAAGAGCATCTCTCCCCAAAATCATGCTTCTGCAGAGTATATCAGCCGGCTCAGCCCCCCTGAAGTCCTTGCTTCCGTGAGCCCCCTCCCCCAAAATATCTTCCCTCGGCTCCCTCAAAGGGCCAGAGCCCACCCAGCCTAGCTCTCCCTCTAAGTGAGCTTTGGCTCCATATTTCAAGTTTTGAGTGATGGTTTCATCATCTTTTAAAAATGCAACTTTATCAAATCTGAAACATCTGCCTTTCTTTTTTTGCTGGGATTTTATTTTTTTATTCATTTCTCATTTCTGATATCCTTGAGTATCCTGTACAATAATGTGGTCTTTACAGCCATGTTGTCTTGTCACAGATAGACTCAGGGAAGTGTTTGTCCTTTATATGGGTGTGTTAGTCAGATTCAGCAAACAAAATGCCAACATTTGAAAACACCCTCTGACAGAAAGGCTTTGCATACTCTCTCCACAAATAAATTACTGAATGCCCATCTTAGGTTCAAAAGTGTTGTCGATCTGAGAGATCCAGAAAAAAGAAAAACAAGAACTGTCTTTGTAGGAAGAAATTCTGGTGGGAGCAAACAGGTAACTTTTTAAAAAGAAAAGGAAAGGAAGGTACACTTGTGTACGATTTTATTTTTTTTAACAACAGGAAATATGGACTTCAGTGGTGTTGAGAGGCAGCGGGGAGACAGGGGAAGATCAGGTACGTGAAGCACGGAGGAGCCACGAGATGGGTGGGCGGGACTCAGGGAATGGGACAAGGACATATGGGGGGTTGGGGGGGTGACGGGCAGCAGCCAGGCCAGCAGATCCCGTGTCATCTCCAGTCCTACCCCTACTCTGGAACCTCCTTTTCTTTACTAAGATTTCTATCCGAAGGCTTTAAGCCACTTTTTCTCAAGATGGTGCTCCTTTTTCTTTCCTTCCCCCCATCCCCACCTTGGAGAGGGGGACAGAGAAGGTGGGTGTCACTGCTGAGGACTAAGAAATAACGTCGACATTTAACCTCAGTTTTATGTTGGAGAGCCTCTTCCCAATGCCTGCGTCGAGTGCAGCAAAATTAATTTTATTTAAACACAGGAACTAACACCTTTCTTGGACTGTCTGGGGATCAAACCCCCAACATCAGTGTTATTGGCAGCACCTTCTGCCCACCTGAGCTAACAGCCAAAAAGTTGGGGTGCCTGGTTGGCTCAGTAGATGAAGTATCTGCCTTCTGCTCAGGTCATGATCTCAGGGTCCTGGGATCGAGTCCCATGTTGGGATCCCTGCTCAGCACGGAGTCAGCTTCTCCCTCTTCCTCTGCCCTGCTCTCTCTCTCTCTCACACACACACAGCCATTCACTGTCTCTCTCAAATAAATAAATACAGTCTTAAAAAAAAAGTAAAAAGTTTGCTGGCATTCTTGTTTACTTTAAAGCTAAGGCAAATCCTTCTCCTTTTCCAAAAGAGACTTTTGTTTTTAAGGGTGGTGAGACAGGGGGCTGGGCTAAGGAGCAGAAAGAGGGAGATTGGAAAGCAGATGGGGCAAGACTGGGACAGGGACAGACGCTCAAGCAGAGAAGACAAAAGAGAAGAGAGTGGCTGAGGACACGCCAGGAGGAGTGAGGAAAGCAGAGCGAGTGGGCAGGGCCAGGTCCAGGGTGTATGATCTGTAGGACAGAAGGTAGAGTCAGGCCTAGAAATGGGGAGGCTGGGGGACAGAGGGATGGAAAATCCAGGGGCAGCGAGCGAGAAACGGATCTCAGGGCCCAGGTCTGCAGGCCTCCACATGCCCACTCCAGCGTCGCTGCCCTGCTGTGGTAACTCCCACCGACGCCTGTCCGGGGAGAAGCGTCCGAAAAGAAGCCCAACTCCTGGTGACAGGCTATAAGTGTGAAGGCCACGCCGGGAACCTGACGAAGGGTGATGGGCGGAGGCTTGCGCGGAGGCTTGCGCGGACAGCATGGCCGGCAGACCTGCCCTGTGGCTGGGCCCTCTGCTCCTGCTCTCCCTCTGGGTGTCCTTGGCTCCAGGTAGGAAGACGCTGAGGGTCAGGCAGGGTCTCCCAAGGGGGCCTGGCCTGACTCCTTCCCGGTCTGTGTCCCACAGCCTCCCTCCTGAGGCGCCTAGGGGAGCACATCCAGCGGGTTCAGGAGAGCTCGGGCCTGAGCCTGACTTCAGGCCCAGGGGCTGGGGCCCTCCCGAAACTGGGGTGGCTGGAGCAGCCACTGGACCCCTTCAACATGTCCGACAGGCGATCATTCCTGCAGGTGAGGCTGGGAGAAGGGGAGCCCGCCGCTGCCTTCCTTCCCTAGCTCTGCCCCCCAGCCCCTACATCCCTGGGCCCTACAGCTCGTCCTCTGCCCTCTGTCAGCGCCCCCGTGGCCCTCTGAAGAGACAAACGGGAGAGAAAGGGACACATAAATAAGCCTATTTCACGTACCACCAAAAACATGTAGGAAGAACGGGAAGGGAGAGAGGCTGCAAGGAACCTGGAAGAAAGGAGAGGTCAGGCCTCTCCAGCCTCTTCCTTCTTCCCTATCCCACCCTACAGCGGTACTGGGTGAATGACCTGCACTGGGCCAGCCCTCGTGGACCCGTGTTCCTGCATCTGGGGGGCGAGGGCAGCCTTGGGTCGGGCTCCGTGATGAGAGGTAAGAAGCGAGGATGGGGGAGACCCGGCTGGGGAGCTGGTGGGGGCAGGGGCGGCTTGCGAGCGCCCCAACCACACACTCTTCACAGGGCACCCTGCGGCGCTGGCCCCAGCCTGGGGGGCCCTGGTGATTGGTCTGGAGCACAGGTTTTACGGCCTGAGTGTGCCCGCTGGGGGCCTGGACGTGGCCCAGCTCGGCTTCCTGTCCAGCCGGCACGCGTGAGTGACTTGTCCTGGCCGGTGGGATGGCGGGTCTGTGTCTCAGCCTCCCTACATCGTTGTGGACTGCGCATCGTTGTTGCGCGGCCTGAAGCGGACCCCTGGGTCTCTGGTTCATGTTTTCTTCTCTTTTTCAGTGTCTTACGCCTCTCTCTCTCTGGATCTCTGGGTCTCTATCCTTCCTCTCTTTTCTCTCAGGCCATACTTGCCTCCCTCTCGGACACAGCGTCCCCACTGGTGTTCAGCTTCTGCCCCAGTCCCGCCGTGTACTGTCCAGACGCGGCTGAGGGCCGGGCACAGCACAGCCCCGCTCTTCACCCCCTCGCGGCATCTCTCATAGGCCTCTCCTCTCGCTTAGAGGAAAGGGGCATCTTCGCGGCGGCCCCGAGGTCCGCTGTGAACCCTCTGACCTCCACTTTCTCCCGCTCTCTGGGCTCCAGCTACGCAGAGGCCCCGCGTTTCTCCGACTTCGGAACACGCTTCCCTCCGCAGTGAGGGGGCTGCCCCATGTTTGTGCAGCTCCCTCCTCCTCTCGCCCCCTCCCGGACCTGACTCCGTGAGAGCCCCTCCCGGTCCTACACCTGCTCCGCTGTTCTCCACTGCTCCCCGCAGGACTGATCTGTCCCTTTCCCGCCTGGCGTCTCTCAGCCTCCCTTCGGCCTGCACCCCTCCCTGTCCCCACCTCGCTGTTTCTTTCTCTCGGTCTCTCCATTTTCCACAAGCGATACCGGTTTCTGGCGGCAGGAGGGATGTACTCACCGTTTCCGAAAGTCCGGGAAGAAAGAAAAACACCTGGGATAGGAAAGAGGATGTTAGACGCATCCCAGAGCCCTCTTTTAATTGGGTCTGTCCTTCCTCCGGTGGCTTCGCCCGCTCCAGCCTGGGACCCCAAGTCTTCCTGAGTGACTCTCCCTTTCTGCCCGGACTTGTCAGGTTTCCACTTAAAACGCCTCAGAGATTTTTCCTCCCCCACTAGCCCGGAGGGGGGGGGGGCGGGTGGAGGCTCTCTCGAGGGGCCTCCCCTGCCCCAGGCTGAGAACGCGGGGCGCGGGAAGCCCTCACCCGCATCCCGGGAGAAGAGCCCTGGCGTCCGGCCACCCCCCCCCCCCCAGTCACGTCTCCGGGTCCCCGCCCGCCCTGGGAGGGAATCTTCGGGGACTTTCGGCAAGGAGGGCCCACCGAGCCTCCCCTCTGCCCCCAGGCTGGCGGACGTGGCCTCGGCCCGCCTGGCACTCGCCCGCCTCTTCAACATGTCCGCCTCCAGCCCCTGGATCTGCTTCGGAGGCTCGTACGCCGGCTCCCTGGCCGCCTGGGCCAGGCTGAAGGTCCCCGGGACTCTGGGGGCGGGCTGGGGGTCCCCTTCGGAGGACAAGGGTACCCGGTCCCCGTTCGCTTCCCCCCGCGCACTCCTCTCCCCCCCTGAGGAGCTTGTCACCAGAGTCACCAGAGGGTAGGGTCTTGCCTAAGACCACAGGACGCGGGAGCGACGTGGGGAGGCGGGAGTGTGGGGTCCCCGGTCCCTCGGCCCGCAGGCTGACGGCTGTCCTCCCGCAGTTCCCCCACCTCATTTTCGCCTCGGTGGCCTCCTCCGCTCCGGTGCGGGCCGTGCTAGATTTCTCGGAGTATAACGAGGTGAGAACGGCGGGCGGCGGGTGCGGGAGGGGTCCTCGCGCGGGAAGCTCCCTGATTCCTTCTCCCGCGGCCCCCTGCAGGTGGTGTCCAGAAGCCTAATGAGCACGGCTGTCGGCGGATCCCCCGAGGTAGGAGATGGGGCCATTCCGAGGGGGTAGGAGGACAGGAGGCCTTGGAAGGTGGGGGCTAGAGGAAAAGGGGGAAGCTTGCAAGGTGCGGGGGTCTGAGGGAGGCCCGATACCCAGAAGGTGGGCGGACTTTAGAGCGCTGGACCAAGAGATGGGGCGTGCACCGAAAAGCCCGGCGCCCTAGCAGGGGCGGGGCTGATATGGGGCGGGGCCTGGGGCTGTGACCCTATTAGGAGGGAGAGGCTCCGCGCTTGTTGGGGTGGCTGGGATGGGACGACCCTATGGGGTGTGGTGAGGTTCCGCTCCGGAAAAGGGGTGGGGGGGCGACCTTCTCAGGGGATTGAGGCTCCGCGCGGGGAAAGGGGGTCCGGGAACCAACCCTATCAGGAGGGAGAGGCTCCGCGCCGGGTAAGGGAGTCGGGGGGTCGACCCTCTCAGGGGGTGTGGCTCCGCGCGGGGCGCGGACCTATCAGGAGGAAGAGGCTAGCGGGGCGCGGCCTCGGGCGGGCGTCCGGGGAAAATGGAGCGCTCGGGAAGGACGCGGGTTGGGGGCCAGAAAAGGAGAGGCCCAGGCCGAGTCTTCACCAGCGCGGACCCTCGCTCCCCGCAGTGCCGGGCGGCGGCGTCCGCAGCCTTCGCGGAGGTGGAGCGGCGGCTGCGCGCGGGCCGGGAGGCTCGCGGGGCGCTGCGGGCGGAGCTGGGCGCCTGCTCGTCGCTGGGCCGCGCGGAAGACCAGGCGGAGCTGCTGGGGGAGCTGCAGGCGCTGGTCGGGGGCGCCGTGCAGTACGACGCGCAGGCGGGAGCGCCGCTGAGCGTGCGGCGGCTCTGCGGACTCCTCCTCGAAGGCCGGAGCAACCGCAGCCGCTCCGCGCCCTACCACGGGCTCCGGCGGGCAGTGCAGGTGAGCGGCCCTGCGCGCGGCTTGGTGCGGGGGAGGAGGGTCAGTCGGCAAAGGGTGCCTGCTCCTCTGCCAGACCTTGGGCCAGCGTGAACCCTTCTGAGCTGTAGTTTCCTCATCTCTGAAATAGGGATGACACCTCCGGGCCGTCTAGGAGGTGCAGTGACTTCGGTCAAGGGAAGCATGCAGTTTGCGGGCGTTAGCGACTGTGACTGTTACCTTTTTTGCCCATCTTGTTCTGTCCACTTCCCCGGGCCTGCAACAGAGTCTAGCGCAGCGCAGAAGCTCAATTAGCATTTACAGAAGGAAGGAGGAAATGCAGTAGAGCCAGGGATTCCACCCTCGGAATCCACAGCTACAAACAGCTCTTCCTTCTCCAGCACTGTCTGAACCAAATACTGTAAGAAGGGCTTCACATATATTATTTCACTGAATCCTCGTGATAGTTCTAGGAGCTAGGCACTGTTTTCATCCCCACTTACAGATGAGGAAACCGAGGTCCAGGAGATGATCACTTGCCCAAGGTCTCACAGCCATCTAGTACCTCTAACACACAGGCACCCAGGCACCACTCACTCTGACCCCTGACTCCCACGAGAACTCTGCAGATCTTTGGACTTCTGACCTCTGACTTGCAAGGACTTGTGTATGCTTTCTGGCCCTGGGCCCTGACTTGCTGCCGGGACAGGAGGAATGCACGTATGTATGTGTGTATATTGTCCCCTAGGTTGTCATGCACAGCCTGGGCCAGCGGTGTCTAAGCTTCTCCCGAGCAGAGACAGTGGCACGACTGAAGGTCACAGACCCCCAGGTGTCCGGTGGGGGTGACCGGCAGTGGTTGTACCAGACTTGTACGGAGTTCGGCTTCTGTGAGTGACCCACCGCACCCTCACCCCCCAAAACAATATTCTGTGCTGTGCCCAAAGGAGCTGTCTCCTGGAGGGTCCTGACTGATTTTCATTTCGCTGGCACAACTGGCCAGACTGCTGTGCATTGTCTAGCCTGCGGGTGTGAGGCTAGAAGATAGACACTCCACTGGAGTGTGCACGCGTGCCCTGGGCCCTCACATAGCTTCTCTTACACAAGCCCTCCACATAGGTGATCACCCCTCCAATCTGCTCTTCATCCGTGTCCCTGTCCTGGGAAGGGCCCCCACCATCTCCTGAGTTACCATCTAGAAACCCTGGCAGTGTTTCCTGTGCCTCCTTCCCTTTGTCCCCACAGCCTGTCAGTCCCTGAGCCCTGCCTGTTCACCTCAGCTCCTCTCTGTTCCCAGCTCTGCTGTCCTGGTGGAGGCCCCCAGCCCCCTCTCTGGTCTTCAGGTCTTCTTTTCACCCATAAAATCGAATTTCCTCACTGCATCGAGAGAGATCTTTCGAAATATGACCTTGTCCTTCCTCTGCTCAAAACCCATGGGTCCCAAATAAAATGCAGGATGCCCAGTTACATTTGAATTTCAGATAAACATTTTTTAGTGCATGACCTAAATATTGCATGGAACATACTTATACTAAAAAAGTGTTTGTTTCTCTGAAATACGAATGTAGCGGAACATCCTGTAATTTCAATGCTAAATCTGAGTACCATACCCCAGAGTTCAGATCCTTTCCACATCCCTTGAAGGCAATGAAGATATGGTTTAAAGTGAAGTACTCGAAGTCCAATTCCATTGTTTCATAGCGATGTGATTTTGTACAAACTTGGGCAAATAACCTAAGCTCTCCCCCTGGGCCTTAGTTTCCACATCTGTAAAGTGGGAATAATGACAGCACTTGTCTCATAAGGTGGTTTCCGGAATTAAGGGAGGTAATATATGTCACATACTAAAAATAACACTGGTATACAGCAGGTACTCACCAAACATTTATTATTATTATCATTATAATGATGATGATGATGATGACAAGACATTGCATATTTTGACCCCGTAATGTACCAGCTTTCTTGAAACCTCAGGAACTTGGCCCATACTATTCGCTTGTCCTGGATTACTTGTCTTCCTCTCGTCACCCAGTTCATTCCTCACGAGATGCTTCCTCCTCAGGAAGCCTTACCTGATTGCTGGAGCTAAGTCTGCCCCCTGGCCTACCATCCCACCCCCTCCACAGTTCTGTGTTTCTCTCCCTAGCGCTTCCCACAATCTTATCATACAGACCTTTTTACCTGTCGCCTCTGCACTGTGAGCCCTGTCACCTCGGAGCCTGGGACTATCTTGGTTGCTGCTGTATTCCCATTACTGTTCACAATGCCTCTGAGCATACAGGAGGTGCCCAATAGATGGTGGAGAAAAGAATGAGTGAGTGTCAGGCTAAGGGAGTTCCATGAAGGCTGGGGGTGGGAGGGAGCTAGGGAATTTGAGCAAGGGAGGCGTGGTCCAGTTTGTGCTTTTCACTCCTGTGTGGGTCCTCCCCCCACACACCCATGTGCACGTGCAGGCGCCCCTCTTTATGAGGCTTTCTCTTTTCTGTCTTTGCCTCGTCTGGCTCACTCTTTCTAATTCCTGAAGGTTTTTATCCCTGGCCGGCTGCTTTCCTGGAGCCTGTCATGCTCCCTCTGGGATTCCTCCTACCCGGGGCTTTCTCCGTCATAGACTCGACCAGGAACTTACTGAAGGGAGGGTATGGAGCAGATTTGGTCATCACCAGAGAAAGCTCTATAAGTGATTAGTAAAGGGGAGGGCTGTAGGCCCCAGGATGACAGACTCTCCTTCCACAGATGTCACCTGTGAGGACCCCAGATGCCCTTTCTCCCGGCTCCCCGCACTGCCCTCCCAGCTGGAGCTCTGCGAGCGGGTGTTTGGTCTCTCCACTTCATCCGTCGTGCAGGCCGTGGGCCAGACCAACTCGTACTATGGTGGCCAGACCCCGGGGGCCACCCAGGTGCTGTTCATTAATGGTGAGCCGGGCATCGGACCCTGCCTCCTAGATCCGCAGCTAGCCAGGGCACAGCACACCATTCTTCCCTTTCTTACCAGGGGACACAGACCCCTGGCACGTGCTGAGCGTAACACAAGCCTTGGGACCCTCGGAGGCAGCCCTTCTCATCCCCGGTGCCTCCCACTGCATGGACATGGCCCCAGAGAGGCCCTCAGACTCCCCCAGCCTCCGCCTAGGGCGCCAGGTTCGAGAGCCTCGGGCTGGGTCCTCAGCATGCTCACTTGCATATTGCTTTGCACGTGCTGCCCTCCGCTGGCCCAGAGTCTGACCTTCCCAGTTCTCCCCACAGAGCATCTCCCAGCAGCTGCAGATCTGGCTCGGGCTGGCAAAGCAGAGCTCGGTGAGCAGTGGGGGCTGAGGGGCCCATACCCTCGCCTCTCCCTGGGTGGCCACCTCGGTCCTGGACGGACTCACCAGAGGAAGCAAGCAGCTCATGGGGAAGGAGGAAATCTCCAGGAACTGGGCTTCAGCCCCTGTGTCCACAAACGTGGAAGAAAGTGTTGTGGGACCCAGAGTTGTGAAAATATAAGCGGAGAATTATCCTCATTGTGAATACTGGTTTTTCATTTTATTTCTTAGGGAGCATTTTATTAATCGTTTTATGGCTATCCTTTTTTGTTGCTTCAAGTA
The DNA here is from genome assembly GCF_902655055.1 of Lutra lutra. NCBI lineage: Eukaryota > Metazoa > Chordata > Mammalia > Carnivora > Mustelidae > Lutra > Lutra lutra. The sequence goes on along the minus strand of NC_062283.1, from coordinate 2,421,235 downwards.
TCTTCTGGAAAGCCACTTTATGTCTTAGAATTCTGGACCGATCTCACATTGATTATTTTTTTCCTACTTCCGGAAACACAGCGATCTTGGTAGGAATCAAGTCAAGCTTGGCGGGAGCCCCTTTGGGCTGCTGTAAGAGAACATGTGATCGATGGGGTGGCTTAGGGACAAAGCTAGCCTCAGTGTCTTTCTTTACATGTTCAGCACGTGCACCACAGTCTGACACATCGTGGGCACTCAGCGCCTTTTGGGAAATGAAAAGATGGGGTCTACGCTCAGCTCATCACACACTTCTGGTTTTCCTTCCACTCGGCTGGATGCAGCTTCCCTCCATCTCCTTTGCAAACTTCCTTGCAACTTGACATCTGAATGCATTTGGGTTTGGGGTGAGGCTCTGTTCTCAAGCATTCTGGGCGCTCCTTGTGGGGGGCCTGTGGCGCTGGGCTGACCTATGGGGTGTACATTGTGGGGGTGCATCATGGCTCTGGGGTGGCCAGAGTCCCCAGAATGGCTGCTGGTGACTGGGCAGCCCACTGTTTTCTCCCAAGATGGCTCTGCAAACAGCATTACTGTCCCTGTTACAAAAGGATGGAAAATTCTGAGCTGTTCTCCCTCCCTGGCCTCCTTGTCCCATACTTGGCCCCTAGTATCTGTTCTTTTCCTGGCAACCACAGTGATGCTTTCAAAAGGTCAGTCAGGTCATGATACCTCTCTGTATAAAACCCTCAGATCGCTTCCTGCTACAACCAGAATAAAGTCCGAATTCCTCCCCATGGCTACAAGGCCCTGCATACTTTGTCTTTGGAAGTCTTCTCTGAACTCATTTCCTAGTACTCTCCACGCTGCAGGCCAACCACATGGCCTCTCTGGTTACTTAAAATCTAGGGTCAATTCCTATCTCAAGCCCTCGCATTAGCTGTTCCCTTTGCCAAGAGGTTGTTCCCTTTAATGACCTTTAAATGACTGTTTCCTTCTTAACATTCAGGCTGAACTACAATGTCACCTCCTCCAAGAGGCCTTTTCCCCGACTACTCCCAGGTCCCAGTCACTCCCTATCACATTACCTATTTTATGTACTTCCCAGCCACAAGCGCTATTTTCAGAATTGAATTCTAATGAAGATAAACAGTTTTGAGGAATGTAGAAGCATTATGTTCTGAAGACCCCTGGTTTGTTGCACATAAATTCCATCCTTAAACATGAACAAGTGGAGCGTCTTTCCTGAGCGATCTGCTTTGGAGGTTTCTGCTCAGGTGCAGATGTGGGCATAACTGTATCCCGAAGTGAGAGGTCCAGGGGCCTTGGGAAGATGCCCTGTCCAGGCACCCTCTCTGGACCGTACTGTCAACAGGACACAACCTCTCACATCGAATCTAGAGAAGAACAAAGTTGGAGGACTGGTACCACCTGATCAAAAGATTTCCCATAAAGCTCCAATAATTAAGACACTGCGGTTTGGGTATTACATATAGACAGATCTACCGGGCAGGGCCAAGTTCAGAAGTAGATACACACACACACACACACACACACACACACACAGTCAATTAGTTTTCTACAAAGATGCCAGTGCTCATCACGGAGAAGAACAGTCTTTAAAACAAGTGATTCTGGAACAGTTGGATAAATTATAGACCTTCTCTCAATCTCTTTTGCAAATTCCTTTGCAACTCCTCGTCTGAATGGGCCTGGGTTTGGTGCTAGGCTGCTTTCTCTTCCTCAGCCTTCTCTGAGCTCCAGAGCTGGGGGGAGAAATGCAACCTTACCCCTAGGATGCCATCCTCAAAAATTAATACAAGTGGATCATAGATCTAAATGTAAAACTCAAACTATAAAATATCTAGGAAAAAATATAAAAATTATTTATGACCTTGTAGTAGGCAAGTACTTCTTAGGGGAGAAAAGAATAGCGTGAGATACACAAAAAGGGATAAACTGACATTATCAAAATGAAAACTTCTCATTAAAAAAATTATCATTCAAAAACATTAAGAAGGGGAAAGACTGAAGGAAAACGTGCACTACATACATTTGGCAGAGGATCTGTGTCCAGATTAAAGAATTCCTGGAAATCAATTTTTTAAAAAGAAAAGCCAGTAACAGGGGCACCTGGGTGGCTCAGTGGGTTAAAACATCTGCCTTTGGCTCAGGTCATGATCCCAGGATCCTGGGATCAAGCCCCGAATCAGGCTTTCTGCAGGGAGCCGGCTTCCTCCTCTCCCTCTCTCTCTCTGCCTGCCTCTCTGCCTACTTGTGATCTCTGTGAAATAAAATAAATAAAATCTTTAAAAAAGAAAGAAAGAAAGAAAGGAAGGAAGGAAGAAAGAAAGCAAGCCAAGCCAAGCCAGTAACAAACGGTTAGGACAGAAAGCTCCGCTGGGCGACTTTCGTCAGAATCTTTTCGGGTCAGAATTGGGATTTGAGAAAGATGCGCAAGAAGAGGTTTCGTTCATTCACACCAAATGTTAAACTCCTCTCCTTTTTCCCATCCAAGGTCGGGGAGCGTGAACTAGGAAGACTGTGGGGATTGATTTCTATAATGTTCATCCTTCGTGGGTTTTGTTTTGGTCCCTTTCCCCCTCCCCTCGCCCTCCTTCCTCCTCACACGTCCCCCTCCCGCCCCCCCCCCCCCCCGCCCCCCCCCCCCCCCCGCCCCCGGATTTGAAGAAGCCGTGATGCCCTCGGTTTTTGTTTACATCATCGGAGGAGGGGTGAATCCTTGTGGTAGATTGTCGGTTAGTTCCGCTGGTTAGAGCGTGGTGCTCATAACGCCAAGGTCGCCGGTTCGAGGCCCATTACCATTTTCTGCGCACAGTTCCCAGGTTCCAACTCCAGAGAACACCACTGCTGAACAGAAATACTTGTGAGGGCTGTTTTTACCTAACCTCTTGTTCTTGTTTTGCTTTGTTATGTGTTGTGTGTGTGTGTTTTTTTTTTTTAAAGTAACATACGAAAGCTAAAATGGAGAGTATTTTTAAAGGAAATTGAGTAAAGTAGGGCAGGTACAGTTAGGTAAGAGGGGAATAAGAAGAGTTGGAGAATTTCCTATTTCATGTTGGAGGGGAAAAACTGAAATGGTTTTGCCCTGTATTACACTCTCAGCAGGAACGAAGAAACCTTTTTATCGATGGCCGGTTAGCTCAGTTGGTTAGAGCGTGGTGCTAATAACGCCAAGGTCGCGGGTTCGATCCCCGTACGGGCCACTCCTTTTATATTCAGATGTTCATTGCCTTTAGATGCTTAATCTCTGAAAAAGTCGCCTCTTAACTTTGACTGTGAAATGCTCTAAACTTTTGCATCATTGATGGCGAGAATGTGCACAGTGGGAGGCCTTGGAAAACTTGAGAACGGGGTGGGGTGGGGGGGAGGATAACCTCCATCATGTTCAAACAAAGCCTGAACTGTGAGCATTAAAGGAGCTGCGAAAGAAAATTATGCATGATTTAACGTTTGTTTTTAAATCTCTCCACTCTTTAGAATGCAATAATTAGCTGTTATTTTGTGTCTGATAGATGCTGGAGACATATTGTTATGTGAAAAAAGCAGAATCCAAAACAGTTTGTGTAAGATTCTGATTCTTCTATTTTAAAATCAGCTTTATTATGAGATGATTTACATACCATAAAATGCACCCAATTTAAGCATAGAATTTGACATATTTATACACATAAGTAACAACCACCACAAAGTAGAGACCATTTCCATGATCCCCAAAACCTCCCTGTGCTCTGTGGTAGTAAGAGTAATGCCCTCCCCCAAAGAACACCACATCCTAACCCTTGAGGTCTATAAATATGCTAGTTTTCATGGCAAAAGGGACTTTGCGCAGCAGTTAAGGATCTTAAAAGGAAGTGATTACCCTGAAGTATCTGGATTGGGTCCGATGTAATCACAAGGGTCTGTGAGAAGGGTCAGGGTCATAGAAGGAGACGTGACCCAGAAGCAGAGCTTGGAGAGACGCAGGACTGCTGGCCAAAGAATTCCAGTGGAGTCTACAAGTTGGACAAAGCAAGGAAACAAATTTCCCTCCAGAGCTTCTGGGAGGAACGCAGTGCGGCGGACCCAATTTGGACTGACTTCCAGGACTTTAAGGTAGTAAGTTTATCTTGTTATAAGCCACTGAATTAGTGGTGATTTGTAACAACTGCACTAGGAAACTAATGCATACACTTTCTGGTGAGTTATACCTTCATCCCAACCCCAGGCAACTACAGATCTTCTTCCTATCGTTTAGGTTCTGCCTTTTCTGGAATTTCTTATAAATCATGGATGATATAGCCTTGTGTTCCTGGCTTCTTGGACTCAGCACAATACTTCTGAGATTCATTCATGTATCAGTGGCTTTAGTCCGTTTTATTGCGGAGTCCTCCTCCATTGTAGGGATGCATCACCATTTGCTTTCTATTCGCAGTGAATGGACATTTTCACTGTTTTCAGTTCTAGCTATTATGAAGAGCACTGCTATGAAGATTAATGGAACAGTCTTGGTGTGGACATGTGTTGCATTAGTCAAGGCTCCCCAGAAAAAGAGAGGGGGAGATTTTAAGGAATTGGCCCAGGCTGTTGTGAAGGTTGGCAAATACACATCTGCAGGGTAGATCATCAGCAGAGTGGAAACCCAGAAAGGAATTGATGTTATTCCAGACAAATGGCAGTCTGCTGGCAGAATTCTCTCTTCCTCAGGAGAGAAGGTCTTTTTTCTTTTAAGGACCTCAACTTATTAGACAAGGCCCACCCATATTACAAAGGTAATCTGCTTTATGCAAAGTCCACTGGTTTATTTTTTTAAAGAATTTATTTATTTATTTGACAGAGAGGGAGCACAAGCAGGGTGAGCAGCAGGCAGAGGGAGAGGGAGAAGCAGAATCCCCACTGAGCAGGGAGCCCAACTCAGGGCTCAATCCCAGAACCCCATAATCATGACCTGAGCTGAAGGCAGATGCTTAACCTACTCTACTCAGTCATCCAGATACCCCAAAGTCCACTGGTTTAAATGTTAATCTCACCTGAAAAATGTCTTCACAACATCATCTAAACTAATGTTTGACCAAGTATCTGGATTCTGTGGCCTAGCAATGTTGACACATAATGTTAACCATCACATATGTTTTCATTTTTTTTTCACCCATATTTTCATTTCTTTTGGGGTAAAATACCTATGAGTGGAATTACTGGGTTTCTTGGTCAATGTATGTTTGACTTTAAAATAAACCACCAAGTGTTCTCCAAAATGGTAACACCATTTTATATTCCAAACAATACTTTATGAGAGTTCCATTTGCTCCAAACTTCTCCAACATTTGATATTGTCAGACTTTTAAATTTTAGACAGTCTACTGGATTTGAAGTAGTATCTCATTGTGGTGTTAATTTGCATTTGCTATAACTAATAATGAGTATTTTTTCATAGACTTATTGGCTATTTACATATCTTGTTTGAAGTGTGTGTTCAGCTCTTTCATGCATGTTTTTCTTGGGTTTTGTTATTTAGTACTGAGTTATAAGAGTCCTTTATAGATTCTGGATACCTATCCTTTCTTAGTTATATGTCTGAATATCCTCACAGTCTGTGACTTGCCTTTTCATTTCCTTACTTTTGATGGAGAATATTTGATCAGATGTTTGTATTTTATACTACATACAAAGATATCCTAAGACATCTTTGCATTTTCCAGGGTCATGATGATCTTCTCCTATGTTGTTTTCTCAGAATTACATAAACAAGTCTTTTGTTTAGGTCTACAATCTATTTTAAATTGATTTTTACATATACTATAACTTTTTTTGGAGACAATTTATTACACAGCAATAGATACACAGATACAGAGTGCCACATCAAGCTTAAGACTACTATAAAAATATGTTAATAAAGTAAAATCATTACTCATTTGACAATTTAAAATATATTTTTAAATTAACATATGATGTATTATTTGCTTCAGGGGTACAGGTCTGTGAATCAGGCTTATACAATTCACAGCACTCACCATAGCACATACCCTCCTCAATGTCCATCACCCAGCCACCCTCTCCCTCCCCCTCCCCAGCAACCCTCAGTTTGTTTCCTGAGATTAAGACTCTCTTATCATTTGTCTCCCTCCAGATCCCATCTTTTTTCACTCTTTCCCTCCCTACTCCCCACGACCTCCTGCCCTGCCTCTCCCATTCCTCATATCAAAGAGATCATATGATAATTGTCTTTCTCTGATTGACTTATTTCACTTAGCATAATACCCTCTAGTTCCAACCATATCATTGCAAATGGCTGGATTTTGTTTCTTTTGTTGGATGCATAGTATTCCATTGTATATATACACCACATCTTCTTTATCCATTCATCTGTTGATGGACATCTAGGCTCTTTCCATAGTTTGGCTATTGTGGACATTGCTGCTATAAACATTTGGGTACAAGTGCCCCTTCAGATCACTACATTTGTATCTTTAGGGTAAATACACAGTAGTATGATTGCTGGGTCGTAGGGTAGCTCTATTTTCAACTTTTTGAGCAACCTCCATGCTGTTTCCCAGAGTGGCTGCACCAGCTTGCATTCCTACCAACAGTGTAGGAGGGTTCCCCTTTCTCTGCATCCTCACCAACATCTGTTGCTTCCTGAATTGTTAATGTTAGCCATTCTGACAGGTGTGAGGTGGTATCTCACTGTGGTTTTGATTTGTATTTCCCTGATGCTGAGTGATGTTGAGCACTTTTTCATGTGTCTGTAACCAGGATGTGATCTATTCTGGAGAACATTCCATGTGCATTAGAGAAGAATGTGTATTCTGTTGCTTTGAGATGGAATGTTCTAAATATATCTGTGATGTCCATCTGATCTAGTGTGTCATTTAAAGCCTTTATTTCCTTGTTGATCTTTTGCTTAATTGGTCTGTCCATTTCAGTGAGGGGGTGTTAAAGTCCCCTACTATTATTGTATTTTTATTGTTGTGTTTCTTTGATTTTGTTATTAATTGGTTTATATAATTTGCTGCTCCCATGTTAGGGTCATAGATATTTAAAATTGTTAGATATTCTTGTGGGACAGACACTTTAAGTATGACATAGTGTCCTTCCTCATCTCTTATCATAGTCTTTGGCTTAAAAATCTATAATTGATCTTATATAAGGATTGCCACCCCAGCTTTCTTTTGATGTCCATTAGCATGATAAATTGTCTTCCACCCCCTCACTTTGAATCTGCTGGTGTCTTTGGGTCTAAAATGAGTTTCTTGCAGATAGCATATTGATGTGTCTTATTTTTTTTATCCATTCTAATACCCTATGTCTTTTGATTGGGGTATTTAGCTCATTTACATTCAGGGTAACTATAGAAAGATATGATTTTATTGCCATTGTATTGCCTGTAAGGTGACTGTTACTGTATATTGTCTCTGTTTCTTTCTGATCTGTTACTTTTAGGCTCTGTCTTTGCTTAGAGGATGCCTTTCAATATTTCCTATAGGGTTGGTTTGGTGTTTGCAAATTCTTTTAGTTTTTATTTGTCCCAAAAGCTTTTTATCTCTTCTATATTCAGTGACAGCCTGGCTGGATATGGTATTCTTGGCTGCATATTTTTCTCATTTAGTGATCAGAATATATTGTGCCAGTCCTTCCTGGCCTGCCAGGTGTCTGTGGATAGGTCTGCTGCCAATCTAATATTTATACCATTGTAGGTTACAGATCTCTTGTCCTGAGCTGCTTTCAGGATTTTCTTTTTGTCACTGAGACTTATAAGTTTTACTATTAGATGATGGGGTGTTGCTGGTCTTCTATATCACTAATTCTCTTTTCTACCTCATTTATCCTAGCAATAAGAGCCTCTTTTTTTTTTTTCTTTTAAAGATTTGACTAGTTTACTTGACAGAGAGTGAGAGAGCACAAGCAGGGGGAGTAGCAGAAGGACAGGGAGAAGCAGGCTCCTCACTGAGCAGGGAGCCTGATGTGGCTCAATCCCAGGACTCTGGGATCATGACCTGAGCTGAAGGAGATGCTTTATCATCTGAGCCACCCAGGCACCCCAAGAGCCTCCATTTTTTATTGCACCTCATTAATAGCTTTTTTTATTTCAACTTGATTAGATTTTAGTTCTTCTATTTCTCCAGAAAGGGATTTCATTTCTCTGGAAAGGTATTCTCTAGTATCTTCCATGCTTTTTTCAAGCCCAGCTAACACCTTGATAACTGTCATTCTGAACTCTAGTTCTGACATATTACTAACATCCATATTTATTAGGTCTCTAGCCATCAGTACTGCCTCTTGTGTTTTTTGTTTTTTGTTTTTTTGAGGTGAGTTTTTCTGTCTTGTCATTTTATCCAGATAGGAATAGATGAATGAGAGAACAAAATACCAAAGGGTAGCAACGACCCCAGAAAAATTTATACTATCCAAATCAGAAGAGACCTGAAACTGGGGGGAGAGGAAAGAAGGGGGGAAAAGATATATAGATATATATATATATATACACATATATATACATGTACATATATATATATCTATATATCCAGATAGATTGATAGATATATTATGCATACATATATATATATATATATATATATATATATATATATATGTGTGTGTGTGTGTGTGTGTGTGTGTATTAGACTGGTGAATAGAACAGAGCCACACACTTGATTTTGGGTATATTTTGGTCTGTAGAAGAAACTGCCTCCCAAAATTTTAAAGAAAGAAAAACTTATATACATACACACCAAAATAAGGGTAAACACGATGAAAGGATGGAATATGACTTTAAAGATGAAAATTTTAAAAGATTCTAAAAAAGGAATTGATAAGATAAGAAGTTGGTTGAAAAAAGAGGAAAGAATGTGATCATGCTGGAGATTAGAACAAAGCCAAGTGCTAGATTCAGGGTATATTTTGATCTATTAGAAGAAACTGTATCCCAAAAAGAAAAGAAAGAAAAACTGGAAAGAAAAACCAGTATGTATACAAAAAATAAGGTTAAATACAACGAAGGGATAGAATATAACTATTGTAAGGGCCTACTTAGCCAGAGTGAGCCATTTTGTTGTTTATGTAGTAAACTTAGATTGAACCTGCCCCTTCCCCCAAGAGGAAAGCGCTTAGAAACAGAATTGGTGAAATACGGCCAAATAGCCCCAGATAACGGAGTCCAGATTCAAAGACGTGTCCGGCCAGATGGAAACGTCCAATCAAGGGAAAGCGCACGTATTACCTCCCTACCCACCAAGGACGTGTTTGGCCAGGTGGTCAAGTAAAAGCTCATGTATTACCCTCGAGGGAGCATGAGCCCCCGCCTTTTGGGCACCAGACAAAGGCGCCAATTCTAGCCAAGGTCATAGGCTGAATAAGATGACTATCATGGGGTAGAATGTAATTCAATTGGCCACCTGTGTGTGGCCAGGCTCAACCACATGGGCTTTACTCTATAAAAGTTAGTCTGTGAGACTGGGAGGGGTCGCCTCTTTGCAAGAGACAGCCCTGGCCGGTCAGTTTGATTCTCGATGCTTGGCGCGAAATAAAGCTTTGCTTGACCTTCGCTTTGTATCAGTCTCGTCCTTTTGTCTACGGACCCTTTCAACTATAACAATGAAAATTTTAAAAGATTTTTTAAAAGGTATTGATTAGATAAAATAGTTTAAAAATGTTAAAATAGGAAAGAGTAAAAGTTAAAACGTAGAATAACAAAAAAATTTTTTTTAAATTTAACTTTGCAAGACTAAAGGATCATGGGAAAAAAGCCATGAGTTCTATGTGTTTCATTCCTATATCTCTGGAATTCCACAGTTCTTATTGATCAGTGAGCTTGGTCTTGGCTGGATGGTCTTGCTAATCTTCTGGTGGAGAGGCCTGTTGCTGTGATTCTCAGATGTCCTTGCTGGAGGCAGAATTGTACTGCCCTTGCCGGGGACCGGGCTAAGTAATCTGCAGTTTCGGTCTTGGGAACTTTTGTTCCCTGAGCGCTTTCCGTACTGCTTTGGAGGACGGGAATGAAAATGGCGGCCGCCCAGTCTCCTGCCCAGTGGGAGCGAGAGCTCCAGGCCCCGATCCTCAGTGCGCCCTCAGAGAAAAGCTGTCAGTCCCTCCAGTCTCCCTGGTCTTTAGCCACACTCCGAGCTCACCCGGCCTGTGACCGAGCATTTCTGCCTCTGGCCCATGGCCCCGTTTGGAGTCTCCAAACCCAGCAGATTCCTGCTGCCCTGCTCCTCCTGGTGAGTCTCCCCAGACTTGCCACTTGTGGGGTCCCTGCTCGAACAGCAATAGTCCAGCTGTGCCTCGGATCACGGTTTAAGGTAACTGCAGCTGAGAGCCACCTCTTGGCTCCGTCTCTGTAGCTGGCTTCCCCACTCAGCTACCTGGGAGGCCCCTGGTCTTTCTGTGACCCCATAGGTCCTGAGACCACACTGTCCCCACAAGGCTCCACCCCTCGCTAAGCCTCTGGAGTGATGTCCCTCAGTGGAACAGACTTTTGAAAGTTCTGATTTTGTGCTCCGCTGCTCCGTGGCTTCCTGGGACCCGGCTCCTCCCCCCACCCCCACGTCTCTCTTCCCATGACTTCAGAATCACTTCTCTGCACGTCCTACCTTCTGGAAAGTGGTTGATTTTCTGTTCCTAGAATTGCTGCATTTCTTCTCTTTGATCTTCTGTTGTGTTTGTGGATGTTCAGAATGGTTTGATAACTATGTAGCTGGACTCCTGGGACCCAGTGATCTTTAGGTCTCCTACTCCTCTCCCCAAGGCTGAGTCTTATAAAACAGTAAGCTCCTGTTAGGACCAGGGTGCTGGTTGTAACGGTTCTGCTTAATGGAACTTACTCTGCATTGGAGCGCCCTTTGTGACATGCTACCTCACCAGCGTTTGTCAATGTTCCCTGGAGAAAAATGCATATTCTCTAGAGGAGGTTATAAATTGGATAGATATCCATAAGGTTTACCTTCTTGACTATGCTGCCCTGCTTCTCTACATCCTTTTTAAAAAAAATATTTTATTTATTTGATAGAGAGAGAGATCGTGAGTAGGCAGAGCAGCAGGCAGAGAGAGAGGGAAGAAGCAGGCTCCCTGCTGAGCAGAGAGCCCAATATGGGGCTCGATCCCTGAGATCATGACCTGAGCTGAAGGTAGAGGCTTTAACCCACTGAGCCACCCGGTACCCCTCTATATCCTTTCTTATTTGAGTTCTCTTCACCTATCTTGTGCTGAAGGTGTCCTTTTAAAGTCTTTATTATTGTTGCTCTGAAACCTATTTTTTGTGTCTTCCATAATTTTTTTTAAATATTTTATTTATTTATTTGACAGATAGAGATCACAAGTAGGCAGAGAGGCAGGCAGAGAGAGAGAGAGAGGAGGAGGCAGGTTCCCTGCTGAGCAGAGAGCCCGATGTGGGGCTCCATCCCAGGACACTGGGACCATGACCTGAGCCGAAGGCAGAGCCTTTAACCCACTGAGCCACCCAGGCGCCCCATGTCTTCCATAATTTTTATTTTATAAATGTAGTTGGTACATTCTTTAGTATGTAACTATGTATAAGTGTTCTAACTTTATTGGATTCATAGCCTTTAACATTCAAGACTGATCTCTTTTGTAATGTTTAGTTTTGGGGTGCTTGAATTCAAAATTATCTCATGTCAAGATCACAAACCCTGATTTTTTATGGTTTCCTCCTGGTGTACCTTACTCTGTTTCTTTTCTTCTCTGAATAATTTTGCTTTGGATGTGTATCTTAACTTTTTTTTTTTAGGATTTTTATTTATTTGACAGACAGAGATCACAAGTAGGCAGAGAGGCAGGCAGAAAGAGGAGGAAGCAGGCACCCCGCTGAGCAGAGAGCCCTATGTGGGGCTTGATCCCAGGACCCTGGGATCATGACCTGAGCTAAAGGCAGAGGCTTTAACACACTGAGCCACCCAGGCTCCCCTGTATCTTAACATATTGTTATGTTTTGTTCCACAAGCCAATTTGAAAACATTTTAACATATGACTTAAGCCTATTAATATATATGATATGATTGATACATTTGGTTTTTTTTTAAGATTTTATTTATTTATTTGACACACAGAGATCACAAGTAGGCAGAGAGGCAAGCAGGCTCCCTGCTGAGCAAAGAGCCCAATGTGGGGCTTGATCCCAGGACCCTGAGATCATGACCTGAGCCAAAGGCAGAGGCTTTAACCGACTGAGCCACCCAGGCGCCCCAACACATTTGTTCTTAACTCTGTCATATTTTAATCATTATAATGTGTATTTCTTGTATTTCTCATTTAAAAAATTTCTTGTGCTATCTAAAATGGTTTGAATTTTGTCCAAGCAGTTACCTTAATGCTCGTGTTTCCCCCATTTATTTACTCTAACTTGTTTTCCCCTAGTTTTGCTGTTGTTTTTGGCCATTTGCCCTTGCTCACTGTCTATGTGGTCAGTACATTTATTTTGTTTCCTCTTTCCTTTCCTTTCTGTTCCTATTTTTTTAAAAAGATTTTATTTATTTATTTAACAGACAGAGATCACAAGTAGGCAGAGAGACAGGCAGAGGGAGAGGGAGAAGCAGCCCCCCACTAAGCAGAGACCCCCAATGTGGGGCTTGATTCCAGGAGCCCGAGATCAAGACCCAAGCCGAAGGCAGAGACTTAACCCACTGAGCCACCAGGTACCCCTGTTCCTATTTTTATATGCATTATATTTTTTGTACCAGAATGGAAACATTTAATATTATGCTCCCACTTTGCCCTTGCATTTATTTGAGTCATCGATCTACCATTAAATATATTTAATGTTCACCCAATAAAGTTTCTTTATCTCTTAACTGAATAAATCCATGTTATCATATACTCTGCAAGAAGAGTCCAGTATGTACATATTTAAAACTCTCTCTTCTCTAATCTTGATTCTTGAAGATTTCAGCTTGGCTAGATAGAGAATTCTTGCTTCACTCTTCTATTTCTATTTTTTTCATGCTAATCTAATTTTTTAATATTGCTCTTCAGAAGTCTGATGTTAGGCTTCCTCTATTTATAGAAACCTCTTGGATTATAGATTTAATTATTATTTATATTTTGTTGACTGTTTTTCTTTCTCTTAGGAAATCCAATTATCATATATTGGAATTTCTTTGCCTGCTTTTTATTTAAATCATTTTTATCCAACCCATTTTTCTTCTTTCTTTATCTCCTTTTCACTTTCTTGGTGGGTTCTCTTTCTTCAATTCTCATTACCAAACATTTGTGTTGTAAATTTATTCTCCTTTAGGTGCCTTGTAATGTAGTCTTCATTTCTGTTGTGATTTTTCTTTTTTTCTTGCATTTTTTCCTATGTTCAACCAACTTTCATTTCATTTCTTCCCATTTTTGTGCATGTTTTAGTTTTTTAAATTTATGACTTAATGTGATTTTTTTTTAATCCAAAAATGTTTGTTTGGAAATGTCTCTTGCAACAACATGGATGGAACTGGAGGGTGTTCTACTAAGTAAAATAAGTCAGTCAGAGAAAGACAGTTATCATATAATCTCACTCATATGTGGAATTTAAGAAATAAAACACAGGAGCATAGGGGAGGGGAGGGGAAAATAAAACAAGACAAAATCAGAGAAGGGGACAAACCATAAGAGGCTCTCTTTTTTTTTTTTTAAAGATTTTATTCATATTTGACAGAGAGATCACAAGTACGCAGAGAGGCAGGCAGAGAGAGAGGAGGAGGCAGGCTCCCCGCTGAGCAGAGAGCCTGACGTGGGGCCTGATCCCAGGACCCTGGGATCATGACCTGAGCCGAAGGCAGAGGTCTAACCCACTGAGCCACCCAGGCACCCCCCATAAGAGACTCTTAATCACAGGAAACAAACTGAGGGTTGCTGGATGGGAAAGAGGCCGAGGGATGGGGTAACTGGGTGATGGGCATTAAGGAGGGCACGTGATGTAATGAGCACTGGGTGTTATATAAGACTGATGAATCACTGAACTCTACCGCAAACTAATATGCTATATGTTAATTAATTGAATTTAAATTTAAAAAATCAAAGAAGGGGCGCCTGGGTGGCTCAGTGGGTTAAGCCTCTGCCTTTGGCTCAGGTCATGATCCCAGAGTCCTGGGATTGAGCCCCGCATCAGGGTCCCTGCTCAGCAGGGAGCCTGCTTCCCTCTCTGTCTGTCTCCCTCTCTGCCTCTCTCTACCTACTTGTGATCTCTATCAAATACATAAATAAAATCTTTTTAAAAAAATCAGAAAGAGGGAAAAAATGAAATAAATAAAAGGATCAAAAAGTGAGATTTTCTTAATTATTAAATGCAGCAGATATTTAGCAAGTATGTAATGTTCTTATGTTCACTTTAGTTTATTGGTGCACCTTATCTTTTCCTTCAGTAAATGAGATTCTATGAAGTCTTAAAGTGATAATGTAAAATTTTCTTTAAGTGTTAAAAAAGGAAATTATTGTATGTCATGAATATTTCTTATATGAAAATAATGGTTTAAGTTAAAATGGCACTTTATTCAATATGATTAGGACTAATAGCCACTTCACATTATTGGAAAATAATATAGATATGAAAATAGTACAATCAAAATGGATTTGTTCCTGAGAAACACTACAATTTGAAACTAGATTAACTAGTTTTAAATACTTTTATTTAAATACTTTTAAACTAGTATTTTAATTTTTATTTAAAATACTTTAAACAATACTTTTAAACTAGGTTACACTTTTAGAATATACTTTTTTATATTATTATTTATTTATGCACAAGTGGTTTTAGATTTTCAGAACATAAACTTCGTGTTAATTTTAGCAGATTATTCTCTTCAGTATAAAATTATAGTTATTAATACTCAATAATGTCATGATATAAGTTTGTAGATTTGTTTTTATTAAACTTGCTTTTGAAATGCAGAAAAAAAGGAAACTGTCTCCTTCAGATGAGAGCTGTGTTAAATTTTTCTTCTGCTTTTTCATTTTTGGAAGAATTTTCAACAGCTACAATATTTTGATTTTGTGTTTTCTTGTAGTTGTTTTGTATAAAGTTTATTCAGATATTGTGTGAAGAGATTTGGGATAATTTACACAACTCCTAGTTCAAGACCAACTGCTTCTATCCCTACGTAACAATACAGTGACTTTCATAAATGTCTTTGGGAGAGGGGGTGGGGGTCCACGAGGAAAAATTTCTGTGTCTTCAGATTTTGTCTCTTTCAGTCTCACAGGATTTTGAATCCACTTCTTCATTTTTCTTTTACCATCCAGTCTCCAAAGGGAGCTACTCCCTCTTGTTTTTTTTTTTTTTTTTCCTTTGTGCAGCTACTGCCTTATTTCTAGCTGACCTCCACATTCTGTCTCTGTAGACAGTGCTTTGATCTACCAGGAGCCCTTATCAGTGTTTTCTCACTCAGAGTAGAATTTCTATTTGAGGGGAGGGGAATTTTAGCTGATTCTTAGCCTCTCCGTTCCCATTTTCTTACCTCTAGGTGGATTTCTGGACCTCCTTTCATTCCCTGCAAAGACTTACCTTTGGGAGCTCCTGAAAGGTAGGTCTGCTAGGATTGGCTGTTTATAGTTCTCCTTACAAGTAACTTGAAGTTTGTAGTGTTCTCTCTTCTATTCGGGGAGAAGGTATGGTTTTATTGCTGTGTGCGTATATTTTAATATGTTGGAAAATTCAGATCTAAGTGATTATTACTATCCTCAGGTTTTAAATCACTACCCAAATTATGAGACATTTAAAAATTACATAGTGCTTTGGAAAATTAGTGTGCTTTCCGTTTTATTTAATAGTGTCAAATTTTCTCGCATTGGTAGTGTAGCAACTTTTCTGTCCACAAGCATGTGAATGTTTGTGTTTCCTTACAAAACTACAAAAGAATGTCTGGTCTACCCTCCTTAAAATCTGATTCTGTGGGAAACCACACACATCTGATTACATGAAAACTAGAGACTTCCAGTTTCTGAGATCAAAGACTTGGAGTTTCCTTTAAGTACATTTCTCCACCTCTACTGCTTCAACTTGCTAAAATAGATGCTGTTTCTGCAATTATAAATCTTTAACATTGTAACTACTACAGAATTAGAATAATCTTTTCAATCAGCCCCTGGTTGTGTACTATTTTAAAGTATTCCACATTTGTTATTGATCAGGCGTTGCTTGTAACTGTTTTCTCCTGGCCATCACAAAATGCAGAGAAATCCTCTGATAGTGCAAGCCCGCGTGCCCAATCAAGTGAGTGTCCAGAAAGGGAAACTGAGGACGCAACCCCCTGGGCCCTCGGTTATCTCAGCTTCTGGGGGGAAAAGGAGAATTCCCAAATTTCTTTTGAATGGAAGCCAAATGTAGCCTTTTGGTCCCACTGGGAATCGAACCCAGGACTTTCTGTGTGTAAGGCAGATGTGCTAACCACTACACCATGGGACCTGAGGGCAATGGAAGTTTCAAAGAGCTCTTATTAGAATCAAGGTGAGAAAAGAAGACCAAAATTAGATCTAGATTCTAATTATGACTGAGAATTAACTCCTGTCAACTTGGCCCAGGGGGGACATGTAGGACAAATGTGCTATCTGCATCTCACATACACAAGCTTGAAAGTCTTTTTTTTTTTTTTTAAGATTTTATTCATTTATTTGACAGAGAGAGAGAGATCACAAGCAGGCAGAGAGAGAAGGGAAACAAGCAGCTTAACCCACTGAGCCACCAGGCGCCCCCACAAGCTTGAAATTCTTAATGAGTACTGTGACTTCTGCATTTCCACTCTCCTGGAACACTTAATCTGGCCAACATTTATTGTTTTTCTACCCATATTTATTGAGAGCTTACTATACACCAGATACTTTTCAAGGTTCTGGGATACAGCAGTACATACAAAGGTTACCAAAACTAAAACAAAACAAAAAAGAAAAAGAAATCCCTTCTTGAGATGACATTGTGGTACTAGCCACTAAAAAAGTACATTTCTATTTTCTGGAAACTATCCTTGAATTTAACAACAGTCCACATTAACTCCTCCTTTGCCCCTTGTCCTGAAACTACTGTGCATTTCAATTCACAAGATTGAAAAATGCATTCATTAAGATCACTGTCAAGCCCATCATAAATATCTAGTATTACTATGAAATTAGTTTAGAACTTGCAGACCTCTTGAAAGAGTCCCGAGTTTGTCTATATGCCTTGCCTTAACTAACAGAAAGTTAGCGGCCTTGGCATAGCCAAATGTGCATTTGGGCTTGTTTCTTTGGGATCCCGCAGGCCAAAGGACATGCCTTAGCCAGTCTGCTAACTCCGTGAGGAGGAGGAGGAGACTCACATGGAACAGAGTCCACTCTCCCCCTCCCCGACTCTGAGTCTTCATCAACTGATCCTCAGAAGCTTCAGCAAGCCCAGGTGAGATCAGATCTAGCCGCCTGAGTCCAGCCTATATCAAGTGACCCAGAGCCAACAGTCGTCTCTTGGGAATAGATAACTATGTTTTACGTTGGTGATACTCCGGGAGATTTCTTATGCAGTAATAGCGGATTGACACAGAAGTAGACAGAATTAGATTGTCCACTCTGAGATGAAGGCACAGCCATTACACATCATGTGTCCACACCTGTTCAGCCACGAGCCAATGAGTGATAGATACACTCTCTGTCTCTGTGGGAAATTTCCACTTAGCGTTGAACCAGTATATTCAGTTAATTCTCCGATGGTCTCAGATAGAAACTTTTATTTACCTCTAGGATATATATTAAAATATGCATACCAAAATGAGACAAAGCTATAAAAGAAAACTTAGCACAACATCTCTCTTAAACATGGGCACAAAAATCCTTAAAAATATTGGCAAATCAAACTCAGAAATATTTAAAAGGATAATACTTTATTACTACATGAAATTTATCCCAGCCTGTTTTAACATTCAAAAATCAATCAGGGAAATTCACCACATTTTTGTAATTCACCATATTAATAGGCTAACTAAATACAAAAAAAAAAAAACCAATATGATCATATCAATAGAGGCAGACAAAGCATTTAGTAAAATTCCACATCCATTCATGATAAAAATTCACAGCAAACTAGGGATAGAAGGGAGCTTTGCTTACCTAATCAAATAAAGGCTTTCTACCAAAAAAAAAAAAAAAAAAAAAAAAGTACAAACAACATCATACTTAATGGTGAAAGACTGAATGCTTCCTTCTAAGATTTAAATCAAGGCAAAAATGTCCTCTTTCTCACTTTTCCTGATCAAGGAAAGACTTAGAGGTCTTAGCTACTACATTAAAACAAAATGTGCAGATTGAGACAGAAGAAATAAAGCCATCTTTATTCACAAATAATGTGATTTTTTTATGTAGGAAATCCCCTACAACCTGAGTAGACATTTTTCCAAAGAAGACATATAGATGGCCAACAGACAGATGAAAAGATGCCTAACATCATTAGTCATCAGGGAAATGGAAATCAAAACCATAGCGAGATATTATCACCTCACACCAGTCAGAATGGCTAGTATCCAAAAGATAAGAAATAACAAGTGTTGGTGAGAATGTGAAGGAAAGAGAGCCCTCGTGCACCATTGGTGGGAATTTAAATCAGTGCTGCCACTGTGGCAAACAGTATGACAGTTCCTGAACAAATTAAAAATAGAACTACCCTATGATCCAGTAATCCCACTGCTACCTAGTTACCCAAATGAATGAACACACTAATTTGAAAAGATACATGCACCCCTATGTTTATTGTGGCTCATTTACAATAGCTAGGATATGGAAACAACCCACGTGTCCGTTGATAGATGAATGGATAAAGAAGATATTACACACACACACACACACACACACACACACACACACACACTAGAGCATTACTCGGTCATGAAAATGAGTGAAATACCACCATTTGCAACATGGATGGACCCAGAGGGTATTACGATAAGCGAAATAACTCAGATGGACCTTGCTGAATTCTTACCTTGTTTTTTTTTTTTTTTCCTTTTTCATGCCTTCACCTGACACACTGTTTTAAAATAGTGGCAAGCATTTTTCTTTTTTGTAAAATAATGGTTTTTTTGTACAATAACAGTAGCCAGAGACATGACGGAGTCCTTACAGGTACATCTCGTGTTCCAAAACATGCTTTGTTTCAGACATCCTGTATTACAAAAATTAAGTTAAATTGTGGAGAGGGGTGAGTCAGCAGGACACTTTGCACTGGAAGAGGAAAGTTAGTCTTATAGAGTGAAAATCCAGGAAAGACTGCAGAGGCTTTAATCAACGTGCTGGAATA
Organism: Lutra lutra; assembly: GCF_902655055.1. Classification (NCBI taxonomy): domain Eukaryota; kingdom Metazoa; phylum Chordata; class Mammalia; order Carnivora; family Mustelidae; genus Lutra; species Lutra lutra. Next base: position 2,402,019 of record NC_062283.1, on the reverse strand, counting down.
ACAACTTCCAAAGCGGAGGCCACCTGAACTTCAGATGCTGTCATGAGAAAGATGAATTCTGGAAGAACAGGGTTGCCTGTGGAGTCTCAACAGAGGCCCAGACCAAGAACACCCCTAATCTCATAGAGTTCCCACATCCCCAAAAGGATAGCATAATTTGTAAAAATGTACAACAGAAGAAACTACAGTGCCTTATTTCAGTATTCCAATTTGTTTAGAAAGGAAGGACAAATTGAAAAGGAGGATGGAATGTTTGTAAAACATCACTGAATTTCAAATAGTTAAAATACACTCATACCTACACCTCCTGCCAATCTTTTCCCATTGGGTCACTCCAATAATATTCAGAATGAACATAATTTATCAAAGGCTTTACCTCCTTGTTCAAATTACTTGCTTTTTGTATAGAATAATATTAGGATCTCTTGAACAGCTGCATTTTCCCTTTATGTGTTTCCTTTATGTAGGAATTCTTTCTCTTGTGTATTTTTATTAGAAGCAGTTTCTCTACTTACTATAATCGTTATTATAACTTGAGTACTTAATTTCAGTCAGTCAAGGCAATTCTGTTCAAGTGAGACCTATAGTTTAAGAAACTTCCGAAAAAAAATTAAATATAACTACTTTCAGGGTAGGCTGGAATGTTGAAAGTTTCTATTGAGGGTTCTTATTTATTTTTTTCTGTGCATCCAAAAATTGTAGATGTTATTCACCAGCTGTAAATATTTGAATGTCTTTGGTGCCTACTCTATGCAGAAATGCAGTGAGGGAAGGTTACTAATGCAATTGGCTTGGCTTCTCTGTCTGCAGTAGAATTTTAGAGATAAACACATAGGGTAGAACACTATGATATTGAATTAACTTACCATATTAAAAAACACATTTTCTCCCACACATGTCAGACTCCACTGAAAATAGGCTAATTCTTTCCTCTGGTACAATTTTTTGCATGCTAGATTAATTTCTTGGTTAATTTCTTGAATGATAGCTGGAATGATATAGGTGCTATCATTTTGCAGCATTTGATCTGTTTAAATTAATAGAATACCAACAAAATAAATAAGTCTACTTAGGAGTTACCATTAGGAATTAAAAACTGTCAGTCTTAATTAAGGATTTCTCCACATTCTCAGGAATATGAGAGACGAAATTCAAGTGGAAGTACAGAGATCAAGCAACTGCAAAATAGTATTTTGCAAGCTCAGAAGTAGACAAACACGAAAGTATAAACACAAGCAAAAAGACCTTCACAGAACCACATCCATTCTATTGCACGTAAAAATGGTCTAAAGGGTAACACAGATTGGGTTTGTTTTTTTTTTTTAAAGATTTTATTTGTTTATTTGACAGACAGAGCTCACAAGTGGTGGGTGGGGAAGAGCAGGCTCCCCGCTGAGCAGAGAGTCTGATGCAAGGCTCTATCCCAGGACACTGGGATCCTGACCGGAGCCAAAGGCAGAGGCTTTAACCCACTGAGCCACCCAGGTGCCCCACACAGATTGTTTTTTGTTATGAAAGAAATAAATGAACCTAAAAAGTCAACCCAAACTTTCCAGATTCAAGAACTGATTGGCTTGCTCTTGTCCTTTTAAAAAAGATCTTTCTTCCTAAATAATTTTGAGCGATCAGGCAATGACTTGGAGAGGAACTGCCTGAACTGTTCCCTCATCTCTCCCGATGCCGACCCCAATGAACAGTGGGATGTCAGGTTCACACACAAGACAAAGCCTCTCTTAACCCCCAAATCCACTAGTTTCTTGTTGTACAGGGAGACGAGCACTTGACTTGACCTGCGTCAAAATCATTTACATTTATCTACATATGAGGCAGAGAGCGAGGTGGTGGGATTTCCTGGTTATTATGTTTGTATTCATAGGCTGATACTATGTTTGCGAGTGGTCAACTGCACTCTTCCTACGGATTTATGCAAGCAGCCAGGTAACAGGGAGCAGTGCTGAGACTCCCTGTGGGTCGGGGTAATCAGATTTGTCTTGTCCCTCTCTTGCTTTGTTTGACTCTGGACCTTCCTGATTTTAAGCCTCAACCCTTGGTTTCTTGATTAGTCACTTTGCTCTGTTTCTCTCGGGTCACTCTTTTCCATTTTATTAGCACTTTTTTCCCTCAGGAAGGGCTGCAAATTTCTCAGCTTAGCTTCATCTTTGCAGGACTCGGACTGGAAGTCGCCCTTACCTATCTTTTGGGCTCTTTCCAACCGCCTGCCCCCTTCAGCAACACTGGCTTGGGGGTCAGGATGGGAGGGGTGATGAAGAGGGTGGAGGGGTAGGGGTGAGGCCTGGTGGAGGGGAGCACCAAGCAGCGATGTCTTAGCAAGGCTGCTCACAAGAAAATGCTGTGTATTTTTTTTTAAAGATTTTATTTATTTGACAGATGGAGATCCCAAGTAGGCAGAAAGGCAGTAGAAAGAGAGGAGGAAGCAGGCTCCCTGCTGAGCAGAGAGCCCGATTCGGGGCTCAATCCCAGGACCCGGGGATCATGACCTGAGCCGAAGGCAGAGGCTTTAACCCACTGAGCCACCCAGGCGCCCCAACGCTGTGTATTTTTGATAGAAGTTTGTGCAACTTTATTATAGATATGTTTGTCTAATTGGTGTGTGTTACAATATATTCCTCCAACGTTTGTCTCAAGGATAGGCGAGATGATCTAAAGGATTTGTCCAGTCCAACCTCTTGGAATGAGAACGTGTGCCTTTTCCAGGTCATTTTCAGTATTTGTTTCTCAGAAAGAAAGGAATCATTACTAGTTTTAATATCAACATCAGGAAAAAGGTGGGAAAATGTAAGGAAGTTAAACATACCAGTGTAGTTTTCCCAGTGTTTTGATATTTTATATAATTTCTCTTTTAAACAACTTTTTTCCAAGTTTGTATTTAAATTCCAGGTAGTTAACAGACAGTATCATATTAGTTTCAGGTGTCAAATTTAAGAAACTCCATGTATTTTTAATGCATTCCCCTTTGCTACAGCAAATCACCAGTCTCAACAAATACAGAAAATGGTCAGTTTTACAAGGGATTAAAAGGCAACCGCTTAGCCACAAAGAGAAGAAAACTGCCTGTGTCAGAGCGCCTGCCTTTTGCCAAGTGATTTCTGGGTCATCCCAGGAAAGCCCCAGGGCAATCCTCATTGCTCTAGCCTGTGCAGTCAAGAAGCCCCATCGTCTCCCTGTTGCAGATTCGAAGCTGAATCCACCTTCTGTGTGGAGTTGTAAAGGCTCTTGGAGGGGAGATGGTCTAGCTGCCCTAGTGCAAGGGGCCCAGGGGCTGAGGAAGTCTCTCTTCCCCACACAGTGTAAAGTGCTGGGCACCTTTCAGGAGACAGTAAGAAAACTCGATCAAAATCCTGAGAATTAAAAAAAACGCTAATAATCCTGAGAATGAATCTGGATGCCCTTCTGTTGGTCAAAAATTCTTGGGAACCACAGCAGCAGAGCAAACAACGAAGTCACCCTCAAATTCTATGCAAGCGAGCCACCTTCCAGCAAGGGCTCTGTGGCTTAGCTGGTCAAAGCGCCTGTCTAGTAAACAGGAGATCCTGGGTTCAACTCCCAGCAGGGCCTTCTAGTGTGAGCTTTTGTAATTTGGCATTGGAGAATTGGAGATAATTTGAAATTTACATCCCTACAGCCCCAGAAGGGGAAGAGACAGCATCAGATGAAGAATCTTACTTAAAAAAATTACAACAGCCAAAAAGAAAAAAAAATCTGTCCCAATAGTACAGCGATAGAAAAACCAAAATATCTGCTGAGAACTGAAAAACTCAGAGAACTAGTTCTACTGTTAGGATTTGAGTACTGGAATGGCCTAAGATAAGTAGGGTTTGCTTCCTTGGTCTTTTACCATTTTAGATCAAATGTCAGACACTCACCACTTAGGTTTTATGTGATATCTGCGACTGTCTTAATTATATTGCCTCCTAGACTCTTTACCAACTAGAACATTGTTTTTCTTGAATGGCTCCTTGAGTGGCTCCTGGAATGGCTCCTTGAATGGCCATTTCCCCCTCCTCCACCCCCAGTTTGCACCAATAACTTTTTGGCCCACTGAATAGTGCATTGAAGCAGAGCCATGGTTCTCAAAGTTTAGTGAGCACATGAATTACCTGATGGTCCATTAAGATGAAAACCTTAGTTCACTACACCTCTGATGGGGCCTGAATGTCAGCCTTTAGACAATCTCCCTGGTGAGTGATATTTATGCTGCGGTTATATGGACCCTCTTCTGTGTGGAAGGGTTAGTGACTTAGTGATCTAGTTTCAGTGGTTGTGATTTTTTTGGGGGGAGAGGTAAAGTTGGCATGTAATATTATATACCTTCTAAGTGCGTATTATAATTAGATATCTGTATGCACAACAGAGCGATCACCACCAGAATGTCCTTTTCCATTCCGTAGTTGTCTTTTCATTTTGATGGGTGGTTTCCTTTGTTGTGCAAAAGCTCTATGGTTTGATGTAGTCCCCTTTGTTTATTTTTGCTTTTGTTTCCCGTGCATTTGGGGTCAGATCCAGGAACACATTGCTGAAACTGATGTCTGGGAACTTACCGCCTATATTTTCTCCCAGGGATTTTATGACTTGAGGACTTACATTCAAGTCTTTAATTCATTTTTAGTTAATTTTTGTGGATGGTGTAAATGTGGTCTAGTTTCATCTTGTGCTTGTGGCTGTCCAGTTTTCCCACCACCTCAATAGTTGTGGTTCTGAGTTCTATTCTTTTATAGGCTTATGGCCATTTTCCACACCCGTTAGTAAGCCTGGAGTTGTGTTTACTCATTTGGTTTTTGTCAAATCCAGTTCAAAAGAAATGAAAGAAAAGGACCACGTAAAAATTCTAATATAATTTAGTGTAAATCAAGTAGTGTTATAACTGTTTTCTCCTTTTCATGTGATATGGGACTCTAAGATACACCAGAAATTTTGGAAGGAGGGGTAATATGATTTGTACCTTTTTTTAAAATTAAAGATCTTATTTATTTATTTTACAGAGATCACAAGTAGGCAGAGAGGCAGGGAAGGAAAAAGGGGGAAGCAGGCTCCCCACTGAGCAGAGAGGCAGTGGGGCTTGATCCCAGGGCCCTGAGATCATGACCTGACCAACCCACTGAGCCACCCAGGCACCCCATATGATTTGTATCTTAAAGAGGAGAGGATAAAAAAGAAGAATTAACAGCAAAGCACACAAAATTCCTTTAAAAAATGCTTGAGGCAATTAGAAATAAAAGTATAAACCTGAAAACACTTAGTGCATTTATTAGTTAGATAACTCTAAAACATAATAGACCTGGAAAAATACTTTGAACCCTGAGACCTGAGACTTTCTTATTTATGTGCTCTGTTTTTTCGACATTCCAAGAAATACTTTTCAAGTATTTGTCATATGCCCTAAATGCTCTCCGCCCTACTCATGGTGCACAACATCTCTCAAACAATGGGTTTCATTTCAGTTAGTTTCTTGCTTCTCCCCATAGTTGTGTAACAGGTTGATTTCTCCTTTTGTGGGCCATCTGGGAGGAATGTTATCTGTCAGAAGACTAATATTATAGCTCTCTTGTCGTGGGATGCTGGCTACTGTAAGAAATCAGGGTGATAAACAGTGATATGAAACACTGCTGGGAGAGGTGAGTGCTTAAATATAGTAACTGGAGAATGTTTGTTCTCTACAAATTGATCCCAAATGGGATCTGGAAATTCACCGATACGTCTTTATGAAAGTATCTTGTCTTTAACTGAAATCCTATTTCTCCACTGACTAAAGTGAATGTATCCACATCATTCCTAGGTCCCATGACATCTCCCCAACCCATGACCAACCATGCTGCCCCTAATGCCAGATCCCCTGCTTCTCTCCACCTTTCCCCCACTGATGTATTTCTTTTCATCTATCCAATCTCAGATCAGTGATCACTTCTTTTGAAAGCCTTTCCTAATCACTAGGAGTTGGAAAATTGCCCCGTTCCTATGCTTCTGTGAAAATGCATGAGTATTTATCTCTGTGGTTTCTTTTGGCAATTTTAAAATCATTACCCTATTTTGTTCAATCATATTATAATAATCAGCGCATGTGCCCTTTACTACCCGAGCCTGTCCAATTTTTTAGGACATCTGGTACCTCCAGAGCCTAGGTCAGCATTGGGCACATTGTGGGCTACTCATTAATTCTTTTAAAGTAAATGCTTAGCAACTTACTGAAAAATGAACTATTATTTATGCTGTTGAGTTGATACCAGAAGAAAAAAATAAGACTGGCGATCTTGTCATCTAGGAAATACTGCTTCTCTTCTGTTTCCTGTAACATTGCGACCAGACCAGTTTTGGGTGAAGAAAGAGTGTTTTCCACGTTGCCATTTGCAGGAGGCGAGGGTACAACCACAGAGGATTTGAGGAAAGGTCATTCGGCAGTGAGCACCTTCCAAACCCCTCATGGAAACGCTGGGGAAGAATGACAGTTTAAATGAAGAGAAAAATAAAAAGTAGGCAAGGGCACCATCTGTTAAGCAAATTGACACTGATCCCTGAGCCCTGGCGTTGCAGAGCCCTGGGAGGGACACGGAGTCATCATGACACCTCTTTGTCACCTCCCCCGCCCCAAGCCATCCCCCATAAGCTGGGCACAGCCCCCCACCCCCAACCGGGCAGAGATCCCCAGACCAGCTGGGCCCTCACGGAAGTTTGGGGGCATCTCCAGCTGGCTGTGGTGGCTCCTGCTTCTCAAGGTTAGAAGAGAAGTGGACACCGCAGCCCTGAGAGCCTCAGGTGACCCTGCCTGGAGTCTGGGAAGGAATCTGGACTCTGGTTTCCAGTTACCTTTGGTGGTAGTTACAGCGTTTCTGTGTTATTATTTTAACAAAAAGTGTAAGGGGAAATAAATACACCGTGAGTGAAGATACACTAAAAGAAAAATCACTCGAAATTACTAGGTTTGGGAGCACCCAGGAGACGCAGGTAAAAATGCCTGCATGCGCGGAGAAGGAGGCTTCAAGGGGGGTTTCCGTAGTGTAGTGGTTATCACGTTCGCCTAACACGCGAAAGGTCCCCGGTTCGAAACCGGGCGGGAACAACAATTCCTCGGAGTTTTCTTTCACTTTTGAGGAAATGCCATCTTATAAGTGCCTAACTCTTTGTGACACCCCCACCCCGGGTTGGCCCAACATGAAAAAACACGGGGTTTCCAAGTTATCCGGATTCCAGCAATGCTGAGACTTACACCCTTACCTGCGGGGCGGGGCGCACCTTGGAGCCCCCGACCTCTGAGAATAGGCCCTTCCTCGAAATCCACCCGGTTACCATTAAAATCCTTTCTTCTCATGGATTGCACTTTATGTCGTCTGGAATCAAGAACTTTTCCAGCATATCTGTTAGAATATTTTCTTCCAGGCTGTGGCTAGTGTCTCCTCTCTTAAATCAGCCTTCTGATGAAATATGTGTCTACCTCGGCTCAGGTGTTTCCAATCTAATAACCTTATAAAATGAACATCAATACACAGTTTACAGAAAAAGAAATAAAATGTCTTTTATAGATTTGACCAGATACTTGACTTACTCATTATCAGAGAAATGCAAATAATTAAACTATGGAGGATCCCTTTCCACTACCAGACTGGCAGAAGGAAAGCTTTGGCTGCATTGTCTGTTAGGGAGGATTCATTCATTCAGTAAACGTCTGCGGATGGATCGCCTGCTTTGTCCCCGGCCCTCACCAGACCCGCCGCACACCTGGATCCAGGCTCAGAGTCATGACAGACTCATGTTTCACTGACGGCTCCAACCCAAATGCTCCTGCTCTCAAGGACGCCCCGTTCTAAAATAAGTTCCTCTCAGCAGTCAAACACAAGTCAACCGACCCTGGGCATATGAATTGGGGAGACACTGAAGCCATGTGAAATGTTTGCATTTATACACAAAGAGAGGTCAGGTTTAGGTTCGGGTCAATAAAGCACTTTACTTCCAAGAAGGCCCAGAAGGACGTTTGGGAGTCCAGTGGAGCTGAGGACAATCTGTGGACTAGCCAGCATATTTTCGGATGAGAAGGACGCCTGACCTCACTTACTAAATGCCAGAAGAACTGGCCACATTGTGACGACAACCAGAAATGTGTGCACAAAAAATTTCCACAATACCCCTTCGTGCTCGCTTGCAACTTCTAGGCGTAACTTACCACGAAAAATGGGGGCAATGAAATGCTTTCTAGCAAGTAAGTATGAATAAAACGAGTATCTTGGAAAGTTCAGAAGTTGGAAAGGCTACTTCCAGGCAGAAAATATTTTTTTAAAATATTTGTTTATTTGACAGACAGAGATGATAAGTAGACAGAGACAGAGGGGGAAACAGGCTCCCTGCTGAGTAGAGAGCCCCATCTGGGGCTTGGTTCCTGGACCCTGAGATCATGACCTGAGCCAAAGGCAGAGGCTTAACCCACTGAGCCACCCAGGTACCCCCAGGCAGAAAGTGTTTGTAAAGACTGAGAATGGTTAAGTTGAAGGGAAAGATTTTTGGCGAAACAATTGATTGTAAAATAATAGAACGACTAACATCCTGGACAAGATAGGTTCCCCAATTAAAGAATGAAGGAACTCCAGAGATTTTTTTTTTTTTTTTTTTAAGTTACGTGAAATCTGGTTGATTTCTTGTGTGCAAGCAAGCTCTCTGGCCAAGGTGGGTGGGGCTGGAACTCAGGAAGTCCGTGATCAGAGTCGCTTGTACTCCCCACTGAGCCAGTAGGGCACCCTGATAGCAGCAATGGTTTAGAAGGAACCTCAAGTGTTAGCCTTGGGAAGCATAAGAAAATCCGGTAGGCAGCCCTGAAGTCAGAAGGATCCGAAAACCAAGGCAAGATGGCCATGGCCAGTACGGGGCTCGAACCCGCGACCTTGGCGTTATTAGCACCACGCTCTAACCAGCTGAGCTAACCGGCCCACCCATTGCCAGCTGTTCCCCTCCAAATTTTAAAGCCCTATGTCCTGCAGCAGCTCTTCGTGGAAAACTAGACATTTTCTTCCTTTTCTCATTCCACCCAACCTCACATGAACAAAAACACTGAAAGAAAAAAGTCCCATCTGCAAGCACAAATAAACCTCACGAGGAAATTTCGTCTTTCTCAAATCCTGCCGTTTGATCAAAATCTCAGCAAATCTTTCCCCACTGCCCCCACCCCCAACCACCGAAAAGCTAATCTTAAAATCCACATGGAAATGCAAAAGACCGAGGAAAGGAAACATAATTTTGAAAAAAGAAAGAAAGAAAGAAAGAAAGAAAGAAAGAAAGAAAGAAAGAAAGAAAGAAAAGGAAAGAAAGAAAAAGAAAGAAAGAGAGAGAGAAAGAAAGAAAGAAAGAAAGAAAGAAAGAAAGAAAGAAAGAAAAGGACCCAAGTTGGAGGATATATCATTCTTGATTTGAACACCCTCTACGATGACGCAGTAACCAAGAGTGGAAGAGTGGCCAACAGGGCAGCCGTACAAATCCACGGAACAGAGCAGAGTGGAGAAGTCACGCCACCCACATATGGCCAAGGACAGTCTCTTCAGCAAGGAATTCGGGGACAATGGCTACCCACATGAGAAAGCCTCCCTGGTCATTAGGAAAATGCAAGTGAAAATCCCAGGGAGATACCATTTCGTGCTCACAGGTATGGGAGGGAGCTCTGGGCCCTGCTGAGGTTTGGAAAGGTGACTCCAGTCCCCATTGGAAAGGTCACTAGTGAGCTGTGGTGGGCCTTTTGGTTTTAGGACATTGGCCCTCCTGATGTTGTAACATCATAGTGGGATATTGCAGATAGGGGAAACAGCCTTCTCCCTGCATCTCACGTAGGCCATGTGACATCCCTAGACACACTGGGCTTGACTCATGGGCACCGAGTCCAGTCCTGGACAATCTGACAGTCTCCTCCCCATTTCAGTCCTCACTCTGCCTGGCACACAAGTGGGCACATCCCCCCCCCCCCTTAGTCCTCACTTCTATGGGTCCTGCCCCGCTCTGCCCCGCCCAGAATGGGCACTTTCCAGTGCTACCTACACGGATTTACTTATACTTTCCTACGGAAGGCGAGCACCTGAGATTCCTTCTAAACCATTGCTGTTATCTGGGTACCTTACTGGCTCAGTGGGTAGCGCAAGCGACTCTGATCACGGGCTTCCTGAGTTCCAGCCCCACCCACCTTGGCCAGAGAGCTTGCTTTCACACAAGAGATAAACAAGATTTCACGTAACTTAAAAAATAATTAAAAAAAAAAAAAAAAGTAAGTTTCCGGCGGTCCTGGGACAGCCAGGAAAAGTCTATGCTGTATTAGGAGACAAGCGGCCCAAGGAGGGGTTTCCGTAGTGTAGTGGTTATCACGTTCGCCTAACACGCGAAAGGTCCCCGGTTCGAAACCGGGCGGAAACAGCCATCAGCGGGGAATTTTGTCACTTTGCGGAGGGAATGCCATCCTACGATATCCTAAATGCCTAAGTGTTTGTCCACGCGCCCTACCCCAGGGGACCCCACCTGAGAAAATACGGGTTTTCCAAGTTGCCCTCACCTGCTCCGCCCGCCCGGGCACCTTGGACCCTTGCCTCCAACAGAGGTCCTCTGAGAATTGGACCGTCCTCGAAATCCACCCGGTTAACATTAAAGTAGACCCTTTCTTCTAACCTCTAAGGGTTCTTTATGGCGTCGGGACCGAAGCCCTTTCCCAGCACTCCTGCAGAGTATCTCCTTCCAGCCTGTGGCTAGTGTCTCCGGTCTCCCGACGGCCTTCGGAGATCTGCGTTCTGTCTTTCGGAAAGTCGGAGCATCTCCCTTCCGGCCATGCTTAGGGCACGTCCTGGCCACGATTTACCGGCCTTCCCCGCAGGTTGGAAGGCTCTCCCAGGCCCCTCCAGTCGACTTTCCTGTTTTCCTCCCGCTCCGCCCCGCGCGCAGCACAGCCAGGGGGCCGCAGCCTAGATGAGTCCCTGCGGCCAAGCCAACCAGAAGGCCGCCCAAACGGAAACTAGGGTGATGCCTACCGGGTGCCATGCATTTCCGACATTTGTTCCCCCTTGCCAGCAGTATTTCCCAAAGCCCGCGGTATAGGCTTCGCGTGTGCAGCGGGTGCAGCGGGCGGGCTGGAACCGACCTGGGGGCGCAGGGAAGGCGCGGAGCCCCCGGTGGGCGGAGAGGGTTGCTTACCTCCAGCCTTCTTTCCTTTTTCTCCTGCCCTGCTGGAACCTCGTGCCACCACCTGTATACCTCAGGCACCCGGTCCGCCGCGGGATCCACGCCGTCGAACCTTGCGGAGCAGCACGGCACCCTGCGGCCTGGGCTTTCCGGGGGAGGGGGGCGGCACCAGCTGGAAGTGGGCTCCACCGTCCGCTCCCGCGAGGCACAGGGCGGTCCAGGCTGGGAAACGAGAGGGGCCAGGACGGTTTCCTGGGGCGTGGGATGGTGCAGAGTCTGCGGGACAGACGTACACGGACTTGGGACTTGGGAACCGGTCGTGGCACCCGCTCCTCAGTGCCGTAGCCGCGGACTCGAGACCCAGCTCAGCTCCTGGACTTTGCGGTGCGGTGTGCGGGATTTCTCTGGAGGGAGGAGGGAGAGGAGGAAATGGCATCGTAGCATGTTGCGTTGATGGGGTGTTTGTTTTCGTCACGGATGTTTTATTTCAATGGGGGCGACCACATTCGGGGAGATGACACCCCGAGGTCTTAGCTGCTGGAGACACGGGCGGGCCGCTGAGAACTGGAATTCTAGCCGGGGTGGGGAGGAGGGTTGAGTTTGCTGGGCCCTCAACCGAGGCCACTGGGTTTGTCCCCAGGGGGCTAAGGGGATTCCCAGGATCCAGATTCTTATGACTTTTCAAATTGTTTGGGGAAATTTAGCTGGGTTTCAGTTATATTCCGAAAGACCAGATCAAATGCTGTGCGTGGTTTGCGAGGACAAAGAGATAAAGGCAGAAACTGGTATTTCTTGAAGTATTGACTTTCGCCTACATATTTTATGGCTTTTTTTTTTTTTTTTTTAATCATGTAACCCTTAAGCGTATGGCCTGAAATCCTCTCCTTGTCGGGGCGGGGAGGGAGGGGTTCCTATGTCTTCAGCCTCATTTCACATTTCACACTTCACTGCCCCTTTCCCTCCTGCCACACCAGTCTCTCTTACTCCTGATGGATTTGTGGACTTAATATTTGTTCTTCCTGAAGTGCTTTTCTATACCTAGTCAGTGTCTCCTCAGCCTTCATACTTGAGCTCAATCACTACTCCTTCAGAAAAAACTTCCCCACAACTTTTTAAATAAATCTTCATATTTCTCTTAGGACTATGTCCCCTTGGTTGCAAAGTTTGTATTAATCTGTGTGATAACTTGCTCCGTGTCCGTCTCCCCGCCGAGAATATCATTTCCAAGAGGGTGGTCTTGTTCATCAGTGAAACCCTATTGCATGCCTAACACACTCAATATATGTTCAGGGAACAAATATGTGAACACTGACTGTGGTCCTACAGGGTAAATGTTATCCCCATTTTGAGATGAAGAACTGAGGCTCATACCGAGTAGCTCATCATCTAAGTTGCAGAGCTGGGACCCATCACCCGCAGAAACTTACTTTTATGATGAGAACTCTCAGTCTGGACAAAAGAAACAGAGCAATATGAGATCACCATGCGTCCATCACCCAGTTTCAACGACCATTAATATTCTCCCACTTTTATCTTTACCTTCATCCATTCCTCAGTCTCGTCTGGGTTTGTTTTATTATTTTTACAGTTCTTTTTACAGGTAGAAGGTACATGTATCAAAATGTATAAATCTCTACTACAATCTTGAAAAATGGATACACTTATGTAATGCACATCCCTATTATAAACGGACCATTTCTGTCTCCCCAAAAGCTCCCTCTGGTCCTTTCCCAACCACCTCCCCCCAGCCCTTTAGATAAAACGACTGTTGTGACTTATTTTTCAAATTAGTTTTGCCTGCCCTATATGTTCACAGAAGTGGAATCATACAGTATTTATTCTTCTGTGTACCCCTTCTTTCACTCAGCATCCTGCCTCTAAGATTCATTCAAGCTGTTACTTCTAACAGTAGTTGAGAGCTTGCCTTTGTGTGAATGAATACACTGCAGTTTTTGATCCACTCTCGTGTGGAGGGACATTTTTAAAAACAAAATAAACGTAAAGAGACATCATACGCATTACTAACATACCCATTTGCCCCAAACTGTTCTTTACAGTTCAAATCAATCTAATCTAAATTCCAACAGGTTTTTTTTTTTTAAAGATCATTTATTTATTTATTTATTTGACAGAGAGAGAGATCACAAGCAGGCAGAGAGAGAGGAGGAAGCAGATTCTCTGCTGAGCAGAGAGCCCGATGCGGGGCTCGATCCCAGGACCCTGAGATCATGACCTGAGCCGAAGGCAGCGGCTTAACCCGCTGAGCCACCCAGGCGCCCCAGCAACAGGTTTTTTTTTATATTGACAAATCTTTGCCTCCTAAAACCTACATCAAGAAAAATCAAGAAATCTTGACTAGTAAGGACAAGTTTGGAGGACTGGCACAAGATATCAAGATATATAAAGTCATAAGAATTACCTGAGTTGGTATTCCTTCCTGAGTCGACAAAGAGATCAACAGGAGAAAACACAGAAATGGAAGTGTTGGAACTGTTGGTTCGCTGTGGTGTGGGGGAACGAACTTTAAGTCCTTCTACACACCATAATTATGGGGATGACAGCTCTGGATGCAAATATCAAAGGTAAAATGATAAAACTTTAGATAAAAAATAGGGGAGACTATCTTCACGACATTATCATAGACAAAAAAATTTTAGAGCATGACCAAAAAGCTACAACCATTTTTTTTTATTATTATTAGTTCTCTGTAGGCCACCGCTGTTGACTGGAGAGAAATTGCAAAGCTAGACTCTGCTAACACTAGGGCTGAGAGGACATCAGAGCCACAGAAGCCAGTAGTCACGTTCCCTGTCAGGAGCCTCCCGCTTATACGAAATATAAGAAGCCGTGAAGCTGCAGCAGCCAGGAACACCTGACTCATGGAGAATCGTGCAAACGTTTCAGGCTCAGCTTGTGTCATCAGAGGAAAACAAAGATGAATGATCAGGAGCGTCCACCTACTGAGGGTAGTTAGGCCAATAAAAGTCACAATCCCATGTCCAGTTTCTGAACTTGAGAAAAATCTTCAGATTCAGAATCTGCTGAATGAAGACGACTCCTCTTGTGTCCCCAGGATGTGGCAGTTGCTTGTCTGAAGTCGTACAGCCGAGAGCCCGGAGGCAACATCCACTGCTCTGGTTGAGGATACGGAAGGCAGGCGTCTGGTTCGTCCGTGTGCCGATGAGAAGCTATGATGTACTACTTTCAGCGGATCGTAAGCGGGTGTTGAAAATATCAAGGAAGCATCAAGACGCCACTGAATGAGGACAAGAAAGTTGTCAAATAGAGGTCATAAAAGAAAAGAGTGATTTCTCCTACAGGGAAAATGGATTTCTACATGCTAACCAGTTGTTATCTTTCATGCAGGGATGTGAGTTAGGGAGTATTTGAATTTCATAAAGGAGAATATTGAGAGAGTAAAAGGAAAAATACGGACTTCAGACCAAATTTATAGAGATCTGGGTTCTGTGGTCGTTTACTCTCAAAGGAACTAGATCAACCCCACTTAAAATATGGAAATGAGCAATGATTTCCGTAGGACCAAGGCAGAGTTTCAGATCAGGGGGAGAAAGACCTGCTGGGGGGAACTAAGTAGCCCCACGACGGGGACCAAGGAGAGTCACTGTGTAGGAATCATACGGCACATGGGGAAAAGGACCCATTTCCAATGGGTCACAGATATAAATGTAACATAGAAATGTGAAAATTCCAAAGGAAAACATAGGTAAAAGTTTTTTGTTTTTTTTTATTTCTTTGACAGAGACAGAGATCACAAGCAGAGAGGCAGGCAGAGAGAGAGAGGAGGAAGCAGGTTCTCCGCTGAGCAGAGAGCCCGATGCGGGGCTCAATCCCAGAACCCTGAGATCATGACCTGAGCCGAAGGCAGCGGCTTAACCCGCTGAGCCACCCAGGCGCCCCTAGGTAAAAGTTTTATGACAGTAAAGTGGATAAACAGAACTAAAAACCCGAACAATTTGATAATTATAACTACAAAATAATGACCATTTTTGCAAGGCACAATCGATCCTAAGAGAAGTCCAAAGGCAAATGACAAATTAGAATATTTCAGTTTCACCTCATAGACAAATGACTCACAGCCCTCAAATTTAAAGAGATCCTACAAATCATCAAGACAAAACTAACAATCTTAACGGAAAGATATCAACACACAGTTCACAGAAAAAGAAATAAAATGTCTTTTATAGATTTGACCAGATACTTGACTTACTCATTATCAGAGAAATGCAAATAATTAAACTATGGAGGATCCCTTTTCACTACCAGACTGGCAGAAGGAAAGCTTTGGCTGCATTGTCTGTTAGGGAGGATTCATTCATTCAGTAAACGTCTGCGGATGGATCGCCTGCTTTGTCCCCGGCCCTCACCAGACCCGCCGCACACCTGGATCCAGGCTCAGAGTCATGACAGACTCATGTTTCACTGACGGCTCCAACCCAAATGCTCCTGCTCTCAAGGACGCCCCGTTCTAAAATAAGTCCCGCTCAGCAGTCAAACACGAGTCAACCGACCCTCGGCGTATGAATTGGGGAGACACTGAAGCCATGTGAAATGTTTGCATTTATACACAAAGAGAGGTCAGGTTTAGGCTCGGGTCAATAAAGCACTTTACTTCCAAGAAGGCCCAGAAGGACGTTTGGGAGTCCAGTGGAGCTGAGGACAATCTGTGGACTAGCCAGCATATTTTCGGATGAGAAGGACGCCTGACCTCACTTACTAAATGCCAGAAGAACCGGCCACATTGTGACGACAACCAGAAATGTGTGCACAAAAAATTTCCACAATACCCCTTCGTGCTCGCTTGCAACTTCTAGGCGTAACTTACCACGAAAATGGGGGCAATGAAATGCTTTCTAGCAAGTAAGTATGAATAAAACGAGTATCTTGGAAAGTTCAGAAGTTGGAAAGGCTACTTCCAGGCAGAAAATATTTTTTTAAAATATTTGTTTATTTGACAGACAGAGATGATAAGTAGACAGAGACAGAGGGGGAAACAGGCTCCCTGCTGAGTAGAGAGCCCCATCTGGGGCTTGGTTCCTGGACCCTGAGATCATGACCTGAGCCAAAGGCAGAGGCTTAACCCACTGAGCCACCCAGGTACCCCCAGGCAGAAAGTGTTTGTAAAGACTGAGAATGGTTAAGTTGAAGGGAAAGATTTTTGGCGAAACAATTGATTGTAAAATAATAGAACGACTAACATCCTGGACAAGATAGGTTCCCCAATTAAAGAATGAAGGAACTCCAGAGATTTTTTTTTTTTTTTTTTAAGTTACGTGAAATCTGGTTGATTTCTTGTGTGCAAGCAAGCTCTCTGGCCAAGGTGGGTGGGGCTGGAACTCAGGAAGTCCGTGATCAGAGTCGCTTGTACTCCCCACTGAGCCAGTAGGGCACCCTGATAGCAGCAATGGTTTAGAAGGAACCTCAAGTGTTAGCCTTGGGAAGCATAAGAAAATCCGGTAGGCAGCCCTGAAGTCAGAAGGATCCGAAAACCAAGGCAAGATGGCCATGGCCAGTACGGGGCTCGAACCCGCGACCTTGGCGTTATTAGCACCACGCTCTAACCAGCTGAGCTAACCGGCCCACCCATTGCCAGCTGTTCCCCTCCAAATTTTAAAGCCCTATGTCCTGCAGCAGCTCTTCGTGGAAAACTAGACATTTTCTTCCTTTTCTCATTCCACCCAACCTCACATGAACAAAAACACTGAAAGAAAAAAGTCCCATCTGCAAGCACAAATAAACCTCACGAGGAAATTTCGTCTTTCTCAAATCCTGCCGTTTGATCAAAATCTCAGCAAATCTTTCCCCACTGCCCCCACCCCCAACCACCGAAAAGCTAATCTTAAAATCCACATGGAAATGCAAAAGACCGAGGAAAGGAAACATAATTTTGAAAAAAGAAAGAAAGAAAGAAAGAAAGAAAGAAAGAAAGAAAGAAAGAAAGAAAGAAAAGGAAAGAAAGAAAAAGAAAGAAAGAGAGAGAGAAAGAAAGAAAGAAAGAAAGAAAGAAAGAAAAGGACCCAAGTTGGAGGATATATCATTCTTGATTTGAACACCCTCTACGATGACGCAGTAACCAAGAGTGGAAGAGTGGCCAACAGGGCAGCCGTACAAATCCACGGAACAGAGCAGAGTGGAGAAGTCACGCCACCCACATATGGCCAAGGACAGTCTCTTCAGCAAGGAATTCGGGGACAATGGCTACCCACATGAGAAAGCCTCCCTGGTCATTAGGAAAATGCAAGTGAAAATCCCAGGGAGATACCATTTCGTGCTCACAGGTATGGGAGGGAGCTCTGGGCCCTGCTGAGGTTTGGAAAGGTGACTCCAGTCCCCATTGGAAAGGTCACTAGTGAGCTGTGGTGGGCCTTTTGGTTTTAGGACATTGGCCCTCCTGATGTTGTAACATCATAGTGGGATATTGCAGATAGGGGAAACAGCCTTCTCCCTGCATCTCACGTAGGCCATGTGACATCCCTAGACACACTGGGCTTGACTCATGGGCACCGAGTCCAGTCCTGGACAATCTGACAGTCTCCTCCCCATTTCAGTCCTCACTCTGCCTGGCACACAAGTGGGCACATCCCCCCCCCCCCTTAGTCCTCAACTTCTATGGGTCCTGCCCCGCTCTGCCCCGCCCAGAATGGGCACTTTCCAGTGCTACCTACACGGATTTACTTATACTTTCCTACGGAAGGCGAGCACCTGAGATTCCTTCTAAACCATTGCTGTTATCTGGGTACCTTACTGGCTCAGTGGGTAGCGCAAGCGACTCTGATCACGGGCTTCCTGAGTTCCAGCCCCACCCACCTTGGCCAGAGAGCTTGCTTTCACACAAGAGATAAACAAGATTTCACGTAACTTAAAAAATAATTAAAAAAAAAAAAAAAAGTAAGTTTCCGGCGGTCCTGGGACAGCCAGGAAAAGTCTATGCTGTATTAGGAGACAAGCGGCCCAAGGAGGGGTTTCCGTAGTGTAGTGGTTATCACGTTCGCCTAACACGCGAAAGGTCCCCGGTTCGAAACCGGGCGGAAACAGCCATCAGCGGGGAATTTTGTCACTTTGCGGAGGGAATGCCATCCTACGATATCCTAAATGCCTAAGTGTTTGTCCACGCGCCCTACCCCAGGGGACCCCACCTGAGAAAATACGGGTTTTCCAAGTTGCCCTCACCTGCTCCGCCCGCCCGGGCACCTTGGACCCTTGCCTCCAACAGAGGTCCTCTGAGAATTGGACCGTCCTCGAAATCCACCCGGTTAACATTAAAGTAGACCCTTTCTTCTAACCTCTAAGGGTTCTTTATGGCGTCGGGACCGAAGCCCTTTCCCAGCACTCCTGCAGAGTATCTCCTTCCAGCCTGTGGCTAGTGTCTCCGGTCTCCCGACGGCCTTCGGAGATCTGCGTTCTGTCTTTCGGAAAGTCGGAGCATCTCCCTTCCGGCCATGCTTAGGGCACGTCCTGGCCACGATTTACCGGCCTTCCCCGCAGGTTGGAAGGCTCTCCCAGGCCCCTCCAGTCGACTTTCCTGTTTTCTCCCGCTCCGCCCCGCGCGCAGCACAGCCAGGGGGCCGCAGCCTAGATGAGTCCCTGCGGCCAAGCCAACCAGAAGGCCGCCCAAACGGAAACTAGGGTGATGCCTACCGGGTGCCATGCATTTCCGACATTTGTTCCCCCTTGCCAGCAGTATTTCCCAAAGCCCGCGGTATAGGCTTCGCGTGTGCAGCGGGTGCAGCGGGCGGGCTGGAACCGACCTGGGGGCGCAGGGAAGGCGCGGAGCCCCCGGTGGGCGGAGAGGGTTGCTTACCTCCAGCCTTCTTTCCTTTTTCTCCTGCCCTGCTGGAACCTCGTGCCACCACCTGTATACCTCAGGCACCCGGTCCGCCGCGGGATCCACGCCGTCGAACCTTGCGGAGCAGCACGGCACCCTGCGGCCTGGGCTTTCCGGGGGAGGGGGGCGGCACCAGCTGGAAGTGGGCTCCACCGTCCGCTCCCGCGAGGCACAGGGCGGTCCAGGCTGGGAAACGAGAGGGGCCAGGACGGTTTCCTGGGGCGTGGGATGGTGCAGAGTCTGCGGGACAGACGTACACGGACTTGGGACTTGGGAACCGGTCGTGGCACCCGCTCCTCAGTGCCGTAGCCGCGGACTCGAGACCCAGCTCAGCTCCTGGACTTTGCGGTGCGGTGTGCGGGATTTCTCTGGAGGGAGGAGGGAGAGGAGGAAATGGCATCGTAGCATGTTGCGTTGATGGGGTGTTTGTTTTCGTCACGGATGTTTTATTTCAATGGGGGCGACCACATTCGGGGAGATGACACCCCGAGGTCTTAGCTGCTGGAGACACGGGCGGGCCGCTGAGAACTGGAATTCTAGCCGGGGTGGGGAGGAGGGTTGAGTTTGCTGGGCCCTCAACCGAGGCCACTGGGTTTGTCCCCAGGGGGCTAAGGGGATTCCCAGGATCCAGATTCTTATGACTTTTCAAATTGTTTGGGGAAATTTAGCTGGGTTTCAGTTATATTCCGAAAGACCAGATCAAATGCTGTGCGTGGTTTGCGAGGACAAAGAGATAAAGGCAGAAACTGGTATTTCTTGAAGTATTGACTTTCGCCTACATATTTTATGGCTTTTTTTTTTTTTTTTTAATCATGTAACCCTTAAGCGTATGGCCTGAAATCCTCTCCTTGTCGGGGCGGGGAGGGAGGGGTTCCTATGTCTTCAGCCTCATTTCACATTTCACACTTCACTGCCCCTTTCCCTCCTGCCACACCAGTCTCTCTTACTCCTGATGGATTTGTGGACTTAATATTTGTTCTTCCTGAAGTGCTTTTCTATACCTAGTCAGTGTCTCCTCAGCCTTCATACTTGAGCTCAATCACTACTCCTTCAGAAAAAACTTCCCCACAACTTTTTAAATAAATCTTCATATTTCTCTTAGGACTATGTCCCCTTGGTTGCAAAGTTTGTATTAATCTGTGTGATAACTTGCTCCGTGTCCGTCTCCCCGCCGAGAATATCATTTCCAAGAGGGTGGTCTTGTTCATCAGTGAAACCCTATTGCATGCCTAACACACTCAATATATGTTCAGGGAACAAATATGTGAACACTGACTGTGGTCCTACAGGGTAAATGTTATCCCCATTTTGAGATGAAGAACTGAGGCTCATACCGAGTAGCTCATCATCTAAGTTGCAGAGCTGGGACCCATCACCCGCAGAAACTTACTTTTATGATGAGAACTCTCAGTCTGGACAAAAGAAACAGAGCAATATGAGATCACCATGCGTCCATCACCCAGTTTCAACGACCATTAATATTCTCCCACTTTTATCTTTACCTTCATCCATTCCTCAGTCTCGTCTGGGTTTGTTTTATTATTTTTACAGTTCTTTTTACAGGTAGAAGGTACATGTATCAAAATGTATAAATCTCTACTACAATCTTGAAAAATGGATACACTTATGTAATGCACATCCCTATTATAAACGGACCATTTCTGTCTCCCCAAAAGCTCCCTCTGGTCCTTTCCCAACCACCTCCCCCCAGCCCTTTAGATAAAACGACTGTTGTGACTTATTTTTCAAATTAGTTTTGCCTGCCCTATATGTTCACAGAAGTGGAATCATACAGTATTTATTCTTCTGTGTACCCCTTCTTTCACTCAGCATCCTGCCTCTAAGATTCATTCAAGCTGTTACTTCTAACAGTAGTTGAGAGCTTGCCTTTGTGTGAATGAATACACTGCAGTTTTTGATCCACTCTCGTGTGGAGGGACATTTTTAAAAACAAAATAAACGTAAAGAGACATCATACGCATTACTAACATACCCATTTGCCCCAAACTGTTCTTTACAGTTCAAATCAATCTAATCTAAATTCCAACAGGTTTTTTTTTTTTAAAGATCATTTATTTATTTATTTATTTGACAGAGAGAGAGATCACAAGCAGGCAGAGAGAGAGGAGGAAGCAGATTCTCTGCTGAGCAGAGAGCCCGATGCGGGGCTCGATCCCAGGACCCTGAGATCATGACCTGAGCCGAAGGCAGCGGCTTAACCCGCTGAGCCACCCAGGCGCCCCAGCAACAGGTTTTTTTTTATATTGACAAATCTTTGCCTCCTAAAACCTACATCAAGAAAAATCAAGAAATCTTGACTAGTAAGGACAAGTTTGGAGGACTGGCACAAGATATCAAGATATATAAAGTCATAAGAATTACCTGAGTTGGTATTCCTTCCTGAGTCGACAAAGAGATCAACAGGAGAAAACACAGAAATGGAAGTGTTGGAACTGTTGGTTCGCTGTGGTGTGGGGGAACGAACTTTAAGTCCTTCTACACACCATAATTATGGGGATGACAGCTCTGGATGCAAATATCAAAGGTAAAATGATAAAACTTTAGATAAAAAATAGGGGAGACTATCTTCACGACATTATCATAGACAAAAAATTTTAGAGCATGACCAAAAAGCTACAACCATTTTTTTTTATTATTATTAGTTCTCTGTAGGCCACCGCTGTTGACTGGAGAGAAATTGCAAAGCTAGACTCTGCTAACACTAGGGCTGAGAGGACATCAGAGCCACAGAAGCCAGTAGTCACGTTCCCTGTCAGGAGCCTCCCGCTTATACGAAATATAAGAAGCCGTGAAGCTGCAGCAGCCAGGAACACCTGACTCATGGAGAATCGTGCAAACGTTTCAGGCTCAGCTTGTGTCATCAGAGGAAAACAAAGATGAATGATCAGGAGCGTCCACCTACTGAGGGTAGTTAGGCCAATAAAAGTCACAATCCCATGTCCAGTTTCTGAACTTGAGAAAAATCTTCAGATTCAGAATCTGCTGAATGAAGACGACTCCTCTTGTGTCCCCAGGATGTGGCAGTTGCTTGTCTGAAGTCGTACAGCCGAGAGCCCGGAGGCAACATCCACTGCTCTGGTTGAGGATACGGAAGGCAGGCGTCTGGTTCGTCCGTGTGCCGATGAGAAGCTATGATGTACTACTTTCAGCGGATCGTAAGCGGGTGTTGAAAATATCAAGGAAGCATCAAGACGCCACTGAATGAGGACAAGAAAGTTGTCAAATAGAGGTCATAAAAGAAAAGAGTGATTTCTCCTACAGGGAAAATGGATTTCTACATGCTAACCAGTTGTTATCTTTCATGCAGGGATGTGAGTTAGGGAGTATTTGAATTTCATAAAGGAGAATATTGAGAGAGTAAAAGGAAAAATACGGACTTCAGACCAAATTTATAGAGATCTGGGTTCTGTGGTCGTTTACTCTCAAAGGAACTAGATCAACCCCACTTAAAATATGGAAATGAGCAATGATTTCCGTAGGACCAAGGCAGAGTTTCAGATCAGGGGGAGAAAGACCTGCTGGGGGGAACTAAGTAGCCCCACGACGGGGACCAAGGAGAGTCACTGTGTAGGAATCATACGGCACATGGGGAAAAGGACCCATTTCCAATGGGTCACAGATATAAATGTAACATAGAAATGTGAAAATTCCAAAGGAAAACATAGGTAAAAGTTTTTTGTTTTTTTTTATTTCTTTGACAGAGACAGAGATCACAAGCAGAGAGGCAGGCAGAGAGAGAGAGGAGGAAGCAGGTTCTCCGCTGAGCAGAGAGCCCGATGCGGGGCTCAATCCCAGAACCCTGAGATCATGACCTGAGCCGAAGGCAGCGGCTTAACCCGCTGAGCCACCCAGGCGCCCCTAGGTAAAAGTTTTTATGACAGTAAAGTGGATAAACAGAACTAAAAACCCGAACAATTTGATAATTATAACTACAAAATAATGACCATTTTTGCAAGGCACAATCGATCCTAAGAGAAGTCCAAAGGCAAATGACAAATTAGAATATTTCAGTTTCACCTCATAGACAAATGACTCACAGCCCTCAAATTTAAAGAGATCCTACAAATCATCAAGACAAAACTAACAATCTTAACGGAAAGATATCAACACACAGTTCACAGAAAAAGAAATAAAATGTCTTTTATAGATTTGACCAGATACTTGACTTACTCATTATCAGAGAAATGCAAATAATTAAACTATGGAGGATCCCTTTTCACTACCAGACTGGCAGAAGGAAAGCTTTGGCTGCATTGTCTGTTAGGGAGGATTCATTCATTCAGTAAACGTCTGCGGATGGATCGCCTGCTTTGTCCCCGGCCCTCACCAGACCCGCCGCACACCTGGATCCAGGCTCAGAGTCATGACAGACTCATGTTTCACTGACGGCTCCAACCCAAATGCTCCTGCTCTCAAGGACGCCCCGTTCTAAAATAAGTCCCGCTCAGCAGTCAAACACGAGTCAACCGACCCTCGGCGTATGAATTGGGGAGACACTGAAGCCATGTGAAATGTTTGCATTTATACACAAAGAGAGGTCAGGTTTAGGCTCGGGTCAATAAAGCACTTTACTTCCAAGAAGGCCCAGAAGGACGTTTGGGAGTCCAGTGGAGCTGAGGACAATCTGTGGACTAGCCAGCATATTTTCGGATGAGAAGGACGCCTGACCTCACTTACTAAATGCCAGAAGAACCGGCCACATTGTGACGACAACCAGAAATGTGTGCACAAAAAATTTCCACAATACCCCTTCGTGCTCGCTTGCAACTTCTAGGCGTAACTTACCACGAAAATGGGGGCAATGAAATGCTTTCTAGCAAGTAAGTATGAATAAAACGAGTATCTTGGAAAGTTCAGAAGTTGGAAAGGCTACTTCCAGGCAGAAAATATTTTTTTAAAATATTTGTTTATTTGACAGACAGAGATGATAAGTAGACAGAGACAGAGGGGGAAACAGGCTCCCTGCTGAGTAGAGAGCCCCATCTGGGGCTTGGTTCCTGGACCCTGAGATCATGACCTGAGCCAAAGGCAGAGGCTTAACCCACTGAGCCACCCAGGTACCCCCAGGCAGAAAGTGTTTGTAAAGACTGAGAATGGTTAAGTTGAAGGGAAAGATTTTTGGCGAAACAATTGATTGTAAAATAATAGAACGACTAACATCCTGGACAAGATAGGTTCCCCAATTAAAGAATGAAGGAACTCCAGAGATTTTTTTTTTTTTTTTTTAAGTTACGTGAAATCTGGTTGATTTCTTGTGTGCAAGCAAGCTCTCTGGCCAAGGTGGGTGGGGCTGGAACTCAGGAAGTCCGTGATCAGAGTCGCTTGTACTCCCCACTGAGCCAGTAGGGCACCCTGATAGCAGCAATGGTTTAGAAGGAACCTCAAGTGTTAGCCTTGGGAAGCATAAGAAAATCCGGTAGGCAGCCCTGAAGTCAGAAGGATCCGAAAACCAAGGCAAGATGGCCATGGCCAGTACGGGCTCGAACCCGCGACCTTGGCGTTATTAGCACCACGCTCTAACCAGCTGAGCTAACCGGCCCACCCATTGCCAGCTGTTCCCCTCCAAATTTTAAAGCCCTATGTCCTGCAGCAGCTCTTCGTGGAAAACTAGACATTTTCTTCCTTTTCTCATTCCACCCAACCTCACATGAACAAAAACACTGAAAGAAAAAAGTCCCATCTGCAAGCACAAATAAACCTCACGAGGAAATTTCGTCTTTCTCAAATCCTGCCGTTTGATCAAAATCTCAGCAAATCTTTCCCCACTGCCCCCACCCCCAACCACCGAAAAGCTAATCTTAAAATCCACATGGAAATGCAAAAGACCGAGGAAAGGAAACATAATTTTGAAAAAAGAAAGAAAGAAAGAAAGAAAGAAAGAAAGAAAGAAAGAAAGAAAGAAAGAAAGAAAGAAAGAAAAGGAAAGAAAGAAAAGGAAAGAAAGAAAGAGAAAGAAAGAAAGAAAGAAAGAAAGAAAGAAAGAAAGAAAGAAAGAAAAGGACCCAAGTTGGAGGATATGTCATTCTTGATTTGAACACCCTCTACGATGACGCAGTAACCAAGAGTGGAAGAGTGGCCAACAGGGCAGCCGTACAAATCCACGGAACAGAGCAGAGTGGAGAAGTCACGCCACCCACATATGGCCAAGGATAGTCTCTTCAGCAAGGAATTCGGGGACAATGGCTACCCACATGAGAAAGCCTCCCTGGTCATTAGGAAAATGCAAGTGAAAATCCCAGGGAGATACCATTTCGTGCTCACAGGTGTGGGAGGGGTTCTCCTTGGAGCTCTGGGCCCTGCTGAGGTTTGGAAAGGTGGCTCCAGTCCCCACTGGAAAGGTCACTGGTGAGCTCCTGAGCCGAAGTGGGCCTTCTAGTTTAGGACATTGGCCTTCCTGGTGTTGTAACAACATCATGTAATGCTGCAGATAGGGGAAACTGGGCCTCCTCCCTGCATCTCACGTAGGCCATGTGACATTCATAGACACGCTGGGCTCGACTCATGGGCACTGAGTCCAGCCCTGGACAGTCCAACAGTCTCCTCCCCATTTCAGTCCTCACTCTGCCTGGCACACAGGAGGACACATCCCCACGCCCCCTTAGTCCTCAACTTCTATGGGTCCAGCTCGGCCCCACCCAGTATGCGTGCTTTCCAGAGTTCAGTCCAGCAGCTCCCAAAAGGTGGAGACCACAGGACCGTCTAAAGTTAGATAAAAAACAAATAGGACCACTTCAAGGAACTTTTCTGAAATCTCCCATCCACTGAGGCTGCCTAAAATTTCTTCCCTGCTGTAGGAAAGGACTTCTTCCCCAGGGAGAGTTTACTTGGTGTAAGTCATTGACTCCGATATTATTGATTTGAATAAGTAGAAAACCGCAGTAAACTTGATATTTCTTGGAAGAAAGATCAATTCAGTGTTAGGGGACCTGGGATAGCCTGAAAAGTCTGTTCTGTATTAGCGAAGAAGAGAAAAAGATGCCCCAAAGGGGTTTCCGTAGTGTAGTGGTTATCACGTTCGCCTAACACGCGAAAGGTCCCCGGTTTGAAACTGGGCAGAAACACCATGACTCCTTTATGGAGTACAATGCTTTTGCAGCCTCTCCAGAGACTTGCAGTGGACGTGTCGGGAATGGCACCATTATGTTCCGGGGAGTGAGTGGGGACCCCACACCTGATACCTCTAGCACGCGGTCAGGTGGAAGGAGGTTCCCCTCCTGGGTGACGTGTCTCCACTCCTTCCCAGTCCTGTCCTTATGGCCATATCCGCCCTTCCAGGAGAAGGCCCCCAGAGGCCCTCACTCTGCCCAAAACCCCGGAAGTTCACTTATCCACCTTCAGTGGGATCAACACGTGTTCCACTTACGTCCAAGACTCTCCTGGCGCATTTAAGATGGAGTTAGGGTGTTTCTTTGCATGTATGTGCACCGGACTGGGGTCCTCGCTAAGAACCTGGATACTACAGATACTCAGTGAGCGGCTGGGCGCAGGTGGGGGGCTCTGGAAGAGCCCAGGACCATTCCCGGTGGGAGGAGGGAGCCCACATGCTCTAAATAAGTGGGGCCATTTGCTGCATTTTGGGAAGTGAGGAAGGAGAGTGGGGAAGATTTAATAGTAACTCGGTTGTGCATGTTAGTCTCATTTTACTCAATACCAACCGTGCACACTGGTCTTTCTTTTCAACTGGCTGACTGGTTGGTGGAAATTCAACGCCCTTATGTGGGCTTTGAGCCAATGTTTGTGTTTAAGTCGTGTTTGACTCAACAAGAAAGTTTGTTTTGCTGCAGCATGAGCTGGATATGAATTGATGTAAAACATCAGGAAACATCTTCAGGCTACTTGTTTATTGCTCTACCTCTTAGACCTGAAACTGCCCCTTTGGGTTTCAAGCCTGCAAATAAAGTATCTCAGTTGTGAGTCTTAAGTAGGTTCTGCAATGACTCTCACTAACAGCTCTACCAGGCGTCCAGCTAATGCTGCACGTCCCGCCTTGGAATACTTCGAGAAGCCAGCAGTGAGGGGGCGCTCCTCCGAATGGGCAGGTCTGTGGCTGGCGGACCTGGGCATCCATTGCATTCAGATACCAGAGTAGACGTGAACTCCTGTACAGTGACTAATGGTTTGGCCGATCTGTCAGAGAGATCAGTGTGGACTCCTTGACACGGCTCCTCTCTGGAGGAGACCAGGAAGCCCCTTGCTTCTTACTAATTACCCAGGAGAAGTGAGCAACCAGAGTCCTAGAGAAGCTATTCCCGGATGGCCTGGATTCACAATGTGAAGGGAGTGGCTCTGAGTGGCACAATTGGTGGGCGGGGTGAGGTGGGTATTAGCCTAGAACCACCCCTTTCCATCGCAAGGCATTCATTCCTCTCACAGGCTGGAGTGCTGTTTGTTGAGAGCTGGATCTGAGCTCCCCGAGCCATGCTCTCAGCTAAAGGAAGCTGAGGGTTCTGAGGTTACGCCCCCTCTCTGGGAGCAGCCCGCATCTAAAAGAAGGTCTCTGAGTGCAGACAACTCCACTCTTTTGCCTCCATTCAGGACAACTCTGAAGAGTCTTTGCGGGGGTGTCTGTGTGGCTCAGTCCATTAAGCATCTGCCTTTTGCTCAAGTTATGATCCCAAGTGTCCTGGGATCCAGCCCTGTCTGGGACAGCAGGGAGGCGGTCTCTGCTCAGTGGGGCGTCTGCTTCTCCCTCTGCCCCTGCCTCATATGTGCCCTCTCTCTCAAATAAGTAAAATCTTAAAAAAAAAAAAAAAAGTCATTGCAACTATAGTCTCTCTTAGAATTATTTAATACCTTCGCATTTTACTCAAAGGAAAGCCAAGTTCCTAAGACCTCCTACAAGGTCTGGCACTTTCTAACTGTCCACTGCTCCCCGTCTCCTCTCTGGTCTCCTTGCTTGTGCTCTGGCCACATGGGTCTTGTTGCCATTCCTCAAGCATTTTGCACGAGTACCCACCTTGAGCTCTGGTCCCCGGGGTGCTCTCTGCCTATAATTCCTCAGCACCTTTGTCCGGTCAAATGTTACTACAACGATGCTGCAAAGTCTGCACCAACAACTCAATTTAGAATTCCAACCTACTCCTAACACCACAGCCCCCTCCATTCTCTCAGTCCCCTGTAATCTTCTTATACATTCTATCATTTTCATGTTATGCTAGTATTTATTTCTGTTTCCCTCCCTAGGAGCGTAAAAATTTTGTTGCTGGTGGTGATAGCGTGTCCTTGCCCTTCATTCCCTAATGCTTCCTAAGTGTCTGAAACTGGCAATCTTTTTAAACCACAAATCTGTTCATATGACTTCTCTGCCTAAAATCCTCCCGTGGATTCCTACTATTGTTAGGACCCATTAAAAAATCCTTAACTCTGCCTATAAAGAGTGATCCAACTCCTTAGTTTATACTTGATGCGGATCAGCTAACGCCTGGTAATTACTGTCAGCACCCCCTTTACCAACAAAAGTACCCAGATTTAGACATTGGATTCTACTAGAAGGTCCTGTGTCATCGACATGTCCTCTCCCCTCTGTCTGGTCTCCTATTCTCCCCACCAGTCCTGACCTCCAGACACCCTGGCGGGCGTGGTAGCCCCCGCTCTCCTCGGAGTTTTTGCCCACGAGGTCCTTTCTGAGGTGTGAAAACGGAAGCCCCTGTGGACCCGGTCTCACTCAGCCCCTTCCTGTCCCATCTGCTTCTACCACATTCTCTTTGTCAAACCACTGAGCACACCCCCAAACTCTCACGTACCTAAGAGAAGATAATATTTCTGAACTAAACATGCACCCCCTGTAAATTCCCCTACATCTTCGCTGTCTAGTTTTGCTTCAGACCTGTAGCATGCAGCAGGGAATTCAGAAAGAAGGAGAGCAGGAGATGTGACCAGGACCCCATTTATGTGTCCTCAGTTACAGTTAAATGAACACACACACACACACACACACACACACACACACACTGGGCTCCGCCCTCTGAAGCACAGTGGGACAATGTCTGTAGAAATTGTCAGTGCACAAATTCTTTGACATATTTTCTGTATGTGTGGGAGGCATCATGACAGGAGATATGGTGTGAAAGTTGCGAAGAGAATATCTGAAGATAAAAAACAGCAACAATTACTCTGAATTTAGCACTTAAAAAATAAAAGTAGGGGAAGGAAGACAGAAAATCTACCCCCATGCCCCCAAGCAGTGGCCGGTTAGCTCAGTTGGTTAGAGCGTGGTGCTAATAACGCCAAGGTCGCGGGTTCGATCCCCGTACGGGCCACTCACTTTAAGTTTTTGTTTTTGTTTTTTCCCCTCTTCAAAGACAGACGCTTAATTTCTGAAAAACCCCCTTCTTGGCGTATAAAAAGCAGGGAGTAATGCACAATGGTCTACAGAGTTCTCAGTCCATCAACATCAGTTTCCTTTAATCCACTCCTAACTCCATTCAGCTTCTGAGTGCGTGTAAGTTTGAAGTTGGTGCTTTCTCTGTACTCCCATGACTGAGCGCAGCTGCTCAAGGGGGACAAGTAGTGGAAAAGAGAGACAGGCCTCTTCCTTCCTTCCTCCTTTCTTGCTTGCTTGCTTGTTTGGTTTTAAATTGTCTTTCCAAAGTTGTTTACCAACCAACCTCCTTTTTCTCTAAATATCAAGAGATACAAAGTAAAAGAGAAATTCTTTTTTTTTTTTAAAGATTTTATTTATTTATTTGACACAGAGAGATCACAAGTAGAGAGAGAGGAGGGAGCAGGCGGAGAGAGAGGAGGGAGCAGGCGGAGAGAGAGGAGGGAGCAGGCTCCCTGCTGAGCAGAGAGCCCGATGTGGGACTAGATCCCAGGACCCTGAGATCATGACCTGAGCCGGGACTAGATCCCAGGACCCTGAGATCATGACCTGAGCCGAAGGCAGCGGCTTAACCCACTGAGCCACCCAGGCGCCCCTAAAAGAGAAATTCTTAAAAGGTTGCTATTTCGATGTTTCCAAACTAAAATTTCACTGACAGCTGAGATTGGCTGCAGGTGGAGGGCTAATTCAGGACAGCCCTTCTCTCTACCTCTGTAGCACTTTGAACAAAAAACAGCCTTCCTCCCTTCTTTCTTCTTTTCATTTCTTTTCTTTTCCTTTTCTCCTTTTCTTTCTTCCTTCCTTTCTTCCTTCCTTTTCTTTCTTTCTTTCCTTTTTTCTTTTCCTTCCTTCTTTCCTTCTTCCTCCCTCCCTCCCTCTCTTTCTTTTCTTCCTTTTCCTTCCTTCCTTCCTTCTCTTTCTTTCTTTCTTTCCTTTTTTCTTTTCCTTCTTTCTTCCTTCTTCCTCCCTCCCTCCCTCCCTCTTTCTTTCTTTCCCTCCTTTCTTTCTTCCCCTCCCTCCCTCCTCCCTCTCCCTCTCTCCCTCCCTCTCTTTTGTTTCCTTTCCTTGTCTTGTCTTGTCTTCTGAATAGGAGTTGAACCTAGATTCTTGAAATCAATAGACATATACCTTATATCATTTCTCCTGACTTGAAAGGACAAGTAAATATCACAGTTACCTCTGATCTTTGTGGATGGTCCATTCCCAGCTGTGTATAGTTACCGCCCTGCCCTAACATGCTGATCATTATTCCCCTCAGTGGGGAATTCCTTCTGGAACTTTCTCTCATCACAGCTCTCTGTCCTGCCAACTCCAGCTGTCTTGGTCTCCTGGATCTCAGCAACCTTTCATAAGCTCAGGTAGTTTTTCAGCCTCTCCCCGGGTCCCTCTTCCCTGCACTGGCGCCAAGAAACTCTCGAGGCAGAACGATGGGGGCAGTCCTAGTGCTCACCTCATTTCCGCCCAAGATCACTTCATCTTTTTCAGTCATTTGGGGATTTCTATCCTTTGCCTGAGGGCTGCTGTCCTGAAAATTGTTGTTTTCCTACCCTGTGCCACGTTTTGGTTATTTCAAGCAGGATGGTGACTCTGATGCCTGTTTCCGCCGTGGGTCGAAACAAGTGTCCCACTTTTGGAGGGTGAAGGGCGGGTAGCAGAGGCCTCTGGTGTTTCCGCTGCGGGCTGTGGGCTGTTCTGGCGGTTCTCATCACCTCTCTGGGCATCTTGGAGCTCAAGATGCTGGGGGCCAGCCGTCTGCAACATGTGCTGGAATCCTGACTGGGTCTCCAGCCTCCAACTGGAACAAGCTGTCTGAAGGCTCCAGGCTCCAGGGCACAGCAAGATTATTTGTGTGGGGGTTTCTGTGGGCCTAGGCTTGCTAGAGGGGAGGAGGCCACTTGTGGGCCCAGAGTCCAGGGTCCCGAAGAGCCAACCTAACAAAAACAAGCCTTTGTTCGGATGGGTTGCGAGGCTGAAGGTGGGCATTTTGGGGGAAGGCGGTCTGAGACTTGGGGTGTGTGGGATCCATGCACTTTGCCTTTATTGCCGCCACTGGGGGCCCTGCACTTGGGGGGCATCAGAACACTTTCCTGCCCCATCAGTGCCCCCCATGGGGGAAGTCCCATGGTCCTCCTAGTGCGCCAGGCAGTGACTGCCACTGAGCACAGCCCCAGAGGCTGCAAGTGACTGAATGGAAACTTCTGGGCACCTGACTAGCTGGGCTGAGTCCCTGGCTTAGGCAGGCACCTGTCCACATCACAGGGTACAGGCAGATGGCGTGTGGCTGGGCTCTCGAATGGAACAAGCCGTTAGCCAGTGATTCTTAAATGACCTTTCTCATAAGTCACATGGAATCCGTACAGACGTTGTTATTAGATGGAGTTATTTGTGCACTGTTTGGTTTTGAAAGTCTCAAGAGAATTAAGGGCATCCTAGTGGGCTCTATTTTGGCATAAATATTTAGCCACTAGTGAAATTTATCATAAAAATTTATTATATAATATATATTATATATATTACATATATATTATTATATACATAATATATATAATATATAATATTATATTATATATTACATATATAATATATTATATATGTAATATACTATATATTACATATATAATATATTATATATTACATATATAATATAATATTATATATTACATATATAATATATAATATAAAAATTTATTATAAAATTTATTATAAAAATGGATGGGGACACCTAGGTGGCTCAGGTGATAAGCATCTGCCTTCGGCTCAGGTCTCATGATCCCAGGGTCCTGGGATCGCATAGGGCTCCCTGCTCAGCAGGAAGCCTGCTTCTCCCTCTCCCCGCCCCATCTTCCCTCTTTAAAAAATGGATGATCTTGGTTGTCCTAAAATCTTATACAGATGAGAAGCTTTATGTTCACCATTTCAAGTAGCTGATTTTCTCATTTTAAAGTGTATCCAGAGATAATCTGATTTACCATTTTTACTACATGTTCAGAAAACTTCCTTCATTGAGAATCATTTCATGCATCTCATTTTGTAAATCAGTGACCTTTTCTGAAATACTACGGATTTTTTCCAATTTTATTTACCTTTCAGGTTATTCTTGATGCAAATAACTAATTATGTTTCATCCAATAAAAGTAATATGAAGATTCATTTTAGAAATAAATCTATATAAGAAATGTTCTATGAATGGACATAAAGAAATCATATTCAATAAATCAGCTGTAGGGGCGGAGGGCAGATGGCCCAAAGATAGACCACTTTGGCATGAAGATTATCCCAAGCTGAAGGCAACTGACACCTGTGGGCTCAAGAGAAACTTTTGCTCCTTCCTTCACTACATAGACAATTCTAAATCGGGAATCTATTCCAAAGTAAAGGTCATTGTCAGAAATGCATTTTTTCTGACTGACCCGTCTATAGGACAGGGTGAACATCTAATTACTGAGCATCTTCTCTGCCTCTCATTGCCCTGGAGTTGCCCTGAAGTCCCCTACCACACCCCCTTCCTTAGTCAGGATGACATATATGCCTCAGTTAGACTCTCTTTGGAATTTCTATGTCTCTGTGGATTCCTCCTGTTAAATGGGATTTTTTTTTTCCTGTTAATTTGTCTCATGTCAATCTGATTCTTATTCCAGCAAGAAGGACCTTGATGGGGACAGAGTTACTTGCTCCCCAACACAGACAAGGGCTGGCTCACAACCATTTTCCAGAGCTGGGAAGGGGAAGGTTGGGAGCCCGGGGCCCAGCAAGATCTTTCTGCTCCATCTTCTGCTGCTTTTCTCTTGCTCTTTGCTATCACCTCACGCCCCTAACAACTGAAGTTCTCACCAGCCTGCCCCCTCTCAGCCTTGAACACAAGGAGGACCCCCTTGCTGACCTACCCTGGCCATTACAATCTACAGTCTGTCGGGGCAGACAGGGTCAGGGTAGGGACCGAATTGGAGAGCGGGGATCAGGATCCCGGGAGAGGGGGAGCCAGGAAGACATCTAAGAGATGAATTCCCCTGCTCCACTAAGCAGGCTGGGGGACAAAGCGATGACACTAGAGAGGGAAGAATCTAGAGGGAAAGGAAACCCCTCTCACAATTTGTCTGAGGTCAAGTTCACAGAATTAACTTTCCACACCTCTTGCCACCTCCCCAGACTTCAATACGTGGGCGAGACACAATTTTCTACAGCCAAAGGAGGTAAAATGCCAGTCTTGGGGCTTTCCAGCCTCTCACAAAAGAAACAAGGGTGGGACCCAGGGGTCAAAGTTTCCATCTGCAGGAGGACCCAGCAGCAGCCAGTCAGGGACAGATAGGTCGACCCAGAGGTCCAGCAGGAAGTCCTAGGAGCTGGGCATCTGTGTGAGGACTCAGGGGTCAGCCTTGGGAGGGCAGACAACAGGTGACCGGCCTAGGGCCACAGAGCACAGGTACAGAAACTTCTTTAGGAGAGAGAAAAAGTGCGGCGATGATGATGTAGAGTGTGAAAGCTCTTACGAATAGTGGGGCCGTGTTTGTGCTTCAGCCTCAGCGCCCTGGAAGGGGCGGGGAGGCCGGTGGTTGGGCGGGGGGCCGTTCACCCTCGCGTCTCTTTGGGGGTCTCTCCTGCTCACGTGGCCGGCTCCTGAGCGCTGAGGAGGGGGAGGACGGCGGTTGCGATCCGTCCCTCCTTCCGTCCGCTTCCGCACCCCGAGGTGCTCCGGGCGCCCTGGGAGCCTTGTCCAGCCTCTCAGCTCAGGCACGTGGACTTCTGCGGAGGCGCCAGCGGCTCCCCCGTGGTGCGGTGAAACCTTTCCAGAGCTCGAGTAAGACCTGATAACCAAGCGAGGGACCTCGGGGCTCTGCCTCAGCTTCCTCACCCCTGAAACAGGGACAGGGGACCCCATCCCACAGGGCGGCCAAAACACCTGTCACGGAGCGTGCACCTCGGGAAGGGCTCGGTCTCCGTCACGGCCTCGCCTGCCCGCTTTCTGGGGCACCCAGTTCCGAAAGGCGCAGCAGGAGATTCGGGGACGCAGGGGAGGATGCCTGACGTTTGGAAGTCGATGTTTCCTATTAAGACTCTGGTGTAGATGGTGTGTGACAGGCAGCAGCCCATCACTTAATCCTACAGGACAGAAAGCAGAATGCTCTCACTTTTCAAGCCACTGGATTTAAGGAAGGACAAGCAGGTCAACAAAGCCTTTAGGGTCACCACCAGGGGGTTGGGTCCCGTGGTGTAATGGCCGGCACTCTGGACTCTGAATCCGGCGATCCAAGTTCAAGTCTTGGGGGGACCTCTGTCTGATTTCCCCTTGGATTTCGGACACTCAGCTCCTTTCTGAGAGCCGTGCTCTTCTTTCCCTGCGAGTCGCTGTGCCCAAACTTATTCTTGCCTGCCACCCGCTGTGAGCCAACAAGCTGGGGCACTCCTTCAGAGCAGACGGAAA
Source organism: Lutra lutra (assembly GCF_902655055.1). Taxonomy (NCBI): domain Eukaryota; kingdom Metazoa; phylum Chordata; class Mammalia; order Carnivora; family Mustelidae; genus Lutra; species Lutra lutra. The sequence goes on along the minus strand of NC_062283.1, from coordinate 2,367,267 downwards.
CGCTGTCTCCCCGGCTCAGTAAGACAACGACTGAAACGTCTGAAGCTGGCCTTTTGTCGTTCCACCCCCCACCCCCACCCCCGGGGACCCCGTTGTGCGGATTGGACAAGCGCAGTCGCTCTGGGAATTGCCGGGGACGTTTGGTTTTGGAAAGAGGCTCTTTCGTTTGGTTTTGGAAAGAGGAGGAAAGCGTCGCGACGCGAGGCGAGGAGCAAGGAAATGTGGTGGGAAAACAGCAGCGCTCATGTTAGTGGAGATCCGAGAAGCTGGGTCAGAGGAGCCGGCGCGCCCCGCAGCAGAGGCTGGAGATCGGGAGCCCTCGGGACAGAGCGAAACACTTCCCGAAAGTGCACCTGCTCCTGGGGGGCGCGACCGTCTCCACCTCCCAGCCCCTCGCCAGTCCTGCCGCTGTGTTACTTTGCACGCGACAGCTAGCTGCTGCGGCCTGAGACCTGGGGGCCGGGGGCGGGGGGCGGGGAGGATATTCCCTGTTGCCAAGAAGGAACAATTGGTTGGAAACGCTGGCGTCTCCGATACTCTGTATATATTGTCTGTAAATGAGACCCAGGGCTGCGTCTCAGCGGCGTGTCCTACAGGGCCTCTTCGCGGAGGAGGTGACAAATTTCTCATCCCCTTCCGACTGACAGCACACTAACACGAAAGGGAACGCACGTATCACGTAAAGTTAGCGCTTTAATTTTTCTACACTTTATTCAGACTCTTAAGAAAATGATTCTCCTTGACTTTTGTCCAAGGAAATAGATAATCATACTTGGTAAAACTATACTTAGGTGGTTGCAAGTCCCCTCTTCGCTATCCCTGTTATTTACTAGTAAATTTAGTAAACTATTTACCGTTTATTTACTAAATTTAGATGGAGCAAGTGTACCGAAGAGCATGCACCTTAAACAATCATGAAAGCACCTTTTGTAAAATGACCCATACTTAGAACCACAAACTAGTGGTCTTTTTGCTGTTAATTCCCACTAAATTCTTCTTATTCCTCTGCCGACACATGACTTGGGGAAAAATATTCCCAGCCCTTTCACCGAAGAACGCGTTTCCAGTGCAATTCTACTTTACATGTATAATAAATGACCTATGCACAAAATTATCTCTGTGCATCTTTTACTGTGTGCCACGGCTAAATGCGACAGCTATTCAAGGCAGAAGAAATGTGCTTAAATAGATGCATCGTCGCTGGAAATAACTAAAATTTGGATTTCAGTGTATGCTGTTTGTTGCAGACTGGCACGATAGGGTGTTTGAGCACTAAAATACTTCATATTAGGATAAAATTCTGTAACAGGTATGAATGAAAATACATTTGCAAGAGAAAACGTTTTATCGAAGAGTCTTCAACGGTAAAGCCGCACGCCGCAAGTAGGGCTGTAAGGAAAACGAGCGGCCGGGGGGCTGTCAGGCTTCAGGTGAGATCGGAAGGCTGAGCAGAGACTGAGGGTGCAGCAGGTAGAAAACGAGATTATGGAGTTGGGGGTGAATAGAGAGAATCTCTCGGGACCGGAAGGCAAGTGCGAGCACGGAGGAGGGATGACAGCCGAGGCGGGAGGCCCGGGCGGGTGTGACAGGAGCTTCCAAGTGTGACAGATTCCCCGGGGAGAAGGTGGAAGGAACGGTCGAGTGTGAGAATTCTCTGGGACAACCGCAGTTTGAAAAACAACGGCACGCCTCAGGGTCAAAATGCAAAGCTTTGCTAAAAGGGAGACGTAAGAGAGTCTTCAAAAAACGCAGGTAGCCGTGGGACGAGGTGGCCGAGTGGTTAAGGCGATGGACTGCTAATCCATTGTGCTCTGCACGCGTGGGTTCGAATCCCACCCTCGTCGGCCTCTGTCCCTCTCTCGGGAGCGGAAGTTTTGTACCTCACGCATCCGGCGGGCGGACCCCTACCGGCGGCCTCAGGTAAGACATCCCCGCGGCTTCGCCCCAATCACCGCGGCTCTGCGCGGAGGAGCCAAAGCTTAGGTCGGGGCCCGCCACCCTCGGAGAACAGGTTCTCCCTGGGAACCTCCGCCCTGGATTTGCTTCAAAATGCATCTCGACGGTTGCGGAGGCGTAGAAGAAGGACGTCGGCAAAATACTGCAGACCGTTCACGCTACTTGGCGGGACCTTGGGTGTTTGTGTTACTATTCTTTCTTTACTTTTCCGAATTGCCATTACAAGGATCTTAAACTTTTTACTTGGAAGTAACTTCAAACTTGAAGAAAACTAGTACGACTAAGAATAGTACAAAAACGACCGGTATACCTTTTTTGGGGATTCACCCCTTAACACTGTAAACCATTCCTTTCCTCCCTCCCCCTCCGACTCAGTCTCCATCTTCATCTTTGTGTTTCTCTATTTGTTTTCAGAACCGTGTAAGAGCAAATTGTATGTTTCATGGCCTTTTGTTCTTAAATATTTAAATAGATATTTCCTAAAAATAAGGATATTCTTTATATATAATGAAAGTATGTGTCAGTTTGGTGTATTTCACAATGGTGTTATTTTTAAAATCTCTTGTCTGTATTTCAGTGTTGTCTGTTGATCCAGTAATGCCCTGGATAGTATTTCCCCTCCGGTACAGATTAGCTCTTTTATCAGTCGCCCATATCCCTTTTTAAATTTTTTATTATTTTTTAAGATTTTATTTATTTATTTATTTGACAGACAGGGATCACAAGTAGGCAGAGAGGCAGGCAGAGAGAGAGGAAGGGAAGCAGGCTCCCTGTTGAGCAGAGAGCCCCTTGTGGAATATCATGACCTTAGCCAAAGGCAGAGGTTTTAACCCACTGAGCCACCCAGGCGCCCCCCAAATCCCTTTTTAAAAAAATGTTTTTATTTAAATTCCAGGTAGTTAACATCAGTTGTCCATATCCTTTTAGTTTCCTCTCATCTAAAATATCTTCACAGCCTCTTTTTGTATTTTATGACAATGCCATTTTTAAGATACAGTAACTGCTTCCTTTGTGTTCTGTGTTCTTGTTGTTTTAAATAATACTTCTCGTTTGCACTTTGTGGGATTTTTTCCCCCTCATAATTAGGCCCAGGTTTTGCATCCCCAACCATAAGACCATGTAAGCGATACTAAGTCTTTCTCGGGGCAGAAAACTCAAGAAGCATGCAATGTTTATTGCCCCTCATTAATGTGGTTAATTCTGATCACAATCAAGGTCACACATGAGTAGACTTTCCCCTTTTATGATGAATAGGCAGTTTGTGGGGAGACCTCTTAAGGCCTCTTAAGGCCTCTTAAGACCTCTTAAGATACAGGTATCTTGCTCTAGGCAGGAAGGAAGAATTTCCTCTGCCCTTGAAGCTCCTTCAAGAATCAAATTGATATGAGAAAGATTCACAGGAAAAAATAAAGTTTAACCTTGTTCATAGAGGGAACGCATACAGACATGAAGTTCCAAGGACAGTCAAGCAAAATGATGTATATATGTCATTCTGAACTAAGAAGTGGGCTGGGGTCTGGGACTTGAAGGGATGAAACGCAATTCTCTGGAAAATGACAAAGAGCAAATGTTTTGGACACAGATATTTTCTGGGCCCCTCAGAAACAACAGGACACAGAGGACCTTCTAGATTCTTCTCAAACCGACTTCATGGTATAACATAGTTCTCTGCTGTAACAGCTCTCTTCCTGGAGCAGGTTCTCTACCAAATTTCTTTTTAGCCACTTGTAGGGGAGATAAGAAGCTTTCCTGAATCTGCTCAGTTCGGATGACTTTTTAACTCAAAATAATCTTCACGCCAAAGTAGCCCATCTTGGGGCAGCCTGGCCTTGGCCCTGCAAAGTTACCCCTTGGAGTTAGCATGTGTTGAAAACCAGTCTTTACTAGATGATGGCATATCAGCTCCCTCCTTCTCGAACATTCTACTGTGAGTCAAAGTGCACACCCATGAACGTGGAGCATCAAAGCAGCACCCCCCCCTCCCTGGTCCTCCAGCCCCCCCCCCCACTTTATTTCCATTTTTCCATGTGATTTTTTAAGCAATTATTCTTATTTCAGGTGCTTATTGATATAGAAATTTGTATTTTCTTGTTATAAGAAACTCACTCCAGAGTACTTTACTCACAAAACTTTTCTCAAAGACGCATTTTTGCAAATGTCTTGCTAAGACTTCTGTGTTTTTTTTTTTCTGATTCTGTCCGTGGGATCCTGATGCACAAACTTCTTTTATTGTAATGCATCCCTTCCATTTTTCTCTACCATTTCCCATTTAACTCCTTTGCTTCTGTTTTGCCCATGAAGTGCCTACAAATGCTGTCTTCGTGATTACTGCAACATGTCTTGTTTTAGGAAAGATTCACAAAGCACTCCCGTTAACTGGATCTGATAAATCATGCATCAGACTGAGTAAAGAAACGAAAGAAACAGGAGACTAGCGTCCAAGTAAAGTCTAATACAGTCATCAGGCAAAAATCTCCAATGAGAACATTTTTTTTTTTTTTCAAGTGTGAAGAAAATATAAAACTGGGCGCCTGGGTGGCTCAGTGGGTTAAGCCTCTGACTTCAGCTCAGGTCATGGTCTCAGGGTCCTGGGATCAAGTCCTGAACTGGGCTCTCTGCTCTGAGGGCAGCCTGCTTCCCCCTCCCTCTCTGCCTGCTTCTCTGCCTACTTGTGATCTCTCTTGTCAAATAAATACATAAAATCTTTTTTAGAAATATAAAACCATAGCTAGAAACAAGTGTGTATTCTGAAAGACATAATGTTGATCCATTGGAAAGTAAAGGTGAATTTGTCACCTCGTCCCAAATAAGAAGGGAGAGAGATTTGTTTCTCTTTTGAAATGAGTGAGGATGTCAGTTTTTGCGGAAAAGAAAGTCTGGGGGATACTTAACCATCTGTAGAGATTAGATGGTATGGTAAGGTATCGGAGGAGGGGTCAAAGGAAAACTAGATTCTGCAACTTGCCCATTCCGCCTGAGATCTGGGAGGGAAGAAAATGCAGGCATCCTAGCAGAGGAGAGTTTTGATGCATCAATCTCTGGGGTATGGGCCAAGCTCGCTTCTGCTGCACCACTCTGCTGGCGGGGCTTTAACAGATGTTTCTCCTAACTATGGACATGATCAGGCATCTCATTTTCTTGCACCACATAGATGAATTGTGGTTTGTTTATAAAATAGAATTCCACTTATCAATAAAAACAATACATTTCTATCAGTTCTGTTGTGTATGTAACAACACAGTTAAATCTCAAAACCATAACGCCAGGCAAAAAATGCCACACAAGGCAATGTACTATAGGATTCCACTTATATGAAGTTCCGGAGTAAGCAAAACTGTCTGGTGATTGAAATCAGAAGAGTGATTGGCCTGCAGGATGCAGTGTTGACTGGTAAGGTGGCCTAAGGTAGCATTCTGGAGTAAGGGGAATGTCCTCGATCTTGATGTGAACGGAGGTCACACAGGATATACATATGTAAACTTCGTCGCTCTGTCTACACTTGAGATCTATGCATTTGTGCATAAATATATTTCGTAATATTGTGCATAAAATATATTTCATGAAGTACTGAGAAAGGAGGGGACCACAGCGATATAATAGCCGAAAGAGAAGGGAGGGAGGGAGAAGAGAAAGGAAAAGAAATACCTTCTGTGCATACTTAGGGAGCCAAGGCAAAAGTGGCCACGAGAGGACAGCTTCCCAAAATAATTTGTGGAACCAAGAAGTGGTCCTTGGGAGCAGGAGAAAATTCACAGCACTCATTGGGAAGAGGGCCGAACCTTGGCAGGATTCCTCGGCCACCCCTCATGCATGAAAGAATGACATTCTCAGCAAGGTGCTGACCCTAAGAGACTTGACAGCATTCTCCTCAACAAGTGAGAGAAAATTTACTTTCCAAGTATACTTCCAGGAATTCATTTCCTTCATATCAGTTTGAGGAGTGTATTGAGAGAGATTAGAACTAAAATAGGGACATTTTTGTTCCGGAAAGCACATCCTTCAACAGGTCAGAATTAGTCCTTTCACCCAGTTAAATATTTTTCACGACTTCTGTAAACAAACAACAGACTTGGGTTTTCTCCATGTTGTCCAAGAAGTCACAGTTCCTCCGCATGGCCACCCTGCCTTCTCACGCTTTCCTCTCTAACCTAGCCCCTGGTGACATGAATAGAAAGCGTAGCCCTGCCACAGGAAAATGCTGGAATTGTGTGAGGTAGCAAAGCTGAGCAGTCGGCTTCATCTCTGGCCACACCGGTAAAGATAGTACCACCTTGGTTAGAATTCCCTTCTTTCTCCTTCATATGAAACTTATTTGTATTGTTTAAATCTTTTTTTTTTTTTTTAATAGGCTTCACACCCCCACGTGGAGCTTGAACACATGACCCTGAGACCAAGAGTTGTAGGCTCTACTGACTCAGCCAGCCAGGTGCCCCTAAACTTATTTGTATTTTCGATGGTACAGTCTTGACTGCTTTAAAATGAGCCCCCTGAGATTAAAAAAAAAAAAATCTTGTCTTCTGCATTTGACAGATACATGTCTCAACACTACTGGGGTAGTCTGCTGGAGCAGAAACCTCATTTAGACTGCAAAAAAGCATAATAAAAAATGAGAAATTACAATCACAATGAAAATTTAGTTTTCTCAAGAATAAGAAAGTATGGGAGTATCTGGGTGGCTCAGTCTTGGTCTCAGCTCAGGTCCCAATCTCAGAGTCATGAGTTCAAGTTCCGTGTTGGAGCCTAGTAAAAATAAATACATAAGTCAGTCTGTTTCATGTTCCATCTCCCCTCTTACTCTGCGGTCTCATCTCAGCCACCGGTCAGAATAATAGTACCTAAAAGTGAGTTGACTGGTCATTTCTTTGCCCCAAAGCCCCCTCCCCCCAAATCCCACTTTGGAGCCTGGGACCAGTTCTTCTGGCCTGAAATCCTCTTCCCTCATTCGCTGGTGTGTGAATTCACGTCTTTGCTCAGTTGTCTGCTTCTCGTAAGACCACAGATGAAACTCCGGCCCGTCTCAGTCCTTCTTCGACCTCTATTTGGGTCGTGCCATTTACCATCATACTCGTTACTTTCTATTGTGTTGATGGTTTATTGTTTATCATTACCCAGAAGAGAAGCTCGACAAGAATAGGAACTTTGTTACTGATGCATCCCACGTGTTAGAAGAGTGCCTAGTAACCAGTCTCGGTCAGCCCATGGTTTGTGAGCCAGCGAGTGATTGAAGAGCCTGCAGAGCATTTCCTTCCCACCCGAGTCATCTCACAATCTATGTGAAATTCCATGTATCCTGCCCAGACTGTTCTCCCCTCTTCCAAGCCAGACGGCTAAGAATCCATCTTCTTCAGCAACCCCTTTCCTTCATTCTGCCTCTCTCCTCCACCCACAACCATGCAATCGGTTACCAGTCCCTGCTCCTTGATTTCTGCTCTCTCTCTGCCTGGTGAGCAGTCACTGCTGGCTACCTAGTTTGAACCCACATTTTTAACGTTTGCAGGTGTCTTCACACTCTCCCATGTCTCCAAGCCTCCAGTCTGTCCCCATGCGATTCCTCCTCACGTGACAGCCAGAACCATCAAGCCCAAACTTGTCTCTTCCCTGATTAAAATCTTTCTGAGGCTCTCCATTGTGTTTGGAACACTGTCCATGCTGCACGTGGTTTGTAAGCACACCCAGGATCTGCCCATGATGTGCCCACGATCTGCTTTGTGATCTACCCCATGATCTGCCCACGATCTCCCATGATGTGCCCATGATCTGCCCCACGATCTGCCCACGATCTGTCCAGATCTGCCAGGGCTTCTCCCCAGCCACACCTGGAAGTATCCCGGTATCTCCTTGGAAGTTAACCCAAGAGATCTGCTCTGTCTTCTAGACCTGTCCGTGAACATCTGCCTTCGGCCTGCAATGTCCCTTTCCCCTTGGTGCTCCAAACACATAAAGACAGAACTGAAGTTCTGAGTCCTTTTGTTTGTTTGTTTGTTTGTTTAAGTTCTGAGTTTTAAATAAGATGACTTTCTCTGCTACCATTCCCCCGGCATTTGTACTGGACTCGCAGGCTAACTTACCAATCCCCCCACTCAGTTTTCCCAGACAGGAGTCGTCCTTTGCCTCTGAATGTCTGGTGCAAAGTACAACACAGGGCATATGGTCATGACTAGATAAATATTAAATTATCATGTAAAGAACTCTTGCCCCCCTCTGTAAGATGGCACTCTTGGGTCATGGAATGCTGTAAACATCTGAAACAGCGTGGAGATTTAGTCAGGCATATCTGCTATACAGCTCTAGCTCTGGGGACCTGCTGTCGTGAGGGAGAGGTGACCATAGACCTTGGAATCATGAAGTTTAAAACCCCACATCGGCCTTCACTAACAGGGTGGGCTTGGGCAAGTTTCTTAATGTCTTTCTGCCTCTCTATTGATATGAATTTAACAGTAATTCCTGTAGCATGTACTTATTTCAACATTTTTATTTTATCAACCAATTTAAGATTGTTTGTTGTTCCAATTGGACCTCTTCCAAGATATCCATAAAACAGGAGATAGATGAGTTCAGGGAGTCATTCTTGCCTCCCCAACCCCACTAGAAAATGCTAAGGAATATGTCACAGTTCACTTACAGACCTCCTGTTGGTTCCAGAGCAGATGTCTGCTGACATGTCTCCCTTTCTCCCATGTTCTCAGCTCCAAGAGGCTTCCTGCCCTGCCTGTCCTCTCCGGGAGAGATGTGAATGTGGAGGTACAGATTCAAAGAAATCATGAAGTGTAAACTTTAGCTCCCTAATTGGGCCTTTCTGGCTCATACTGTAGGATCATGACTAAAATGTAGAGAGAAGAACATGTCCTTCCCTCTCCAGGCCCTATTACTTCTTGAGGACTCTGCCCTTGAAGTCAAAACCCTGTTGTGAGGTCAGGAATCAACACTTGCAGCCATTAAGTGGTCTTGCTGGCCCTAGACAATCAGCCCGGCCCCAGAAACTTCTCACAGGGGCTCTGCTCTCTCTGAGTAACATCACTCCTACAAGCCGTTCCTCCTCCAGACTCAACTCAAAGTACAAAAGGCACAGTTGTGTTGACAAAGTGATGAGAGCAAGTCTCACAGACGCACTGGAGAGTGGACAGCAGAAGGCCGGGAGCCTTGCTCCAAGCCTGGAGGGACACTGGCAGAGAGCTTCCCTTTTCTGGAACATGGAGCGACCACTGGGGTCTGACAGATGGAGGCTTGACTTTCTGTCTGTGAGGAGCTAAACTGGCAGGGAAAGGAAGGGGCCAGAGCACCACCTCTCCCAGGAAAAGATTAAAACCACTTTGGTGGGAGGAAGTGACAGCAAGCGCAGCACACGGTGGGGGGAGGGGGTGCCCTCAAGGGTTGATCCATCAGGGACAATTATACCAGATTTCATCGAATTCAAGAATGTCAAGGTCAAATTATATCCAAAGCTCCTCCAAGCACTCACTGAAGAAAAAGCAGTGAGGGATGAGGGGGAGCCCCCCTGGAGGATGAGAAAGGGAATGAGTTCTTCCGGCCAGATGAGAGCAGGCTAAGGTTTAGAGAGAATCTGTTTCTCCCCCCGAAAGATGCAAGACTGCGGGCTGTACTTGTTGCCTTCCTGGCATGTCTGTTCCCGAGGTGAAAGTCGGGACGCTGTCCTGACTGCTCTCACCCCGACAGAGAGAGAAGCGGGCTAGAAGGGACAGTTCTTTAGTTGAGAAGGTTCAGTCCCACCGGGTTTCATTCCGCCGTTACTGCTAGATACCTTGGCCCTTCACCTTCTTCTAAATTGCAGATTGGGACCCACACGGTGAATATGTAAAGTTCTAGGCTGAGATCTGGGAGTCGTTTGCTGTAGAGAATTGGAAGACCCCCAAGGCTCTTCACAATCCTGATGTCCAGATCAGGGGATGGGGGACACAGGCTATTTCCTGTGGGCATGATGCCTTCGGGAATGCCCTTGGTCCCGGTTCTTTGGGGTTTTTGACTTTGCACCAATGGAAAATGAAGAGGCTGGTGATCTGAAAGTTCCTCTCCCAGCACAACCCTGGGCGGATGGGGAGGGCATCCCAAAGTTGAAGCTGCTGCTTGTCATTACTGGCCCAGGGACAGGGGTGCTCTGAGCGAAGGGGGCCACGCAAGGGCCCCCAAACATAGATTTTCCTGAAGAAATGCTGGCCCTCCCCAAGACAAAAGGTGGGCTCTGGTTGGTCAGGCCTGGGCTGTTCTGGCTCCAGCCCTTTCCAAAAGGTGAGATGGCACCAGGGGTCCCACTTGGCACTCCTCCAATGCTGAACGCCCCAGGGTTGGAGCTCCTGTCCGGGCCAGTCCCACTGACCCCAGAGTCCCCACAGTCCATAGGGGTCACTAATCCCCCAAAAGCAAAAGGGGGTGGGGCTGTGCTGCCAAACACCGAGCCACAGGCCACATTCTGGTGCGTCTGGGCCACAACCCCCAAACCAGTCTTACTTGCTTGACCAGAGGGAACCGCTGCCGCAGTGCTGCCAGAGTCGGGCTGGATGCTGGCAGGGAGCGGACAGGTGGAGGCCAAGGCTGTCAAACCCCCAGACGGTGACTTCGAAGTACTGCTTAAGGCCGGCTGAGCCGGAGCGGGGGTTGGGGTGGGGAAAGCCACAGCTGAGTTTCCAAAAATGAAGGGGCTACTGAGGCTTGGACCAAGGGCTGGTTGTGGGGCCCCTTGCTTCTGCCCACCTGTAGCCCCCAATGCCTGCTGGAGAGTGGCTCCTGGGGAGAGCGGGAAGAGTGGCCCTGAGCCGGCCCCTGAGGGAGACCCGAGTGTGGATATGGGAGCAGAGATGCTGGATGGTAATGAGGGCTGGGGCGAAGCTACCAGGGCTGAGGATGACAGAGGACAGCCCACGCCCTGCAAGCTGGCAGTGCTTTTACTAGGGGATATCTGCACAGCGCTGGAAAGAACCTGGCTAAAGATGGTGACCGTGTGCACGGTAGGAACAGTAGTGCGCGGGTGTGCTGGGAAGATGAAGCTTGTGGTCGGGGTGAAGCTGGCCCTGAAGGCACAGGCAGCCCCAAGAAGGAAGGAGTGGCTGGTCGAAGGGGTGGAGTAGGTGTTTCCGGGGGTACGGGTAACATTCACGCCGCCCAAATCCAATGGTGGCATGAAAGAACGGTCTTTGGGGGGGGTGGCCGTGATGCCAGAGAGAGCCTTGACTGGGCCATGGAGGAGGTGGGTTGAAGCAGAAGAAGCTAGAGGAGAGGTCTGCTCGAAAGAGAAAGGAGCGATCGTGGGCAGAGCTTTAAGCGGTCCTATGCCATCCAACATAGGCTCGGAGGTGGGAGTCAGGATGCTTGAAGATGTTGTAGTGGCCACTGAAGTTGTGGAATATGAAGAGACTCCGATTTCACTCTTGGGTGGGAGTCCCAACATGGGGTTTGATGTGGGGTCCGCAGAAGCTGTGGCTTCGGGAGGTGCAGAGGCAGGAAGATGGGGCACCGGGCTGCTCATTCCGGACAGAGGACTCAGCCCGGGGAGCACCGCAGGGCTGACAGCAGTCCCCTCGGCCTGAGAGGATGGAGGGGGCCATGTGGCATCAGTTGCCGGTGATGTGGGAGAAACAGAGGTCATAAAGATGAAAGCTGACATGGGTCTGGAGTCTGAAGAGGTGCCTGAAAGGGGCTCTGACTGTGAGCAGCCCTGGGACGACAGGGGGCCACCCTCCTTCAGGGCGGGATGGGCCACGCTGACTGCCTCTCCGGTGGCTGGTGGGAGGGCCAGGGGAGACTCCCGCGTTTCTGTGAGGCTCTCCAGCTGTGGATTTGGGCCCTGGGTTGAAGCCGAGCCTGCAGAAGGCAGGGCGAGAGGCAGGGAAGGCTGAAGAGCAGAGCACGTCTCAGGGACAGAGTCTGTGGTGAGGTCGGTTGTCTCCTCTCCGGCTTTATTGCTCCCCTGGAGTTCACCTTTCTCCCCTAAGGCCAGGTCCTCTCCAGGGTCTGCATCACCAAGCTGGGGAGGTGGGGTCGGTGCCAGCAGGTCCCCAGGACTAGAGAGCAGCCCAGAGCTGCCAGATGCTTCTGGGGACCCTTCTGATTCCAGTGAGACTGGAGAGTGAGACTGATGACCCTTTTCTGTCTTTTTTACTGGCCATTCTGGTGTCTGTAGGGACTCTCTGGAAACACTTCTCTTCCAGAGCTCAGAGAAAGTTCTCGAAGAGCTGTAAGAACTTGCTATTGCATTTCTTCTGGAGCCGAGCAGGCCACCTGTGTGTGTGCTGGCCAAGGAGCTCAGGGAGGAGCAGCTGGGCCTCTTTGTCAAGCTGCGATCCGAGCTCCAGGGCTTGAGGCTTCTCTTCAGAGGCCCAGGCCTGGGGACAAAAGAAGTGAGAGCTCCGTGTTTCACCAGGGGCCTAAATGCGGATGCTCGGGTGTCTGGACTCCTGCTCTCACTGTGCGAGCCCTCGGGAAACAGTGGCTCATCAAACCTCACTCTCCCTTTCTTGCACTCTCTGAGGGCCCTCAGCACCGTCTCCTTTGCACACGGGTCTGGGGGCTTCTCAGAGGGTGAAGACCCTGCAGAGTCGATGTCCTCTGCGGGAGAAGTGGTGGGAAGCGCTCTCCGCTCAGGAGGAGCTATCTTGATGGTCACCGGGCTCCCTGCTGCCCTGGGGTGCCGAAGAGACCAGAGAGTCCGCTGGAGGTAACTGTCCCACCAGTCTGAGGGAAGAGGCCCCACGATGGAATTCTGGGACCTCTCCATGGGAAAGCGCCTCCAAGCCTCATGGACCGCCCACGCGATGGGACTGGCAGGATCCCGGTTTGGCGGCCTCCTCGCAGGTCGGTGCCGCAGGGCCGGGTGGGCGCGGTGGACAGCCGGAAGCCGGTGGACTTGATGAAGGGGCTGAGCCCACCAGCGGTTCCGCGGCCTCTCAGTCGAGTCCGTGCGCGCCTGCGCGGGAGACGACGGCTGGGACCCCGGCTTGCCCAGGTAACTGCCCATGCGGGGCGCCGAGGCGGGTCGGTTCCCCAGGTTTCTGACGGACTCAGCCGGAGTCGGAGTGCGCCGTGTTCCGCTGACGGTTGGGATCCTGGCGCGAGGAAAGTGCGAGGGTCTCGGGGCGCTCGGCAGCCCCCAGGCCCGGCACCCACAGGTCGGCGCCCCGTGGGAACAGAGGAGAGCGGCCCCGGCAGCCCCAGGAGCTTGCGGTGCGGTTCGGAGGCTTCGGCGGGGCGCTGGGGCCTGTGCGCTCTCGGCTGCGGCTGCGGCTGCGGCTGCGGCGCGCGCCGGGGAGGGGCCGGGGGGCAGCGCGCGGCCTGGCTCCGCGCCCGCAGCGCCATCCCGGGCCGTGCGGCTGTGACCGTGAGGCCGTGAGACCTGGCTCCGCGCCCGCAGCGCCGTCCGGGAGCCGCGGTCGAGTGGGCGCCAGGTCTCCAGGCTCTGGCTGCGGCCACTTGGGGGTCCAGGCGCGCGGCCCCGGCCGGAGTCGGGGCAAGACGCGCGGTCCCAGCCCCGCGGGGTGGGTGGGGACGACGCTCGGAGCGCGCAGGGCTGGGGAGCCGACTGGGGCCCCCTGGCCGCCAGCAGCCCGGGGTGCTGATTTGGGGGATTCGGCGGGCGTTCCCCGCGCTTCTGATTTCCCGCTGCCCTTACCTTTTCGCCTCCATAGCCAGCCTCGGCCGGAAGGACGAGCTCCTGACGCCGCCACCTCCTGGACCCGTCCCGGCTCTTCTCCCCGGGGCCGAATCCCGGTCGCCCCTCAGTTGTCAGCGGGACGACAGGAGGCCGGTGGAGAGGGGCCGAGCGCGGGAGTGGCTCCGGGCGCAGCGGCGGTGGCGCCGCGAGGCCAGGGCGCTGCCGTCAGTCCCCGGTTGCAGCGGGTCGGGACGGAGACTCTAGTGACAGGTTGGAGGGAACACTCTTCCCGGGTGCGCAATAGTTTCCCTCCCTTCGTGACTTTCTGTGGATGAATCTGCTCCTGGAATTTCCCCTGCCGGCGATTTCAGGGCCCTCGGGAAAGAAAAGTACTCCCTGCTCCACTCAGTTAAAAGTACAAGGTTCTGAATAGAAGACCCGAGAGGCAGAGATTTCTGGGCAGAGGAAAGTGTAGAAGTCTTGCGCTTCCCAGGAGTCAAGGCCCGAGACTGCTCTCGCCCCCTCTGCTGGGCACCCAAAGGCCTGGGTGGTTCCAGATCGTGGCTTTCAGACGGGCTTCCCGGAGGGTTTCTGCGCTGTCAGCCTCTCTAGACTCCAAAGTATCCTGAGCCAGAAGCAATTTTTCACAGATAAAGTGACCACAGGGTCAGCCCTAGGGCTCCCCGACCCTGGCGTGCAACCGAGCAGCCATTAAAGTTAACCCGGGAAGTTCCCTGCTCACTTTCCAGAAGAGAGAGGGGGAAGGGTGGGTAGGATCCAGCAGCAGGAGGTCAGCCTCGGGGGGAGTTGAACCCAGGGTAGGGGCAGCACAGAGAAAACCTTGAGATTGGTCTCTGAATTAGTGTGTAGGGGGCAGGCTGAGCAGGTGATGGGCCTGGGGAGGGCAGAGGACAGGGGGCAGATCTTGGGCATAGGACAGGAGAGGGTCCATGGGAGGATTCTTTTAAGAGAAAGAAAACATGGGAATAACCAGGATGTCGGCAAATGGAACCTAGTTAAATAAATTATAGTACAGCTGTAAGATAGAATAACAAAGATAAGGCAGACCTTTATATATTAATGTTTGTCTATGTCCATGATACATAGGCTTCTTCCTAACCTAATATAATTTTAAATTCTAGGCTTTATTTGTGTGAAAACGTAGCTGTAGATTTCTAAGTAGAGATGTGGGCAGCAAAGAAGGGAGGGTATTGACCAAAGTACTAACATGCAGTTATCTCCGGTGTGGTACTGGACTTGGTTTGCAAGGAATTCTTTTTGGTTTTCCTGCACTGTGTCATATTTTCTACAAGATTCTATGTCATTAAAAAAAAAAACCCTATTTTTATTTTTAAAAAGAAAGTTTAAAAAGGAAAAAAAGTTAGTTGCAAAGAAGGTATATTTGAACTCAGTATCTGGAGCCAGGACATAAGAAGGAGCGTGTTGAAAGAATTCAGGATTCCGGGCAAAGAGGCCTAAGTAGGGATGTGGACTTTGATCCTTTGACCACGCTGCTTGGCCGGGGTGCAGAGAGAGTGAGAAGGAAGAACAGAAGATCACTTTGAGCATTCTTTATGCATGATGGCTTGACAATAGTGGCACTGAGTTAGAGGTCCCCGCCAGGTACGGAGACAGCACTAAACATCTTGGTGTTGAAAGAAAACATTGATCAACTGGATTTCATTAAAATTAAAAACTTCCACTCAGCCAAAGACACTGTTAAGAGAATGAAAAGACAAGCCACAGACTGAGAAAATGTTTGCAAAACCTATCTGATAAAGAACTGGTATCCAAAATATACATAAACCTGTCAGAATTCACAGTGAGTTTTTTAAAAGCTAGTTTAGAAACGGGTAAGTCACCATGGAAGATACATGGATGGCAAATACGCGTGTGAAATGATGCCCGACTTCGGACATCAGGATCAGGAGAGAATCGCAAAGGCAAGCATCAATGAGATACCAGGACAGCCACGTTAGAGTGGCTGCAATCCAGGACACTGGTGACGCCAGATGTTAGTGAGGATGTGGAGCAACAGGAACTCTCACTCATTGCTGGTGGGAATGCAAAATGGTACGGCCACTTTGGAAGACAGTTTGGAAGTTTCTTACAAAATAAAACATAGTCTCACCATGCCCGCTGGCAATCAAACTTCTAGGTATTTACCTAAATGAGCTGATAAGTTTTGTTCACACAAAAACCTGCACATGAATGTTTGTAGAAGCTTTATCTATAATTGCCAGGAATTGGAAGCAACCAGAAAACACTTCAGTGGAGGAACGTGATAGACCATGGCACAGTCATACAATGGAATATTATTCAGCACTGAGCGGAGATGAGCTAGCAAGTCATGAAAAGACAAGGAGGAGCCTCAAATCTGTATTGATTGCTTCCTGAACAAAACCAGTCTGAAGAAGGCTACCTACTGTGTGATTCCAACTACATGACATTCTGGAACACACAAACCTATAGAGAGTAAAAGGATCAGAGTTTTGGGGAGTGAGAGCACAGGGGTTTTATTCTCTATGAAACTATAATGGGGGATACATGGTGTTATGAATGGCAAAACCCATAGAGTGTACAGCAGGAGAGTGAGCACTCATGTAAACTGTGGACTTTAGTTACTAATAATGTATCAATGTTGATTCATCAGTTTTAACAAATGTCCCACACCAATGCAAGATGTTACTAAGAGGGGAAACTAGGAGTGGGAAGTGGGGGGAGGAGAAAGTATATGGAAACTTTCTGTACTTTCTGTTCAGTTTTTCTGTAAATCTAAAACGGTTCTTAAAAGATAAAGTCTGCTAATTTAAAAAATTAAGATAAATTTTCATTGTCTTGGAGCTTGGACTTCCATGCCTCACTCCTCTTCAAATTGCTTTGCAATTTGTAAAATAGTGCCATAAAATGTAAATCCCAGGAATGTAATTATTTTGTTATTTAAGCAGGTAATGCACACATTCAGCACATTATCAGGTATGCAAGAAATTATGGCAATTTTTTTAAACAGTTTTAGTCCACAAAACTGACAAGCAGTTTAGCGTAGCTTAATTTACCCATCTGCCCTCTTGCATAACTTAGCCTTCCCCAGGACCTAGGCCCAGCGCCTTGGGATGAACTGTGAACTCTTGAGGAAGCTCCCAGCAAATATGTTTTAAAGAACCAATAATTAGGGGTGCTGTTACCATGTCCACTACTATTGGGTGGCAAGGCAGTGGGGGTAAGGAACATGGATGTAACCCGCGGAGTGGCTGGAGAATTTTCCAGAGGCACAAGATTGATGTCGAGGAGGTACTGGGTGGGCTGTGTAGAGAGAGACCAGGGAGGGGTGCTGCCTAGGAAGAGGACAGATGGTCAGTCAAGGCTGCTTCCTGAACAGAGGATGGTAGAGCCCAGAAGGCAGACCTGAGGGGAGGGAGGCTGAAGGTAGCCAGGAGGGGGCTGGGGTAGGAGGAAGGCCTTGGAGGGCAGGGTTGCTGGAGAGTAAAGCAGATTTGGAGTAGGATAAGGCCGAGGGAGGCCAGGCAGAAAGCCACAGTGGGGCAGGGGTGGGACACAGGGCCCTCAGGCTCTGACCTTGACCAAAAGAGTCCTCTAAAAGAGGGGCCAGTTTCTGTGCATAGAAAGATGCTATATACATTTGAAAAAACAAAACAAAGCAAAACAACTTTTATGTGTTTTGGAAAGAAAGTAAAAATAAAGCCAGTTTCTGGACTCAGGCCAGAAGAAAGTGGTGGCTTCCGCTTCTCTCTTGGGATAGTACTTCTAGGAAGCCACAGTGTTAGAATGACCAAAAAGGCTCTGAGCAACTGCAGGGCAGCGTGGCCTGCACAAAGCCGAGAGAACACAGCTGCAGGAGGCCTATACGAGGTATCCAGCAACCGGAGAAGATAAAAGATTGGAGGCAGGGACCCAGGGCCTCAGAAGAGGTTGCCAGCCTGCTGCACTGTGAGCCTGAGGGTTTATAATGAGGCTGGTTTGGGGAGTGTGGGAAACAACCCCAGACATCAAAGAAGCCGTTGCTGCTGGAACCTACTAGTGTCAGAGTGTGTGGTGCGGTGGTGGGGGGGGGATGCCTCCCGCTGACCCAAACCAAGCACCTGCAGGATGGAGGCTCTCCCTTCTCCCTGCTTCCGGGCTTCCAGCCTCCCCCAGGTCCCCAGGGCACAACCGAAGAAGAAAGAGGAGTGGAGGATGGTTTGCAGTCCCAGCTCCCGCTTCCCAAAGCAGACTGCGGGAGTGTTAACACCATCAATGTCAAGTTCAGAAACCCAGGAAAGACCTGTCCCATGATGCAGAGCTCTGTGGCACGTCTGTAAAGAATAGCAAAAGAATGAGAGACCTAAAATAGCAATGCCTCTGGGTACAAAGAAAAGATGAAAATGAAGAGGACGATATCTGAGGCTTTAAAGCTACCGCAGTGTTTGATTTTATAAGCCGTGTTGTGCAAATCCGTGTGTCCATTTGACCTCTTCCATACAGCGCGTTGTCGCAGGTGAGAGTAGTTGTAGGCGTTCCCATTCTCACAGTGAAATATACTGCATCATATTAAATCTTATGTTGCTGAAGGCAATTAAAATACAATAAAAAATTTTCAATCCTAAGTAGGTCACCTTATACATATCAACTAATACAGGTAATAGGGATGCTATTACCATTTGGGGGTTAGCTCGTGGAAAGAAACAGCGTTTCAGCTTGCTTTTTAATACAACTTCAGAAATATAAACCCACTCGAAATGTTCTGCTGTCACAGCAGTTTTCTAGGGAGAAAAATTCCCTGGGAAGCTGCAGGGAGGCCCACGTAAGAGGAAAGCTGCTGAGTGAAATTCGTGGCTGAGTCAGATCAGAGTCCTGCAGCCCTGGGGAATACGGTAGGGCGTGCCTCATTTGTGTTGGAAAAAAGCATGTGTGCCCAGGTGTGAACCTTCCAATTTTAATTAATGATTCTATTTGCCAGGAAGACGTGGTGTCTGGAAAGCAGTCTGTGGCTCCTCTGGACACATCAGGGCAAATCCACTCCGCAGAGACACGTTCCCCAAGGATGACAAGTCCAAGCGAGGCCCAGCCTTGTCTGTGAGTGCACCGAGCAGTCTGGGCTGCCCTGCACAGCTTGAGAGAGCGTCTGTCTGTCCGCAGCGAGGGCAGCGGAAGCCTCCTTTGGTGAGTTTTCTCCAAAGCCTTCTGCTCTGAGAATTTGAGGGAGGCTTAAGGCCGCTGGAAGCTTTTCTTATTCCCATTTAGCGTCAGCTTCATGGGTCCAGCCCTGTGTTTGGCTTATTGCTTTGCTGTCCTCATCTTGAAATTCCTAATGCTTTTCCCTGAGAGGCCCTGTGTTTGCATCTTGTGCTGGGCCCTGCGAGTTTATTAGTCCACACAACCCTCATCAATCCGTCCCTTTCCCAAATTAATGTACTCTACCCTCACATTTTTCTCCTGCTATTTCAGTGTTAGCGCTTACTAACTTGGGTGTACCAAACACTGATTCTTTTTCTTTTTGTTTTCGCTTTATTTTTTTCTCCCTTTCTTTATTTCTCTTTTTCTTTTCTGCTACTTGCTTACAGCGGCCGGCAGCGTGGATGGATGTGAGCAGCTGCCTGGGGTCAGTTCAGTTCCAGCAGCGGAACTGGTTCAGTTCCTCGCTGGTTTCTCAGTCCCTTTGGTCCCTGTCTATAAATTAGAAAGAATTATTGTACGTATCTCATGGACTTTGTGAGAACTAACGTATCTGTAAAGTATTAGGACACTGCTCTATGCAGAATAAGTGCTAAACAAGTATTTATTAAATACCTCAGTAATCTTCTCTTATCCCTATAATGCACTTCCTGTGTTTAAATCTACTCAAGTTTCAGTTAACACTTTCACGTTATTTGTTTTCTTGATTCCTCTCACATTGTATTTTATTTTTTATTTTATTCATTTATTTAAAAAATAATATTCTGCGTTTTGTTATTTTCTACTTATTTTAAGTCATCTGGACACCCAACGTGGGGCTTGAACTCATAATCCTGAGATCAAGAGTTACAGGCTCCCCCAGCCGAGCCAGCCAGGTGCCCCATCCTTTCACATTTTAAATCTATTTTGGCATTTATCATTTTGCTCAAGCTTTACTTAATTCCATTCATTACATCCCTCTAATATTTTTTTTATTGTTCTGCTCTTCTCTGTACTTGATACATTAAGTGACTTCCTTAAAAGATCTGATTCTCAATCTCCTTTGCTGGGTCACCTGCCTTCTGTTATAACTTCTCTTGTTTCCCTCTGCTTTCCGTTCTGTTCATCTTTATTCTGCCCCCGTTTATTTCTCATTTAAGTGTTTTGCATACTTCCCAGATATTTTACACATTCTCTTTATGCTTTTTACAACCACTTGTGTACAGAGCCATCCTCCTTTCTCCTGTAACTAGATCTCTAACATCCATAAGTGCTTCTGCTTTTCTCTGATTTCGCAAGTAAATGTGTGGAACTTTTATTCTTCTTCTCTCTGATAGCCTTTAAAAATTTTTTTCCACATAATTCTTCAAATTCTAGCATTCTCCTTTTTCCTCATACTGTATCTTCTTTGAGTTTCATTTTTCCCATTACCATAGCGTTTATTTCTTATTTTACACTTTTCCTTCACGGATTTATATGTTTCATTTTTATTTTCTCTTTCTTTATTCTTACTCCTCTTTCCTCTCATCCTCCTTAATTTCTTCTTTTCCCTCTTTATGTATGCTTATCCTTTATTAAATATTTTATATTACTTTTTAATCCTTGTGTGTTAAACAAGATTTCCAGTTTTATTTTAATCATACTTCTAATAATTCTGTCAATCTTCTCTCTCTCTCTCTCTCTCTCTATATATATATATATATATATATATATATTCACCTTTCCTGAGCAGCTTTAGCTAATGTGTATTTTTTTTTCATTTTATTTTTTATAAACATATATTTTTATCCCCAGGGGTACAGGTCTGCGAATTGCCAGGTTTACACACTTCACAGCACTCACCATAGCACATACCCTCCCCAATGTCCATAACCCCACCCCGCCTCTCCCAACCCCCCTCCCCCCATCAACCCTCAGTTTGTTTTGTGAGATTAAGAGTCACTTATGGTTTGTCTGCTAATGTGTATTTTTAAATACTTTCAACAAATGCCACCCTGAATGGTGCTCCATCTTGAGGGGACTGTTGCAAACAAAGGTCTCTGTGCCATTCTCTCAGAGAACCACCAAACAGGTCAAAACGCAAAACCACAAACTGTATTTTAACATGTAGTCTGTATTGCCTCCCCCTTCATTTCAACAAGCCACCCCAGGAGTACAGAGAGCGGTCCAATGGGGAAGCTGGGGAAGGTGGGATGGTAGGTGGGTAGGCAGAAGGGCCATAATACTTTCTTAGAAAATCAAGGACTCTTTTTCTCATTAAGCGCTCCCCTGGTCCCTGCAAGTTTTCTGTTAGATTTCAGATTTCCAAAAATGTTGGTTCTGTTCATTGTTGCCAGTGGTTGGCCATGGTTGCTCCCAGGGAGGGAGTGATTCTTGGAGCCCCCAGCTCTGACATTTCCGTGATGCCTCTCCTGTGTCTTTATCTGTAAAGCACATTTTATGCAGGCGGATTATAACAGACTCTTGCTTTTTTCCTTTTTTTTGGTCTTGTCTGACAACCTATACCTTTTAATTGTTATGCTTAGCCTACTCACATTTGATTTATGTAATTTGTAATTTAGGTGGCTATAACGCTACCATCTTGGGGTTTTTCTATTCATCCCCCTTGTTATTTGTTTCTCTCCGCCCACCCCTTTTTGGCCTTATTCTGGATTAGTTTTAAGCAAGGGTGTGACACAATCAAACACAATTATTTTCCACATAGTAAAAGAGTTGAATGGCAAAGTTGAGCAAGAAAATTGAACTAATTATAAGTGTACCACAAAAGAGATTTTCAAGGCATGAGTTAAAAAATAAATGGGGATGGGGTGCCTGGGGGGCTCAACCGGTTCAGGGTCTGCCTTTGGCTCAGATCGTGACCTCAGGGTCCCAGGATGGAGCCTCATGTAGAGCCTATGTCGGGTTTCCTGCTCAGTGGGGACTTTACTTCTCTCCTCCACTCGTGCTCTCTCTGTGTCTCAAATAAATAAATAAAATCTTTAAAAAAAAATGTGGAAGAATGAGCCAGGGAGGGATACAGTGCTTATATGTGGGGAATAGAATCAATATGACATTTCTTTGACTGGGAAGTAGGAGTTATAAAAAATCTTTTTTTTTTAATTTTCAGTTTAAAGATTTTATTTATTTATTTGATAGACAGAGATCACAAGTAGGCAGAGAGGCAGAGAGAGAGAGAGAGAGAGAGAGGAAGTGAAGCAGGCTCCCTGGTGAGCCGGATGCGGGACTCAATCCCAGGACCCTGGGATCATGACCTGAGCTGAAGGCAGAGGCTTTAACCCACTGAGCCACCCAGATGCCCCTAAAATCTTAAAATAATACTACTTTCGGCTCTAAACTCAAAGCTAATTCGTGAGAGTGGAAAAACAAATCTGGAGTATGAACTCATGAGCAGAGTTTGGGAAAGGTTTGCGAGTGTGTGTCTGTGGTCAGTAGTCCTAGAATTCAGGAGGAAGGTGTTGGGTTGAAGCCATTACCAGATAATAATGAGCCACTACAAGTTCCTAAACATGATGGGATTGTCCAAACTCAAGGCTCTCCACATGTAATTTCTCTTGCTTTAGATGTTCAGGATACTTTTTCTTAAGATTTTAGTTTTGAGTAATCTCTACACCCAAGGTGGTGCCTGAACCCAGAGCCCCAAGATCAGGAGTTACACTCTGAGACTGCCAGGTAGCCCTGGGCATAGAGGATATTTCGGTTGAAGTTGAAATCATTGGAGTAAATGGGATTGCTAGGAAAGAGCATGGAGCGAGGGCAGAACCCGTGGGAGCTGTGTACTTCACATGGCTATGAGGAAGAGTGAATGAAGTGTCGGACAAAGTCTCAGACAAGTGCTGGTCGATAGATATTTAGGAAAACTCTTACTGTTGAAGGAATTTTATGGAAAAGGCAGGAATAGATTTTAAAAGAAGAGAATGAAAAAAAAAACCCAAAAAGGACATAATTTTTTAAGTTAAGATTTCTACATATACATTGTCCTTAAAAAGGGATAGTTACAGGGCGCCTGGGTGGTTCAGTCATTAAGCTTCTGCCTTCAGCTTAGGTCAGGATCCCGGGAATCGAGGGGGCCCCCCCAATCCCAGTAGGGCTCCCTGCTCAGCAGGAGGCCTGCTTCTCCCTCTCCCACTCCCCCTGCTGTGTTCCCTCTCTTTCTCTCTCTCTCTCTGTCAAATAAATAAATAAATAAATAATCTTTAAAAAAAAAAAGGATAGTTATGGAATTGCTAGGTGGTAATTCAGTGTCTGGAGAAGGGCTGTTTGTTAATTAAATGATAGAGACTTTGTCGTCCCTGTGGCCTGACTGGAAAGCAAATTTGTTTTGTTTTTTAATTTTATTTTACTTAAATTCGGTTAATTAACATGTAGTGTATTATTACTTTCAAAGGTAGAGGTCAGTGAGTCATCAGTCTTATGTAACACTGCATGCTCAGTACATCACATGCCCTCCCTAATGCCCATCCCCCAGTTACCCCTTCCCCGGCCTCTTTGGCCTCCAGCAGCGCTCAGTTTGTTTCCTATAGTTAAGAGTCCCTTATGGAGGGACGCCTGGGTGGCTCAGTTGGTTGGGCAGCTGCCTTCGGCTCAGGTCATGATCCCAGCGTCCTGGGATTGAGTCCCACATCGGGCTCCTTGCTCGGCGGGGAGCCTGCTTCTCCCTCTGCCTCTGCCTACCACTCTGTCTGCCTGTGCTCATGCTCTCTCTCTCTCTCTCGAACAAATAAATAAATAAAATCTTTTAAAAAAAAAAGTCCCTTATGGATTATCTCCCTCTCTGGTTTCATCTTATTTTGAGCATATTTTTTAGCACCTCCTTAAGGCATCTGATTAACCCTCACTATATCTGTAAACATACTAAATATGTTCCCTAAGCAAAGGATGTTTTTCATAACAAGCAAAATTAGCATTTTAACAGCAGAAACTATTCAGTACTTATTAAATGTGTGCTCTAAATATGTTTTATGATTCGTCAAAGAATAGTGTGTGGCAATTATCCTTCTGAAAAGTGGGATTCTCTCCATGTACTGCTGTTGTTAGTTACAAGGATTGCTGTCCATAAAAAGGACAAAATAATTAAAACTAGGAGTTTACAATTAAAAAACAATATTAGAATTGGAAGAAAATTTGCTTTTTATTACATGCAAAATTTTCCTGGAAAACGGCCTAGAACAATGGTAAAAGTAGGCGCATGGAGCTCAACTGCTCATAACCCTAGACTCTTCTGCAGACATTCGAACAGTATGCGGTGTCCAGCCTCTGCAAGTGTCACAGATGCGCTATGAATTCCTCGGACAGTTGAGCATTTGAACCTTCGTTCTGAGGCCTCAGTGGCTAAGTTTCATATTTGAAATACACTTAATGGGACTCTTTAAGCTATGCTGCTTCAGTGTCAAGTTCCAGAAAAAGCCATGAATGTTTTGTTTTCAACTGAAGCAATTTGGGGAATTTTAGTTCTCTTTCAAACTGGCATTGGATTCATGGGCAACTTCCTGCCATTCATTATATATATGCACATTTTATTCATTCAGCTTCATCAGAAAAAGTCATTAGATGTGATTCTCACTCACCTAACTTTGGCTGATGGTAGGGGCCCCGTATATGATGACATCCTTTGGAATTAGAAATATTTTGGAGGACATTGGTTGTAGAGCAGTGACACGGAGGGCTTGTATTTGCACTTCTTCGCTACTAAGTCCATCTCAGGTCATTATTATCAGTCCCGCTCATTCCAGGTGGGCACAGTTCAAGCCCAGAATCTTCACACACGTTCTGCCCTTGTTCATTTATTTCCTGGATAAGCAATGGGCTAATCAACATGTGGGTGACTATAAGTTCTCCTGCTACTGGCACTTCCACTGATCTTGGACCTGTGTATTCTCTGATGTTCTGTAAAATAAGATAGCTCACATACCATTATGCAGTGTTATCTCAAAGTGTCATGTTTATGCACGATTTCTTCTTTTTGTTCTTCATGATTTAGACCAGTTTCTGCATGGCGATTGTCCTGTTCAGGCGTCACAAGACAGCCATGCTTATCTACAGTCCCAGCCTCTCTCCACAGTCTTTTCCAGAGACAAAAAGCCACCCGTACTGTCCTCTTGCTAGTGAGCTGTTTTGTTTTCTTCTATGGTACTAACTCAGGTCTTTCCATTCATATGGGCTCTGTATATGAGAAAAACCTGATGCTGGAGAACATCATTAGTATTCATATGACAATAGAATTTCCAGATCTACCTGTGTCATTTCAAATATGATCATTTCCACTTGTTTACGATGGGGATTTCTCTTGCATCTAAAAAATACCGATAAAAGATATTTTAATTGCAGGAGAGCATGGTTTTAGAATCCTTATGACTGTAGACAGTAGTCCTGATTACCCCTAGATAAAAATTTGGAAACAATTAATCCCTTTAGAGTCAATCTAAGAAAGTCTCATCAAGAATAAAAGAGCACATTGTAGATGAGAACATACAATATAATGTACATAGAAATTCTAACAACAGAAACTACATCAATAAAAAATTCTAATGTAGTAAAAATTTTTTAAATGTTACTACATGGTAAAATCAAGTTCAGGGCCTATGAATTCAAGTCCTGCACTGGGCTCCATGCATGGGGCCTACCCAACAAAATGAAAAGAAGTTAGGATGATGGTTCCTTTTCAGAGAAAAGTGACTTACAGGTAGACAATGGTTGTCTCTGAGGTGTTGGCAGTATTTTACTTCTTGAACTAGATGGAGCTTACTTGTGGGTTTTCTGTGTGGAAATTTATTGACCTACATTCTTATGATGTGTGTGATTTAAAAAGTTATAAATCCACTCTTTAAAAGCTTAAGAATGTTATAAATCAATATGTATGCTCTTAATCAGTTCTGTAAGAGCTCATGATAGAAGGACACCTGGTTGATTTAGCTGGAAGTACCTGTGACTCTTCATCTTGGGGTCATGAGTTTGAGCCCCATGTTGGGTATAGAGATGACTTAAATAAAATTAAAAAAGAAAAAAAAAAGAATTCATGTTAGAAAATGACAATAAGTAACATTAAAGAGGCCTAAGGGACACATAGAAAAAGAGCCTAGAAGGAAAAGAACATAGAGCAGCTCAGCCTGGTAGCTCTTAGAGTGCTTACTCGGGGAGGCAAAATTGCACTTCCGTTTTGGCAGTTGCTACCTTGAGGCAAAGTGATGTCATTGGGAGCCCCTCAAAATGGAGAACAACCCTATATTATCATTAATGATGACCTAGAGAGGAAACTCAACTCTCACTCGGAGGGTTGAACTGCAGGGAAAATGCTCTTGTCCCTTAGGAAAGCTGTGGGGTAAAAGAAATGGAAAACATCCCGGTCCTGAGAAGCCAGAGCCCCCACAGTGCACCTCTGAGTCCATGGGCATCCTGGATGCATTTCCTGAGTAGTTCAGGGAGCCCTGAGTCCCAAACATAGTTTGAGCTTTGTATTACTCATTTCTCTAACAACTCCAAATTCAGTGGTTTAGAAAAAACAACATTATTTCATGGTGTCTAGAGGTCTGAAATTGAGGAATGTCTTATCTGGGTAGTTCCAGCTCATGGTTTCTCACGAGGTTGCAAACAAGAAGACAGCTAGAGCTCTAGTCATCTCAGTGTTTGACGGTGGCTGGAGGATCCTGGGCCTCGGGCTCCAGGAGGTGTTGGCAGGAAGTCTCCCTTCCTCATACCCACCCCCCCATAGGGCTGCTCCAGGCTTAACGACTGGCTTCCCATTGAGCCAGATCCATCACATAAGTTTGGTCACAAAAGACCATCCCTGATACAATGACCTATAAAGCTATGCAAGGGCATGAATATCAAGAGATAAAGATCATTGGCGGTCATCTTGGAGGCTTCCTCCAGAGCCTGGCCTCTGGCCACCAAGGATCTACGTCTATTCCATGCGCAAAACACACTCACCATTTCTCAAGAGGCCCCAGAGGTCTCAGAATATAACATTTAAATCATATCGGTCTGGGGTCACCTGCTCCCCTCCCCGCTCTCTGCCAGCCTCTCTATTTGTGATCTCTGTCTCTGTCAAAATAAATAAACAAAATCTTTAAAAAAAATCACAAGTAGATAATAAATTTGAAAACCCCCTTACTGGAAGATGTAACAGAAGTAAATACAGAGTTTGTCACCTCCTTCTCTGTAAGACCACCTCAGCTGAAGGAATACTCCAACGACTTCTTTATTGGACACCCTGGATGGAAAGAATTTTACAGTTCCGGGAACTTCAGATTGGTAGAAACCTTTGAGAATTGTCTTCCGGGAGACATCATAATTTCAAAGAAAGCTGGGGAAGAGGAATCCAAAGTAGAGGAGGATATGAAAGATCTAGGAGCTCGTTTATGCTTTTGTCATAGCCTAATGAATAAAACTTAGCACGGGGGAAGCAGGCATAAAAGCTTCCTAGCAGAGGATGGTTTCGATCCATCGACCTCTGGGTTATGGGCCCAGCACGCTTCCGCTGCGCCACTCTGCTTGCGTCTTTTGGCTTTTGTTTTTTCTATTAATGATGAGGATCACGTTTTCCACGCTGGGAAAATGATCCTTTTCCCCTAACTCCTTCCCTTCTCACGACCAGGTGGCCAAGGGCCGTCCCCTCCCGGGCTGCGCTTTTCCAACCTGCCAAAAGAGTGTCCAAGCTCGGGAATTTTTTTTTTTTTCTCTCTTAATTTTATTAGCTTTCTGGAGCGGCTCTTCGCTCGGAGAGCCGAGGAAGAGCGAGCCAAGAAAAACCCGGTAGAGCCTTTTTGGGCGGAATCCGAGCAGCCGGAGACGACCCTGAACCACCATCAGTGAGAGAGGAATCGTGTTGACCGCAGCGCTTGCTTCCTCTCCAGAAGTCTCAAGGACAATTGTTTGGATTTTTTTTAAAAAGTTTTGTATTTGCTTGCAAGGCCGCAGACTTCCACAAGGACGATGCGCCCGGAATAAAGGGAATGAACCCAACTTACAGCTCAAGTGATTACATGGTGGCCGCAATGTCAGTTGGACCTCGTTTGCAGCCGTTGTGACAGAGAGAAAAAATAAGAGACTAATAAAGATAGGGGCTTCCATTTCCTGTGGCTTTTATGAGAGAGCAGAACTCGTTAGGACGTCCCCGAACACCAGCCCCCGTTTGTCGCTGCGTCTGTGAGGACGCTCGGTGCTAGGGCCCGTCTGCACCACTGTGGACCTCTTCTCTTTACCAAGGTCAACTCGAGGATGCCGCGCGTCGGGGAGCTCGCTCAGCCGCACGGCTAGGCGGTGGCTTGCACGCTGGTGTCTCCCTTCGCTCCGTTTCCCCGTCCGCGGTTACACTGAGGGAGCGGCCTCTGCGGCGTTTTACTCTGGGGAAGAGTGGTGAGCGCAGCGGCGGGCCCAGGCGACGATCCCGCTCCGATTCCCCGCCGCGCGCAAAGCCCTTCCCGGTGCAGAACGGGCGCACCCGGCCCTTCCCCGGGGCGCGCACAGCACAGCCCAGCGGGCGCAGGCCGGTGGGGGACGTTGCGCACTGCCCTTCCCGGGACAGAGCTGGGGGCACGCGGCCTTTCTACAGACAGATCTGGGGCGCATGCGGCCCTTCCCGGGGCAGAGCCGGGACGCGCACAGCACAACCCAGGGGGTGCGGGTCGGCGGGGGAGGTTGCGCACCGCCGTTCCCCGGGCTGAGCCGGGGTGCGCACCCCTCGCGCGCCCCGCTCCTGCTGCTCCGGCCGCGGCCTCCGGAGCGGGGCAGCTCCCAGACTCCAGCGTCCCCTCGCGGAGGCAGACGGAGAAACATCGCTAGTCACTTCGGCCCATTTCAGGTTTCCCTCGCTTCCCGGGAGGCCCTCCCTTCAAAGGGCCTTTCGTTTGGGCCTTCTTACCGCGGTCGGGGTGGGACGGAGCTTCCATTGGCGCAGATTTCCTCAGGCCAAGACGGGGACGAGGGTGGTGTGAAATTCAGATTTGTTTCCCCAGATGCACGTGAAAAAGGAGGGAGCCCAGAGGCAGGAACCAGACCGCGGGCAACCTGTTCCCCTTAAGCCCCCAGGAATACTCGGGATGCAAGACGAAACGTGATTCCTCCTCTCGGGCTTTTTACCCTCCAAGATCTTCCTCATCCCGTGGAGATGCCGCCATCTTCAAAAGATGCTGTATTCTCTCAAAAAGCAGTTATTACACATATTTCTGACTGCAACCCGGAGTCAGAAATATATTTTAAGTCACAGCTTACTACCGTATGAAAACAAGTATGTGTCTCTATAGAGAGTATATTTAATTGCATCCATCTAGAGAGAGAAACCGAACTCCACCACACAACATTTTACTACATGGGTCCATTCTGATATTTCCTGTTCCTATTGTATTCTATTTCATTTATTAAAATACCAGCCTTGACCTTTTTCCAAAATATTGACTTTACACTCATTCACTTCTGAGACACAGGATGGACTGAAAAACACTGTCGCCTTTATAATGGTATTAGAAATGCCTTGTCACTCTGGGGTGGGATAATGGAGTGGAAGACAGTGACCTTTTTCTGAGGGCGGGACCAGCAGTCAAAGAGTTAAGGAAAAGGTTGGTTTCCACCAGCTTTTCTTTTTGGTATGACACAGTAACCGTGTTAACTCTCTGAGAGTCTATACCCTGTGTGCCTCTCTGCGTGTTTATTCCCGCAGTGGGTGAAGGAATATTGGGCAGTCTAAAGAAGTCCTCTCTGGTTCAGCTTTTTCCACCTCTGTACGTTTGTGAGGTGCTTTCTTTTCCCCTTCATCTCCTGAAGGATTTTTGCATCCAATATGTTGTTCTGATGGTTCCCTCTACTTAAAGAATTCTTACCTCATATATCTATAGGATTTACACCCCCCCCCCCATGCCTTCTTCAAGCTTTTGTGCAAATGGCAGGATCAATAAACCCAAAGGCTTTGGATAGATGCCACCCACCCTCCGTTTTCTGTGAATACCTCAAAGATGCTTGTGTATTAATTTCCCTCACACTTTCCCTAGGATGAGTACTTCTCACCTTCGGTTGCTCTGTGTGTGTGTGTGTGTGTGTGTGTGTGTGATTCTATCATTCTGTCACTTTGTTGTATGCGTAGATTTGTGTAACCACCACTGCAACCAAGATACGAAACCACTGTGTTACCACAAATAATCTCTCTCATGCTCTCTCCATACTGACACCCACCCACTGCTCCCTACCATCCTTCACTTCTGGTCATCACCCATCTGTTTTTCCTCCCTGGAATGTCATTTTGAGACTGATATATATACATGGATCTCAAAAAGTATGTGACCTTTTAAGATTGGCTTTTTTCATCTAGCACAGTGCCCTTGAGATCCATCTAAATGGTTGCGTATATCACTGGTTCACTCATGATTTTTACTGCTGAGCTGTATTTCACGGAATAGATACCACAGTTGGTGTAAGCAGTCACCCGCTGAGGGATCTGCTGGTTGTTTCGAGTTTGGGCTGTTACAAATAAGGTGTCTCTGAAGAATAGTGCATGGTTCTGTGGACCTAAGTTTTCATTGTTCTGGGATGGATGCCAAGCAATGGAATTGCTGGATCGTAGAGTGAGTGTTATGTGTAGTTTCTTTAAGAAACTGCCAAACTGCTTTCTCAAGTGGCTGCACCATCTCCCATTCCCATCAGCCATGGGTGACAGATGCAGAGTCGCTGCGTCGTATCCAGCCATAGGCAGTGTCAAACAAGGCTTGTTCATTTGGGTGCCTGGTGGCTCAGTCGGTTAAGCATCTGCCTTCAGCTTGGGTCATTCTCCTAGGGTCCTAGGATCGAGTCCCATATTGGGGCTCCCTGCTCAGTGGGGATTCTGCTTTTCCCTTTGCCTGCTGCTCTGTCTATTTGTGCTCTCTATCTCTCCGTCAAATAATAAATAAAATCTTTTTTTTTTAAATTTGTTCTTTTACCTCTTCTAACAGATGTGCAGTGATACCTCATTATGGTCTTAATTCGCATTTCCTACCTGAGTAGTGTTATTGCACATCTTTTCATGTGCTGTTGGTATATCCTCTTTGGTGAAATGTCTCTTCGTGTCTTTTGCCCATTTTCCAACTGTTGCTTTAATGTTGAGTTTTGAGAGTTCTTTGTATATTCTACTGTGAATAGAATATTTTGCCAGATGTGTGGTTTACAAACATTTTCTCCCATCTGTAACTTACCTTTTTACCCTCTTAAGAGGGTCCTCTGCAGAGCAAAAGTTGTTGATTTTAATGAAATTCAGTTGGTCAAATTTGTCTTTTATGGGTGTGTTTTTGGTGTCATGTCTATAATTCTCTGAGCTGAGGTCCTCCAAATTTTCTTATTTTTTTTCCTAGAAGTTGTATACATTTATCTTTTACTTTCAATCTATCGTTTCCAGTTAATTTTTTAATAGAGTGTGAGGTTTAGGTTGAGATTAATGCCTTTTTTTCTTTTTTGTCTAGGGATATCAAATTTCTCCACCATTTTTTTGAAAAGACTAAGATTTCCTCCCTCTACTAAATTGCTTTTGTACTTTTGTCAGAAATAACTCGGCTATAATGTATGTGGCGATTTTGGGGTTCTCTGTACTGTCTCACTGACTTGTATGTCTATCCTTCTGCCAGTAATGTACAGTCTTTATTACTGTGTCTGTCAAACATCTTGAAATAATAAGAGTGATTTCTTCTACTTTCTCTTTTTCTCAAAATTTGTCTTATTCTAACTCATTTACCTTTCCATATAGATTTTAGAATAGTCAGGTTCATATCTACAAAAATAACTCACCTGGATTTTGATAGGAATTTTGTTAAACCTGTATCTAACTTTGATAAGACTTGACCTATCTGAGTCTTCAATCAATGGACACAGAATATCTCTCTATTTATTTAGGTCCTCAATTTCTTTCATCAGCTTTTTGTGGTTTTGTGTTTCTCAGCACGTCCATGTTCCAATAGATTTGCTTCTAAGTTATCTTTTTAAGCAATATATGTGGAACTGTATTTTAGTTCTGGTGCCCACATGTTTATTGCTGGTGTCCAGAAATACAATTGATTTTTGCATTTTGATCTTGTATTCTGTGACTTTGCTGAACACACATAATTGTTCTAAGAGGATTTTGTTTGTTTTTGGGTCCTTGGGATTTTCTATGTAAACCATCATACCGTCTTCAAAGGAAATGGGAAGTACAATCCTTAGGCAGAGAGGGAGGGGAAATGTACGTTTCTAGAGAAAAGTACAAGCCACTGAGCAGTCTGCACCACCAACTCACAATTGGCCCAAACTGCGGAAATGAACAGCAAAGTATCCGTGTTTCTGGGGATGCTGAGTATTTCACCCAAGACCTTACTGCAGTGTCTGTCAAGTAACGCGGCACCTTTTGTCTCATATTTGAATGTGACATCACCAGGACTTGGCAGACAGCTCTCCCCATCTGCCAAGAAGCTCAGTTGTGAGTGTGAAGGACTGAAGATCTAAAGGTCCCAGGTTTTGACACAGCGAACACTTCACTCAATAAGTATCGTTTCCAGATCCTTTTCAAAAACACCCTAGTCTGGAGGGATAGCTTTCTTACACTCCTTGGGCTGTAAGCCTTTGTACTGTGCTCCTGGGGAAATCTCTATTAAGAAGCACTGAAGTCCTTTTCTGCTTGGAAGAGAATAGCAGATCTCAGCTACTTTGGTTAAGGTTGCAGGTGACTGACTTTTTGGTGTTTTCTCACTCCATCAGGTAAAAGTCGTCAAAGTGGAACCCAAATTTCTTTTTTTAAAAGACAAAACTTGACAATTCTCAGACCCAGGGAAGGCAAGGACCACAGTGCCTGGACAGGGACTTGAACCCTGGACCCTCAGATTAAAAGTCTGATGCTCTGCCAACTGAGCTACCCAGGCTCCAGAAAGGGTTCCTCCTCCAGGTGCATAAATAGGATCAAGCTTAATACTGTGGCAGATTCATCTTTGCATTCGGGAAAGGCAACTGAGCAGGTGTTTAACCTCTGTAGTCAATGCATCCAGCCCTTGTTTATGTTTTCTGTAGATAGGTAGAGAAGGAATGTAAATGGCATCAAGAAAACAATCCTTGTTTGGGTACTTGTAGAAAGGAAAAATAAACAGAAGAAACCAGCAGATGGCTCCCAGTAAATATTTATGGAATGCGTAGTGAAATCTGTCAGCTCTCATTTACTGGGCACCAAGAAATAACCAAAAATGAAACACAGAGGAACAAAGAAACAACAAAAATATAAATGAATAATAAAAAAACAAGACAAGAAACTTGGAAAGCAACCAATGGAGAACAATGGTAAGAATCTGCCAAATTTGGTAACATCTACCAATTTTTTTCTTGGTGCAAGATAAAAGCAAGACGTTAAAAAGGAAGGGAGATGTCTGGTGACCATGAGTGGCCCGATGTTGCACATTTCACTGATGTTCTGAACCCCTAAGGGAATTTTGACAACTTGATATTTCCTCTTACAATTTTCCCTGGACATGTAACGTTTTCCTTCACATGTTCAAATTCTTCTAAAGGGTATTGTGACTTGTATCAAAGGAATCTAAAAAGCTCAGTAATTTAATACTTAGCAATATCCATTGAGAGAGAGAGAGAGAGAGAGGGAGGGAGACAGATAGAGAGAGAGACCCCTTCTTTAATCTTCTATGGAAGATTTTGCATTGATCCTTTATCTCCTTGAATTTGTTATTTCCATTCTGTGTCTCCCATAGATTTTTTTATCTCAATATTGTCATTTTGTATTTAGTCTTTCTTGATATTCCTACCATACTTTTAGGTATCCAATACAAGTATAAACATTGAAAGCTGACATTATTTCCTGTGACCCCAAATCTATGTTAAGAATACTTCTTATGGGGGCACCGGGGTGGCTCAGTGGGTTAAAGCCTCTGCTTTTGGCTCAGGTCATGATCCTGGGGTCTTGGGATCGAGCCCCGTGTCGGGCTCTCTGCAGAGAGCCTGCTTCCTCCTCTCTCTCTCTCTGCCTACTTGTGATCTCTGTCTGTTAAATAAATAAATCAAATCTTTAAAGAATACTTCTTATGGATTGGGTTGTATTTGCATCTACCTGCAGTGCAAAGTAATAGATAATTTGAAGACCCCCTTTCCTGGAAGATGTAATGGATGTGAATGTAGAATTTGTTTTCCCTCAGTTACGGCCCCCACAATGAAATGCCATAAGAGGCCACCTCAGCTGAAGGAGGCGTCTCTGACTCAGTATTTCAAATTGCTCCCACACTGGGAATCCACAAGGACAGCGTTTCCACAAATTCAGGCCAATGTGCCACAGTCAGATGAGTCTTTGTTTACAGAAATGTCTTAATTTACCAGGAGAAGGGTGAGATTTTTCCGAGAAAGGTGAGAATGTGGGATTTAGAGCTGTACTTCCCTGGCAGACTGATTCTCAGAAGGCGAATTTTCTGTCACCCTGTTTAATTAAGTAGGAAAGATCTAGAAGTAGATTTAGTTAAACTGTTTGGATAGAGTTCAGCAGAAGTTGCTTATAAACCTCACAGTCAAGGACGGCTTTGACTTGTTGATCTCCAGACCCCAAGGCAGGTGTATCCCCGCTAACATGCGATTCCAGTATCACAATTAGTGTTTCTAGTGTGAAGGTGGTTTCATTCCTTTCCCAGCCTCTTTTTCCTTTGTCCTTCCTCGTTCATTCCTCCTCCCTTTCCTCAGCCTCTTGAAACCCGGTCCCCTTGAAAAGCAGGTGGTTCCAGCAGCTCCTCCAAGTTCATGCCTTCCCAATCCACCCAGGATGCAGATCCTGAACCCACTTCCCAAAGCCAGTATGGCCCTGGAATGGTCCAGGAATTACACGGCCCCGTGCCCCGTGAGAGCTGCACTCTGCACACACCTGACTGGAGGCTATAAAATACTGCCTACCAAATCCGGATTTTAAACCTCTCCAGTGCAACTTCCCCAATCCTCTGATGGACAGCGTGACAGAGAGGCTGGAACTCACAGGGACAGTGAGATTCCTGTTGTCGCATGTCCTCTCCTGCTTTCCCACTTGGCAGGGCCGGCTGCCCTCGAATTCCTGCCCCCTTTTCCATTTGCCAGTCCCTACTTGTTCTTTGGATCTCAGTTCCTATGTTACCCATGACCTCCTTCTAGAAGCTTTTGCTGACTCCTCAAGACCAGCTTTTGAAGCTCCTGGAATATCCCAGGATTCCTGAGATTGTCTCAGTTTGATGAATAGTACTTACTGCGTGTCGTATTATCACTCTCTTGTATGTTCCCTCCCTGACCGCTGGCATGCTCAGGGCTCAGTCCTTCAGCATCACGTACAAGCAAATGTCTCTTTCCGTCGTGGGCTGCTCCCTCAAGCTCCACATTCACTTATGCGCCTGCCTTCTTCGCGGGAATTTATACCTAACCTTGTCAAAACCTGAACTCCTGGCCTTCCCCCCAGCCTGGCTCCTTCCCCATCTTCCCCATCTCAAGAAGCAGCCGTTCCAGCTGAAGATGCTCTTTGGCTCCGATCCTAGAGCCCAGCTCCCAGCTCAGCCCTCAAGATGTATCCATTTCCCCACCTTTGCTTCCTCCTTCCGTTGCCATCACACGAGAAATCTACCATCACCTCTTGCCTAGATTTTGGCAATGGACTCCCCTGCTCTCCAGGTTCCTATTTCCCCTTGCCCCTTTCCTGTCTGTTCTAAACACAGAATGAGTGGAAAACTCTCCAAGGGCTCTGCTCCAATTCCAGGATGGAAGCTGAAGTGCTTCCAGCGACCTGGGCCGCCATCCCTCGCTCCCTCCTCCCCCTTCCCAGCTGCATAGCCTCCCACTCCTACTCCTACTCACCTGCGCTGCATGTATGCTCCTGCCTGGAAACTCTCCCCGCCCCCCACCCCCCCCCCAATATATGCCTTACTCATTTCCTCCTGTTTTAGAGTTTTGCTCAAATATCACCTTCTCAGGGAAATCTTACCTGTTCAACACATTTAAAAACACTTTTTAAGGAATCATCCCTATTATCTTCCGGCTTTATTTTTTATGAAGACTTATATATTTTTCATTCATTGGTCTGAATTTCTGATAAGAACGCAAACTCCACAAAGACAGAGATTTTTGCCCATTTTGTTCCCAGCTATCGTCCTGGTGTCTAGATGCACACTTGTAGCTACTCACTAACAGTTTGTTGAGTGAAGGTTGAGTGAATGGCCGGTCACTTACATAGGAAACACTTGGCCAGTGAGGCTTCTGCAGGAGGGTGTGTAAGCAAATTTCAGGAGCTTAACCCCGAACGGGGACAGAAATGGGCTTTTCATGGGTAAAGCATTCCAGATTCTGTTTATAGGGCTCCTGGTTGGGTGTATAAACCTGGGCGGCTGATGGTGGGTCTTCTGTCTAATCACAGGGTCCGACGTGCTAGCCAGTGCCCATGCAGGGGTTAACGCTCGTGCAGGGTTGAGCACCTGACACCCCTAGTCCCATCTGCAGAGCCGCATGCGCCATCATTAGTTCATCCCCTTCCCAAACCTTCAGGCTGCGACAGCATAAACCCTGACTTCTGAGCTCCTGGTGTCCAAGGATAAGGGTATAAGGCACAAGGCCCCAAGGCATGGCAAACTGTTCTAAAGATGACTCGTCCTGTGAGGCTTCCGAATGCTGCGTTGAGAGATTTTACTCATTTGGTTGTTTAGTATTTGGGAATAGTAATGGACTCCCAGAGTTCAAAATGATTATATAGTGACGTTTCCCTTGTCACCTACCTACCTACCTGGTTCCCACTTTGTCCCCCATCCCCCACAGGTTCTGCTGTTCTTCACTTCCAACCTCTCCTTCTGGAGTTTACCCACATTCGCGTAACTTTGTTCACTTGTTCCGGGCCTTGCCTTTGGTACTTCACAATACAGGTTGGAAATCTTCATGTGTTCATTCAGAGGAAGTTTCCTTGTCTCTCTTCATGCTGTTTTATATTTTTAGTGTGAAATATAACAGAGGGATAAATAAAACCAACATCTGCGCTTAACCAGGAATATGACTGTCATGTGGGACAGTGATCGGTGCGTGGTGACAACGAGAGGTTGTGTGTGTCCCTTCCCTGTAAACCTCTGTCCTCCAAGTGCTCCCAATGCCCCAAGAAAAAACTCGGTCCTGACTTTTTACATCCTTAATACATTTCACCATGTTCACATATATCCCTCAACAATATAACCTAATTTTGTCTGGTTTTGAAACTTACATAAGTATCATCATCTTAAATGCTTCCTTTGTGTCTACCTTTCACAAAATTCTCTTTGTAAGGTTCGTCTGTATTATTTTCTGCCGCTCAGACCTGTTGTCAGCTGCTGAATAGCATTGGACACTGTTTATCTGAGTGAGTGCAAATGTTCACTCCGGTTGTTCCCAGTTGTTGGCTCTACGGACAACACTACTTAAAAATTCTCCTACGAGTTTCCTGCCGTACACTCACACTTACTTCTCTTGGGGAGAGATGTAGGACAATAGGGTATGCACATCTTCAGCTTACTAAAGCCCAACTATTTTCCACAGTCTCTGTGTCACTTTAGACTCTCAAGAATAGTGATCAAAGTCACTACTTCACATCCTTGCCAATAATTAGTACTTGTTGTCTTTTTAATTTCAGCAATTGTGGTGGAAGTTCCATAGCATCTAATTACAGGATTAGTTTGCGTTTTCCTGATTTCTGACAAGGTTGCTTGCTGACAAGGTCGTTGTTTTCTAGTAGGTCCACAGGGGTGCCTGGATGTTGGTTTTGACTCAGGTCATGATTTCATGGGATGCCTGCTCCACAGGGAGTCTGCCAGAAGATTCTCTCCCCCTGCCCTTCCCCCAGCTCACTTGCAGGAGCACATGCTCATCCTTGCTCCCTCTCTCTCAAATAAATAAATAAATCTTTAAAAAATAATAAAATAGGTCCACAAACTTTGTGGCACTCCTGTCATCAGAAGGTGGTCCGAATACCCTCTCCTTGCCTGAGGGTCACAGTGACCGGCTTCTGAAGAGCAGAGTGAACAGAAGAGACGCTGGTGACATCGCAGGCTAACCGTTCTCGGCCAGGCTCCCGTCCTCTCTCACAGACATCACAGTCATAGAAGCTCTTTCCGTATTCCGTATTCTCGTGCTAGTCCTGTCAGTTATGTATGTGGCAAATATCTTCTGCCATTTTGTGACTTAGATTCATCCTTTCATAGTGCTTTTTTTTTAAAGATTTTATTTATTTATTTGACAGAGAGAGAGATCACAAGTAGGCAGAGAGGCAGACAGAGAGGGAGAAGCAGGCCCCCTGCTGAGCAGAGAGCCCAATGCAGGACTCAATCCCAGGACCCTGAGATCATGACCTGAGCCGAAGGCAGAGACTTAACCCACTGAGCCACCCAGGTACCCCTTCATATTGCTTTTTGAGGAACAAGTCCTTCATTTCACAAGTTCTTCAAGTCCTTCTTAAAATAATCTGTAAGTGTAATCTCATTAAATTTGTCCATTTTCCCTGCTGTTGTGTCCTATTCCTGTTCCTGTCTGAAAGTCTGCAGTATATTTATTTATATTCTCTTCTATATGCTTTACACTTTTGCCTTTTACATTTCAGCATTAACGTACCAGGAATTAGTTGTTGGTTTGTTTTTTTTTAAGATTTATTTGTTTATTTGACAGCAGAGATTACAAGTAGGCAGAGAGGCAGGCAGTGTGGGGGGTGTGGTGGAGAGGGAAGCAGACTCCCTGTTGAGCAGAGAGCCCATTGTGGGGCCCCCTCCCAGGACCCTGGGATCATGACCTGAGCCGAAGGCAGGGGCTTTAACCCACTGAGCCACCCAGGCGCCCCCAGGAATTAGTTTTTATGTATGGTGTATTTTTTTTCCATGAAGATATGTAATTATGCCGGCACAATTTATTGGAAAGTCCTGCCTTTCCATACTCTTCTCTATCTACTTCCCGTTATTACGCACAGAATGTGCTGCTTCTTGTCCCATTGAGCCATTTGTCTGTCTTTGCACAAACACTGCACTGTCTG
Organism: Lutra lutra; assembly: GCF_902655055.1. Taxonomy (NCBI): domain Eukaryota; kingdom Metazoa; phylum Chordata; class Mammalia; order Carnivora; family Mustelidae; genus Lutra; species Lutra lutra. The sequence continues at coordinate 2,328,610 of NC_062283.1, read as the reverse complement.
AGCAGATAAGGTTTTTAAATGAAGCGTGGTTTGTTTTTTGGTTTGTTTGTTTTGAGGTAAAATTGCTTAAATTTTAGAAAACAGTAGTTTAGAAAACATTAGTTTCAGGTGCACTGTGTAATAATTTGATATTTGCACCATACAAAGTTACCACGATCCTAAGTCTAGTTATCTTGCCTCATCATACAACTGACACCCTTCGCCCGTCCTCCAACCCCCTCCCCTCTCTCAACTGCCAATCTGTTCTCTGTGTCTGGGTTTTGTTTTGTTTGTTCATTTGCTTTTTTTTGGATGCCACAGAGAAGTGAAATCACACAGTGTTTCTCTGGCTACTTAGTTAACTTGACCTGTGTGGAATGTGCTGGGCCCCCTGCAGTAGTGAAGCTGCCAGGAAGCTTTGAGCGAGGGGCTGGCGGGGCCTCAGGGATGGAGAGCGCTGGGGACCTGGCCTTGGTGCGACAGGGTCTGGCTGTGCGTCTGTCCACACTGGCCAGGCAGAGGGAGCGTGCAAAGATGGCCCTCGCCTCCAACTCCACCTCTGAAGGAAGTTGACGGGTTCCCGTCCCTCCAGCAGACACTTTAAGATTAGCAAATGAATCTCCTTCACTGAGAATCCTGCCAACTCCAGGAGGAGTGAGTCAGCCTGCGGGCCCTGGACAGAGCCCCTTTAGCTTCCAAAGCCAGATGTTTTGGGGGCCTCCATGCTCTAGTGCGGGTCCCAAGGTGGGACACGATCCCCTCTCTCCTCGGAGAAACTCCAGGCCTGTGAGCTTCCTTCTGTGTGTGTCTGCTCCCCAGAGCTGGGGTTTTGGTGAGACTGCGTCTCTGCCTCTCCTTCCCATCTGAGATGGCCTATTTATCCCTTGTGGCGGAGGGAGTTAGGCTACCTCTCAGTTCTTCTTCCACGGGGATCATTGTGTTGGCTTCCAGGTAAGCTGGACTGAAACGAACGTTCCAGTTTCGTGGACAGCTTTGAGTGGAGAACACATGAGCACATGACAGCAACGAACCTTCACCTGGCTTGAAACCAGACTTAGATTTCCTTTGTAATCTGTTTGCTTTGGGGATGTCCCTGCTTGGCTTTGTGCTCATATTGGGGCACATCACTTGAAGGAAAGGCCTACTTGAAGGTAATGAATTAAGAAATAAGCTCAATTCCCCAATTTTGGTTGGGGGGCAAGCTCACACTTGCTGACCATGGCCCGCACCTTTGGAGAGTGTACCTGGCCTACACTCTCAGCTTTCTACTTCCCATTATTGAGCTACCCTACTGGGGCATCTAACCTGCCAGCCCACCTTCCAGACCAGATTCATGGCCCAGGAGCTTACGAAACCAATGTAACTGATGGTGGACACAATCACGCTAACATCTGCTGGCCGTTTATTATCGTTCTCCCCTTTCAAACTGTGTACGACTATTCCTTCTCTGTCTCCAGTACATGAGATCATATGACCCATTTATGGTCAGCGGGATAAGAATAAAATAATACCCAAAACTTCCAAGTTACAACCCTACTGGGAAAGAGGTGTCTTTTCCCTTCTGCTGGCTTGAAAAGGGATAAGATGCCTGGATGTCAGACAGAAACATGCTTGGAGGATTGTGCAGTGACATGATTGAGAGCCTATGTTCCTGACATCTTGGCGTTCCCATGCCCAGGTAACCCTGGGTTGCTCATGTCCACAGTCTGGATAACCACTGATCTGGGCCTGTTGTAAGAGATACCCATAATCCTCACGGAAGCAACCTCTTTGAATACAGAGTCGAACCTGGCTGCAAAGGGGTCCATAAAGAAAATCAACCATGTATAACAATTAACCTCAGTATATTAAAACTCTCGGGTAAAGAGAAAATGGAAGCAGTGATCTTACATTTATAAAAACTAACGGAGCTTCTATCGTAAACAGAGACAGGAAACTGATATTCAGCAGAGTCCGAAGTGAATGAGTGACTCAATACGTTAGCAGTTATCTCCAAAGCAAGCTAAGGAAGAAAATGCCAGAATAACTATGTGTGAAAGTCCAGCATCCAAAACTGAAATCCAGCGTTGAGTTGCTGGAGAAGATCAAGGATGTCAAGTTAAAAAACTCCCAGGATAGTGGTGTTCCGTATAGATATTAGAAATTATTGTGGGGAACCATATCCTGTTTGAAAATAGCTATATGAAGAAGAAAAATACGACTGCTGTACAGTATCACTATAATCACTATATACTTTTAATTCATTTTAAATACATACACTCTAAAAAGGAAGTGCGGTTATATACCCATGGCTGGAACAAAATAGAGAGTTGGAAGAGTCACCTTGCAAAGATAAAGCACCTGTGTTCGTCGTGGTCTTGTTACTACAGCACGCTTCCTCGGTCAGTGAAGGTTTACTGAGCATGTACTCTATTTCTCCTTCTGCTTAGCTTCCACGAAGTGAGAAAACTCCAAGGAGTGGAGCTTACCTTTAAGGCGATTATTGAACATCGAGGAAACACTAAGTACGAAATTCCGTGCGAATAAATGCTACAGAGATTCAAAGAAAAAAGAGATGAGTGCTGAAAACAGCTGATGAAGGCAAATCGTCACCACCACCTAAGGCTATGTGTGTGCCAAACCATAACATGGAGTCTGAGAGGCAGGAATTAGGAAGGGAAAGAAGGAGGGTATTCCGACTGAAGTCAGCATATGGTCAAAGTATTGGGAAGCAGGCGAGAACGTGGGAACCGGCTGGCTGAAATGTATCTCAAAGGGCGAGTGGTGTCTACTGTCCATGCGAACAGGCTGAGAAAGCAACACGAGCAAAGTCATAAGGTAGCAGCTCAATAACAGGCTCTTACACTTGGGCTCCTGGTTTTTTTTTTTTTTTTAAACATTTTTTTAAAAGATTTTATTTATTTATTTGACAGACAGAGATCACAAGTAGGCAGAGAGACAGGCAGAGAGAGAGGAAGGGAAGCAAGTTCCCTTCTGAGCAGAGAACCCCTGAGATCATGACCTGAGCTGAAGGCAGAGGCTTTAACCCACTGAGCCACCCAGGTGCCCTGGACTCCTGGTTTTAAATCCATTGCATAATTCACTAAAGTATACTCCTTTTCCAAAACCTTTCAATTTGTTTAGTTATCAAATGCTTTTCAAAAAGGCTTCCAACTCCAGCACATGAGGTCATACGACCCATTTATGGTTAATGGGATGGGAGTAAAATAATGCACAAAATTTCCAGGTACCCCCCTCCTGGGAAAGAGATGTTTTTTCATTTCTACTGGCTTGAAAAGGGGTAAGTGATTATAAAACAATGCAGAGGCATCACAGGAAATTCGGAAAAGAGTAACTGGTCGACTTAAAATCACAGGTTTCTGAGGTAAATCTTCATATTTTCAGGTCTTTATCTCTAATCACAGGACAAAGACAAGAGACCAAGAGACTTTTCTAGATGTATGGGATCTCAAGATTTACTCTCATTCACATGGTCTTTACACATTTAAGGTATGGAAACAAACCCATTTTCCAGTTTCATCTTTTCTTGGTAACCTGCTCAAGACTTTACAATTGTTTTCTAGTTCCTTTTCACCCGAGACATGACAGAGACCAGTTCTACTTAATAGAGACGATCTACACTGCAACATTAAATTTGGGTGCCTTCTAGGTAACCTAGCCTTTACCAACAGTTTGATTTGTTCTTTTTGAGGATTTATCAGACACCATATTCTTAATCAAGACCCCAACCTTCCTACTGCAATAATTAGCATAATTTACCCTATTTTATCTCTTAATCTCCTTGAGTACTCATGGTATCTTTAATCTTGAAGGACCAGTACAAAGATAATAAATAGCACGTAGTCTATATCTTTACTGAACTCCTAATGACTACTACATCTTCACACTGTAAATCAGACCTGTTGCAGAATAAATAAGTCACAATTTGAAAGTCACATCTATAAAAACCTGCACTGGTAATAAATAAAATAAAGGTGGATCTTAAAGATCAATGAATCAGGCCTCCCAATATTTCAGGTGAGCGAATTAAGGCAAGAAGAGGTAAAGTGACTTACTCTAAAGCAAGTAATAGACCTGGTTGGTCACAGAGCTGCGATTCGAACCCAGGACCTCTAAACCCCAGACATGTGCTCTTCCCACTAAATCAAGTGGCCACTCTAGTGAACAGTTTTCATGATCCTCCTCCTGTTTCCCTGGGGAGGGTCTCCACAGTCACCAGACCCTCAAGGCATTCAGAGGATTTCTCTACAGTGCAAGATTTTTCATGTTGAATAGAGGAGTTTTGTCTAAAGGTTTTCCTACACTCAGTACGTATATTTGCTTTTTCTCCACTCTGAACTTTCTGGTGTTTTGTAAGATACGTGCTTTGGCTGAAGGGTTTTCCACATTCATTACGTTTGTGGAGTTTCTCTTCGGTATGCGTTTTCTGATGTTTTTTAAGGTCTGTCCTCTGACTGAAGGCTCTCCCACATTTACTGCACTCATAAGGTTTCTCTCCAGTATGAATGATTTGATGTCGAAAAAGGCCTGAGCAGTAACTAAAGGCTTTTCCACATTCACTGCATGTGTAGGATTTTTCACTGGAATGAGTTTTCTGGTGATTTGTAAGGTTTCTACTCTGACTGAAGCCTTTTCCACATGTTACATTCATAGGGCTTCTCTCTGGTGTGCGTACTCTGATGCTGAATAAGTGCTGACCTATCACTAAAGGCTTTTCCGCAGTCCTTGCATTTATAGGGCTTCCTCCTGTATGAATTCTTTTATTTTGAATAAGAGAAAAACAGAAACCGAAAGCTTTCCCACAATCACTGCAGTCATACAGCTTCTCTCCAATGTGAGTTCTCTGGTGCTGAATATGCCCTGAGCGATCCCTGAACACTTTCTCACATTCATTACATTTGTAGGGTTTTTCTCCCATATGAACCCTCATGTGTCATGTAAGGAATGAACTCTGGGTGAAAATTTTCCCACATTCCTTACATTTATATGGTTCATCACCTGTATGACTTCTCTGATGTTGAGTAAGGCATATACTTCTGCTAAAGGTTTTTCCACATTCCTTACACTCATAGGGCTTCTCTCCAGTGTGAGTTTTCTGATGTCGAATACAAGCTGAGTAGTTTCCAAAGGCTTTTCCACATTCATTACACTCATAGGGCTTCTCTCCAGTGTGAGTTCTCTGATGCTGAATAAGGGCTGAACGATCACTAAAGGCTTTCTCGCATTCACCACATTTGTATGGTTTCTCTCCGGTATGCATTCTCTGATGCTGAATGAGGTTTGAGCAGTAACTGAAAGCTTTCCCATAGTCATTACATTCATAGGGCTTTTCTCCTGTATGAATTCTCTGATTCAGAGTAAGACGGGTGCTCTGGCTAAAAGCCTTTTCACATTCCAGACACTTATAAGGCTTCTCACCAGCGTGAATTCTTTGGTGCTGAGTTAGGTATGTGCTACGACTGAATGTGTTGTCACATTCAGGACATTCATACAGTCTGTTCCCACTGTGAATCCTCTGATGTTGAACAAGGACAGAGCAGTAACTGAAGGCCTTCCCACATTCGTTGCACTTGTAGGGCCTTTCTCCTGTATGAGTCTTCTGATTGTTTGTTAGGTGGGACCTCTGGTTAAATCCCTTTCCACACACATTACATTTATAGGGTCACTCTCCAGTGTGAGTTCTTTCGTGTTGAACAAGAGCAGTGCGGTCTCTGAAGGTTTTCCCACATCTCCCACATCTGCAAGGTTTCTTTCCATCACACTTCGTTTGTATAATGAAGTCTGAGTTTTGTTTGAAGATTTTTCCATGTGTACCAGGTTCATGAAAACACTCTTCTATAGGATCACTCTGCTCTGAAACTACTGACTGTATAGTGAAAACGTTTCCAAATTCTTAGATGCTGTATCTCCTTCTTTGGCAGGTTCCATACAGGTGACTTTTATCTTGTCCCAGATACTTCTCCTGGTTTAAGTGCTGATTCTTACACTGTTGTCTAGACTTCCAGGTATCTCCCAGTAGAGACTTTCTCTTTTTAAGTTCTTCTGTGTTTACTCCTTGGGATGGGCCATCTTTGAAAATGTCCTGCTGCTCTACTTTTGATTTCTTGGCTTTAGGTCCAGACGTGCCATCTAGAAGACATAAAAATACAAATGTGCTATGTGTTCAATGCTGAAAGAAAAGAAACTGTTCTATGAGAAATGGGGTAATGAAATTGTAAATACTGAGAACATACAACACTGGGGATATAAATGTAACCTAGTAATCTAAGGAGGGGTTAGCTGGAAATGCCAGTGGTGTGAAAGGGTCTGTCTGATTTAAAACAAAGTAATCAAAGAGAATGGAACAAACACTGTCAGGTGAGAAGGTGATTTGGAAAAAGGCTTAACTGTAGAGATTAGAAAAGAGAAAAACATGAAGATGAGCAGGTATTTAGAAAGGAAAACTGTTATCAAAGAGAAATGGCTTTTATGAAGTCTTCTGTGAGAAAACTTACTTCATCAACATTTAAACTATTATCCTAAAGCCTTAAAAAACCTTTTCTTTTGGCGTTATCTGGCTGGCTCAGTCAGTGGAATGTGCAACTCTTGATCTCAGGGTTGTGATTCAAGCCCCACACTGGGCATAGAGGTTATATCAAAATAAAATCTTAAGAGACCCAAACTTTTCTTTTAAATTTGGTTTCTTGACTTACACAAAGCAATGTGTTTACCAGCTTCCTCTTTGTTGAATAACTGCTGCTGACGTTGTTGCTTTACAGTTAATATAAGAAGTGCAGAAACTAGGTCTAAAAAAAGAAAGGTTGAAAAGGGAAAATCTTACTTTTTTGAAATGAAAAATAATTCTCATGGCTTTCCAATGATGTTTCTTTTTTACTTTACTTTTCTGTCATGGACAGAAAAGATAAGAAACATTAAGCATAGAGGGCAAAGGACAGATTACCCTTCTTTTTATGTATCAGCATACCTGGAAGTTGTCTTTAACTATGGGTTCACACTTTTTTTTTTTTAAGATTTTTATTATTATTTGTCAGACAAAGAGAGAGAAAGAGAGAGAGAGCTACCACAGGCAGACAGAATGGCAAGGCAGAGGCAGAGGGAGAAGCAGGCTCCCTGCCAAGCAAGATGTGGGACTCGATCCCAGGATTCTGGGATCATGACCTGAGCCGAAGGCGGCCGCCCAACCAGCTGAGCCACACAGGCATCCCTATGGGTTCATCTTAAGAGTGAATCACTAACATGCTGATTAAAAGTTAAGTGTTTGGGTGGAAGGACATGATACACAATGGGTTTCACTGCAGGATTGCTGGGCAGGGACCTGACTGTTTTAATAGATGACCCTGAAATGTTGGCACCTACAGCATTTTATTTGGGGCTGATTAGTCTCCCCAAAATGATATACTCGGACTTTGTACTTAGGGAGGAGGGGGTGGTTATGTGGAAGCCTGACTGCCCATCTTCTGAGTCAACTGAAAAGAAGAACTGGGTGAGTAGATTTTTTGAAAGATTTTATTTACTTATTTAGAGCGAGCACTGCAGGAGGAGGGGCAGAGGGAGAGAGGATCTCGAGCAGACGCCACGCTGCGCACAGAGCCCGATGCAGGGCTCGATTCCAAGACGCTGGAATCATGACCTGAGCCGAAGGCAGAGGCTTTAACCCACTGAGCCACCCAGGCGCCCCTGCCCTTCTAATTCTTGACCATATCTCAGAGTCCCACTAAAATTACACTAGTCCCATGACATTCCTAACTCTCATTTTCCTGGTCTCCCACAGTATTTACTGTACTGTTTTAACTTCTAATTCTAGTCTTTAAAAGCAGTGCCTTACACTGTTTACCCATTACGTCCTGTGTGCATATGTGCGTCTCCAGAGTTGGTGTTCAATGTCTTGGAGGAAGGAAACGTGAATGACTTGTGTGGGTGTGGGGTTAATACTTAGTGAGTTTATGCCAAGCCGACTCACCATATTGGTATGGTTAATCCTCCTAACAAGCCCAGGAGGTGGAAACAGAATCTTCATTTTGGGAGAGGTTCAGGGTGTTGAAGTCACGTGCCTCAAGTTACGAGCTGGAATTCCAGAGTCCAGGCTTCAGCTCTACTGGCCTGGGAAAAAGACGGAGCAGATGATAATGATTAAAGACACAGAAAATCCCGAGTTTTAATCCCAGCCTTCGACTGACTATCTGTGCGACGTGAGGGGAAGCCCCCCATTTGGCCTCTTTCCAATCCTCAATACTACTTATAGCGCTATTTTCTCCCCCAAATACTTAAATTCTTCTCATACTTTTCAGATACAGGTCCTTAACGTTTTGATCCATTGCCTACCCAGCCTCACCGTTTGTCACTCACACATGCCTTACATCCCACCACACTGGGTTTACTTCCTAGTCATTTATCACACTTCTCACGTCTCCCGGCACATGCTGACCTTTTATCTAGAACTCCCCGTCTACTACCTGCTGATAGCTGAGCTAATTCCTGCTCACTCTTCAGGATTCAGTTCGAACATCACCCACTCTAAGCTCCTTATCTATATTCTCATCACCTCTATAATAATAAAATAATTGTTATTATTTAATAACAGCTAATATTAAATAAATGCTTGTCATGCTTAGAACCATCACAGTTCTAAGTAATTTACACATATTTAATCACTAATCCCTACTGGAACTCCAGCAGGTAGAAGCTGTTATTATCTTCATTTTATGAGTGAGGAAGAGGGACATAAAATTGTACAGTCCCACGCGGTAACCTCCAGCCCCATGCAGCTGCTGTGCACTAGAAATATGCCTGCACCAAACTGAGGTGTGCTGCGAGTGTAAACTACACACCAGATTTTGAAGAGTCAAGAAAGAAAGGGCAAATATCTCACTAATAAGTTTTATATTGATTAATCATTAAAATGTTTTAGGCATCTGAGATTCAATCAAAGATATTCTTAAAATTAATTGTACCTCTTTTTCATTAGTTTTCTTAAGCCTGACTACCAGAAAATTTAAAATTACACATGCGGGTTGGATTTTATTTCTACTGGTCAGTGCTGGCTTCAAGAGATTAAGACATTCGTGCAAGGCTGCAGAGCCAGTATGTGACAGAGCCAGGATTAAACCCAGCCTCAGAGCTCCCTCTTCACCACTGCTCCCATGCTGTGTCTGCATTGACCCATCACATCACATCACATCAGAAGCCTCTGAGCTTCCAGAGATTAGAGACTAAAGTCTTTAACCTCTGAGCCCTCAATTCCTGGCACAGTATCTCACACACATTATATGCCTGATGAATGTCTGGTGAGTGAACAGATGCTGGTGGTTTTCTTATGAGAATGCCACAATTACAGCAGGGTTTTTTTTTTTAATTATTTTTTTTAAAGATTTATTCATTTATTTTAGAGAGAAAAAGAGAGAGAGTAGAGGGAGGGGCAGAGGGAGAGAATCTTCACGCAGGCTCCCCACTGAGTACAGAGCCCAACATAGGGCTCAGTCCCATGACCCAAGAGATCACAACCTGAGCTGAAACCAAGAGTCCAATGCCCAACTGACTGAGCCACCCAGGCGCCCTAACAGGAGTTTTTGAAGATTAGTCCGGCCAGTGTTTTTTTTTTTTTTTTTTTTTAAGAGTTTATTTGTTTATTTGACAGAGAGAGATCACAAGTAGGCAGAGAGGCAGGCAGAGAGAGCTGGAGAAGCAGGCTTCCCGCCAAGCAGAGAGCCCGATGTGGGGCTTGATCCCAGGACCGTGAGATCATGACCTGAGCCGAAGGCAGAGGCTTGACCCACTGAGCCACCCAGGCACCCCAGTTTTTTTTTTTTTTTCAACTAAACCCTGGAAATTACTTAAAGAAACAAGGTGAGATAAAGCCACCACTCTAATATTTGGAACAGTAAGTGATAGTATCTACTTTTCAAATAATTACAGGCATAAAAGCTAAGAGGGATATTCAACCTGTAAACCAAAACAACCCCTGAGGAGACAGTTCTTCACTTACCTATTATTAAGAGGCACAAACAGAAACCATGAAAGGAATCCGTGGAGTAGTCAGAAAAAAAAAAGTAGTCAGTTACCGTGGAGTAGCTGAATCAGAGCTTCGCACTGTCACACAAAGATGGCTTCATAAAGGACAGTGAAATCAATCGATTTTTTCTGAGAAGATAAAAGGGAGTTAAGGAAAGGCTATCAGATTCTTCTGGAAGGAAGAAGAGTAATGTCCTTTATAAGTATATGTACAGTACAGTAGTGAGAGAAAGACACAAATTATAGTGCACAGATAGGGCAGGGATGCTGGATTTCGGACACTGGGGATTTACAGCTCCTACGATCACTGTGGCAAGCGCGCTCGTGGATGAAGTAGACCACGTGCAAGAATACGTGGCCAACGTACGGAGAACAACAACAACAAAAAAAGCTAGAGGTCTATTTTTAAGATTTATTTATTTATTTGAGAGACAGAGCATGAGCAAGGGGAGGAGCAGAGGGAGACTCTCAAGCAGACTTGGCATTCAGCGGGGAGTTGGATGTGGGGCTTGATCTCAAGACTGAAAATCAAGAGCCAAAATCAAGAGTCGGACACGCAACCAAATGGGCCACCCGGGCACCCACTAGAGATCTTTAAAAAAACTGTAACAGGAATGAAGAATGTCTCTGATGAACTCATTAGTAGACGGGACACAGTCTCCTCTTCAAGAGGATACATCAATAGAACTTTTGAAAACTGAAAAGCAAAGAGCATAAAGACTGAAAAGAAAAAAAGTTTAAGAACAGACACTTGTGAATCTTGTCCTATGTATGTCTTCATCCGTCTGTTCATCTGTAATCTTTATCACATCCTTGATAATACACTAAACCGGCCAACATATGTATTTCTCTGGGTCCTGAGAGCTGTTCTAGCAAATGATGGAATCCAAGGAGGGAGGTCATAGGACCCTCCGATTTGTTGCCAAATCAGACAGAGGTTGTGGGGGATCAAGTATTTGTGATTGGCATCTGGGCTGCGGGCCGTCTTGTGGAGACTGAGCACTTACCCTGTGGAGTCTTTGCTTACTCTGATTAGTGTCAAAACTGAAGTGAATTTTTTTTTTTTTTTAGATTTTATTTATTTATTTGTCCCAGAGAGAGAGAGGGAGAGAGAGCAAGCACAGGCAGACAGAATGGCAGACAGAGGCAGAGGGAGAAGCAGGCTCCCTGATGAGCAAGGAGCCCGATGTGGGACTCGATCCCAGGACGCTGGGATCATGACCTGAGCCGAAGGCAGCTGCTTAACCAACTGAGCCACCCAGGTGCCCCTGAAGTGAATTTTAAAATGCTCAGTTGGCATCACAGAGAAGTGCTTGGTGTGGGGAAAAAATCCCCCACATTTTGTGTCAGAACTGTCGTGTGTGGGTCGTGGGAGAGCTGGGAGAAAGCCAGGAGTGTGTTTGTTAAAGGAAGTTGGACCTACATCCTATGTGTCTCTACTGTCCGAAGAGACTGCAATTACCAGTTTGTATCACAGAAAAAAATCTTTTCCTGGGCTCCAACACTCGTCACAAACAGGACTGAGTTGGCCAGTACTGCTGCTCAGCACTGTATTGTCAGTGTTTAGCACAGTGTTCAGTCAATATATGTAGAAAGAATTAAAGTTCATTAGTTCAGTCATTCAGTCATTTACTTGAAACAGAGATATCCCAAAGATGCTTGTTTTTTGTTTTTTTAAAGATTTTATTTATTTGACAGACAGAGAGGCAGAGAGGCGGGCAGAGAGAGAGCGGGGGAAGCAGGCTCACTGCTGAGCAGAGAGCCCCATGTGGGGCTTGATCCCAGGACTCTGGGATCATGACCTGAGCTGAAGGCAGAGGCTTTAACCCACTGAGCCACCCAGGCACCCCTCTCTGGGTTTTTTTATGTGATTAAATTCTCCAAGATGAAGGGAAATGATACCGGATGGAAATTCTGGTCCTCCAAAAGAACTTTAGAGTCTTAGAAATGGTAAATATCTGGGTAGATTAAAATGTATTTTTAGGAGTTTGTTTTTATCTTTTTAATTTAATTTATCATACGTGTGACTATTTAAAGGAAAAATCATAACCTAATTGCCTTGTACAATTAACAACACATGTATAAGTAATACAGGAAATAACTAGAAAAAAAGAATAGGGTGTGGTAATAGAAACTATATGGTTGTAAGGTTTCAAATTTTTATTTATTTATTTATTAAGATTTATTTATGTATTTTAGAGAGAGAGCACGAGTGGGAGGGACAGAGAGAGCGGGAGAATCTCGAGCAGAGCCCAGAGCCCCATGCAGCGCTTACACTCACGATTCTGAGATCATGACCTGAGCCCAAACCAAGAGTTGGACGCTCGGCTGACTGAGCCCTCCAGGTGCCCCTAAGGTTTCATGCTTTAATGTGAAGGAAAACATTAATGCTAAGAAGCCTGTGAAGATACTGTAATCCCTACAGGAACTACTAAAAATAATAATGGAAAGGAGCACAGCTAAAAGCTAATAGGAAAATTTAAAACAAATATTTAAAAGTATTTAAGTAGTCTGTGAAGCAGAAGGAAAAGAAAATCAGGTGAAAACAAGGGGACAAACACAAAGCAAATAAATAAATAAATAAATCGGTGAGACAAATCCAAACATACTAGTAATTACTAATGTAATGCCCAGGGCCAAACTGGCCCAATGCCTGTTTCAGAAAATAAGGTCTTACTGGATCACAGCTGTACCCATTCATTTACATACTGTCTACTGCTGCTTTCCCTCTCTTTACTCTTTTTACAACTCTTTACAAACTAAATGGCCCGTAAAGTCTGTCCAATCCTCATCTAAGCCCCCTGATTAAAAGGCAGAGATCATTAGAATAGATAAGACAAATTATATGCTTTCACAAGAGACGTATTTCATATATGAAGACACGGGTCAAGAGTAAATGGATAGAGATGCATTCACCATGCACACTAGATTTCAAGACAATATTATCAGAGCTGAAGAAGGACGTTTCTTAATTTTCAACAGCCATCTCTCAGCAACTGACCAAGGGCAGTTTAAAAAAAGACAGTAAATGGGCGCCTAGGTGGCTCAGTGGGTTAAAGCCTCTGCCTTTGGCTCAGGTCATGATCTCAGGGTCCTGGATCAAGGCCCACATCTTACTCTCTGCTCATCAGGGAGCCTGCTTCCCCCCACAACCCCCCACCCCAGCCTGCCTCTCTGCCTACTTGTGATCTCTCTCTGTGAAATAAATAAATAAAATCTTAAAAAAAAAAAAAAACAGTAAAACAGGAGATCCGAATGACACTCTCAAACACCTTGACCTGTATGATACTTAGTATACGACATCCAACTGCTGAATGCACAGTCCCCAGGACAGACCAGATGTTAGGCCAAAACAATTTTCAGTAAATTTAGAAAGATAGGAATCCATGTCTGAGCTGGGACTTGTACGTCCAGCCACAGTGAAATAACGAGAATCAGGTGTATCCTCCCGCCCGGAACAATCAAAAAATACATGAACAATGACAAAATCCGAAGTGACAATATATATTTGACAGCGGACAAAATACATGAAACAATGGTTTTTAAGACACCAGACATCCAGTGGTAACAGTGACCTGGAGGCACAGGAAACAGAGAGGGAGAGCCCTCCACTGGCCTGGTGTGGTAGGAGGTCTCAAGCCCATCCTCGGGGATTTCATTCTCTTAAGTAACCTGTTCCAACCAATAAAATATGGCAACAATGAGGGAATGATTAGGTCACAAAAGAATTTTATTTTCGTCTCGGTAGCAGATTCTCCCTCTTGCCGGCTCTGAGGAAGCAAGCTGTAATACTGAAGGTCTGTGTGGCAAGGGGCCAAGGATGGCCTCCATCCAACAGCCACCAAGAACTAAGTCCTGCGGAACTCAACAAACCAAATCCAGCAACAACCACAGAAGGAAGTGAGGAAGTGAATCCTCCCCTGCTTGAGCCTTCAGATTTGATCCCAGACTGGCTGATATCTTGACTGCACAGCCTTTTGCAAAAGACCTTGAGATAGAAGATCCAGTTAAGCTGTGTTCAGATCCTGGCCCTGGGGTAATAAATTCATGTTGTTTTACACCTGCTAAGTTCTCGGGGTGGTTCGTTACATAGCAATGGATAACTAAGACATCCAACATCCAACAGACTGCCTTGAGAGTTTCCAGGTGGTGGCACAGAGTTAGGGAATCCGTACATAAGAACTGACCGGATGGGGATCATGTGGCTGGAGTTTGCAGAACAGAGTATTGAGAAAGGAGACACATGTAGAGAGGACTTTGGAGATCTGCAGAGGGGCCCCCTTGTTAGCAAGACACAGATCACCACATGCATGTGAAGAAACTACTCAAGGCCAGGAAAAGAACTATTTACCAGTATATTAGTGGTAACAGTGCTCAGAGCTCAAACATGGCCCATTCTGAGAGCCATACTAGAAAACTGCATGATACATGAAACACTGGGTGGAAATCACAGAACAGTCATGTTATATGAAGGGATAAATAGCTCCCAGCTGAGAACTGCTTTGGTCCCACTTAACAAATCTCAAAAGCAAGAACTGAAGGATCAAAGTGTTTCCAAGTAACTTAACTGCATCCCACATAAAAGCTCATAAATATTTTAGGAACACAAAAATACCTAGCACCTAAAAAGATAAAATTAATGCTGTCTGGCATCCAGACAAAGATTACTGGGGAAAAAAAAGAAGAAAAATCACAGCCCACAGTGAAAAACAATCAGTCAATAAGAACCAATCTGAAAAAACACATGTGAGAATTATAATTGATAGAGTTACATTCCACGTGTCCAAAATAAGTAGAGAATAGTGGGCAAAAATTTTTAAAAAGGCTCAAAATGAACTCAGAGATAAAGACTAAAATGATCAAGATGAAAAAGGCACTGGTGGATTAATGGCAAATTAGACATTGCAAAGTAAAGATTGGTAAACTTGAAAACAGCAATATATATATATATATATATATATATATATATATATCTAAAAATAAACAGAGAGAAAAGATAATCTTTTCAAAAGATTGAACAGAGAGAGTATCAGTGAGCTGGGTGCAAATTTAAACAGACTAATATTTGTGCAGTTGAAATATACAGATTGGGGGAGTGGAGCAGGAAAAAATACTTGAAGAAATAGTAGCTAAAAACTGTACAAATTTGATGAAAACTCTAGACCTACAGACCCAAGAGGCCCAAAAAATTCTAAGCACAGAAACATGGAGAAAACTGAACCAATGCATATAATAATCAAATCAGTCAGAACTAGTGACAAAGAGAAAATCTTAAAATCAGCCAGAGAGGAAAAAGACACATTAGGAATAGAAGAACACAGACAACACATCAGAAACCAAGCAATCTAGAAGACTGTGGAGCAACCTCTTTAAAGCACTTATAGATAGAAAAAAAATGTGTCACCTCAGAATTTTATAGAGAGAGGAAATACCTCTCAAAAATGAAAATAAAATGGGCACCTGAGTGGCTCAGTTGGTTAAGGTCTGCCTTCAGCTCAGGTCACGATCCTAGGATCCTGGGATCGAGTCCCATATCAGGCTCCCTGTGTGTCTCTCTCTCCCTCTGCCCCACCCAATATATAAATAAAATCTTTTTTTTTTTAAAGATTTTATTTATTTGTCAGAGAGAGAGAGGAGAGCGAGCGAGCACAGGCAGACAGAATGGCAGGCAGAGGCAGAGGGAGAAGCAGGCTCCCCGCCAAGCAAGGAGCCCGATGTGGGACTCGATCCCAGGACGCTGGGATCCTGACCTGAGCCGAAGGCAGCTGCTTAACCAACTGAGCCACCCAGGCGTCCCTAAATAAAATCTTTAAAAAAAAAAAAAAGTTAAGTAACTAACTGGTCTAAGGTCATTACACACAATAAATCTCAAACCAGCACTTAAGTTCAAACCAGTTTGCTTTTCAAAACCAGGCTGAATGAAAACTTAACGTTCATGGGAAAACCTGTACATGACCATTTGGAGCAGAACAATTCATAATGACCCCAAAACTAGAAAAACAATCCAAATGTTCTTTAATGGTGAACAGATTAAAACAACACCAACAGTGGCATATCTGTTTAGTGGAATGTTACTGAGCAATAAGAAACTCACACAAAACAAAGGAATCTCCAAGGCATGGTGCTGACTGACAGTTGCCTGTCCCAAAATGTTAAACGTGTAAGTTTCCATGTATATGACATCCCGGAAAAGACAAACTAGAGAGATGGAACCAGTCCGAGGCTGTCCGAGGTTAAGAGTGGGAGAAAGGTGTGAATATAATAAAAGGAGAGTAGGAGGCCGGTTTCTGGAGTCAACGAAACAGCTCTGCCTCCTGGTTCTGCCGGTGGTTGCCCTATTCTCTTCACGTTAGAACTGTACGCCCCTCTCCTACCAGTTTTACTGTCTGAAAACTTTGAAACTAAACAAACCAGGCGGTTTTCATTAAGCCACAGTGGATAAAAGGCTGGCGTGGGAGAAGGGGTCACGGGGAGTGACACAGGAGGGGCTCTCCTCCCGGCTCCCTACAGACCCACAGGCCAGGGGGCCTTCCTCCCTCCTGCTCCTAAAACGTCCCTCCCGGTGCGCTCTCGAGGGAAGGCAAAGCTGCGCGTCCTCACAGCCCGGCTGCACCTCGGCCCCTGTTCTGTACAGAGAAATGTTTTTGTGGTTTGTCCCATAGAACTGACCTCCTGGACTTGCAGGTACACAGTAAGGCTCAAGAGTGCCTGTCTGTGTTGAATAACCTTGGGAGTTACATGATCTGGCCTCCAGGTCGGAACTGGCCCTTCTGCTCCGAACACCAAGAGCTACAAATCTTGGCTCGCGTCCCCTCCTGCTCCAGGGGGGCCGGCCCTGCAGGGTGGCATCCAGGAGTGGGGCAGACACACAGCCCGGGCTCCTTGATGACACAGAAACATGAGAACCTGGAAAGGCAGCTCGCTGCAAACTGCACGTCGAACAAATGTTTCACTTCAGACTCCGTCACTCACCCTGTGAATGTGGCCCCTATGGGGCCGGTGAGTCGAAGTCTCGGCCGAGGGGGGAACGCTCCGCTCAGGCCTCAGTCAGGACCGCAGCCCGGCCGTGTCCACCGGGCTTCCCCGGCCAATGCGGCAGCACGTGCGAGGACCCGATCCGATGTAACTGTCTTACCCTCCTTCACTGCTTATTAGTGCTCCCATCTGTGTGCAGAACACCCCCACGTCCCACCGGGTCACTGTCTCACTTCTCTCTCCCTGCAAAGTCGTCGCCGCCACCGCGGGGTGCTGCGGCCGCCGGGCCATCCCGCGGGCTCCGCAGCGGGGCCACCGCTGTCCGCTCCCCTAGTGGCCTTCCCTGCGGACACCCGCCTCCGTGAGGCCTCTGGACCCAGGCCGGACCCCGTCACGCTCCGGGGAACGCCGAGCGCCTGGCTCCGAGGCCGAGCATCCTCCGAGACGCCCCGCAGACCCGCGGCCTGGAGGGGCGTCCGCACCCCGACCCCCGCGCTGCTCGCGGATGACAGCAGCCGCCGGGAGAAGGTGCCCCTCCGCCCCTTCCGACAAAGGAAAGCCCTGCGAAACTTCGGTACCTGCGAGGCCTGACCGACCGGCCCCGCGCTGGGGCACTAACTACCCGGTCCCGATCCCAATCCCGGAGGATCTAGGGTTCTGAGGCTCTTGGCCGGGTGGGACCGGCTTCCGCGGGGACATTTCCAGCTACGTCTGCGGCAGCGCGGACTAGGGGAGGGGGCCGGGCTAGGGCAGTCCACTGACTCTGGCTGGGCGGGGCTTCGGGGCTTGGTGGTCTTGGTCTCTAGGACGCCGCCCGCAGTAACTGGGGTATACCTGAACGATCTGCGTCCGCCGAAGGGCCTTGCAATAAAGCAAAATTGGAAAAAGACAGGCAATTCTATCTGGAAAAATTAAAAACTAGAAAATCATTGTCAAAATAAGCTGGGAAAGATTAAAGTCCATGATCTTCAATGATGCAGACTGCAGCACTGACTTCTCTAGCCAGCAAAGGAGAAAGGCGGGTTCCTGCCATCTTTTCTCGTCATACGTTCAAACACTAATGAAAGATCAGAGAGCCACAGGAAAATCAGACTCCTTTATTTCCGGAGAGCGAAAGACAGTGACTGTTAAACACGTAGAGGGTGTTAGGCACCTCTGCTAAGCACCTTCCATGTATTATTCCATTTGCAAAAGCAAAACTCGGCTGGGACATAGACCAGACTCAGATGACACAGATAGAGCCTGCTGCAAAGTTAACAGCAAATCTTTCTGCCAAAATCATACTGCAGCTGTAAAATTTAACCAACATTCTCTTTGAATAATTACTGCTTTCTTATCAATGATATCTTTGCCTTGCTACTCCCACTTACAAAAAAAAAATTAACGAGAAATCTTGGCTAAAATCAGAGACTGTCAGAAACTGTCTGATATCATTGTGAGGATAAGTAAATGTCCCACTCTTGGGAGGATCAGAGCCATCTTCAACGGAAACAATCTCTCTTCCCAGCTAGTTGTAGAGCTTCATGTACAGCATTTTCACACACAACGTATCCCATTTATAGTAACCTTGAGATTTCAAAGGCAGATCAGGACCCTGAGTCTACTTTTTAATTCAGACCTGCTGGGGCTCCTGGGTGGCTCCATTGTTGTGTTATGGGCCCTACTACTTGCCCAAGATAGGGTGCGCTTCAAGTTTCACAACTAGCAAATGGCAAAACTAGGATTAGAGTCCGTGCCTAATCCCAGTCCAGTTATTTTCCTACCCTACCTACTGTGGTATTTGTGTATGTATGTTTGTGTGTATGTATGTGTGTGTGTGTGAGAGAGAGAGAGATAGATGTAGATTCTAGCTCATCTACCTGATCTTTTATAGCTTCAGTATATTTACCAATGACAATATCTCTGAGTTCCAAATACAGTCATATTTCAGATAGAAACTGTCAGATTGCATCCCTTGGTAAGGTATGGCCTTGATGCTAGTTGTTCATTCTGACAGTGACAAATGTGAGGGAAGGGGCCTAGCTCTGAGAAGCACATTGGTAGTTGGAAGAAGTCAGTACTGAGCAGAAAATTGCAGTGCCTGGTGCTGAATTAAGTGCTTATGGTCTACATTTCCGACAATGTCCTAGGTTCTTGTTCCTTCCTAAATAGACAACCTGAGAAGCAACATCAGTGGATTTGTCTGATTGTCTCTCCACACTTCCTGAGACTTCTATCCTTATATCTAAGCAAGCCTCTCACAACCCTTTGGTTACAAATGGGCAGAACTCAGCATTCTCCTTTGGTGCATTTCCGAGACGGTTCCTCTGTGGTTCCTTCCATAGGTTGTTACGGAGATGAAATGTGCTATTGATGTGATGCTGCTAAGAACCCAGCCCGGCAAATGACACAGGGAGCCTCTCAAAGAAATTGGGAACAGTTACGAGCAAGTCAAACAGAACTCAGAATTAAATATGTAGAACATTAATGCTCCTCAATGAAAAACTGCCACAAAGATTCAAATAAAGCAAAATTGGAAAAAGACAGGCAATTCTATCTGGAAAAATTAAAAACTAGAAAATCATTGTCAAAATAAGCTGGGAAAGATTAAAGTCCATGATCTTCAATGATGCAGCAAGACAGGGAAATATATACATATATGGGTGTATGACGAGTGTGCGGAGAGAAATAGATGAGTCTGAGCTTGAATGTGGATCCTGTAGATTGGCAAATCTAAATAGAGAGCTAGGTTTACGAACTTCTCAGGAATGTATACATACTGTAAAGAAAAAAATGTATGACCTTAAAGAGAAATAATAGAAATTAATGGTCTATTTGCATAATACTTTTTTCAAATATTTTTTGGAAGTATTTTAAGTATACAGGTGAATGACAAATGTAGACACTTGAGTAACCACAGCCCCAGTCATGATACAGAATATGTCTGTCCCCCAGAAAGTTCCCCTGTGCTCCCTTGCAGGCAGTATCCCTGTGTACAACATTTTAATGATTTCCCATTAAATAGATGAAATCAGAATTTTTTTTATTAAAAACATATTTGAATCATTGATTCTATAATAAAAATTTACATACTACTTTGTTTGAAGTTATGTCTCTTGGCATTTGTTAACTAACTTTGATTGATTTTGCAAACAAAAAATAGCCTTATTGACTTTTAGGTACTCAACCTGCCCCAGGGGCCAGTTGTTAGAGTTGTACCATGTCATTAACCCATGTCATTAACCCATCAGTGGACGGATTAAATGGAAGTTAATGGAAGTTTAAACCTGTGCTTTCCATGTAATCTTACTGAATACTGGCCTAAAGATTTAGACAAGTAACTTCCGTACACTGCCACTATTTCTGATCTCGATGTTCGGTTGTATTGTAACTGTTGCCATACAATTTAGAGTATATTTTAAGTTGTACTTGAACTTACACTGATTAACAGCCAACTCAAACTAGATAGAAGTGAATTTGTGGGGAGAGGAATCAAGTTTCACAGTTTCATCATGTTTAGGTCATTTCTGGTTTCTTCCTCCTCTGCTGTGGGGTTTCTCCCACAGTTCCCACAAATCCGAGTTCCTGGATTTACTATCGGATTTACTATCATCTTATTTTCTGACCTAAGGCCCAATCTACTAAAGTGATGTGACCTCATTTAATATGGATAATTAGGTTCACTCATGAAGCATGATAACATAGTGCTCTTTTAAAAAGATTGTATTTATTTAATAGAGAGGACGCACGCACACAAGTTGTGGGGGTGAGGGTCAGCTGGAGAGGGAGAAACAGACTTCCCAGTGAGCAGAGAGCCTGATGTGGGGCTCGATCCCAGGACCCCGAGATCACCATCCACTTCGAAGGCAGATGCCCAACCGACTGAGCCACTCAGGTGCTCCAGCATGGTGCTTTTTAAACCAAGTGCCAAGTAATAAGAAATAGGCTCAGAGGTATAATATCTGCATGTCTTTCCAGATCCTCTACTTCTTCATTGGTGTGTTCAGAGGAGAGAAAATAAACTTCAAAAAGTACATGTCTATATCCTGTAGAAATGTATTCTTATGAAACACACCTTGAAAATCATTCTCTTCCCATGTGTCTTTCACCCTTGGAAAAAATTTTGTGCTGTTGGGGATGAGGAAGTGAAGAGAAACCTAGTGAGGGAATGAACAGCTCTGTTAAAGGGCTCAGTTATTTAAAAGGTGTCCCTTTGCTTCTATAGGTCCTCTGGAATCGTCTCTGTCACCGCCAAGAGGGCTTATGTGATAGATACTTGGATTCTTAGCTTCTCTGTATAGAACTTGTGGATATAGAATTTGGGGTAGTCTTCCAATGAAAACATTTTCTCCATCCTTATTTGGGAGGTTCTATTTCTATTTGGGGCACTATTTTTTTTTAAATTTTCATTATTAAAGTATAACTGACATTCAAGGTTATATTAGCCTCAGGGACACAACATAGTAATTCAATAATTCTATATATCACCCAGTGATCACTACCTTAAGAGAGGTTGCCAGCTGTCACCATATGACATTAGCGCAGTATTTTTTACTATATTCCCTGTGTTGGACTTTTCATCTCCCATGACTTATTTGTTTTATAGGGGAATTCCTGTTTTTTAAGGTTTCAGGAAGCTTCTGAAAATGAGGACATAAAAAGACTGACCAAAAATGTGTTCATGAATGATAGAAGCATTGCATGGAGTATCTGTAAGAAACACTGACAAAAAGTTGAAATATCAGAACCACACAATACTTGTCCTCAAGTATCTTACAAAACTTACTTGGTAGTGTCTTGCGCACAACATTAGCTTGCTGGCTTTTCATGTCAAGTGTCATGTCAAGTCTTAAAGTTTCCTTGTATTCCAGTGAAGTCTTTGATCTCAGGGGATGACTGATGTTTACCTGAAGTCAATACATTCGTCACATTCACAGAATTTCTAGGGAGTGTGAGTTATCCGATGCTGAAAAGGATTCTACTCTGGGGGCACCAGGGTCGTGTGGTCACTCATGGTTTCAGCTCAGGTCATGATGTTAGGGTCCAAGGATCAGGCCACATCAGGCTCTGTGCCCAGCACGGAGTCTGCTTGAGAGTCCCTCTCTCCCCCCGCCTCTCTCTCTCTCTCTGTCCTTCCTTCTCTATCTCTCTCTCTCTCTCTCAAATAAATAAACAAATCTTTATTTAAAAAAGGATTGTACGCTAGCTTTTGCAGACTGATTATATCCGTAAGGTCTTTCTGCAGTGGGCAGTCTTCTGATTTTTGGTGAGACTTGTGCTCTAGGTAAAGATTTTGCCACATTCACCACTTTGATATGGTTTTTCTCTGGTATAGGTTGTCTGATGTGTGATAGGGTGTCAACTCTGGCTAAAGGCTTTCCCACACTGGCTACATTCATAGGGTCTCTATCCAGTATTTTTTCTCATGTTTAGCAATATTGGAACTCTGGCTGGGGTGCCTGGGTGGCTCAGTTGGTTAAGCATCTGCCTTCGCTGCAGGTCATGATCCCAGGATCCTGAAATCAAGTCCCACATCCCCAAATCAGGCACCTTGCTCAGTGGCGAGTCTGCTTCTCCTTCTGTCCCTCCCCCTGATGTGTTCTCTTTCTCTCAAATAAGTAAATAAAATCTTTTTTAAAAAAAAAAAAAGTAAGAGGCCTTTAAAGTGAGAGTAAAGTGAGATAAAACTTCTAATTTATCCAGGAGGTGAGAACTGGACAGTGCAAGGCATCTCGGGGTCAGAGGGGTGACCTTGAGGGCTCTGTTTGGGAGGAAAAACAAACAAACAGTAGCTTCAAGAAGGACTGAGAATCCCACCAGTCTGGTGGCAGAACTGGCTCTTAATATGTTGTCTACTTATTTTGCTGACTCTTCTCTTTTCCCTTCTGTTGCATAGTCCACGGGAGCACACATTTCTGTTCAACTGTGTACACTGAATAGGACCTAGTAAACAGGAGCACATACTAAACACATAAATGAATGGATGATTGCCTTTCCTTTATTTTCTTAAGCTTATTTATTATTTATTTAAATTCAGTTAATTAACATATAATGTACGATTGGTTTCATAGGTCAAGGTCAGTGATTCATCCATCTTATATAAAACCCAGTGCTCATCACATCACATGCCCTCCTTAATGTCCATCCCCCCATCACCCCATCCCTCCACCCACCTCCCCTCCAACAACCCTCTGTTTGTTTCCTATGATTAAGAGTCTCTTATAGCTTGTCCTTCTCTGATTTTGCCTTATTTTATTTTTTCCTCTCTTCCCCTTTGATCCTCTGTTTGTTCCTTAAATTCCACATATCAGTGAAATCATATGGTATTTGTCTTTCTCTGACTGACCTATTTCACTTAGCATAATACCCTATAGTTCCATCCACAGCGTTGCAGATGGCAAGATTTCAATTTTTGATGGCTGCATAGTATTCCATTGTATATACATACCACATCTTCTTTATCCGTTCATCTGTTGATGGACATCTCAGCTCCTTCCATAGTGTGGCTATTGTGGACATTGCTGCAATAAACATTGGGGTGCATGTGCCCCTTCATTCAAAGATACAAATGTAGTATCTTTGGGGTACATACCCAGGAGTGTGATTGCTGGGTCATAGGGTAGCTCTAGTTTCAACTTTGTGAGGAACCTCCATGCTGTTTTCCAGAGTGGCTGCACCAGCTTGCATTCCTACCAAGAGTGTAGGAGGGTTCCCTTTCTCCGCATTCTCGCCAGCATCTGTCATTTCCTGACTTAATGTTAGCCATTCTGAATGCTGTGAGGTGGTATCTCATTGTGGTTTTGATTTGTATTTCCCTGATGCCGAGTGATGTTCAACATTTTTCAATGTGTCTCTTGGCCATCTGGATGTCTTCCTTGCCTTTCCTTAACTCATATTTTTTCTGACAGCTTTGTCTATCTGATGGTTGATTATATATCAGCCAGTTACTTAGCTGACTTTACCTTTTTTTAAAAAAAGATTTACTTAGTTATTTTAGAGAGAGAGGATAATCAGGAGGAACAGAGAGAGAGGGAAGAGATAGAGAAAAAATCTCAAACAGACTCCACGCAAACCATGGAGCCCAACATAGGGCTTGAACTCAGGATCTTGAGATCACGTCCTGAGCTGAAAGCAAGAGTCAGACACTTAACTGACTGTGCCACCCAGATGCCCCTGATTTTACCTTTCAAAGAAGACCCACTATATGCCTAAGTTGCAATATATATTAAAGAATTGAAATCTTACACAGAAAATACTCTGACCAGCAGAACTAAATTGGTAATTAGTAACAGTATAGTATCCAGAAAAGCCCGAGACATTTAGAAATTAAAAACACACGTTTCTAGGTGACTTGTGAGTCACAGGAAAAATCACTAGGGAAATCAGAAAATATTTCAAATTAAACAATCTCAAAAGTGTAATGTAGCAAAATGTGTGAGATCTAGCTGAACAGTCTGTTAGAGGGAAGTTTGTTCCTTTAAATGTTTATACTAGAAAAGAAGCTTTAAAATGTTATCTAAGTGTTTGGCTTGAGAACCTAGAAAAAGAACATATTAAACGCCACATAAGTAAATGACTGTTAAAGACTAGAAGAAAATGAAGTAGAAAACAAGGTTTGAGAAAATCAACAGAAAAAGTTTCTTTAAAAATATTGGTAAAATTGGTACTTCCTAGAAAAACTGATCAAGAAAAAAAGGGAGTACACAACTTATTAATATGAGGAATGGACAGGAGATATCACAGATTCCACAGACATCAAAAATAATTAGGGTATAGTATGAGCAAATTCCTGCCACTAAACCCAACTTAGAAATGGACAAATTCTATGAAAAATGCAGTAAAACTAGCACAAGGAGAAATAGAAAATATGAATGAATAGCTCTGTGCTTGTTAAAGAAATTTAATGCATTATTAAACGGAATTCTACAAAACAAAACAACAACAACAACAACAACAAAAACCCTTCTAGGCCTATATGGTAAATTCCATTAAACACATAATGAAGAAATAATACTATACTTCCCCTAAATCTTTCAGATGATGTAAAGGAAGGGAACGGTTCCCAGATTGACAAAGTTATTATGATAAAATTATAGATCAATATCCTTCATGAACATAGATGCAACAATCCTTAAATGTATATTTTCAGGGGCGCCTGGGTGACTCAGTGGGTTAAGCCTCTGCCTTCAGCTCAGGTCATGATCTTAGGGTCCTGGGATTGAGCCCCACATCAGGCTCTCTGCTCAGCAGGGAGCCTGCTTCCCCCCCCTTCTGTCTGCCTCTCTGCCTACTTGTGATCTCTCTGTCAAATAAATAAATAAAAATCTTTTTTTAAAAAGTGAATTATCAGATAGAATCCACAATATTTAAAACTGTTTTTTATTTTTTTAAAGTTTTACTTATTTTTATTTTAAAGAGAAAGAGTGGGGGGAGAAGGGCAGAGAAAGAGAGACCCTCAAGCAGATTCCATGCTGAGTGCAGAGCCTGACATGGGGCTTGATCTCACAACTCTAAGATCAAGAATCCATCCATATTTAAACAAAATAATATGTCAGGATCAACTGGGGTTTATGCCTGAAATATAAGGTATACAAAACATTTGAATAATCAATGTAATTCACCATATTAACAAAATAAATGATCTTACATGATCTTTTAAATAGATGCAAAAAATGTGGCAAAATTCAATACCCATTTAAAAGAAGAACTTCTAGCAAACTATGAATAGAAACAAAATTCTACAATCTGATACAACTAATATATTTAATGGTGAAATATTAGTTTCTACTTACAAGATTGGAAACAGAACAAAGACATCTGCTGTCATCAGGTCTCTTCAGCATTGTACTGGAGGTCCTAGCTGGTGAAATAAAAGTAATAAACACATATGAGGAATAAACAGAAAATAAATAACAGAAGATGTAATGAAAGTAATTAAAAAAAATAGAAGGCCTAAAGATTAATGCTATTCACAGTCAGCATTATTATTTACATGGAAAAATCCCAAGAAACCTACAAAACAATCACTGAAACAAGTAAACATAACAGGGTGACAGAGTTTAACATCAGTATAAAAAAATCAGTTTCTGGGGCACCCAGGTAGCTCAGTCAGTTAAGTGTCCAACTCGAGTTCAGCTGAGGTCATGACCTCAGGGTCGTGAGATGGAGCCTTTGCATCAGGCTCCATGCTCAGTGCAGAGTCGAGATTCCTTCTCCCTCCCTCTGCCCCTCCCCTACTTGAGCATGTGCTCTCTCTCTCTCTTTCTAAAATAATAAATAAAATCCTTAAAAAAGAAATCATCATCTTTCTATATGTTAGTAACAAACAACCAGAAAATAAAAGGCAAATAAGTCAATTTCTTTTTTAAAAAAATAAACTTATTTATTTGAGAGAGAGCATGAGCAGGGGGAGAGGGAGAGGGAGAAGCAAGATCCTCATGGAGCAGGGAGCCCCATACAGACTTGCTCCCAGGACCCTGGGATCATGACCTGAGCCAAAGACAGACGCTTAATGGACTAAACCACCCAGGTGCCCCCAAATAATTCCATTTCTAATGGTATAAAAACCATAAAGTATTTAGGGTTAATTTAACAAAACACATATATGATCTTTAAACTGAGAAGTAAATAGATTGCTCCAAAAAGTAAAGAAAATGTAAATAAATTGAGAAATATATCATGTTCATAAAGTGAAGACAGAATATTGTTTAGACACAAACTCTTCCCAGAGGGATACATTTATTTAATACAACCCCAATCAAAATCCCAACAGGAATTAAAACAGGAGCTGAAGTTAGGGATTCAGGTGCTTATAATCTATGTTTATAGCAGCACTATTCACAACAGTCAAAAGTCACAACATTCACACTATTTGCAAACACCCCAAGTGTTGAAGAAGAGATGAATGGATGGTGCTATAATATGGGTGAACCTGGGACAGGGTGAACCTGATACATGCTATACCATGGATTAGCCTTGAAAACATCACGCTAATTAAAAAAAAAATACGCTAAAAGATAAATGTAGGATTTGACTTATATTTGTTGTCTAGATTGCATAAATTCATAGAGACAGGAAGTGGAATGGAAGTTCCTAGGGACTGGGGAGGGGGGTGATGAGGAGTGAGTGGCTGCTCAGTGTGTTCAAGGTTTCTTTTGGGGTGAGGAAATGCTCTGAAATCAGACAGTGGTGGTGTTTGCACAACATTATGAATACATAAAAACTTTCTCGTGCACTTTAAAGTAGTTAAAATGGGAACTCTGTGGTCTGCATATTTTAGGACGATTTGAAATTTCAACGGGCCCTCAACTCTATGGTCAAATAATCTTTGACAAAACAGGAAAAAATATACAGTGGAAAAAAGACAGTCTCTTCAACAAATGGTGCTGGGAAAACTGGACAGCTATATGTAGAAGAATGAAACTCGACCATTCTCTTACACCGTACACAAAGATAAACTCAATGTGGATAAAAGACCTCAACGTGAGACAGGAATCCATCAGAATCCTAGAGGAGAATATAGGCAGTAACCTCTTTGATATCAGCTGCAGCAACTTCTTTCAAGATATGTCTCCAAAGGCAAAGGAAACAAAAGCAAAAATGAACTTTTGGGACTTCATCAAAATCAAAAGCTTCTGCACAGCAAAGGAAACAGTCAAGAAAACAAAGAGGCAACCCACGGAATGGGAGAAGATATTTGAAAATGACAGTACAGACAAAAGGTTGATATCCAGGATCTATAAAGAACTCCTCAAACTCAACACACACAAAACAGACAATCATATCAAAAAATGGGCAGAAGATATGAACAAACACTTCTCCAATGAAGACATACAAATGGCTATCAGACACATGAAAAAATGTTCATCATCACTAGCCATCAGGGAGATTCAAATTAAAACCATATTGAGATACCACCTTACACCACTTAGAATGGCCAAAATTAGCAAGACAGGAAACAACATGTGTTGGAGGGGATGTGGAGAAAGGGGAACCCTCTTACACTGTTGGGGGAATGCAAGTTGGTGCAGCCACTTTGGAGAACAGTGTGGAGATTCCTCAAGAAATTAAAAATAGAGCTTCCCTATGACCCTGCCATTGCACTACTGGGTATTTACCCCAAAGATACAGATGTAGTGAAAAGAAGGGCCATCTGCACCCCAATGTTTATAGCAGCGATGGCCACGGTGGCCAAACTGTGGAAAGAACCAAGATGCCCTTCAATGGACGAATGGATAAGGAAGATGTGGTCCATATACACTATGGAGTATGATGCCTCCATCAGAAAGGATGAATACCCAACTTTTGTAGCAACATGGACGGGACTGGAAGAGATTATGCTGAGTGAAATAAGTCAAGCAGAGAGAGTCAAGTATCATATGGTTTCACTTATTTGTGGAGCATAACAAATAGCATGGAGGACAAGGGGAGTTAGGAGAAGGGAGTTGAGGGAAATTGGAAGGGGAGGTGAACCATGAGAGACTATGGACTCTGAAAAACAATCTGAGGGGTTTGAAGGGGCGGGGTGGGGGCGGTGGGAGGTTGGGGGAACCAGGTGGTGGGTATTAGAGAGGGCACGGATTGCATGGAGCACTGGGTGTGGTGCAAAAAACAATGAATACTGTTACGCTGAAAATAAATTAAAAAAAAATATATATATATATAATGAAAGGGATGAAGCTAGATAGTCTCCCGGTCCCTTGCAGCTTCATGGTTTGGCTCCTGCTTCTCCTGGATTACGCCAGGTCCGTGCGCAGCCGTCACACGCCCAGTCCGCCGCTTTGCACACGCTGTCCAGTCGTCGAGCTCGTCGCTTCTTTGCAGCGTTGCCCTCTGCTCTACTCTCCATGGTATCTCCTAAGAGCCAAACCGGGCCGATGCCCCTCATCCCGTAGGCTCTCCCTTCCGAGCTCCAGAACAAACTTACCGATTTTGGTGCGATGACACAATCCTGTTAAAATTGTGTAGAAAAGCGCCCCCCCCCCCCAAATCGATACTGATTTTATACATCCCTACAGCTCTTGATGGATGTTTTCTTTTGCTATTAATTAATTTATTTGAGAGAGAGAGAGAGAGAACACACAGGCGGCGGGGAGGGGCAGAGCGAGAAGCAGTCTTCCCGCGGAGCAGGAGCCCGATACGGGGCGCGATCGCAGGACCCCGAGCCCGCCAAAGACAGGTGCTTCCCGACTGAGCCCCCAGCTCCCGCGGTTGACTGCGTGAAGCATCGAGGCAAAGAGGCCGGTGTCCGCAGTGAGGTCGGGGACAGCCTGCCCCGGGATCCGGTCAGCAGCGCCGTGTTCCCGCGACCCTCCTCAGACCAGGGCGGCGACCCCGTGACTCTGTTTTACCCAGTTTTCCTGGGACGCTATCTACAACCACACGGGCCGGCGCGGTCCTCCGTGGACCGCGGCTCTCCATCACCGACTACCCTGCACTCACCGCGGCAGGGGCTCCTCCCAGCGAGCGCCGCGGGGCCGCAGCTCTCGGGCGCAGGCGCAGAGCCGCGCCGCCCCCCCCGCATTTTGCCTCTCCCCCCCCCCCCCCCCCGCATTTTGCCTCCCCCCCCTCCCCTCCGCGCAGCTCGGTGCTCCTACCGCGCGTCTGCGAGCCGCGGGGGTCGTCGGGGCTCCCAGCTAATCCTTCCGGCTGCCTCGAGCGCCGTGCACTCGCGTTCCGTCGCAGCGCGGGCCCGGCCCCAGGTGTGCCCGGGTGCGCGGCCGAGGCGGCCGGTGAGTGGAGCGCGCTGCCCGCAGGGCCGGGCCTGGGCGGGTGGGCCTGCGGGCTCCGGGACAGGTCATGCGGCGTGGCGCCGCGACCCCGGGCGGGGCGGCGGGGTCACCGGCTGCGCCTGTGGGCGGCTCCGCCGGGTCCCGGAGCTGCGTGGGGGGCGGGCGGTGGTCCCCGGGGTTGCGTGGCCGCGACCTGCAGCCGGGCGCGGGAGGGCTTCTGGAGCCGGCTGTGCCCGTCGCCGCTCCATGACTCTGTACCCGGACTGACCCCTCTTACCCTCGCAGGCACCCCGTGACATGCGCCATTACCGTCCCCATGTTGCCGGCGAGGACACTGAGGCACGCGGAGATGAAGCGCCTTCCCGGGAGTTACACAGCTCGTGAGTAGCAGCCGCTCGTTTCTGCCTCCGACGAGGGCACTGGGGACTTGCATGGAGAGTACGTGTTTA
This sequence comes from Lutra lutra, assembly GCF_902655055.1. Classification (NCBI taxonomy): domain Eukaryota; kingdom Metazoa; phylum Chordata; class Mammalia; order Carnivora; family Mustelidae; genus Lutra; species Lutra lutra. The sequence goes on along the minus strand of NC_062283.1, from coordinate 2,298,489 downwards.
TCTATTGGTGGAGCCGCCCGCCAGTTCTGCGGATCAGATTTCTGTGTTATTTTGAGCCAGTTTCTGCCCACACTGTTGCCTGAAGACCACCTTTCAGGAGGTCTCCGGACTTGGTCGTCTCTGCTCTGGGATGGAACTGGGGCTGCCGGGCCCTCGTGCTGATTCCTTTGTCCTTCAGCAGAGGCTCCAGCAGGCTAACCTGGGCCCGAAAGCAAGCACCGGAGAAGAGCTGTTCCAGAACCTTCCGAACCTGCTTCCTTCTGACCGAGATAAATTCTTAATGCGGAAGGCGGTAGAAAGAAGGGAGAATTCTTGCTGAATTCTAGCTGGAAGAGGCGGTGACATGGTCCAAAGAATTTCAGATGGTTAGGGTCACAGGAGGTGCGTGTCGCTGGGAAGTTGTTCCTAAAAGCAGATTGGTTTGGGGGGGCTGCAGCCCTTATGACCACTGGACTTGGGAGAACAATGATTGGGTAGAATGCAGTATGGTTGTAGCAGTAAAGTGCTCCAAGTAGCTGAAGCATGAGGTAGGAAGGAGGAAGAGAGGAAAGGATTTGCCACACCATGGTGCAGGAGTCCTCCAACGGAGCCTGAGCAAGGGAATGGCTCCCAACCTCTCTGAAATCTGTCAGAAGGTTCACCTTCCTGTGCGTCCTCCAAGACCAGGAATGAGAGAGCTCCTCTGTCCCCGCTCTGTAGCAGCAGCTGCTGAAGGCAGCCTCACAGATTCTCTGATCATCTGCTTTACAGGTACACCCTCACACTGTTAAATTGCATTCATTTGAGGTATGCCCAGCAATTGTATCTATTTACGTTGTATGTGATATTCTTTATTGTAAACGCTTTGCTGTTTTTTTCACTTGTAGCACTGACAGAAGCTTTGTGAGAAAAGACACGCAAGTCCTAGCTGTGCCATTTTACCGTGTGGGACCAAACTCTCAGAGAGGTGAGTGACTGGCCCAGGGTTGCACAGCCCTATGGTGCCAGAGCGGCTTCGGCAACCTTCCTTTTGGCTCTTCAGGAGGAATGAAGAGACTGCTGTCAAACTCCATTTGAACTCCTGTCCCGTGTGGGAAAATTGACCAAGAGCTTGGATTTTATGCCTCAGATCACCTAGAGAGTTTAGGGATGGTTTAGACTTGGCCCAGATCCATCCCTTGTACCTTTTATCACTAAGGAACTAGGGACTTCAGGTCAGACATCAGTGTCTGTTGTCCTTTTCTCTGCATCTGGGAGGAGGTAGGATTGCTTTTAGGCATTTGTTTTTAGGCATTTCTTTAAGGGTGCATTCAATGTGACATTCAGATGCATTCAGATGTGCATTCAGATGTGACATTACCAGACCAGTGATCCTGGCTGCCTAGAATAAGATCTTTGCCAGCTTTGCCTTTGACTAAAAAGAAAGCCAAGAGAAGGTAGACGAGGGAAGGGTAACTAGCTGTCTCACTAGAAGAGTATGTCCCATGAGAGTTAAGGATTCTTCCTCTTTTTCTGAATGGGTCATCGCACCAAACAGGGGATACATTTATTTTTCTTTTCACAAAACTTCCCTTAGGCAAGTCTGCCAAATTTTGCCCAGGATGGGACTATTCGTTGGTTGGCTACCAATTGCTCATAATGTCTTCCTCAACAATCCTTTCTCTATTTCATCATTCGGTGATTGAAGAATATCTTACTGGCCTGAATGGTTTCATCCGAAACATGGACCTTAGGCTCTCACATGTCTCTGACGATTTGAAAAAGACTAGGATCATATTAGTCTAATGCCCTTAATGTAGGCAGACAGGTACGTGCCTTAGTGTTTGGGACTTAAAATTAAACTCCCTGAATCAGAGAGCTTTGTACCAATCAAGTCCAATATCTTCATTTGACAGATGAGGAGACATAAAAACCAAATTGGTTATTTTCCCCTGGGTTTTATATAGTTATCATTATATCATTATATCGCTATAATCAAAATCCAGATTACTGGGGTGCATGGGTGGTACAGTCAGTGGAGTATCTGACTCTTGGTTTCGGCTCAGGTCATGATCTCAGGTCTTGAGATAGAGCCCCATGTGGGGCTCCTCACTCAGAGTAGAGTCTGCTTGAGAATCTCTACCTCTTCCCCTGCCCCTCCCCTGTCAAACAAATAATAAATCTTTTTAAAAAATATTTTATTTATTTGACAGAGACACAGCAAGAGAGGGAACACAAGCAGGGGGAGTAGAAGAGAGAGAAGCAGGCTTCCCATCCAGCAGGGAGCCTGATGCGGAGCTCGATCCCAGGACACTGGGATCATGACCTGAGCTGAAGGCAGATGCTTAACGACTGAGCCACCCAGGTGCCCAATAAATAAATCTTTAAAAAATCTAGATTATCTGGTAAATGCTTACATCACAGGGCCTCTATGTGAGGTCTACTGATTCATGGTGAGGACACCAGCTGCGCTGGGGTGTCTGGAACATTCCACATTCAGCTGACATAGATCAGGCTGTCGCATGAGCGGGACTTAGCACAGCCTCTCAGGGCAGTCATCTTTCAGAGGCAGGAACTCTCTAAACCTCCATGGCACTCTGCAGTTAAGGTCATGCTGGTATCCTGGGATCAGTGGGGTTATCTTCTTGGCCATTTAGGGCCACAGGAGTGGAAAGTGCAACTCAGGTTTTGTTCCCTAGTGAGTTTGAGTCCAGGATTTAATGCTTGGCTTGGGGCCAAATTACTTCACCTTTCTGTACCTCAGGTTCTTCATTTGTATCGAGGGGATAACAGTAGTACCCCTCTCACTGTTGTGAGGCATAAAGGACTCAATACTCATAAAACGCTTATAAAAGACAGATGCAAAAGACTTAAAGAATCTCCCAAGTTAGGTTGCTTTGTTTTAATGTAGAAGCTCTCCCCAGTGGGGTTTCTATGCCTCTATCATGTGTCACATATACAAACAGAAGATGCATGATACAGTTATGCATGTAATGAACTTCTCTGTAATGACAAAATAACTACATTTTAGGACACTTGTACTATACAGTATATATACAAATTGAATTCTGTAGATCAACTGATATCATATTGGCTTAGCTTACCAATCCTCAGGATATTAATGAGCATAAGGAGGACCCTCCACCTCAAACTGTCCGTCTGTCTTTGAATTCTGTCCTCGTTCTTTCTCTGTTCAGGATATTCTGCATACTTTTAGGGAGCCTAAGTTTTCATGGATCTAAGAAGACAATTTACAAAGATCATCAAATTTCGGATCTTCCTGGTCAAGGGGAAAGCCTAAACCACCAAAACTTAAACATCCTTGTAACAATATCTCTTCCCCAGGATGGGATATAATGTGTAATAATGTAGTAACATTCCACTGGGAACCAAAGTCCAACTTACCATCCTGTAGTAAAACTGACAGATAGTATTAATTGCTTGTAGATATAATTTCCAAAATATCAATGTCTTACCTAACTCTGATATGAAGGAAAGTAATTTATATTAGAATAGTGTGTAGTTCAGTGTGTACAGTTTGGATGAAATGGATATCTGCACCTGTTCACAGAATCACTGTGAATACAACAGTTACAAATATGGCCTGATAGATGAATGTTGTGTTTGTGAATCTAGTACTATAAGTGGTTTGATTTTCCTGAAATGGTGAGCAAGTCCTAATAGCATCCAAAGAAAGAGAAGTTTATTTCCCTAATTTTCCAGTATATATCAAAGCTGTGCAAAGTATTTTGTATCTCTACGTAAAGTAGTGTTAGGTTCTAGCCTTAGGTAACTATTAACTTTTTTTTAGAGTGGGGGGAGGGGCAGAGAGAGAGGAGGGAGAGAGAGAATCTCAAGCAGGTTCCATGCCTAGCATGGAGCCCAATGCAGGGCTCGATCCCAGGACTCTGAGATCACGACCTGAGCCGAAATCAAGAGTTGGACGCTTTAACCGACTAAGCCACCCAGGTGCCACTATTGCCACATTAACAACCTTTTTTTAAAAACCTTAACAACCTTTTTTAAAAAGTTAACATATTATATATTTGCCCCAGGGGTACAGGTCTGTGAATCATCAGGCTTACACAATTCACAGGATTCACCATAGCGCATACCCTCCCCAATGTCCATGATCCAGCTACCCTTTCCCTCGCCCACAACCCCCCAGCAACCCTCAGTTTGTTTTGTGAGATTAAGAGTCTCTTATGGTTTTTCTCCCTCCCCGGTCCCATCTTGTTTCATTTTTTTCCCTCCCACCCCCTACGACTCCCCGCCCTGCCTCTCAAATTCCTCATGTCAGGGAGATCATGTGATAATTGTCTTTCTCTGTTGGCTTACTTTGCTCAGTGTAATACCCTCTAGTTCTATCCACGTCGTTGCAGATGGCAAGATTTCATTTCTCTTGATGGCTGCATAGTATTCCATTGTATATACACCACATCTTCTTTATCCATTCATCTGTTGATGGACATCCAGGCTTTTTCCATAGTTTGGCTATTGTTACATTCGGAGTGCCCCTTCAGTTAACTACATTTATTAACAACGTTTTGAAAGTCACACAGGGGGGCGCCTGGGTGGCTCAGTGGGTTAAAGCCTCTGCCTTCGGCTCAGGTCATGATCCCAGGGTCCTGGGATCGAGCCCCACATCGGGCTCTCTGCTCGGCGGGGAGCCTGCTTCCTCCTCTTTCTCTCTCTGCCTTCCTCTCTGCCTACTTGTAATCTCTGCCTGTCAAATAAATAAATAAAATCTTAAAAAAAAAAAAAAAGAGAAATTCACACAGGATTAGGAACATTTTTTTGTTTTGCAGGAATGCCCATTATCCCTGATCCACACTAAATTCCAGTAGCACCATCCAATCAACATTACAGTCCAGAAAAACCCCTTACCAATTCCCAGAACTCTCCCTGGGAGGTAGTACTGCTGCCTTGAGAATTACTGTCATAAAAGAAATAACAGCGAGCTGTCAACAAAATCATGATGGTGTAGTTGCAGGGTCTGTGCTGCAAGAATGCAGGCCAGCCAGCCAGCAATATGGCAAATTCCCGCTAAGGAATGAGGGCACCATGAAGTATACAACCAGATTGTAGAGAGGTTCTAAAAAATCAGACTCTTAGTCTAGTGGTAGGTCTTCTGTGTTCCCTGTTTCCAGTCGGAAGGCATATTTTTGGCCAAGCTGGATACAGACAACATTATCCCATTGCCTTTGAGGGTCTTCTCCATGCATGACTTCTTGGTGGATGTCCTCCACGGCTCACCTGCACATGTGGGAGGGTTACTGGTCTACAAGAAAGGAAATACCTCTGAAACCAGATCATGTCCTAACCCAGTGGATCTCAAATTGGGCTGTGAGCAGAAGCATTAGGGAAAATGGTATATAGTTTGTAGCCGAATGTCAAGCACAGGGGCTCAGATGAAGCCATAAGAGAATGGCTTAAAGAAAAAAGCTTTCATGGGGAAAGTTAGAGTCCAGAGATGGGGGAGCAAAGGCACAGATTCCCATATCCTCCCATTCTCCCAGCAGAAAGGCCGCTGTAGAGGGATGCTCTGCTGGTCAGTTTTCCAGGAGATGGCCTGCTACTCTTCCTCAGGGGCAAGTGTAAGAACAAGCCCATCAATGGGGAGCTAAATGGACCACTTGGGGCCAGGCAGCCTGAGTGTGGGGTGCTGGCTGTGTAGTGGGGGTGTCTGAGGAAGCTGGCTGCCTACTTCCTGGGAATCTTCGGAGCCTTGGGAAGTGTTGGCCCTGCTGGCAGAAGGGAGAATCCACCAGGCTAGGGGAAGCTGAGTGTGTATTTGAGACCCTCCTGCTCCGAGGAAGGTTTTTCAGGCAATCTAGAGTATGTTTCTAGGGTTCTTTGTGGACAATTCTACTTGTCAGGTTATATGAAGTTATTAGATACAAATGCCTGGGCCCGTATCATACCTTCTGGGTCTGAAGCAAGGCCCAGGTATCTCAACTAATAAGTCCCATGGGGGATTCTGATGTGAATGTGTATAACCTTCTGGAACCCAATTTTGTCCCCTTTTAGAAAGCCATTTTCGCCAGGCCATCCTCCCACAGCTTCTGAAAGTTCACACCACCTTTTCTATAGATCAAGGCATTAAGATTGAGCTCTGAATAGCCCTGTGTCTCCACCACCCAAGCCTTGTGTTAAATCCTTTCCCTTCAGCTGGAATCCCAGCATGTGACTTGGACATTGTCATTCAGTCAGAGGGAGGACAGCCGAGGACGCTGGATCTTCAGGCCCTGAAGAGGGAAGTGAGCGAAAATACCTGTCTGGGTGAGTGATAGCATGAAAAGACCAGCAATTCGATATTTAGGAGACACGAGTTCCAGTCTAAGCTCTTGGAATTCACCGGGTGACTTAAGTTAGTCTGCTTGCTATTTGTCAAGTAAGTGAGGGGGCCTCGGTGACTCCGAGAGTAGACTTGTTTAGAAGAATACCTAGATTAGCTGGAAGGAGGGTCGGGGGGCATGTCCGGTTGTAGTGTTGTAGACAACGTTTCTGAAATTCTGTTCTCTCTCAATCCCAAGAAAATGATTGCATCCAAGCTTGACAGAATCACCCTTACTGTTTGCTTTTTTTGGAGGGTGTCTTTTTTACACTTAAGAGTCTAGTCTTGGGTCACCTGGGTGGCTCAGTGGGTTAAGCCTCTGCCTTCGGCTCAGGTCATGGTCTCAGGGTCCTGGGATCGAGCCCCACATTGGGCTCCCTGCTCAGTGGGGAGCCTGCTTCCCCCCTCTCTCTCTGCCTGCCTCTCTGCCTGCTTGTGATCTCTCTCTCTCTGTCAAATAAATAAATAAAAAATCTTAAAAAAAAAAAAGAGTCTACTCTTTTCATCCCTTTCCCTCCTGCCTCTTACCACTGCTCATTGGCTCTAATAACTAATAGCTCACTTTACTTTCTACTCCCCTACTCTTTGTTCATCGGCTGGTATATCTGCTCATTCCATTTTTTTGGCTGAGTCCCATCATCCTTCCCATAGTTCTTGATGTCTCTGTGCTCCCCATGCCTGTTATAAAAACTATGCCGTTATCTCTTCTGCTCCCGTTCCCTTGCCTTCAACTTCCCTTTTTGTTTTCTTCCCATATAATGTTGCTAGTGTGCGTGAATAGCAAATTTGCTGTCTTTTTTTTTCCCCCTACTGGTTTATTTTTCTTTCTCTCTATACTAGATGTAGGTGACATTTGCACTTTAAATCTCTTTCAGATAGGGAGCTGTGAACGGAGCCAAAGCAGCAGCACCAATCAGGCTATTTCTGAAGAACCAGAGTTTTCAGGGTCAGCCATGCAAAGTCTCAGAAGGAGTACTGCCCAAGGTCCTACGAATGAAGAGGCCTATAAATGTGAGGGCCGGTTATCGAGGCAGACAGAATGTCCTGTCCGGAAGACATCTTTTGAGAAAACAGCAATCAGGAACATGTCAATGACCCTTAAGGAAATTTTTACTAGGGAGAGAGTTCCTGAATCTAGTGAATTTAGTCTAAGCTCAAAAGTTAATACACAGCAGAACATTCCAAAGGGAGCTAGATCCCCCATATCTAGCAAAAACTCTGAAGATAATTTGGACTTCATTAAACACCAAAAACTCTTCCCACAAAAGAAACCTTGTAAATGCAATGAATGTGGGGAAGCCTTCAGTTACCAATCAGAACTTATTGTCCACAGGAGAATTCATGGTGGAGAAAAGCCTTTTGAATGCAATGAATGTGGAAAGACTTTTAGCCGAAGTACACACCTTATCGAGCATCAGAGAACTCACACTGGAGAGAAGCCGTACGAATGCAGCGAGTGTGGAAAAGCTTTTAGCCGGAGCACGCACCTGAGTCTGCACCAGAGGGTCCACACGGGAGAGAAGCCCTTTGAGTGTGGTGAGTGTGGGAAAGCCTTCAGCCGGAGCACAAACCTCAGCCAGCACCAGCGAACTCACACTCAGGAGAAACCTTACAAATGTACCGAGTGTGGGAAAGCCTTCAGCGACCGCTCAACCATAATTCAGCATCAACGAATACACACTGGAGAGAATCCCTATGAGTGCCGTGAGTGCGGGAAGGCTTTCAGCTGGGTCTCCTCTCTCAGCGAGCACCAGAGGACACACACGGGCGAGAAGCCCTACGAATGCGGTGACTGTGGGAAAGTCTTCAGTCGCAGCTCTTCCCTCGCCGAGCATCAGAGGACCCACACCGGGGAGAAGCCCCACGAATGCGGAGAATGTGGGAAGGGCTTCGGTCGGAGCTCATCGCTTATCATTCACCAGAGAACTCACACCGGGGAGAAGCCGTACAAGTGTAATGACTGTGGGAAAGCCTTCAGCCAGAGTTCAACCCTCATCAGACACCAGCGACTTCACGCTAAAGAGTAACAGTCGAGCTTTTTCCTTAATGTGCGTGTAAGAGCACACCGCACTCGCATCCTGTTCCTGCAAGGAGAAACAGATTCGTCTGTGGAGTTTTCTTCTCTACTAGCTAGCTGTAAGCCAGTGCCAAGGTAGCCTTCCTTCCGTTTTGTAAACTAGATGCTGCAGTGAGTGATCAGTACAAGGGGGTGAGTCTAGGAACCAAACATACTCCCTCTCCTCCCCTGGAGGACTCCCCTTAGAGTGTAGACCTGACACCTTGTATCTGCTCACCTGTCTGTTCCCTGGGGCTCCGGTCCCTGTGCAGTCAGTGGACCGTGTTTCCCGACCACAGAAGCCCCTTTACTTCGAGAGGAAGTCGTGAGTGTTGTGTGAGTGTGACGTCAGCTCCAGTACCAGAAGAGAAGGAGCTGGCTTCAGAACAGGAAAAAAATCTTCCCACCAGTTTGCTGATAATGGTGTTGAGGCAAATCTAGTTTCTGATTTTATACGAACAGATTTTTCTGTTAAACCTTTTTTGTTGTAGCGTGTTTTCCTCAAAGTATAAACCATGTGCCTAACTAATCCTAGTATTTTTTTATATTATCCTCATCAAGAATGACCTAAAACTTACATTGAGTTCTTCTATGATTAAAAAAAAAATTGCTTCCCTAGTTTTTAATTTTCTTCTGTTTGTAGGCTTTATGAAACTTACACCCTCTGGTCCTAACTCTCACCATTCCTATAAAGCTCATCTCTCAAGGACAAATTCCGTGACTGTTTCTTAGTCTTTTTTCCCACTTGACATTTGCAGAATTGACACTTTTGGCCACTCTCATGCCTTAAAACTTGAGCTTCTTCTGGCATCCCCAATTCTGTGCTGATCCACACTTTTCCTACCTCATGGCACTCTCTGATTAACAGTGATCAGCTGTATAACTTTGGGCAAGAGTTAAACTAGAGTGATCTCCTTTTATTGGGCTGTAATACTTGAGGTCGCTCAATTAGATTGCAAACTTCCTGAAGACAAAGGTCTTTTAGATCCCTGTGAAACATGCAAAGTGCAGAATGGTCACTAAATGCCCTGTAATTACTGCCTACTTTATCCCAGGTAACTGGCCTGCTAGGTTTCATCTGAAATGGTTTACGAGTTGATTTCTTGCCCTATTCCTAATGCTGCTGCTAGGTGCTCAGGAGTTGGGGCTCAGATTACGAGAGTCAGCAGGGCTGCCCTTGTCCCCTGCCTTTAGCAGCCTGACTAAACAACCATCTTGTCCGAAGAGTTCACGGTTCCTAGGACAAAGATCAAACTCTCTCACTCCAGGGCCTTCCACACTTAGGTCTATTTACTTATTTTCCATTACTCTCCAGTACCTGCAGCCAGGCCTGTCCTTGGTGTCTGTTATACCCTCTTCTCACACTTGGCTTCTTTCCACACTGTGTGTGGCCCCCTTTTACATGTCTGGCTTTCCCCCTGTGTCTCCAGAAATCTCATCCGCACGTTATGAAAGGCCTTGCTCAGGTCCTGCCTCCTCTGACACCTGGGATCTCCCACCTTAGAAGTCCTGTGCAGTGGTGGTTTGCCTTGATTTTCCTGCATTACAAACTCTCCTGTTCTGTTTTCTGATTCGCTCAGGTGCCTTTTTTCCCATAAGCTTTTGAAGTTAGACATTACCTTAAATCTCTCAGAAGCCCCATCTAATACATGGTATAATGCAGGTCTAGACTACAGTTTTAATCTAAACAGGGAAGGTTTAATTGAATCGTGTAATCTCTTAGTCTTTTGAATGGAGGGAGAGCCTTATAAATATTATGTAAATTCACTCTTGAGACTAATTCTCCGTTAGAGCTCCTGGGATGCTGGCCTCTTGGCTTTCCATTTCATGAGACTGTTGTAAGGAATAAGTGTGTTTATTCGTGTAAAGTGATGAAAACAGTGCCTGACCTAAAGTGAGTGCTCAGGAAATGCTCATTGTAATGATTCTGCTGCACATCAGCCCATAGCCTTTCATTTCCTCCCGTGCAGGGTCTGTAAGTCCATTACCAGCAGTGGAAAACTAGGGTTACCATCCGTTAGGTTAGAAGATGTTTATGCTAATTGTGGTAACAGGCAATAGCCATCCATCTGTATGTCTGGTAAGTATCATGTGTCAAAGGGACTTAAGATAGCTTACAAGATAGGATAAAATGGAAAACCAAAACACATAAGAATCAGCATTCGGGGACGCCTGGGTGGCTTGGTTGGTGAAGCCTCTGCCTTCCACTCAGGTCATGATCTCAGAGTCCTGAGATCGAGCCCTGAGTCAGGCTCCCTGCTCAATGGGGAGTCTGCCCCCTCTCTCTCTGCCCTTCCCCTGCTTGTGTGCTCTCTCTCTCAGATAAATAAATCAATAAAATCTTTTTAAAAATCAACATTAGAGAAAGGGGACAGACCAGAAGACCAACGTGAGGACAAGTATGATATGCTGTAGTTACCCAGATAGAGGTGTAAACTCAGCATTCTGGCAACCGAAGGGGGATGGTCATTTGGTTACTTTGTATTTGGAAAGAAAAAAAAAATGCCCATTCTTCAAGGAAAGCTTTCTTTCCTTTTTTTTTTTTTTTTTGACCAGTCATCTCTTCTCTTGTTTATGCCTTTTAAATTCTTTGCCATCATTGTGATGAAGTGTCCAGAGGAAGCAGAGATAAGCACAGGGTTCATTCTCCATTTTCAACCTCTCAGCTCTGTCCCCCAGCTAATCCTCTCACTCCCCACCCCATGTGACAGCCTGACCTTTGATGTGGCCTTCCCTTCCCCTCCACCAGCCACCTCCTGCAACCACCCTGTACACCCAAGCCCAGGGCCTCTCTCTGCTCCTCACTGGCACCTTAGCCACCCCGGAAAGGGACAGTGATAGATGGGCAGGCGGACTTCAAGTTCTTTCTACTCAGGTTCTGAGTCAGGGGTATCCCAGGCACACTGTGCTCTTTCCTGACTGCGCCTTTGCAGATGCTGTTTCTCTGTTTCTCTGAAACCCCTTCAGCCCCAGCCCTGCCTCCTGGCATGTCTCTCTGGTGGGGGTTCCTACTCATCTGCAGGCTGGGACCCCTCTCCTGGGAAGCCCCAAGTGGTACAGATCTGGTGTTCTCTATCCAGTTCAGCCATCACAGCCAGGATCTTATCGCAGTCTACGAACATCTGCATAATGGGTGTGGCACCTGTCCCCCTCACCATTTTCCCCTGACCTCCCCAAAGCCGCAGTAGGGCAAGAAGTCATCCTTGCCATGTTGCATGATAAAGCGAGGAGTTCTTTTCTTCCCAAGTTGGCCCAGCCCTGGGAAGGCGCTGAGGCCAGACGGACCCTCTAACATCCTAATAACCACACTACACCCAGCTTAAAACCCATTCATGGCTACTCAGTGCTGCTGGCCTGCCTGGTCCATGCTGCTTCCGTGGGACCCAGTCTCTGCTCCCTGCCCCCACCTCATTTTTCTTCCAAGAGAGCCTGAGTCCTCCCAGTCTGCTGGCTAACTGCTGGGAGCCCTTTCTCTCCCCCCACAGCCAGCCTCTTCATAGATCTTGTCCCATAGCTTTCCTAATAGATTTAAGATGAATGATGAATTTTTTCATTTGTCTGCATGTAATTTTACAATGCATTTGATAGCAAAAATTAAAGAATAATGTATTCTCCACAACACCTAGCATATGTAGGTTCTCCAGTGAACAAATATTTAGTTCATAGTGGACAGCTCAGAAAGGAAGGGGTGAAGATTGTTCTTGTGTAGAGTGGGGTCTGAAGGAGCAGGGCATAGAGTAGATAACTGCGTAATAACTGGGTGCTATAAGAAAAGCTCTTTTCACTCACTTGAGTCATTTAATTTCTATCTCATGGGATGAAAAAGCTGGTGTTCTGGATGTGAAATAACTTACAAAAGATCAGATTTGACCCCAATTCTGCTGACCAGTATTGGACCTCTTAAGATTTTATTTATTTGAGAGAGAGAGTACAAGAAAGGGGAGGGTCAGAAGGAGAAGCAGACTCCCCATTGAGCAGGAAGCCGGATGTGGGACTTGATCCCAGGGCTCCAGGATCATGACCTGAGGTGAAGGCAGCTGCTTAACCAACTGAGCTCCCAAGGCACCCATTACTGGACCTCTTACGGTGGACGGTGGCAAGGTCTGGAAAAGAAAGACAGTGAGTAAAGGCGGAGAGGTGGGGGAAAAGCTCTGTTTGTTCCAGTACATGAACTGGACTGTGGCAGGGAGTTCAGTGAAGTCAAGAATGAGAATGCGGACTTGGAATTGGGTAACTTGGTGATGGCCACTTCCAGTCCGAGATCGTGTTTGGGGTTAACAAGGGAATCACAGGAGATGACTGATGATGGTGATTAAGTGTGGTTTCGGAGAGAGAAGAGTAATCTGGGAGAGGAGACAGGATGGCTTTGAGCCGAGAGTGAGAGAGAGAGAGAGAGAAGGCAGAAGCCAGATGAGAAGCTGGAGTCTTAGGATGGGGGTATTGGGAATTGAAGAGCCGCAGGTGGATGAAGAAGTGGTGCCCAGATTCAGGCAAGGGAGAAGGGGGGCCAGAGGCTACATTCCTCAATTGCTGTGGTTAATTCTCCTGTGAGTGACCTGCACCATCAGGGAGGGGCTTCGGATATGCACTCAGGGGGTAACATAAATGTCCACTCTGATAAGATTATCTTGCGTCTTCTCAGTCACTGTGGACCCAGAAGCGTTTGGGATTTCCCCTGGGGAAGTCGAGTCAGAGGGGTGCGTGATGGGGAGAGGTCCGCCTTTCTGCGAGGACAAGCGGGGGGCCTGCCCGCACATCCCTGCGCTCGCCGCCCGCGGACACACCTGTCTGGTGCAGTGCGCCTTACGTCCGGACGTGCACGTGCGCACGTGCGGCGGGGGCCTCGCGTCCTTCCGGTGCGGTAGCTCGCTGGCCCGGGCGCGGCGCGAGGACAGGAGCCTGCGCGCTCTGAGGGCCGACGTGCCCCGGCCCTTCCCGGTCCTCGTAGGCAGGCGGCGGCCGAGGCGCGCGGCTCTGCCCCGACGTGGGCGCGACGCCGCCGCTGCCCTAAAGCCCACGCACCGGCTTCCGGTGGGCGCGGCGGAGCCGGGTGGGCCAGAGTGGCGGAAGGGCGCGGGTCCCATGAGGGGTCAGACGAGGCTGCGCCCCTGGGGCGGCCCGCGCTCGGCTGCCCCTGAGGCCTCTTGCGCGTCTTTTTTTTTAAAGCGGCTCGCTGCCATTTCACTTCAGCGGGCGTAGAGCTAGCGGTGCCCACCTGTGGAGTCTGCGCCTGCGAGGACCGCGAATGCACGCGGCGCTGGCAGAGAGGTGAGTGGCCGTGCCCTCCGGAGGAGAGCCGTGCAGGTACCGCTCGCGGGCTCGAATACCGGGGCCGCGGTGCTTTGCTTTTACAGAAGGTTTTTGCGTCAGGTTTGCTGACGACTTCTCTATCTGCTGGGGGCACAAAACACTTGACCACGACGTTCATTGTTGTCTACGTTATTCTAATGCTTTTTGCTACAGGGATGAGGGATCTGACTCTAGATTCTATTTTGATACATAGTTTTAACGAAGAAAGTGCATTGTTGACCATGGTTGTTGAATTAATATACCTGATTTTAGGTCCCGTTCTTATGCAAAGTTTTGTGTTGAAATGGTGCTGGTGGTTTTCTGGCTTTCCTCGCACGCGTTAACTTGTTCTTGCAAACTTATCAGAAGGTGTTGCATTTTCATCTTTTTAAACAGAGATAGAAAAAGGAACGGACTTTGAAGTTGCGGAGGAATAGTCTTTGCCCTAATTCCTAGTTGAGGGCTCCTTGTGCAGAGTTTTGGGACATGGAGGCCACAGCTGCTCATCAATTTAACTTTTACATCTCATCAAAGCCATGTTTTTCTCATCATATCACCTTTTGCCTTTTCTCTCCCAACACCTGATGCTTTTCATGTTTGGCTATGAAAGAAAATGAAGGAGGTGGAAAGGAAGGCAGTCCTAGGGAGAGATTTAGGAAAAGGGGTTGGAGGGGAATCAAGACTCCAAATCTGTACCTTCTATGATTGCTTTGAATTTTTATCTCAAAGATCATAAAACCAGTCAAATCCGCTTTAAACTTGTTTTCTAGGAAATAAGTAAACTGATAAAACATAATATTCACTTCTAAAAAAAGTACTGAAATTTTGCCACAATTTTGGTTTATTTGTCTGTCTTCCTTTTATTTTGCTGACTTTAAAAATGTTCTTAATTTAAATTCCACTATACTTAATACTAATGTTGTATTAGTTTCAGGTGTGCAATACAGTGATTCAGCAGTTTCATACAACACTTGGTGCTCATGATAAGTGCCCTTCTTAATCCCCATCACCTGTTTCCCCCACCACCTTCCCACCTCCCCTCTGGTAACCATCAGTGTATTCTCTAGAGTTAAGAATCTGTTTCTTCATTTGTCTCTCTTTTTGCCCCTTTGCTCGTTTTTTTTCTTTTTTTTTCTTTCTTAAATTCCCCATGTGAGTGAAATACTATGGTATTTGTCTTTCTCTGATTTATTTCACTTAGCATAATACCCGCCCGTTCCATCCATGTTGTGGCAAATGGCAAGATCTCATTCTCTTTAATGGCTGAGTAATATCCCATTGTGTATATACACAGCGCATCTTTATCCATTCATCTGTCCGTGGACACTTGGGCTGCTTCTGTAATTGGGTTATTATAGATAATGCTGCTGTAAACATAAGGGTGCCTGTATCCCCTTGAATTAGTGAATATTTGGGATAAATAGTGAGTACTGTGATTACTGGATCATAGAGTAGTTCTGTACTTAACTTTTTTTTTTAAGATTTTATTAATTGAGAGAGCACGAGTGAGGGGAGGGATAGGGAGAGGCAGATACCCCGCTGAGGGGGGAGCCTGATAGGGGGCTAGATCCTGGGACTCCAGGATCGTGACCAGAGCTGAAGACAGGTGTTTAACTTACTGAGCCACCCAGGCGCCCTTCTATACTTAACTTTTTGAGGAGCCTCCATACTGTTTTCCAGAATGGCTGCACCAGCTTGCATTTCCACCAACAGTGGAAGAACATTCCCCTTTCTCCCCATCCTTGCCAACATCTATTGTTTGCTGAGTTTGGGTTTTTTTTAAGATTTTATTTATTTATTTGACAGAGGTCACAAGTAGGCAGAGAGGCAGGCGGGGGGGTGGGGAGCAGGCTCCTTGCTGAGCAGAGACCCTGACTTGGGCTTCGATCTCAGGACCCCGAGACCATGACCTGAGCCAAAGGCAGAGGCTTAGCTCACTGAGCCACCCAGGCTCCCAAAGTTTTGTTTTTTTTTTTTTTTAATTTTATTTATTTATTTATTAGAGAGCATGAGCTCACAAGGAGGATGATCCGCAGAGGGAGAGGGAGAAGCAGGCTCTCCACTGAGGAGGGAGCCCAATGTGGGGCTCGATTCCAAGACCCTGAAATCATGACCTGAGCCAAAGGCAGATGCTTCACTGACTGAGCCACCTACGTGCCTCCTGAGTTGTTAATTTTAGCCATTCTGACAGGTGTGAGGTAATCTCATTGTAAATTTGATTTGCATTTCCCTGGTGATGAGTAATGTTGAGCATCTTTTCATATGTCTGTCAGCCATCTGGATGTCTTCTTTGGAGAAATGTCTCTATTTCTTCTGTCCATTTTTTAATTGGATAAATTATTTGGTTTTGGTGTGTTGAGTTGTATTTTGCTGAGATATTTTAAATGAAATTGAAACATCATGTAATTTCATCCCTCTCTGTTTCTTTATGCATTTCTAAAAACCAGGGACCATTTCCTGTGTTACCACAATGCTACTATCAGACCTAACAAAACTAACAGTAATTCCTTGGATACCCTGCATTTTGTAGATGAAATAAACCTGAGCTACATATTCTGTTTTGGAAAGTACAGAGGAACTGAGGTAGCCTGGCTCTGGATGTGGATCCATGCTAAGTTTAAGGGTTGAGACAGGACATTTCTTCCTTGTGATGCTCACCTTTTATCCTAACTTCCAAGACCCTAGAGTAGAACTGCTGTAACCGATCCTGTTCATTTCCTCAGAACATTCGCTTCTCTGGGCGCCTGGGTGGCTCAGTCAGTTGGGCGGGCAGCAGGCTCTTGGTTCAGCTCTAGGAGTCCTGGGATCTCAGGGTCCTGGGATCAGAGTCTGCTTGTCCCTCTCCCTCTGCTCCTCACCCTGCTCTCTCAAATAAATAAAATCTTAAAAAACAAAACTGGTGTCTGGGGAGCTAAAGACTTAAGTCCTTGAGAACCATCGTCTAATATTTTTCCTCACTTTCTCTCTTCTCCGATAGGCATCTTCCATCTTATAATTTGATAGTCTTAAAGGACTCTTTAGCAATGAAAATCTGGCAACCAAAATTAAAAACACAGCTCATATCCAACCCAACAGCAAATCCTGTTGGCCCTACTTCAGAATGGTTCTGGAGTCAAACTATTTCCCAGTCTGTCTTCAACACAGAACCAAGAGGGATCCTTTTCCAATATTTGTTAAACCCTGTCACCCTTGCTCAGAACTGTTTGGTGGCTTCTCATCTGGCTCTTTCTGACCTCTTAACTCTAGCCTCCTGTTTCTCTTCTTGTCATGCTTGTTATTTTGTCCACTCTGGCCTTCTAGTTGTACATAAACCCTCCAGGCCTCTCTGGCCACAGGCCTTTCACATGTGCTCTTTCCTCTGCCCGGATCCACGTGGCTCCCTTTCTCACTCCTGTGCCATCTTCTCGATGAGGCTCTTTCTTGTCACCCTATTTAAAATGTATTCTCTACCTCCCGTCCTGCTTTATTTTTATCTATGGCATATACATTGTATTTTACTTTTTTATGTTTTTATCATCCACCCTGTCAGTAAATGCAAGCTTCACGAGAGGAGGGATTTCTTTTTTTTTTTTTTTAAGATTTTATTTATTTATTTGACAGAGAGAGATCACAAGTAGACGGAGAGGAAGGCAGAGAGAGAGAGAGAGGGAAGCAGGCTTCCTGCTGAGCAGAGAGCCCGATGTGGGACTTGATCCCAAGACCCTGAGATCATGACCTGAGCCGAAGGCAGCGGCTTAACCCACTGAGCCACCCAGGCGCCCCGAGAGGAGGGATTTCTGTTTCTTTTATTTACCGCTCTGTTCTCATTGTCGGAAAGAGTAAGCACTAGAAGCATGAACATAGAGAAAAGCTGATTTTTGTCTTTTTGTTTGCTTTAGATTCAGGGATGAGGACTTAGACAAAGTCCACGATTTCAGAGCAGAGCATGACAGAATGAGCAGTACCAGATCCCATCCAAGCAAAGGGACACTTTGAAAACCTTCCTCAGCACCCTTTGTATGAAGAATCTTGTGTAGGTGAGAGTAGCAAAGCTTAGGAGAAATTGCATAGGAACACTCACCAGAAATGCCTTTCTGAAGAAAGGGACTTCATGAAAATTACTACTTACCAAAAAACCCCACTGTGCAGCCAAAGCATGAATGTAATAGGTTCAGCAAAAGCTAAGACAGTAGTCACTGAACAGCAGAGAGTAACTCTCATCAATTCAACTGATCACAACTCATAAATTATAGTATATATGAGAAGAGCTTCACATGGAATTCAAAACATCAGATTTTTACTAGAGAGAAAATGTACTGTTGTAACAATTCTGGGAAAGACTTGCATCATCATTCCAATCTTATTCAAGAAAAATTAAAGAAAGAATTCGTAATCCCTAATTATCAGAGAAGCCGAAAGAACAGAAGTCTCATACATGTATTGAATGTGGCAAATCCTTTACTCTGCATGCTGTCTTGAGCCAATGTCAAATAATGCCCATGGGAATGAGGCCTTAAAAATGCACTGTATGGGGACGCCTGGGTGGCTCAGTTGGTTAAGCAGCTGCCTTCGGCTCAGGTCATGATCCCAGCGTCCTGGGATCGAGTCCCGCATCGGGCTCCTTGCTCGTCAGGGAACCTGCCTCTCCCTCTGCCTTTGCCTGCCATTCTGTCTGCCTGTGCTCACTCTCTCTCCCTTGCTCTCTCTGACAAATAAATAAATAAAATCTTTAAAGAAAAAAAAAATGCACTGTATGGAGAAAAAAAAAATGCACTGAATGGGAAAAGGCATTTCCTTGAAGTACTTCCCTTCTTGTGCAAGGTAGAATTCAGTTATATTCAGGGGATATGGGAACAGTTTTTGACAGGGATCTTCTCTGCCTTGCTCTGCCCCTCTCTCTCCCCATCTCTCCTTCTCCCTCCTTTCTCCCTTACTTTATCAGAACTACTGGGGAGAAACCATATAAATTCAGTAAATATAAGAACACTTTTAGTCTCAGTTCACATCTTGTCTAACAGGAGTGAATAGGCAAACTCTTTCAAACCAATTTGTACAGCTTATTCAGCCTATAATATAGTTCCTGCTGGAGAAAAACTGAACAAATAAAATTACTATGGGAAGGCCTTCAGTTCTGCACACTTTATCAAATGTTAACCTTTGATATTGGGAAAACCCACACAAATATTGTAAAGAGGAGGAGACCTTTAAGTTCTAGGGCCCCAAGATAGGCCACTTTGGCATGAGGACCATTTTGAATTAAAAACCAGACCCAGGAGACACCGGAGAAGCTCTGTACCTCCCCCAAACTGCCTAAAAAGAATTTAGATGCAGGTCCTGCTCCGGGAAGGGAGTTGTCACTAGGGTAACTACGGTAAGGTATGACTGGGGACAGTGGACAGGGAAGAACCTAGCAAGGCCGGTTTGATCGAAGTCCTCTCTGTGTCCTGTTGTTTCCGGGTGGCCCAGGAAACATTTGTTTACCAAATAGTTACTCTCTCTCATTTTTGCTGAGAACTGCATTCCTTCCCTTTGAGTCCCAGGCCTCTACCCTCTTCTCCTTAGTTTAGGAGGACATTTGTACTTCATTTTGCTCGACTGTGCAGTTTCCATGTCTGCGTGGATTTCCCCACATCTGCTGTTAAATTTTATTTTCTCCTGTTAATCTTTCTCACATCAGTTTGATTCTTAGTCCAGTTAGAAGGCTCGTGAAGGGGACAGGGTATTCTTGCTCCCCAATAAAGCATAACTCCTCTCTCAGTATCTCGCTCTCACACACAGGTTAAAAACAGTAATCAGCGTAGGAAATCTTTTTGGTTTTGTTTCATCTCTTCCCATCAAAGAATAAGTATTAGTGAGAAGTCATATAAGATGTCACACATGGAAGTATCTTCACTCAGCGCACATCTTTCACAGCATCAGAGAATTCTGAGGGAAAACTCTCAGGAGAAGTTCTGTTCTCATAGCATCGAAACTCCATAGCATACAGTAGAGACTTCTGGTTTCCAGGGCAACATGTAAGGAGCTTGGAAGTTATCCCTCCCTTCCTCACAACAAGAAAAAAAAACGAGCAAACTGAAAGTTAGCAACATCTTTTTAGATCCATCACAGGGCAAATGCCACCCTGAAAACTGGAGGGGCGGACAGTGGATAGAGAGAATCACAACTGACCGAGAGCAGAAGCCACGTTGGAGCCAGCTGCTGATCGGATTAACTAAAGACTGGTCGACTAGTTGCTGGAGACTGGGTAGGGTCTGACTTGAGAGTTAAAAAAAACCTGGGGGTCCAACCTTTGTGGAGCCCCACATTTTTATAAGGTTTACCTCCAGGAGCCCTGTGGGGTTTTCCCTGTGAAGATCTGAGAAATATCCTCTCCCTGCTGCAAATAATCATCTTGGAACATGCCCAGAGCTACTTCATTCTCCGTAACAAATGCCCACCCTCCAAGAAAACTATTTTACTGGGGTCTGACTCCATGGTTGAAGGGAAATTCCCAACTCTAGCTCCCTCTTGCCTTCCTGCCTCACCTAAAAGGGAAGAGGAGTGGTGAGGAGTGCGTGTGACCACATACCCAGTCCAGGGTCCTGAACACACTGGACACCTGATGCCTAACCACAGATTAGAGAACGCTTCCCGCCCACCCCGATGTCTGACCACGTCAGCATGCTTCCTGAATAAAACCGCAGGATTACTCATGAGAGAGTTGTAGTGTTGCCAGGTGAACTGGGGAGAAGCCAGGCCTTGGGACCTCGACCCAGCTTGTCCCAAAGATGTTGCTGAAGGTTCTTGGTCATGTCAGGAAAAAGAATTCAAGGGCAAACACAACACAGTGTATGAGGGGTACAAACAGGAAAGTTTATTGAAACCAAAGAACACTCAGCACGTGAGAGAGCATGGTGTGCTCAAAAGGGAGAACTATGCGTCCTGGGGTTAGGATTTCTGTCTTTCACTGACCGTTGTTAACCAGCAGGCAGAATAGTCATTTCTTGGGGCCGGAAGCAGGGTCTCCTCACTGGCTCAGGGGTTTGGGGTCATGGCGCTGCCATCTTGGGCCTGTCTGGTGGGATCCGACTTCTCATGGACGCTGCCAGGAAGGGCCTCTGACTTTCCTCACAGCCGACCACGGCCTCTTCCTTTCTGGCCTCCGGGCATCCCCTTAGAGCCTCACTGCCTCTCTACTTTCCCAGCAAGACTCAGGCTGCATTTGAGAAGGAATCTCTGGGGAATCCCAAGGACTACAGAGGACACAAAAACGAGGACATAGGAAATTAGCCTCCGAGGCCTGTGGCTACAGAAAACAATAAACAGAGTCTAACTCCCAGCCACACAAACATAAAACCCCACACTACAGACCTACTTACTATTTACTTCAGTTCCTTTTACCCAATACATCATGTCTGGATTTCAACAAGTAATTACAAGTCGTACCAGGAAGCATGAAACACAGGCTAAAGAGAAAGCAAACATCAGTGAGAAGCAGATTCAGATATGGACTAGATTTTGGACTTACTGGAACAGGAATTTAAAATATGATGGGTATGTTAAGGGCTTTAAAAAGTGGACAGCTACAAGAGTAGATAACGTCAGCAAAACCTTTAGGTATGAATCAAAAGGAAATGCTAAAATTCAAAAGCACTATAAAGAAAAGAATAGTTTAGACAGGCCAATCAGTAGACTGGGCACAGCCAAGCCAAGAATTTGTGAGGGAGGCGAAGGCTGGCTGAAGACACAGCACAGGCTGACCCCTGCAGCCTCCCCGACCCCCACACTCCTGGCTGGGACATGTGTGACATTCCTCCAGGAAGCCCCAGACTGTCTTCATGTTAATGCCTTGCTAGAAGGGAAAACAACCTTAGCTTGACAATGGCCTCCTGGTATCCTGTGTCTTCTTTAACACATGAATAGCCTTTTGAAACCTCCCTTTTCCTTACCTCCCTCATCTCCCAAGTATATTATCAGCCACCTCTCACAACCCCAGGACAGAGCTCTTTCTGCCCACAGGTCCTGTCCCTGTGCTTTAATAAAACCACCATTTCGCACCAAGAATTCTCAGAAATTCTTTGCTAGTCGTACGCTTTGACCTCACCCCACCAAACCTCAGCTATATTCCAAAACAACGTCAGGATCACTGATCTTGAGTATGTGCTAATAGAAACTCCCCAAACTGGGAAACAAGGAGAAAACAGAATAAAAAGCGCACAGCAGAATGTCTGAGAACTGTGAGGCAGTTACAAAAAACCTGTAACTTGCTTAACGGGGATACCTGGAGAAGAAAGAAACAAAGTGATGCAGGCAAGACTTGTTTGAGTTCGAAGCCGAACATTTTCAAACAGCCCAAGAAAGAATTCTGGAGACGTCTCTGGTGCAAGAGGGTGGTTCACTGAAGCAGGACAGGACCTGTGACAGGAAGAGCCGCACCGGGGCCCGGGGGTGCCCCTTATATACTGTCAAGTTGCGAGGGGGTCAGGGAGAGCATAACCACTAAGGAATTTGGAAGCAAGGTTTCCAGGACTTGGAGGGGGCTCGCTATTGTTGGGAAGGGTCATTTATTACCGTCTAATAGAACCTGAGTCATGAGACCCTTCAGATGTATATCAGTGGGCCATATGCTTGGGGGCCGATTGGCAGCTTGTATATTGGGGGGTTTAGAGATAAAGGAAATTTCTAAAGGAATTTTTATATGTTAAAGTAGACTTACAGGATCCTGGTGATGAGGTTTAGAATAGAAGTGAGGTCCTGAGCCGACCACCAAGAAAGAATTCCTAAGACGTCTCCAGTGCAAAGTGGTGGTTTTATTGAAGTGCGGGGACAGGCCCATGGGCAGAAAGAGCTGCTGCCCCGGGGTTGGGGGGGTTGCTGGTTCTAGACTATGGGGCTGGGGGAGGTAAGGAAAAGGGACGTTTCAAAGGAACTTTCTTGTATTGAAGAAGATACACAAGATACTAGAGGCTTTGCTCTTTGTCAAGTTCAGGTTGTTTTTCCTTTCAGTAAGGCATTAACAGTGAGACAGTTGAGAGCTTCTTGGGGGAACGTCACACTCCTGCTATCATAGGTCCTTGTCAATGAGCTTTAGGTTTAGAAGAGATTTAACTTTATTTACATTTCCTTCTGCCTCAGCCTCCCTCAATTTTAGGGAGGGGAAATTGTTAGGGCTTCAGGAACTGTGTTCTGGGTCTCTGGAAGTTAGGCTATTGGTAAGAAATCCTCTTCCTTGTAAATCACTAGGACCTTTGCAAACTGAGGGAGACTCAGGTCTTGAAGGATCATGATCTCTGCAAGTTAGCTATTTGTTCTAACTTCGGGGTAGCCAGGAGTGCCTGAGGACTATCACAGATGTCACAAAGCCGGGGGGGGGGGGGGGGGGCGGGTGTAGGGTGCCAGCTTCTGCTCTGTTCATAGCCAGCCTTCTGCTCCCTCATCATTTCCCTCTGAACAACTTTGACCCTTTAAGGTAGTTGAAGGTGGAAGGTCTCATCTTCTGTAACGTCTTCCTGCTGAATAGGGGCATAGAGGTGTCCCTATCTACGGGTCAGTATTGGTCAGTTTAGGAATGTTGGGGGGTGGTTATGAAAGACGGAGGCAGCTGAATCCAATGCTAACAGGACGGGAATGTCTCCGTAAGTGGTCAGGATCATCTGTCAAAGTGAAGTCATTGTAGCGGGGAGTCTTGGCACCAAGTAGAGAAACACTGAAGAAGGCAACACATTTAGTAAGGCTAGAAGAATGAGAAGGCCAACAGAGATCTTTAATCATTGACCATAATCCTCCTTTATTTTTCTTTAAAGATTTTATTTATTTATTTGACAGAGAGAGAGAGAGAGACATCACAAGTAGGCACAGAGGCAGGTAGAGAAAGAGGGGGAAGCAGGGACCCCGCTGAGCAGAGAACCTGATTGGGGGCTCGATCCCAGGACTCTCGTGACCTGAGCCAAAGGCAGAGGCTTTACCCACTGAGCCACCCAGGCTCCCCCATAATCATCCTTTAAACCAGGAACTTAACCAATCACTGAGAGAGAGAGAAGGATTTTATAGAGACCCAATTTTGGTTATTCATATCTTTTATGAGTTCTGTGACATTTTGTTGGGGTCCATGATCGAAGGAGCAAGACTGATACAAAGCGAAGGTCAAGCAAAGCTTTATTTCGCGCCAAGCATCAAGAATCAAACTGACCGGTCAGGGCTGTCTCTTACGAAAAGGTGACGATGACAACCCTGGCAAGGCCGCTCCCAATGTGGCCACTCTGGACGAGGCTGCTCCCCAGACAGAGGCTGCTCCGGCGAGGCCACTCCCTGAGCAAGGCTGCTCCTGACTAGGCCGCTCACCAAGGAGGCCTCACATCGAGGAAGCCGCTCCCGGAATGAAGCTGCTCCCGCCAGGCCTCTTGGCAAGGCCGCGGCTCCGGACCAAGGCGGCGGCTCGGGACGGCAGGACCGCTGGCAGCTCTGATGGCTCTGACAGCTCTTACAGCTCTGACAAGAGCTCTGATGGCTCTTACAGCTCTGACAGCTCTGTCGACTCTCCCACTCCTCCCGATGGCTCTCCCACTCCTCAGCTTCAGCCTCGCAAACTAATCTTTATAGGGGTGGTTGAGCCCCGCCCCCACACAGCTGGTCAATGGGATTTAAACTCACCTCAGTAAATATATGCGCGCCCCACTGATTGGATGTCTTCACCTGGCCTGACCTGCCCTTATATCTAGGCTTTGCAAGTAAGTTCCTCTGGGAGGGGCAGGGTCAATCCAAGTTCACTGCATAGGGTCAATCTAAGTTTACTGCAACAAAATGGCTCCCTCTGACCAACCAGGCCCTTACAATTTTTGTGATAATCTGGGATGTACACACAACATTCTGTTTTGATAATTGCACCTGCGCTGCCCTGCGCCGCTGTTAGGACAGCAAAGCCTGTCCCATTCTGTAGGACCGCCATGTGCGTCTGTGTGACTTCAGTATTGAGTAAGGAGGTGCTATTTAGTGAGTCACTGAGTGCTTTTACGGTGTAGTTATGAAGGGCTTCTACCTGCTAGAGGATGTCCTCTAGCCCTATGGATGGAGCGAAAAGGATGTGAAGTGATCATATCATTTAAAAACAGATCGTGAGGGGTACCTGGGTGGCTCAGTGGGTTAAAAACAGATTGTGTCCATCTTTGCTTTAAATTGGGGAGATTTGGGACGCCTGGGTGGCTCAGTTGGTTAAGCAGCTGCCTTCGGCTCAGGTCATGATCCCAGCGTCCTGGGATCGAGTCCCACATCAGGCTCCTTGCTCGTCGGGGAGCCTGCTTCTCCCTCTGCCTACCACTCTGTCTGCCTGTGCTCATGCGCTCTCTCTCTCTCGAACAAATAAATAAATAAAATCTAAAAAAATTAAAAAAATAAAAAAATAAATTGGGGAGATTAGTTGCAGTAGTGGTGGTTGTAGTAATGCGTCTGTGAATCGGGGCAAAACCTAAGGAGCAGCGACCTATCCCCACCCCGGAGGAAGCCGGGGCGACAGGTAGTTCCACACATCCAGTGGGTTCCGTTTGGAGCAGGCTGTCTGATGCCAGGTCGCCTCACCCAATCTGTAGCAAACCAGTTGGTCGCCCAGAGTGCTATTATGTGGGAACATGTTTCTTTTTTTCTTTAAGATTTTATTTATTTATTTATTTGACAGATATCACAAGCAGGCAGAGAGGCAGGCAGAGAGAGGGGGAAGCAGGGCTCCTTGCTGAGCAGAGAGCCTGATGTGGGGCTCGATCCCTGGACCCCAAGATCATGACCTGAGCCGAAGGCAGAGGCTTAACCCGCTGAGCCACCCAGGTGCCCCTGGGAACGTGTTTCTAATGATAGCCATCCCAGACGTGTGTGTTATTTGCCCAAGTATCATATGTATGTCTTTGCTCCCAGCATAAAACTGCCTTTTGGCTGAGCTGTCTGATGGTGGCTGTGAGCCACCAGTATGTATCCCAAATTTGATACATGCCCTCCTCAGGACCACTATTAATAAGTAGGGTTTTGTAACTTAGGCCCTGGTAGGTGTTAATTTGTGGTTTGTAAGGTCAGGTAAGATTTTAATAGTTTGAGGGTATGAAAAAGTTCGGTCATGGCCTGGTGAGTTCCATGTATTACTGATCACAGGCAGGAAGAAACATTTTAATTAGTGACAGATTTATCCTGATCCCTACTATCTCCACATATTATTTCTGAAATATTATCATGTAGAGAGCGCCAGTCAGTGCCCTGTAAAGGGGAGACCCACCAGGGTAAACCAGATGTTCTTGACATGAGCAGAATTCCCCATATCCAACAACCCCTTTGATTTTGTAGTTCAGCATAATGCTCTGCCCACTGTAGAAAGGAATTGTCAGTTAAGAGAGGTGAAAGGAACATAAAGAGAAGATACACAGCCTTCATTTTCGTTTGAAGAGGAGTTTGAGGTCTCCTGTGGGTTCACAGGAGTAAGAAGGCACACTAGTTTGTTCACGGGTTCCTGTGAAGGAAGTACAGGTTTTATTCTAGATATACGAGCCCATGAAGAATGTCCTTCTAGATTTACCACAGAGGGAGTACATAGTATGACCCGATATGGACCTTTCCATTTTGGATTGAAGTTCTCTGCTGTATCTGACTTCCAACTTTTTTGTTTTGAAGATTTTATTTATTTAGTTATTTGACAGGCAGAGACACAGATGGGGGGATGGGGGAAGCAGGCTCCCTGCTGAGCAGAGGACCCCCCCCCCCCCATATGGGGCTCAATGTGGGGCCCGATCCCAGGACCGTGAGATCATGACCTGAGCTGAGGGCAGAGGCTTAACCCAGGCACCCCCGACCTCCAATGTTTTAAATAAACCATGTCTCCGTGATTTACATGGGGTGGGTTTTCAGTTATAGGTAAATCAGGTTTTGGGATTTGGGATATATGATTAATATATTCATTTAGCATCTTATGAATTAAACCAGGTTCCAGAAAATAATATAATAAAGCATTATAATCTTCATCTAATAACAGATCTGCAGAAAGAAATGGTTTCCCATGCAATAACTAAAAAGGACTGAGTCCTAGAGGTTGTTTTGAAGCAGTTCTTATCCTGAGAAGTCCTCTTGGCAAGAGAGTGACCCAATTTTCCTAGGTTTCTAGACTAAGCTTAGCAAGATGGCGTTTTAAAGTATGATTAGCCTTTCCTACTTTGCTGGAGGATTGTGGATGCCGGGCTGAATTTGGGAAATATTTAATTTTTAAGGCTTGGGCTATTTGTTGAGTTATTTGAGCAGTAAAAGAAGGACCGTTGTCACTCTGGAGAGACAGAGGAAGGCCAAATCTAGGAATAATCTCTTGCAATAAAATCTTAGTTACTTCTACGGCTTTTTCAGTTTTACATGGAAAGGCCTCTGTCCATCCAGTGAAGGTATCAACAACACTAATAGAAACTTAGAGCCTTTGCAAGTTGGCCTTTGTGTGAAATCAAGTTGCCAGTCCTATCCTGGAGAGGATCTGTGCCTTTTGGGCTGATTTTAAGAGAGGAGGAGGGTGAGCTGCGCCTTCCGGATTTACTTGGGCACAGACAATACAGGATCGGCAGACCTGTTTTATTGTGCTTGTTAAATTCACTCCATCAAATCTATTTTTAATTAAATGTTTTAAAGCGTCTTTGCCCAAATGAGTACCCCGGTATAGGCCTTGTATTACCTTCCATTGACTATTTTTGAGTATAGA
Organism: Lutra lutra; assembly: GCF_902655055.1. Classification (NCBI taxonomy): domain Eukaryota; kingdom Metazoa; phylum Chordata; class Mammalia; order Carnivora; family Mustelidae; genus Lutra; species Lutra lutra. The sequence goes on along the minus strand of NC_062283.1, from coordinate 2,271,183 downwards.
GATTTTTCCCTCATTGTTAACAAGCCGGTCATGTTTATTTTTAGTATATCCTCGCTCCTGAGCTGTGTAAGTCTCTTGGTCTGAATAGACTGGCGTTATGGACGCCATTGGAGTTCAGACTGGTAGAAGGCTTAATATCTGTTTATCATTTGCTGCCTCTTTGGCTGCACGGTCTGCTAGATTGTTTCCTTTGGATTCTAAGGTCATATCCTTTTGATGTCCTTTAAGGTGTTCACGGCTTCCTCCTTGGGCAGGCCTACGACCTCAAATCATATTTGATTGAGGAGTCACGGCTTGAGAGCGATCCCCTTTCCTTGCAAATAGCTCCATGGGCATGTCGTGCCAGAAAGGCATATTTGGAGTAAACGTAAATGTTAAGTTTTAGACCTTTTGCCAGTTGAAGAGCATGGGAAAGCACTATTATTTCAGCTTTTTGGGCAGAGGTATTTATTGGAAGCGGTTTTGCCTCAGTAGTTTTAATCAGAATAACTATAACATATAGTTATAGCCTTTTTTTTCTCCCTTATCCATGAAGCTACTGCCATCAGCAAACCACTTATCATCTGCATTTTTAATAGAGGAGTCTTTTAAATCCGGCCTGCTAGAATGGACAAGATCACAACTCTGAGGTATGATGTTCTATGGAGCTATGATGGTCAGGTCCAGGCATGAGAGAAGCTGACAGGTTAAGTATTACTTCCAGTGTATCCGAAAGCATAGCCTGGTATTTAGTAAGGCGGCCTCCTGTCCTCCATTGGTGGCCCTCGGTCTCTAAGACACTCTGGACCTGATGAGAAGTCATTACAGTCAGGGACTGTCCCATCGTGGGCTTGAGGCTTCTACCAGGAGGGCTGTGGCAGCCGTCGTGCGAAGACAAGCCAGCTCCCTTGGCTACACCGTCAAGTGCCTCTGAAAAATGGCCACTGGCCTTGCTTCATTGCCTGATTTTTGGGTGAGAACTCCCAAGGCTCAGTCATGCTTTCCTGCTGCATATGGAGTGAAAGGTTTTTCCAAATTTGGGAACACCACAGCTGGAGCTGACAGAAGTTTAGCTTGAAATGTTTGAAAAGCCACGTGCTGAACTTTAGTCCAGAGCAAGGTTCCTCACTGGGGCCTTTAGCGGAGTCATGCAGTGGTTTGGCTAAGAGTCCAAACCCAGCAATCCGCAGGTGGCAAAAACCTGCGCTACCTAGAAAAGGGTGGGTTATTTTTGTAGTCGGAGACTGGAGATCTAGTATAGCTTTTTTCTATCAGTAGACGGAATACGGTGACCTAGTGTCCGTTCGTATCCTAAATATTGTACTTTTTGTTGAGATGTTTGTGCCTTTTTAGGGGATGCATGATACCCTCTATCTGCCGAGAGATTGTTACAGAATTTTTTTTTTTTTAAAGATTTTATTTATTTATTTGACAGATAGAGATCACAAGTAGGCAGAGAGGCAGGCAGAGAGAGAGAGAGGAGGAAGCAGGCTCCCCACGGAGCAGAGAGCCCGATGTGGGGCTCGATCCCAGGACCCTGGGATCATGACCTGAGCCGAAGGCAGAGGCTTTAACCCACTGAGCCACCCAGGCGCCCCTGTTACAGAATTTTTATCGGATGTCTCCTTTGTGGGCCTACAGATTAGAATGCCATCTACATGTTGAATTATTGTCCCTACAGACAAGGGTATCTCATGGAGATATTTGCTAAGCGTGGCTCCAGACACGTGAGGATTGTTTCTACATCCCTGTGGCAAGGCTGTCCAGGTTCACTGAGCAGCCTGTGGGCTTGAAGGTGAGTGGTTGTGTTTCCTCACTTAGTGGGATGCAAAAGGAGGCATTTCTTAAGTCAAATACCGTAAACCACTTGGCATCACCAGGGACGAGAATGCTGTACGGATTAGGCACTACGGGACAAATAGGCGTTACTGCCTCATTTGGAGCTCTTGGGTCTTGTACCATTCGGCATTCCCCATTTGGCTTTTTTACTGGTAAAATTGGGGTGTTCTAAGGAGATTGACAAGGCTTTGAAAACCATGTTTGAGGAACTTATCAGTAAGTGGCTGTAACCCAGCTTTGGCTTCAGGTTTTAGATGTTTTGTTTTTTATGCAGTATATTGGTTGGGTCCCTTAAGGTCACATTGACTGGTTGGGCTATAAGAGCCCATCCTGGGATATCACAATCCTGGACCTGTGGATTTACTTCCTTCCAGACGTTGGAAGGGATAGTGAGGTATGGCTTTAGCTCTCCAGATGTTAAAGAGAACAAGCCATCCCCCTCTACAGTAAGAGCAGATCGGCCACTCAGTTTAGACACTTAGTCTCATCCGAGTAATGGGGTAGGACAAGACGGGAGGACTAGAAAAACACAAGTGACCATTTGACTTCTGTATTTACAGGCTAAGGGCCTTGTCTGCCAGCATGTTTCAGTTTCCCCTTCTGTGCCAACAATTTTAAGGTTAGAAAGACAGGTAGGGCCGGTGTGCTGAGTAAGAACAGAGTAAGGGGCTCCCGTATCAATAAGAAAATTGATAAACTTACCTCCCACATCCAGGGTAACCTGGGGCTCAGCCGTCTTGATGTCAGAGGGAGCCGGACCAGCCAGTTCCTCCAGCTCCGACTCTCAGCCGGGGAAGGGAGTTCTTGTCTCCCTCTCTCTCTGGAGATGAGGACGGTCTCCCTTCCAGTGTCCTGTTTCTTTACAGGTAGGACATGGCCCTGGTGGAGAGGCCTTGTCTGGACGTTCCGTCTCTCATCACCAGCTCTTCAGCAAACTCTTGTGCTCCCTCCCAGATTCGTTTCTTTTCCTCAGGGTGCAATGACAACTTAAAATGATGTATATATCCTGCCAGGTCAAATCAGACACTATAGATACTTCCTGAAAGCCCACAATAAATCCAGAGGGACGAGGGCCCTCATTGTGCCCACTTCTCCATTAGCAACTTCCCTAAGAGGACGCACCCCACCCTCAGCCAGAGCTCCGGGAAGACAGGGAGTCCCGCTCCTGGTATTTCCAGTGGGGCTGGGAGCGGAGGGGTCTTGGGGATTGTGAGGAGGAGGGAGAGCAGCAGTGCCAGTGTCCTCTTTCTTTGGACTGGCCGGCCATTCCTCCAACATCCTGGGTTTTTTGAGAGCAATCGGCCTGTTTAGACAGTCACCATGCAGTATGTCTGGGGGGGCTCTGTTAGCCGGGCTGAGGGTGAGACTCACTCTACAAGAGGCCCGCAGGTCTGGATCCCAATCTAGGGCCACAAAGGCTTGGACGTATGGGACTTCAGTCCAGTTGCCTTTCTCCTTGCAAAAGAGGTCTGATAGATTGAATTGAAACTTAATGTCCCACTTACAGGCTGCTTCTCCTCATCTCCTAAGGCGTACTGAGGCCATTCAGCATTACAGATCATTTTTTTCTTCCTTAAATCTTGCAGTCTGAGTTTATTCCAATGGGTTAAAAGGCATCCCAAGGGAGAGTCCTTGGGAACGGAAGAAGAGGATCTCATGTTCCTAGAAAAGTCAAGAAGGTCCATTATCACAGTCCCTCCGACTGCTGGGTGGTGTCCCATGCAGGATACGTTAGAGGTTCCAGGTGTCAAAAGCGACTGGAAATGTCCCTCACACAAGACATCGCTCCTGAGCACAATCCTGCCTTCATGTTGTTGGGCTGGCAGAAAGGGCTACTTAAGATGGCGAAAGTTCCCGCCACAAGACCTGAGCTTGGACAGGGGAACAAAGGCCCAAGCAAGAATCTGAGACCCCCGCCCCGGGCTCCTATGGACCAGTGGGACCCCGACGAGCAGGCGAAATATCCGAATAAGGGAAACTTGCCAAAAGACCCCTGAGCTCCCCTCGAGACCCCTTAAAAGCCCCCTCCTCCCTGCCTTAGGCGAGACTTCCGCCACTCTGCTTTCCAGAGTCGCGGAACCTCGCCTGAGGGTGCCCACCTCCTCCCGGCACAACTTTCCTGGCTCCCCTTCTCCTGAGCCCCGAAACTTCCCCGGAGAGTGCCTTTAATAAATCTTGCCTTGCACCACTTTGCCTGGTGTCGTGTTTATCTCGCCGGAAAAACTTTACACATGTGAAGGGATTCCTGCTGTAAAAGGCCCTGGAGGGATGCCGGCATCCCTCCTCTTCCCATCACATCCTAGGCTACCGATGGGTGCCTGGTGGATGGACAAAGATACTGTGCTGTCCTGTACCCTGGAAGTTGTGTTACTGACCTGCCATTTTGATCCCATGGGAAAACTAGAAAAGTTTTACTAGGGGAAATTACCCAGTTTTGTAGCTTTAAGTGGTTAGTAGAGGACATGGACAAGAAACAGTAAAGATTGCAATCCATCACGGTCTAAGCAGCATTCCAACACACATAATCCCTACAGCCACCTTCCCTAGGAAATGGTCACTGGTCGGGTTTTAATTCAGTCGGGTACTGGTTTCGGCCAGCTCCCAATGGAGGTCCCATGGCCAGAAGCGGCTAGACCACGGATGTGGAGGGGATCACATTAGATCAATCAGGAGGAAACCTCACACGGGAGTCTTAAGACTGGCAGCTGTCCTGGTGGCTTACGTGGCTGTCCATGCCCAAGACAGACAACTTTGTATAAGAACAGGAACAAAGAGAGGGCATCAAGTTTCTGGGTCTTATTACCATTCTGGCCAGGGTACAGACTTCCAGCCAAACGGCAGACGTTCTTCTCCCCGTAGAGCAGCCACGGGCTAGAGGAGTTCAATCTGAGCAATCGATATGCAAGTGTTCCAATAAGCCCGCACTCCTTGAAGGGCCCTGAAATGAGAGTAAGGGAAGAGGAGAGAAAGTAGTCACCAGTTTTGCACCAAAGCTCAGAGTCCAGATGTAAAGACTCAAAGCCCCATGTCCGGGGCCGAATGATGAAGTTTTAGAATGTAACTGAGGGTTGGTGGGGGTGGGGTCCGGAGCTGAGGACCAAGAAGGGAATTCCTAAGACAGACGCCTCTGGTGCAAAATGGTGCTTTATTGAAACGCGGGGGCAGGTGCATGGGCAGAAAAAGTTGCTGGCCCGGGTTTGTGGCGGTGGTGATTAGACTATGGGGCTGGGGGAGGTAAGGAAAAGGGACGTTTCAAAAGAACTTTCATGTATTGAAGAAGACACACAGGATACCAGAGGCTTTGCTCTGTCAAGTTCAGGTTGTTTTTCCTTTCAGTAAGGCATTAACAGACAGTTGGGAGCTTCCTGGGGGAACGCCACAATCTTGCTGTCACATGTCCTTGTCAGTGAGCTTTAGGTTTAGAAGAAATTTCACCTTATTTACATTGCCTTCTGCCTCAGCCTCCCTCAGTTTTAGGGAGGGGAAGATGGTGTTAGGGCTTCAGGAACTGAGTCATGGGTCTCTGGAAGTTAGGCTGTTGCTAAGAAAACCTCTTCCTTGTAAATCACTAGGACATTTGTAAATGGAGGGAGACTCCTGTTCTGCAGGATTGTGATCTCTACAAGTTAGGTTTGTTCTTCCTTTAGGGCACCCAGGAGTACCTGAGGAATGTCACAGATGTCACAAGGGTGGGGGGCAGGTGTAGGGTGCCAGCTTCTGCTTTGTCCTCAGTATGCCTTCCATTCCCTCATTACTGGGGTCAGGCTAGGATTGCTTTTGCCCTTTGCAAAGTATCAACATCAAGGCAGTTGAGTCCCTAGGAAATGTCACTCTGCCTGTTTCAAGGACTTGTCTGTGGGGTGTAGGAAGTAAGGAAATTTAATAATTTTTTTTCTGTCTTTGTTTCCTATATCAAAAGGACCAGAAGAATTTTTTGGAGTTATAACATCTGAGAATTTTTCAAAATAAATGAAAGATAGTATGCAACTGGGGGGGCAAACTAACATGAAAAGAAAACTATCATATTTATCGTTGTGCCCGAGTTTTCGCGTCCAAGAGACCACCAAGGAGCCAAGCACCGATGCAATCACACAAGGGTTTATTCGACAAGCTTAAGCTTGGGCCCAAGTATACCCGACACAGCGGAGTAGGAACTTGGACCCCGAGCTTAGTTAAGGCAGGGGTATTTATGGGTTCCTGTTACTAAAGCAGGGTGGGGGTCTCTGGAACCAAGGCAGGGTGGGGCTTCCTAAAGTAGGGTGGGGCTTCCTAGAACTAAAGTAGGGTGAGGGTCTCTGGAACCAAGGCAGGATGGGGCTTCCTAGAACTAAAGTAGGATGGGGAAACTTCAGCCCTTGGGCACAGGGGTCTGAGATGGCTGTACTTATGCTAAGGCTAAACCTGAGGTGGGATGGCCTTGATTTTTCTCAGCCTCCACATTTATCATTTTGCAAAACAATTAAAATGTATCAGAAACCTCTCCACTGTTCAGATAAAATAGTAGTAGCTACTCAAAGACCACTTTATGTGCATTTAACTTTCCTAGGACAGTCTTAGGCACCAAAGACCACCTAAATAGTATAATTACTACCTTACACATTTATTCCTCTTCGTTAGCTCTTTGGGCAGAGCTGAGGGTAACTTTGGAACAGATTACTTGATATATTTTTAATCCCAGGAGTATTGATTTAGCAAAGCTATTTTAAGGAAAGAGGTTTGGAGGCCTTAGAAGTAGGTAACGCCATCCTGCTGTATACTTACTAGATAAAATGATGCAGTTCGTGAATGGAAGAGATGTGGAGGGCAAGGTATAGGGGAAGGGGCCCAGAGCTGCTATGCCCTCTCCTGGTTCCGCGATGTAGTCACCGACCTGGAAGCCCTCAGAACCGCTAAGGTTAGGGATTTTAAATGGAGGCTCCATTATATTGGCACTGATGGGTTAAATCACTGGCCATTAGTGATTCACTCACCTTCCAGCCCGCCCCTTCTTGGAAGTTAGGAGTGGGGCCGGGAGTTTCAACTCTCTAATCACGCAGAATGAGTGCAGTTGGTTCCTCTGGTAACCAGCACCCCCATACTTAGGGGCTTTCCAAAAGCCGCCTCATTAACATAAACTCTGGATGGTTGGAAGGGGCTTTTATGAATAACAAAGGATGCTCTTTCGTCTTTATCATTCTGGAGCTGTTTCCAGAGCTGGGGACAGAAACCAAATACAACAGATGATGCTTCAGTTGCTTTTGTTACTTAGGAAAATGCCAGGGTTTTAGGAACTCAGGACCTGGGACGAGACCAGATATATATTTCTTAGCATAGTATAATACCACAGCCAGAAACATAGAGGTTTGAAAAAGAAAGAATTGAATAAAAGAAAAAAATAATTTCAGATATAAAGACTAAATTACAAGGAACAGAAGAGCAAGTAAACAGAAATAATGTATCAAGAGAAATAAGGTAGAAAAATATCTAAAATCAGAAATAAATGAAGAGATAATTAGTTGAGGCAATGATCCCCAGTGGCTGACATTATTGCCATTATGCACCTCTAATAGATGTATGTAAAAACCACCCCCCATGGGGTGTCCTTCTGATGAAATTCTAGAATCTAGGTGAGGTACAGAGCCTACGGCCAAGAAAGAATGCTTAAGAAGTCTCTGGTGCAAAAAGGTGATTTATTAAAGCACGGGGAGGGGACCCGTGGGTAGGAAGAGATGCTGCTCCAGGGTAGTGAGGGGTGGCAGGTTATGTACAGGGGGTTGGGGGAAGGTAAGGGAAAGGGAGGTTTCAATAGAACTTTCATATGCTAAAGAGGACCTACAAGATACTGGATACTGTAGGTCTTGCCAGTGTCAAGGTTGTTTTTCCCTATTAGCAAGCTATTAACATTAAGATAGTTAGTAGAATCCTAAAGAATGTCAGGTATGTCCCACCCAGGAGTGGGGGTGAGGGGGAGGTTGCAAGGTGTCAGCCTTTTGCTTTGTCCTCAGCCAGCCTTCTGTTCCCTCATCACTTCCAGCCAAAAGAAATATAGAGATATATAAATAGATATAATTAAATAGATCTGTACGTTACATGTAAATATAAAAATATAGATAAATCTGGTTAAGCCTCTTGGGTCTGTTGATTTATAGGAAGCACAAGGGACAAAGGAAATCTGTTAAATGACACTAGCAAAATCCAGTACAACAATGGGAAACACTGTGACAACCTAATTAATTCACTAAAAAGTTGCGAGAAAAAAAATACACAGAAGACACTATAGATTAAAAAGTCTCGAGACTTGGGGTGCCTGGGTGGCTCAGTGGGTTAAAGCCTCTGCCTTCGGCTCAGGTCATGATCTCAGGGTCCTGGGAACCACATCGGGCTGCTTGGCAGGGAGCCTGCTTCCTCCTCTCTCTCTCTCTCTGCCTGCCTCTCTGCCTACTTGTGATTTCTCTCTGTCGAATGAAATAAATAAATGAAATCTTAAAAAAAAAAGTCTCAAGACCTGTCACCCAGTCATCATATATAATCTTATTTGGATGCCAGTTCAGCTTACTAGAGCGAGTTAGTTAGGTTATAACAGGATGCCTGGAGGTCAGCCAAGAGGAAGTCATGGCCAGCTCTGGGAAAGTCAGAAGCCGGTCCTGGCAGCACTCCAGGACAAAGCCACAAGATGTTAGATCTAACCAGACAGGCCTAAATGACTGACAAAGTTGGCCAGAAACCCCTGACCAAATGAGAGAGAAAAGGCACAGAATCTTGCTTCCAAGAAATCCCCCCTCAAATAATGAACATTCCACCGCCTTGTTAACAACTGTCAGTAGAAGATAGAAACCCAAAGCCCACTGCACACAGCACGTGGTCTCCATCTCTCTCTCTCCCTCTCTCAATCTCTATCTCTCTCTCAGCTTTTAGATAAGCTTCCTTCACTTCAGGAAACTTTCTTGCTTTTCTGCTGTGTTATCTAAGACCCTCGAATTCTTTCTTGTGATAATGATGAAGTTTTGGAATATAAATGACATTCAGTAGGCTGAGCTCCAGAGCCTGTGACCAAGAAAGAATTCTTAAGCTGTCTTTGGTGCAAAATGGTGGTTTATTAAAGCACAGGGTCAGGACTCGGGCAGAAAAAGCTGCTGTGTCGGGGTTGTGAGGAGTCATCGATTATATACTTGCGAGTTGGGAGGGGTTCAGGGATGGCATAAGTGTCTTAAGGAATTTTGGAAGCAAGGTTTCCAGGACCTTGAGGGGCTGGCTGTTGTTGGGAAAAGGTCATTTATTACTGTCTAATAAAGCCTTAGTCATGAGGCTCTTCAAATATATATTGGTGGGCCATATGCTTGGGGGATGATTGCCAGCGTGTATCTTGGAGGGTTTAGAGATAAAGGAAGTTTCCAAAGGAATTTTTATATGTTAAAATAGACTTACAGGATCCTGGTTGGAGGTAGGGGTCAGTCAGGCTAGGAATGCCTTTTGCTCTTAGCGAAGTAGTAAGCTAGAGGCAGTTGAGTCCCTAGAGGAATGTCACTCTCCTTGTTTCCAGGACTTGTCAGTGGGCTCTAGAAAGTGAGGAAATTTCATAACTTTTCTTCTGCTTCTGTTTTCCCACATCAGTAAGACCAAGAGCCTTTGGTGACACCTTTGGGGTGGTCTGCATCAAGGCCTCGGGCCCTGGGGTCTCCCCAGTTCACCCAGCAACAAAACAAATAATTGTAAAAATTTAAAAATTATACAAACAAGAAAGTGTGAACAAGGATATTATTTGGATCCAATGAGAGAACGTAGATAGAAGCAACGTAGTTACGAGACACCAAACAAATAGAAGGTAATTTGAACTGATAGATACTCTGATGTGTTCAACCATACGGAGGTTTTCATGGACCTATTGGTGAATTGATGTATGGGTACATCAAAAACCAAGCAAGCAAAAGGGGGCAATAACCACCTTAAGGAAAAACAAAAATCTGTACAAAAAAAAGGAAAATTAATCATAGTATATTGTGTGGCTCAGCTTGAACAATATTTATATAGTCCTAGCTATCAAAATCAATTTCACCCAGCCTTGTGATGTCAGTTTATTGGAAAGGTTGGGGAGAAGGTATGTATGAGTAGTTGAGAGAGGTGAAATTCTTATCTTCCATAGCAAAAGCCAATATGTAATTACCTAAAGATGAACAATAAAGAATAAACAACACTGTAGAAACATTCCTCTTAGAAGCATTCAGGGTAACACCAAAACCCCAAAAGACTTAGTTCCCTTTGGACAGCAGGTCATGGACATAGGGATAACTCTTTTTCCTTATAAAACTAATAGTACTATTTGGCTTTTTAAAATATGTATAGATATTATTTTGTTAAAAAACCCATTTTGTAAATGTTTCATGGACTATTATGGAGAGATTTATTATTACTAATTGCCTGCGTAGTTATTCTCACTACCTCTTGGCTTCACAGTACCTTGTTGCCCAACAATCTCCCAATACACTTTTTTAAATCATTAAGAAATACTCAAGACATTCAAAATCTTACAAAGGGTAACATACCAAACACACACGTATCCACTATCTAGCTGAGGAAATCAGCATTAACGGTACAAGTGAAGTCCCTTCTTCCTTCTCTTCAGAAATTATCCTGATTATACCCAAACAGCTAAACTTTCTGATTTAAAGCTAGTTTTCCACTCCCTCTGTTTTCCGGAGATTAGAGTCATCTGATGTGATTTCTCAAGTCTCTGCTTCAGGGTTTGCTAATGGTTCTTAAAAGCGTTTTCTCTCCTGGTTGATATGATATCTAGAGTCCTCCCATCAAAAAGCCAAATCTCCTGATTTCCCGTATTTGTCAGTGGTATAATCATTCTTTCAGGCTTGAAATATAGCCAGTGCCCTTGACTTCTGTCTCTCTGACACTCCCATCTGCCGTGGCAAACTCTGTCCTTACACAGGATGATGTGAAGGGAAGATGATCAAGGACAAGGGAAAGGGGTTTGTTCCTGCTCCAGAAATGCACATGGCATTTTGGAGAGAGCAGAAGCTCAACGACAGGGTCTCAGCCAGGAGAGAATGGGAGCTGTTTCCTGCTCTTGGCCCTACTTGCTGCAGAGGAGAGGAAAACTGGGAAAATAAATAGATGGAGGAAGCCGTGTCTCCAGCTCTCAGACTCCGCCAGTGCACATGCCCACCCTCCGACGGAGTGTCTGTCATCAGCATCAGCGATGAATCGTACACTCCTCCATCTACTTTCCATAGCACCATAACTAAAATCACAGTTTTCAGTCTGAATAAAGACAGGCATTCCAACCACGGCCTACCGGGTCTGCTGAGGCCTTGTGAACCCCGTCAGCCTCTTCCTGTCCTCTCAGACCTCCGTGCTCCTGCTACTCGGGCCTTCTCCTGGCTTCTCAGAGATGCCAAGCGCTCACCTGTCTTAGGCCTTCTGCCTGACAACCCTACCTTGTTTTCTTTGCCTCGGTTTTAAAATGTAGGTTTTATTTATTATTCAGGTGTGGTGACATCAAGAGATGATTGCCACAGACCAGAGACCTTGTTACTCTCTGTTCCTGAGGCACACGTGCGCCATGCCGAGCAGAGCCACGTGGGGGGGAAAGCACCGAGGTTGGTCAGGAGGCTGAAGAGATGGGAGGAAAATGTGGGCAGAAGCCTTTACTATGGTTTCTATATGGAAAAGGACAGGGGAATGAGGGTAGGCAGGTTTAGAATTGGCTACTTTGAATTATTTCAGTGGGGGAGTGCAGAGACCTGAGATGATTAGGACAGGGGAACAGTGGAGAGTAGGAGCCAAAGGAGTGGTGGGGAGGGGCGTGGTGGGCCCCTGGATTGGTTAGTTTGCAAATGAAAGATCTGCTGGGGGACAGGCAAATTGTTGGCTCCCTCTAGGACTAGGCTAATCCTGGGAAGGGACAATCCCTTTCAGGTCTGTGAGGTTCCAAATATCAGAGCATCAAGGAAAAAAATAATGCTATAGTTAATATAACCTGTTATGTCTTCCTTACCCATGAACTCTCAACTTATGTGTCACTTCAGGGGACTCCCAGAGTCCCAGACTAGGTCATTTTACTCTCACAGCTTCTTCACAATTTCAAGCTTATAGGATTATTTGGTTAAAGTCTGTTCTCCCAACCAAAGTTCTTAACTAAATCCAGCATGAAGGCAGATAATTTTTTTGTCCACCTTTGTACCCACAAAGCACGAAACAGTGCTTAGCACACAGGAGATATTCAAGAAATACCTTGTCGAATAAATAAATGATTGAATGTCTCTAAGCCTTAGTGTCAGCCACACCAAAATGAAAAACTGTAGGAACTTCCCTCTTACCTACAAGTTAAATCCCCAAGACCAGCAACTTAGAAACCATTTTCCAAGGAAATAATGCTTGGCATTTATGGAGCTAGGTCAAGCTTAAAAGCCTATACAATGAATATCCGGGATGTGCCTGACTCACAAACCATTGTAACAATGTGGGAAGAACGGATTCTGAGTTCTGGGCGTGAGAAACCAGCACTTTCTTATCTGTGTAGTCAGTTCCTGGGGCTGCCTTCTAAAATCAGTCAGGATCTGGAATGAGGCTCCATCTGGTGTGCAGGGAGAGGCTGCCTAGCAATTCGATTTGCTAACAGTTTACTTTTCCATAGCGCTGTCTGTCCTTAATCTCATACTGTATACATAAGAACAAATCATAATGATGAGCTTTCTCCTAAGATGTTTTGAAACATGCAAAAATCATCTTAGGGCTGAGAAATTTCTCTCCAGGCCATCCAGAGGTCAGTTTCTGTGTATAAATCGAGGATTGCCTGAACACCAGACCCGTTACTTGACTCTCAGTCACTCTGCAGCTTTGTTAGCTTCACAGCTACAAGCTGGAGGATTGTGAGAAGGACATCCCGGTGTGGTGGTCGAAAGAATGGTCCATTAGATGCGGCTTCTAGCCCCAAAGATGCTACTTACTCCCTGAACACAAGACAGCCATTCAGTGTGTTTCCTCATCATTTCCACTTATCCCACAAAACTACTAAGAAATTTAAAACATAGTGCAAAGAGCAAAATGCTCAGATCTTATTTTAATAACTCGTAACAAAGTGATGACTGATGTTGACTGCTTATCTGTGAGCCACTGTTTGTCAAGCTTTGCAGCAATTTATTGAATCTATTGAGTCCTAACAAAGACATCCATGGTGTTATCCATGTTTTAAACATGAGGAAGGTGAGGCAGGGATATTAATTTCATCGGGGGGTCCCCGAGCCAGGGCTTGAACTTAGGGAGTCTGGGGCTGGGGAACACATTCTATGCTACCATGCCTCCCTACAAGGAAGTAGCTTCTGGAAAGCAGGCTCGGGGGACTTGGTAATTGCATTGTTCCCTCCCCTGAACTACAGGAGGCAAAGCAAGCACTTGTTTTCTGGAGGGCATAGACCATAAGGGCACAGGCGGCAGCGCTGGAGGGAGACAGGTGGTCTTCTGGACCTGATGCGTGCGACATCACACCGCGGACAGACATTCTCCCCCCAGCCTTCTTTTCCAGAGTTCTCTTCCCAGACGTCTGTTTCTCTCCTTTCCACCCTTTGGAGATTGATTTCATCTTCTCTTGAATCTCATCTTGCCGTTCTCCCTGTCCTCCTTGGAGGCTGTGAAACAACCCAGCACTCTCCAACCCTTTGATGCGGGGGATTTGGCGGTTTCACCTTAACCCCCAGTTTCCCTGGTAAAGCAATCAGGAATGGCTTCGACCGCAGCAGCTAGGATCCACTCCTTAACGCGGCTCTTCTTCCCAAGATCTCGGAAAGCTGTAGGTCAGGTTGGTTTTCCCCAGAGTCGCAGGCCGGCGGCGGGCTCAGCCGCCCAGTCCCGCCGGTCCCTGCCCCGCTGCCCCGACAGGGGGCCGGTTGACCACCGCTCCGAGCCCGAGTTCAGACCGCCTCCCGCGGGAACTTCGGGTACCAGGGCTTGCCTTCCTGTGCGGCACCCGGCTCTCCACAGCCTTCACCGCCTTTCATGGCCGGCAAGGGTGCGCGGAGCCTCGCGTTCCTCCTGGCACAGTGGAGGAGGCCTCTGGACCATGCCACCATACTCAGAGCAACCCCGAGCCCTCCGCGCCGGGCTCCGAACCCACCAGGGAGAACTACACTTCCCCGAAGGCCCCCAGCCGTCCCAGCTTCCAGACTCCATTTCCCAGAATTCTTGGGGACAAGCCCCGCCCACACCGGGAGCCCTGTGTGACGTCACTCCCCATTGGAGCTCCTGCGGGGCGTGGGGTGGGTGGCCGCTGGTGGGATGCTGTGGGGGTGCGTGTGGGTCCTGTTTGGGGCGGGTGGCGGGCGCTGGATCTGTTGCTGCCTTTTCTAACAACGTGATAAGGTCGAGTGAAGCCTTTTTTGTTCTGTCTGGTTGGTTGACCGTGTACTTGCCACGCCTGCTCGCGTGATCCGCATTTCCGACCTGTGGACAGGGGGTGGGTGGGGGGTAGGATGGAGCAGGAGACCCTCTCCCGGTGTGCATTCAGCCCATCACAGGGGCCGCGGTCCTTCTCCCAGCCCTGCCACACTGGCTGAAGAGCAAAGGTGCTTCTCCCGTTGGGCAGATGCTAGTACTTGTGCTTTCAGCCTCTGTTCCTCCCTGATCATGTCTGTTTGTACATACTCTGAGTCTCCTACATACACTGAGTATGGAGAGAGATGGGTATCTGTGTTTCCACATAATGGGTTATACCTGTAACAGTGTGTATACATTCGTCCTGAACTTCCCCATGTTAATGCTTTACGTCGTAGCTTCTAATACTGCTGTCAAAGACCTGTCCCTGCGCCAGCTTTTCTTTCCAGGCTTCCTAAACACCACTGTGTTTATTTTGCACCCTTAGCAAATGCTTCGGTCACTTACTACCAAAACAACTTTACAAAAGTATTACTCTTGTTAGTTGTGAAAATGGCATTATGGTTGTGTTTTAAATGAAAGAAAAAGTCCTTTATGGGTTAAGAGATACAACTTATATATCTGGGTCTTACTGAAAAATACTCCAGGAATAACTAAAAGGGGTGAGTGAGGGGGCGATCATTAAACAAGACCGGCAAAATATTGATTATTGAAACTGAGTGAGGGATACACTAGAGTTCACTGTACTATCCTGTGTATTTCAACTTTTTTGTAGTGATTTTTACGTGCACCAGCATTCCTTGTGGAACAGTGAGGTCCACTAATTCCTTCCTGCCTCATGTTCAAAACGTCCTTTCACTGCTGACCAAATGAAGAATTTTCTTCTCCAGTCCTCTCTGTGATGCTAGTGATTCCTTTTCCTGGGACCCATCTTGTTACTAGATTTTCCACAGTACCTCTGAGGCTAAAGTAAATCTCCGCTTTTCCCAGAACATGCCTTCTATCTTCATGCTCCCTGATTCACTCTCCTCCCGGTCTCAGACATACATGACCTTGGTATCTGGCTTACATACTTCTGCTCTATTTCCTGGTCTCATGTCATTCTGAGTGACATCAGTGTGGCTCACAGGGTAAATGTTCAGTAAATATTTGTTGAATGTTCGTGTCCACATGGATGAATCATCCAGCAAACATTCTGCCTTCTGTCTGGAACCCTGGGGTCTTGGCTGGTAGGAAGCCCCATGCCTGGGCCCAGTGTAGCATCTGCGCCTTACGCTTTTCCTCTCCCACCGCTGAATCTAATCCTTCCCTTTTTAATTCTTGTTCCAAAAGTTCTCCTCCTCCTCTGCCTTTAGAAGGTGCCTGCCATCTGCTCCCCACCCACCAGCTTCTGTCCTCCACACTTGCTACACCCACCGCTTAGCTCCTACCCATCCCAACTTTGTTGGCGATCCAATCCTTTATGTCTCCTTTCTGACTTTGCTCTCACACTCCTCAATTTTCAGTCTCTCTGGTTCTGGTGACTCATTATCACTTTAAACAAATCTAATAGATCTCTTCTATTTAAAAACATTTTCATTAAACCACATGCTGCTCTAGCCACCGGGCAAATTCTCTCCTAATATTGCCAGATTTCTGTCCCTTTAGACTACCTGTTTCTTCAGTTCTACACTGTACCATCATCCATGTGTTCCCTGGCCCCTGACATTTGACCTGTCCCCTTGAAACTCAACTGTATCTGCTCACAGAGAGAGGAGAACTGGAACTGCATGGGGCTGTTGTTTTCATCAGTCAGACTGGCAAAAATTCCCAGGTTTGACAGCATTGTTGTTGTCAAGGCTGTGGGGAGTCAGTCTCCTACATCGCTGGTAGGAGGAGCAACCCCGTGAAGGGGGAAGTTTGGCAGTGTGTGACGATCACACTTACCTGCACATACTTAAGACGACATATATCTGAGGTAGTTCACTGAATAGTTTTAGTAGCAAAAAAATTGGTAATAAGCTAAATGTCCTCCATCACAGAATTGGTCGAATAAATTCTGCCCGTCCATCCAGTGGAATACTGTGCGTCTTGTGATGGTTAATTTTGTGTGTCAGCTTGGCTGGGCTATGTGCTGAGTTGTTTGGTCAAACCCTAGATGTTTCTGTGAAGGCATTTTGTAAATGTTGACTAATGAGTAAAGTTGAGAACCCTCTGTAATGTGGGGGGGCCTCATTCAGTCACTTGTAGGCCTTAAGACAAAAACTGAGGTTGCCCAGAACAGAAGGAATCCCGCCTCAGGATTGTGACACAGAGATCCTGCCCTGTCCAGCCTGCTGGCTTGCCCTGGGGATTTGGGACTTGCTGGCTCCCACGTTTGCATGGGCCAATTTTTTAATAATTAATTTCCATCTTTCTGTATCAAAATCTGTATATCATCTGTATAGGTTCTGTTTCTCTGTAGTGACACACTATACCCCTATAAAAACAAAACAAAACAAAGATACTATGTTGTGGAAAGAGCTCCAGAATATATTTTTGAGTGAAAGAAAGCCAGGTGAATAACATCTTCTGTGACATACCCGATGTTAAAGAAGAATTAAAACAAGAATATGAATTCATATTTGCTTTTATCTGCACCACAATTCTGGAAGGGCGCACAAATGAATTAAAGTGGCTCCTTGAAGGGGACTTCTGGAAAGGTGCAGGGCAGAGGCAGGAGTGACAGACAAGTTTAATGTATTTTCTTTTAATACCTTTGTAATTTTTGAGCCATGTGACTATTTTTAGCTACTCAAAAACCTGCATTTTCGGTGGATTTCATGGGCTCCTAATTGCCACACACAGTCTTGCCTTGGAATTTCCTCATCTCGCTAGTCAGAGCTTTGACCCTCTCCTAGTACTCGGACTTGCTTTCTCTCTTTCTCTGACTCTTCTGTTTCTTCACTTTGGACATTCTCCAAAGTTCTGTCTTCAGCATCTTTCCTCTGGCTCTCGTCTTTCTGTGCAGCTTAAACCATTAACTCGGAGGTCACGGCTACATCTCCGCACACAGCCTTCCTCCCGAGCGGAAGACCTGTGTTTCCACCTATTTCCTAGGGGTCTGCAGACCACTCTTGTGTTGGTGCCCAAGATTAATGTGTGTGCAGAGGAGCTCCTCATCTTCAACCCCACTTGTTGGACTGGTTCCTGGGCCAAATGGTGTCCCCATCCCGTTAGAGGGCACCTTGATGGTCACAGTGACTGGGGAGTGTTCCTTGAATTTAGTGGGCAGGAGTCAGTGATGAGAAACATCGTACAACGCTTGCGGCAATTGGGCACAGCGGGAACCGTACCCGCCCCCACCAAATGCCACTAGGGTGACGACATCACTTGGTTCAGCATCTTGGTTCAGAGTACGGTGACATCTACCGCTCTTCTTTTGTCCTGTACTTAGCCCGTCGCCCAGCCCTGTTGATCCCACTTTTGCTGTTCTCACTGGCTTAGTTCACATACGAGCCCTCAGCTATAGCTTTGCAAAGGGCTTCCTAAACCCACCTCTGCCTCTGGTCTTCTTTTCCTAACTTCGAATTTGCTGTCTGTTATCTTCCCTCCAAATGTATCTGATCCTGGTACTGGTCAGTAAGCAAAACACCCCAGACTGAGAGCCCACTTTGCCAGCTTTCTCTCCACTCCTGACCTGTGTGGGGCAAAGCATTCCTTTCCACCTCCTCTGTGCTCCCCAGAAGGTCAAATGTCTGACTCAGGAGCTCCTAGGAATCCCATGCAAAGAAATCACCATCCTGGGGCACCTGGGTGGCTCAGATGGTCAGGCGTCCGTCTGGCTCCTTGAGATTCTCTCTCTCTCTGCCCCCCTCCCCCCAACCTCCCCCCCCCCCCGTCCCAGGCACCCTCTCTTAAAAAAGCAAAAACAAAAACCACTATCCACCTGTTTCTTGGAATCTCCCTTTCTGTACAAAGACCAAAGGCTACCTCCTAGGACTTAGGGTTGGACCAAGGACAGAGATCAAGAGCTGGTGGATGAAAGGTCACAAGGCCCACATTCTGGATCTCTGCAGCCGCCCCCATCTGACTCAGACTGCACTGCTTAGCCGGAGACGCTGCCGTGAAGACTGCCTGACCCAAGCATTAGAGGAGACCAGATACTACCTTACTTAACAGTTCTGTGGGACTAAGAGATAGTTCTCTCCAGATATCTTAATGGGCCACACTCCCCCTTCTTGTGGTGGTGAGGGATGAGGGACTGTCCTGGATGAGAGGATGTGATGAGAAGGACGTAGGCATTTGACGTGGCCATAGGCTCCTACTGACCTGCTGGTCCCCCTGAAGGAAGGTCATCTGCTCTGGACAGGGGTTGACCCCTGGGAACTGGCACCATGGGAGGCAGAACCACAGGGGGGGCTGGTGTCTGAGCTGGTAAGTCAGCCGGCACAGGCGTCCTTGCCCCGAGCAGGCGCTGTGCTAAGCTGTCACCTGTTTTGTCCTGTCTGATCCCCAGGACAGAAAACCGCCACAGTGAAGTCCTGTAGTAGCTTGAAGGACGTTTATTTTGTTTGGTTGGCTTTTTCAAAAGATTTTTATTTATTTATTAGAGAGAGATCACAAGTAGGCAGAGAGGCAGGCAGAGAGCCCGATGCGGGGCTCCATCCCAGGACCCTGAGATCATGACCTGAGCCATCATGACCCGAGCCGAAGGCAGAGGCCCAACCCACTGAGCCACCGAGGCACCCCTGAAAGCTGTTTATCGACGCTTTGACTCTCCCTGCAAACAGTGGAACCCGGCCCTCCCCTTGAGCACCCCTGAAATGCAATGATGGCAGTTCACAGAGAGAAAAGTTAATGTACTGTTAGGGTTTTTTCCCCTCAACACTGATTCGTTCTGCCATATTTTTGCATCCCGGAGCAACTGCTGGCGCTCTCAGTGCTGACAGACTGCCATATGGGATCACGGGGAGCACAGGAGCCACACGCAGTTTGACAGCTGTCATGTGCCCGCCCGGCAGACAGGCACGCTCTTCGTTTTCGTGAGTTCACTGGAGAGCCGGAATTTTCGCAGGCAGGCAGTTTGATTCCTAACACCAAGGCGTGCAGTTCGCCTGCTCAGACCCAAGCCGTGTCCATGCAAGGACGCAGGCGGAGGAGGCGGCGGCTCGGTGGGTCAGAGGTCAAGACTGATGACCCCACATGGGCCCCAAGACAGTGTGAAAGTGAGACTTTCTGGGGAGAGCCCAGGGAGCTGCCCATGTGGTCAGAGAGCAGCGTGGAGGGGTTCCTAGCGTGGGGTTTTATGGTCGATGCGGGGCTGGGATGAGAATTCCCACATGGGAGCTGTGATTGTGTGGGCTGGACGGCGCCCACCTAGGACGTCCAGGGAGGAGGCGCCAGGACTGGGCCAAACACCGGGCAGACAGCGGGGCAAGCGGGGGTGGGGGGGAGCTTGAAAGCTGCCCAAAGCCAGTAATCAAAAACAAAAGACCCTTAATTGCTGGTGGTTTCTGCATGAAGTGTCGAGAACCTTCCAGGACAGAGCTCACGCTCAGCGGTGTGAGAGTGTATGATCCAATGGGGAGGATAGAGGGTCAGGAGCTGATTAGGGGAGGATTCTGAGCGCCACTTGCTGTCTGGGGTTTAGACAATCCTCTTTCTCAGTCGCTTGGATCGTAGAGAGAAAACAGTAATAAAGATCCAGTATAATTTGTCAAAGAACTCTCTCCAAACCTCCGTGTCCTGGAAGGGGAAGGGGAGGTCTGTGCTTGCAGTGCATGTTACAAAGGATCGGGTGGGGATGAAGAGGCAGTTTCTGGGGTGGAAGGAGAAGCTGGGTGGTGAGGGGTCTTCTCACCTTTCATGACCTAGAGCTGGAAGCCAAGTCACTTCTGCTGATGCTGCTCAAGGAGGCAGTGACTCAACCTCCCAGGTGGGGAGGTTGAGTTGGGAGGATAGGCCTTCTGGAAGAATGTTTAGGACCAGAAGTACTGCTATGGCCATTTTTGGAAAATAGTGTTTGCAACCAGGGAAGGATCGATAGGCGAGACAGGGCTTGCCAAGCAGAAGCCACAAGGACCCCTCTCCCTCAGTGACCTGCAGTAGTCACTCCATTCTTCAGATTTCATATTTGTAGCAACCAGATTGATAAATTTTAACAGTCTGTGTGTGATGGGATCTGGGAGGCTACTTTTGAGTTCTTTTGTGTTTTTTTGTTTGTTTTTTTAAGATTTTATTTATTTATTTGACAGAGATCTACAAGTAGGCAGAGAGGCAGAGAGAGAGAGAGGAAGGGAAGCAGGTTCCCTGCTGAGCAGAGAGCCCGATGTGGGACTCGAACCCAGGACCCTGAGATGATGACTTGAGCCGAAGGCAGAGGCCCAACCCACCGAGCCACCCAGGCGCCCCTCTTTTGTGTTTTTGAACGTTAGTTTTCATTTTGCCGATCTCTAGAAAATGTTGCCATTAGTCCCTCAGTGTTGTAAATGGCAGAGTAGCTCTCAGTTTGTTTTTCCAGCAGTTCATAGCAGGAGCGTGGCTCTTTCATACTGAAGAGGGCACCAAAGAATTTAGAATTTAGAATGGACTGCATGGCTCAGCAGCTCTTGGGAAACTCAGACACCTTTCCCCGGCCTCTTAGAGGAGTAAGAAGCTCCCCAGTGATTCGTGTAAAGTCTGAGAAGCCCAGCCCTCGCTGGTTCCTCTGCAAATCCATGATGGATGTCTGTCAGAGTACGACCAATCCTCACTGAGGGTTTAGGAGTCTAGTTTTTCTTGCATAACCAATTAGAAGATACAATTACTTTATAATCTTTATTTCTCCAAGCTGATTGATTTTTTTCATTTCATTTCATTTTTGTATGCTAGAAAAATGAGAATTGCCCAGCTAAAATTTTACAGGAATCTTAAAAAATACTAGAACTCATGTATCCAACGTTTTCACTTTCATCATGGCCTAGTTCTTTTCCCACTTGATCCAACTGCAACTTTATATTTTTTTTGTAAAATAGAGGAATTTTTCATTGGTCACACATTGATTTCTGCCTAATTCACTTATGACAAACTGATTTCGAATGAATTGGCCTGATTCCGCAGGAGGAAAGCTCTGGTGAAGGGTGGTGAGAAGTGACTCGGGCACCCAAATGGTACCCACTTGATAATGCTGCCGCTCTCTGATGTGTAGACCAGTTAAAAACCTGTAGTTCTGTGTTTGGTTATGATATTTAATTTCTGGGCTAAATGGTAACAGTATTTTTTTTTTTTTTTTGACAGATAGAGATCACAAGTAGGCAGAGAGAGAGAGAAGAGGAAGCAGGCTCCCTGCCGAGCAGAGAGCCCGATGCGGGGCTCGATCCCAGGACCCTGGGATCATGACCTGAACTGAAGGCAGAGGCTTTAACCCACTGAGCCACCCAGGCACCCCTGGTAACAGTATTTTCTGTCCATTGCTTCATGATCACTACAGTATGGACATTCATTTAAAAAGTATTGATCTTTTTTTTTTAAATTAACTGAGGGTAGCCTGGCAGTCCTCTGGTACACCAAGGCAGTGAAGTTTGCCTTGAAGATGTTGTTATGATTTAGATTTTTAAAAGCTTTTGACAAGGAGCTTCATCAAAGCTTTTTAAAAATTTTTTAAAATTTTATTTATTGATTTTATTTATTAGAGTACAAGCAGGAGAGGGGCAGAGAAGCAGGCGCAGGGAACCTGATGCAGGGCTCAATCCCAGGACCCCCGGGTCATGATCTAGCTGAAGGCAGACCCTTCACCAGCGGAGCCCCCTAGGTGCTGTGGTTGTTATTTATTTATTTTTTAAAGACTCCTCTTGTGTTTGGGGAAGCTTTTGGCAAGGAGAATGTCACGGAGCTGGAATGCTGAGTCCATAGGACTACAGTGGAGACTGAAAGAGGTGCGCGGCTCTGCCTCTTTGACTGAAGAAACCGCTGGGCTCAGCGCTCCGGGAGGGCTTCCCTCTGGTGACTGCGGGCAGGCATCGTGAGGAGGTGGGGAGATAGGGACCTGGAAGCAAGCCGGGATAGAATTCCGAGGCTCATTCCCTCACTGTACGATTGACAGAAACGTTTACCAGTTCAGGTACAGTTTTATCACCTGTAAAGGCAGGTTTAGCAACACACACTAGGGTCTCGTCCTTTTAAAGAAAGGGGATAATACATGTTAAGTGGCCTGGAATGCTGCTTTCTGATCCACGGTACTGACGAGTGCTCTGGTCCCCAGAATTTGGGGCTGGGCATGGCCAGAATGTAGGGGCATCTGCACATGGACCAGTGCACCCCAGATCTGTCAGCTGCGGCTCCTGGAGAACACCGATCACCCCGTACTGTCCCATCGGCCTCTGGCCCTCCCAGGTCCCTCCAACACCCCTACATGCCCTTCCTTCAGGGGCCCCGTGTCCCTTTTTTTCCTTCCTAGGGCCCGTCCCAGTTACACTTCCAGTTCTCTCCAGCCTGGAGGCTCTGATTGAACTAGGGACTTGGCCCATGGGTACTTTCCCTCCAAAAATAGCATCATTGTGATGAATACTGACCCCTCTCCTCACCTGTATTTGCCCTACTTGACTTTCCACCAGTTACTGAGTTATAGACAAGAGCTGAGTAACCCCCTCTGACCGGGTGGGCCGGGGGCGGGTGCCCACTCCCACGACCTTTCTCCTTCCTCCCTCCTGTGGTCCCTGCTTGGTCTTGATTCTAGTGTTCCCAGATCACCAGTCACTGTCTTATATGCATTTGTCACAGTGAGAGGATTCGCAGGAGAATGCCAACAAGTCTTCAGGTCATTCTGACACTTCATTTACAATATCCCCTCCGCCTTCCAGCTCTTCCTCCCTCGTGCATCTCTGACTTAACTGGGCCTGGAGGAGAGGTGGGTGTCCCCGCCCCTCATCGCCACTTATAGGGCACTGTTTCCGCCTCCTCCCTCGAACCCCCGGCCCTGGTAAGACATCGGCCATCAAGCTAGACCACCCACCACCCCTTCTTGAAGTCGTCTGTTGATCCCAAGTCACCCCCTCGCCCCCTGGAGATCAGAGCCCCCGGCTCACTCTTCCCTTGCTGCCATAGGCCAGTGTTCGTGGTGATTTTAATACTCAAGTAGTCGGTCCCCTAACTGCCCAGCCCGAGTCCCCGCGTCCTCTCCTCCACCGTCTGCTTCTCTTCCTCCGCAGCCAGCCATCTGCCCCCGCAGGCACCGCGCCGCCTCACGACCTCTGCTGTGAGCAGCCTGCTTGCTGACCATCTTCCCACCTTTTCTACCTCCTCCCTCGGGCGCTAGAATTTGTTT
Source organism: Lutra lutra (assembly GCF_902655055.1). Lineage (NCBI taxonomy): Eukaryota > Metazoa > Chordata > Mammalia > Carnivora > Mustelidae > Lutra > Lutra lutra. The sequence goes on along the minus strand of NC_062283.1, from coordinate 2,247,746 downwards.
TCAACCTCAGCAGAAGCTGAAACAGGGAGACCCGTGGATTTGTTTGCGTCCCTCCGCTCCCCGCGTAAATGCCACAGCTCATCACTGTCCTCCGTCGCTTCCACGCGGCTTTGCTCTCTCCACCCTCTCGTGGGTCACAGTCTCCTAGAAAAATCCCGGATAAACCCAGTTTTCCGCTTATCCCATCCCTTTCCCGGTGCAGCGGAACATCCCCAGAGGAAGCGCAGACAGTGATGAGTCTCCTCGGAAATCCTCCGCCCGATTCCTTGAAGGGCCTGTCGCCTTCCCATCGTCACCACCCGCCCCCCCGCTCTGTCAGAGGTCCCTGTTCTGTCCCGTGTGTCCTCTCACGCAGCCTCTGACGGCGCGTCCCCCGCTCCTCCACCTCCGCTCGCGACCTGTTTCCGCGAATAAACAGCAGCAGTGGAAGGGGAACTTGCACGTCCTTCCTCCCCCGGCGAGCCCGCGCTACCGCCTGTCCCGCCCTCGTGGGCCCAGAGCTCCTGCGTCCCCTCCGCTCCAGACGTCCCTGTGTCTTCCCAGCTCTCTGGCTGGGCGGTGTTTCCCTCTCAGTGGCCAGGCTCGAGAGCGAGGGAACACTGGCCCAGCTCCTGCTGGAGTCAGCAGCTCGTTCCGCCGGGGAGGCGGCTGCCTGCGGCTCGGGTCGGATCTCGGGGTCCTGGAATTGCGCCCCGCGTCGGGCTCCCTGCTCATGCTTCTCCCTCTCCTGCTCCCTCTGTTGTGTTCCCTCTCTCGCTGTGTCTGTCTCTGCCAAATAAAATCTCAAAAAAAAAAGTCATCCATTCATCATCCTCTTGTAGCAACTACCCCATTTTTTTCTCATTCTAGCAAGACCCAAGTGCCCAAACTTGCCTCCTGCCCTTGTTTCCTCCTACTCTCACATTCACGCCCTCCCGTCAGGTTTCGGGTCTGCAGTCCCCCAGGGCTGCTCTTCAGGGTGACCCTGGTCTTGTCCCTGCCAGATCTGAAGGGCAGGGCTCAGCCTTCATGCGGTGAGGCCTCTCAGGAGTCAGGGTCTGTCATCTTCTCGTTCTTCAACCGCTCATGTTCCCGCCTCCCAGGCCGCCTGCCTCCCGCGGGGATCCCCTCCTCCGATTTCTGCCAGTGGCACTTTCTGAGGGCTCAGTCCTTGGAACTCTTCCTCATCTCTCACAGCCACACCCTCGGGTGCCTCGGTGGGTTGTAAAGCCACAGGGCGGACTCCCCGGCCGCCTCCCCCAGGCTTGCACGTCCTGCACACACGGGACCTCTGCCCTGCGTGTCCGAGGTACTGGAGCAGGCCTCGGCCCAGAGAGCAAAGTAAAAACCCACGAAAATGTTGGCAAAGACACGGAGCCAGGGAAAGCCTCCAATCCGGGCGGTGGTGGTCAGGGAGCAGCAGTGAAGTCGAGCGCGCGTCTTCCCCGCGTACCCGACACCCTAACTTCAGCCCGGTGTACGTGACGCAGGCGGGTGCGAGGTGACACGAGACGGCAGGGCTGCCCGCGGTGGCGTTGGTCCCAGCTGCCTCGAAGAGGAAACGATCCAGACGGTACACCCGTAGTAGAACGGATAAATTGTGCGACAGTCACGGCTCCTTGCGACGGCGTGGACGAGCCCTGCACAGTCTGAGTCTAAAAAGCTGGTCGCACAAGCCTGTCTTGTGGGCAGAGGTCCAGCACAGGTGAAACCAGTCTCCGGTATTAGAGGGATGGTGGTCCCTGGGGCGGGGACGACTGCTGTGGTTGGAAGAGGACAGAGTAGGGGGTACTGGGAGGCCGAGGACGCTCTTCTGTCTTGTCCTGACACAGGACAGATGTGTTCTTTGTCCACTTGCATTTTGTGGGGTTTTCCCATGTTTCACAAGTTCCAAAACCAAATTCAGGTTCCTCACCCCGGCTGTGATCCTGCTCCCTCTTCGGTCGTCTTTTCTCGGACACGGCGGCAGCTCGCTTCACGCCACCCGAGCCCTGAGAGCGGAGGGAGGAAGGGTGCTAGGGTGCGAGGCCGACGGCCAAAGAAGAATTCTTGAGACGTCATTGGTGCAGAAAGGTGGTTTTATTAAAGCACATGGATGGGAAGAAACTATGTATGAAGCCATAGGATTTCTTGTGAATGGTAGAGAATTTCTCTTAAAGTATTGTCTGGGCTCGTGAGTTATTTCTGAGAGCTGTCGATGCCCGGGCAGCTTCTCGGTGATGGTCCACCTCTCACATACACTGAACTCCTAGTTTTCTGGGCTGATTACAAGTTCAAAGAAAAGGCTGAACTTCTAACTTCCAGTTCTCCCCTTTGGGTTTTAGTTTCACTCTGCTGCCTAGTAGGACCCCGTAGGAGTAGGGGAGAGCATGTCATTCTCCACACAGTTACGTTACAGGTGTTTGTGGCATGTGAGTGACTAAATTAAGAAAAAAGGACCAAGGAAGCACTTAAAGGAACTTCCTCTCTCAGCTCTTAAAATCGGGGTCCGGGGGGGGGGGAGGAACGTGTGGCGAGGGGACAAGTCAGGTGATGAACACCTTCACTCACGACTGTGGCAGATTTGGTGGCTGTGTCAGAGCAGGAGCAGGAGTTGCAAACTGCCCCTTGGGGAGCGTGGCATGTGTCCTGGGACAAACTAGTAGGACTTTTCAAGCTATTCAGAAAGATACGGCAACTTAGGTCCTGTTAACTTCTGGAGGCCCCCTCCTTCTCCCCTCTGCAGGCTGGTATGACCTGGGAGGGATCTGGGCGGATGGGGGACAGGCAGGCAGAGGGGAGGCAGAAAAGAGGAACTGAGTCCGGCAGCGATCGCCGCTCTGGGGGCTCGGGATCTGGATCTGATGGCATCTGTGGAGAACAAAACAAAGTGGGACCTTAACGGGTGAGTGACACATTATCTCATCAGTTCTCTTCCATTTAGGAATTGGTGGCCCCAGGACAGGAGTCTTCCCATTCCAGACCGACTCTGGTGTGTTCCATTCTCAGATCTCCTTTGACACGAGAGGACCCTTCATGCAGGTACCGAACTTTCATTTCCTTGTCCCGTGGCGGGGGGGAGGGGCAGTTCCGATCGAACCCCAAGCATACCCTGTATCCTGCTCTTTTCCACCTCTGCGCTGGGAGGACTGGAATTCCTACATAATGAAAGCCTTGAGAAATTAAGAAATATCAAGATGACATTCTTTTATAGATGTTTCAAGTTACAACAGAAAAAGGTCCTGAGATTTAAAATGGCTACATTATTTCCTGAATTCGATCTGTTTTTCACTGTCAGGCACCTCCACTTGAGGAGGGGACAGGATTCCAGGGTAGGTCATTGGCATTTATGTAAAGACCGCATTTTTTTTTCCCACTTGTGAGAATCTGTAGTGCCCACTCCCCCCAAACCTCGCCCAAAGAAGAGTCTAGAGCTTTTCTGTGCTACCCTCAAGGCCAGGCTGGAAAATCCTCAGTTGCCCTGAAGAGAGCTGCCCGGTAATCAGACTAGATCTGGAGGAAATCAAACGGGCCTGTCTCTTCCAGTACTGCCCTGGAGCTCGGCTCACATGTTATACTGACCGGGTTTGCCTCAGGTGGCCATGCAGGCTGGCAGCTGCCCACGGCCGCGGATGTCATTAGCACTGCCATCTGGCTTTGGTATCTGGGGCCAAGGAAAAGCCGATAAAATGACCTTTACGCAGCTGTTTAATTTCTGCACTCTGGTGAGGAAATAAATTAACCTTACCTCCCAGAGCATGTGAGAACCCAACTTATAGAACAGGGTGACAGTCGAAATTATGTGTGCAAATGATGGGCGGCTTCTGGGAGGGCCCACAGGAGGCTGCAGGAGTGGGGGATCTGCTCCAGTTCCTTCTGGGCTGCACATTATGAGTTTATAAAAGAATCCTGGTCCTTCCCAAGGTCCCTCCAAGGGTGGGGCCTTGGCAGAATTTCCTAATGGCCCTGCAGCGAGTCCACTGTTCAGGGAGGGGTAAGTAGCGCTGGTTTAGCTGCAGCCCGTCTCCGTGGTGGTGACCGACTCCTAAGATGGTAAGGCATACTCCAAGAAATCGGAATGGGAAGGTTTAATCCTCACCCCGAGGTGAGCCAGTATACATTCTGAATTACTTAAGAATGCTTTATAATTCTTTTTATTAGGAACCAGTTACTTAATCAACTTAATGCATGAGAACAGGAGCCTCACAGGTCCCCGTCTAGTTGCTGAAGCACAAATGCTATTAGCCAAACATGCAGAGACAGACACACTCTAGAGGCGACACAGCCCAGCGCTGACGCAGAGTAATCCTAATCACAAAGAGATTGTGAATATACAAAATTGGGATAGAAAACTCCGAACAGCCCCTGAAACCCTCTATCCAACTCCCTCATTCACAGAGCAAACCGAAGCGTCAAACGGTGCCATTCTGCAGTGTCCCCGAGCTGCCAGATGTCACAGCCAGTCGCCCCAGCCCATGTCCTGTCCACGCCCCAGCACATGGAGGAGAGGCCGCCCGGCCCACCCCATTTCTCCTGTCGCTCCACTCCTTGGGGACGCAGCCGGGGACAGAGCGGACCGGCTCGCATCAGATGCCCGGGTGCAGCCTCTGGTGCTTGCTGAGGGCCGAGCGATACCGGAAGGCTTTTCCGCAGTCGCCGCAGCCAAAAGGTCTGTCCCCGGAGCGCGCGCGCTGGCTGAGGGCCTTGCGGCACTCGCGGCCGTCGCAGGGCTTCTGGGCCGCGTGCGCGGTCTGGTGCTCGGTCAGGTGCGCGCCGCGGCTGAAGGCCTTGTCGCGCTCGCCGCACTGGTGGGGCTTCTCGCCCGTGTGGACGCGCCGGTGCTGCGCCAGGTGGGAGCTCTGGCTGAAGGCCTTGTCGCACTGGCCGCACTGGTGGGGCTTCTCCTCCGCGTGTGTCTTCTGGTGCTGCGCCAGCGATGAGCAGTGGCGGAAGGCCTTGCCGCACGCGGCGCACGCGTAGGGCTTGGCGCCCGTGTGGATGCGCTGGTGCTGGGTCAGGTGGATGTTCTGGTTGAAGGCACGCCCGCACTCGCCGCACTTGTACGGCCGCTCCCCCGTGTGGATCTTCCGGTGCTGGATGAGCGACGAGCCGTAGCTGAAGGTCTTGCCGCACTCGTGACACTGGTAGGGCTTCTCGCCGGTGTGGATCCGCTCGTGCTTGGCCAGCGACGAGCTGCGGATGAAGGCCTTGCCGCACTCTTTGCACTCATACGCCTTCTCCTGCGTGTGGGTCTTCTGGTGCTGGTTGAGGTTGGACAGGTAGCTGAAGGCCTTCCCGCACTCACCGCAAGCGAAGGGCTTCTCCCGGGTGTGGATCCGCCGGTGCTGCGTGAGCGACGAGCAGTAGCTGAAGGCCTTGCCGCACTCGGCGCACTTGTACGGCTTCTCCCCCGTGTGGATCTTCAGGTGCTGCGCCAGGGACGACCAGTAGCTGAAGGACTTCCCGCACTCGGCGCAGTCGTATGGCTTCTCCCCCGTGTGCGTCTTCTGGTGCTGCGTGAGGTTCGAGTGCTGGCTGAAGGCCTTCCCGCACTCGTTGCACTCGTACGGCTTCTCCCCGGTGTGGATCATGTGGTGGCGGATGAACGTCGACGGCCCGTTGAACGCCTTCCCACACTCGTTGCATTTGTAGGTTTTCTCGCCCGTGTGGATCTTCTGATGCTGAGTAAGGTGTGTGCTCCGGGTAAAGGTTTTGTCACATTCATCACACTTAAAGGGTTTCTCTCCGGTGTGAATTTTCTGATGTTCCATGAAGTGGCCCCTCTGGCTAAAGGCTTTTCCACACTCATTGCAAGTGTATGGTTTCTCCCCGGTGTGAATTCTCTGGTGCTGCACCAGGTGGGTCCTCTGACTAAAGGCTTTCCCACATTCGTCACATTTATAGGGTTTCTCTCCAGTGTGAATTCTCTGATGTTGAGTAAGAGACGGGCCCTCAATGAAGCCTTTTCCACACTGATCGCATTTATACGGTTTATCTCCAGTGTGAATCCTTTGGTGGTTTATAAGGTTCTCACTCCGGCTGAAGGCTTTCTCACATTCGTTACATTTGTAGGGCTTTTCACCTGTATGTGTTCTCTGATGGCGAATAAGAGCCGAACAGTAACTAAAAGCTTTCCCGCATTCGTTGCACTTACACGATTTCTCTTTCTTAACTGGGTTTGCATTCTGTTTGGCACTCGTTTTAGTCGAGGTCTCTTCTGACGCTTTTTCTCGTGTTACAAGGCTTGAACTCACATTGATGCTTTTTGTAAAGTCGTTCGTCACAGGGCCTCTCTCCCAGGCAGGCGTTGTCTTTTCAGTGACTTTCCGTTCTCCTGCCGGCGTCTGTCGGCTTGCCTGGTGCTTCCCTACACTGCTTTCATGCTCCCAACTCTCCAAAAAGTTAGAACTACTGGGATCATCTCTTCGCTGCTTCTCCACGACTGCCTTCTGAAATGGCTGTTCTTCAGAGATATTTGGCTCTGGGGCTGATCTTCTCTTTTCTGGTCTTGTCTCACAGTCTGAAAGAGAAAGAAAATGTCTATAATCTCTACATTGAAGGGGAAAAATCATTGCTGTTGTGGGAAGGACTTCATGAAGCTAAAACTGAAGCCCTTAGGAAATCTGAAGGATGTCCCGGTATAGCCATCAGGGGGAAAGCTGGAAAGAGCAAAGGATAACGATAAATAAAATATGAAACTGGCAAGGGAATGTCTCACACTCAGTTTCATAGGTAATTTCGAAGAACCAGAAGGTAACAGTAAATTAGAAACTGACCACAGAGATGAGAGATGGCTGAGAGGAGACCCCATCAGACTAAAGCAAGTCTGAGCTGGGATTGATTGCCAATGAGCAGCAAACAAAAGTCTGTGAAGGAAGATTTCAAGTGAGGACAACTGGGGAAGACCCGGCCCGCTAGGCCCTGCTGTCAGCTGCGAACCTGAGCCAACGGCTGCATCTCTGCAGGGAATGGGAGCGGCGCAGAGGACTTCAAGGGAGGAAGACAAGTTCAACTCTAGGCATTCAGAGAATTGGGAAGAGAACCGAGGGACCAGACTATAGTGTTTGTGGGGGCGGAAGATGCCAGAAGTAGAACCACCCAGATGTTCAGATACACAGAGGATCAGCACGAACAGCACCAAAAGAACAGGAAAAGCAAAAGAAAAGTCTGTGAGAAAAGAACAGAGCAGGCAAAGTCCCTTGAAGATAGGGTAACGCACGGACTAAAACAGACTAATGATAGCAGTTTTTCCGCACACAAACAACAGACAGATACATAACCAGGAGGCGGAATGTTGCTTAAGACCAGGGAGAGGAAAACTGAAGCAGCAGGGGAATCAGTGCTAGCAGATTCAGAGTACGGAAACGGAGCTGTGTAATAACACGTTTCTTTGGTTCCATTGGTGACAGGAGAGGACCACTGTCACCACCATTGTCACTGCAAGGGTGTGCCGTGAGGCAGAGACACAGGACAGCCCCCCACCCCCTCCGCTCCATGTGCCCTGGCTACAGGCAGGGCATCTGGAAGCCCAGGCCGACCCGAAACAGCTGGACCCCTTCAGCGCAGACCCGCAGAGTTTGGGGGAACGGCCAGTTGTGCAGTACAAGGAATGGGTATGTTTCACTAGCAGAACCACCAAGAAAGACCTATTTGTACAGCAGCTGGCCATAAAAAATACCTTCTCCAAGTAGTTCACAGTGAGGAATACAGAGACCATGGGTCTGAGGCTGTGAAAGGGGAAAAGGGCGTCCAGCCGTGGCTGGAGTTACCGCTGAAAGCAATGAGCACATGACCGACGTTACCCATGCCGGCCTGTCTTAGATCTGCGTAGGGCAAAGAATGAAGGATTACAGAGCGTTCCAGAAGGCCAGACCAAACACCACCATTCCTAGGGCAAAGAGGAATTCTCACTTTACTGCTTCAAAGCCGTGGGCCTCGGCCCCAGTACTGCCACACCCCTGCACGTGGGGCAGCTGTCGGGGGGCTCACAGCCAGGCCGCAGGAGGAGACCAAGGTAGACCCGTGAGGTAAGATGCGTGTCAGGATTCTGTGGGGGCCGGGTCTCTACGGGCCCAGAGACAACGGCATGAGGAGGGTAAGGAGAAGAATGCAGACAAGGCCCGGGACCAGCAGCCACTTTCCTTTAGGGACACTTAAAACTTCCAGGTACCCATATGTGTCTGTAAAGCTGTGCGTTTTTCTTCCAGAAATAGAAGCAGCCAAGCCAGCAGTGACAACCGCTCAGAATGCTGCGGAGCGCAGGCCAGCGGCTGGCTTACGAGGACCGCCATCGTGGGGTCCCATTCCAGTAACCAGAAGTCCGCCAAGGAACGGGGCCAAGGATTTCAAGCGACCGTCTCCTGCCTACTGAATGGATCACCGGGACCATCGACGTTATCCACGCAATGTGAGGTGTCTAGTGCGATTTTTACCTAAATCTCTCTCTTTGGTGATGACTGAAGCGTTTTGTGAAAAGTCTAGGATTTTTTGGTACACAGTTAAGTATTTTTAAATTGCTTTCTATTTGCTCAAGTCGGGGTTTTTTAAAACTTTCATTTGTAATAAAATGACTTTTCAAAAGTTAAGCGTGGTTTAATAAAGCTCTTGATTTTTCTAAAGTCACTTTTCTAAACTGTGTTCCGTGAAACCATCTTCTAAGAGGAAGATTTTAAAGGGCGCAGTGTGAAAAGCCTTCTCGGTTGGCGGGGAGGGGAGGAAGAAGGTTGCATTCTATGCAACCCTGTGGGAAGTTCATCTGGCCTGTTACATAGTTAAGAAATCTGAGTGGCCTTTCAGTAAGAAACCTGCTAGAATTTTGATGACCCAGCACTTCTCAAATTTGAACACGGGAGTGCTTTCTTTTCTCCCCACAAAAAGAGCCCGTACTCGCAGTCACTGATGCTGGAGCTCTGCCCCTCACCTAGCATGACCGATCCGTGTATTTTTTCAGGCTCAGATCTTTGAAGTGCCTTTCTGTGCAGTTTGGGAATTCATGGTTTACAGGAAAACTATTCACAATTTCAAGGATAGGGTCAGAGCTTAAGGAACAAGTGATAAATGAGACTGCGGGAATGGAGCTCACTTTCGGGAGAGTGTGGCTGGGAAAGCAAGGAGGACTGGATGGTGGCCAAAAGGATGAAGAGTAAAAGCATGTGGGTGTCAGGCACTGTTTCTGTCGGGAGGTCCTAGTCATCGAGCCTGCAGGCCGGAACACATGGTAAGGGCTGAATTAAGAGACCAGGGTCCCAAAGGAGGTGGGGAAAGGTGGAATCCAGAGTGCAGGTCAAGGGGCTGCCTTCAGAAAAGAGCAGGAAGGAGACCGCCTCTGGGAGGAGTATGCAAACAGAGTACATGTTGAGACGGTTAGTGTTCTGACAAAGCCCTGAGAGTCCAGATGGGTTCTCCTCTCTCCACAGGAGATGCTAAAGAGAAGCAAGTCTGTCTGCATTTTGGACAGAAAACCCTCTCGTCAGGCTAATGGTCAGAGTCCATGACACCCGTCCAGCAGGCGCCCGTTACTCACCTCCGAAAGCACCTCCTGGGATGCCAGGCTCCACGGTCCACGGCTCCGTCCCTTGCTCTAACTGGGAAATCACATCAGGTTTGGAAACTTGGAGTCCTGCCCATGGGGGAAAAGGTGCCTGATTATAGGAGGAAAGCGCTACACGGGACAAGTCCGACAGGAGGAAGAGCACATAAAGCCTCGACGTGACAGATCCCCAGACGTGGTAAAACGTGGGAATCGATGTGGACTCAAGAAAAATTAACTTGTTTGTACTTCTACTTGCTAGGAGAGGAGACACCTTTTGACAGCCTTTCAGAATTTAGGAATCTTAGGTTCCCTAACTTCATTAAAGGCCAAAACTCACCGAAGCCCGAGAGACCCCGCCTGCTGCACACCCCAGACCAGCAGCCCAGGGACCGCCCTCACCTATGGCGACCAGGTGCGTGTAGTTCTCCAGTGTCACATCCCTGAACAGATCTCTCTGGACAGGATCCAGCTGTTTCCATTCCTCCTGGGTAAAATCCACTATCACATCCTTGAAGGTCACGGACTCCTGAAATACCAAACAGGTTTCTCCTTAGCCATAAAGCCGCCACCTAGGAAAGGGGTAGAGTTTGCAGTACGGACAGAAGGAAGGCAAGACAGCTACGGGGCTATCTGAGAAATGGCTTTGATGTTTCCTCTTTGTGAAATGAATACAAAAACAGTACCTCATTCATAGGGTTACTGTGAGAAATTAATAAGGAATGTTCAACAGGAAGCTCTTCATTTATGGTCCGGCATACCCCTGGGCTAGGTCAGTGTCGGCCACGCTGGCCACCATCATCTCTGTGTTCTAAGTACATGAAGTATTACAGTGTTCCTACTAACAACAGTAAGACGTCCTACCTACCTCCAGTGTCTAAGAATAACCAAAAATAGTTGTGAAAGAATTTGGGGAGGAGACTTGCCCTATCATATATATATATATATATATATATATATATATATATATATATATATATATATACATACACCTAAAGTAGGTATAGCAAGAGACAGTGAAACAGTGGCCTAGTATGGACTAAGACTCAGTGAAACAGACCCAGGGTTCTAAGAACTGAAGAGGATTAAGCAACTTTCAAATTAGCTAAAATAAGCTGAATTAGTCACTAAATAGTATCATAACAAATGACTGTCTATTTGAGAAAAAAATTAAGGTGAGTCTCTTCACGGCACACACGAAAATTTCTGTTGGAGTAGAATTTTAAAGAAAAAGCAAAAATAGAATAAAAGGGTTTAAAAGCTTGAAATATAGAGAGCAAAAAAATCCTCAGAGATTGACAGATATAACCACATAAAAATGTAAAACTTCTAAAACTAGAAACAAAAGGCAATATTCTGAATTTCCGTAAGTAACAAAAGAGATGAACCCACAAGCCAACAACGCAAACAAGCAGTGCACCCACAACGATGCCACAGAAACGGGAGAATGTGCTCCCGTCGGCAACCACCATGGGCCGAAAGAGGCCGGCTGGGCCACCCACCCGCGGACCAGGGCCCTGAGTCGGTCTACCCGGGTGGGGGCAATGTGACAGGATCCACCCAGACTTCAGATGCACACGTCATCCAGTCCCGTTCTGTCGCATGTAGGAATTTAGTGTCCAAAAGCCCTCAGAGGGCAAAGACGTGCTCAAGCACCCTTGCCACGCTCCGGAGGATGAAAAGCAAACATGAGTGTCCCCTGTAGGAGCGCGGTTAGAGGACATGGGACATATGGCACATCCATACTAAAGCGCCTTATGTGGTCATTTTATTTTTTTTTAAAGATTTTATTTATTTATTTGACAGACAGAGATCACAAGTAGGCAGAGGCAGGCAGAGAGAGAGGCGGAAGCAGGCTCCCTGCCGAGCAGACAACCGGATGCGGGGCTCCATCCCCGGACCCTGGGATCATGACCTGAGCCGAAGGCAGAAGCTTAACCCAATGACCCACCCAGGCGCCCCCGCATTTTTTTTTTTTTTAAGATTTTAGTGGCCATTTTAAAAATGAAGTCTGTCTCTGTACAGATTAGGAAACACGCGTGATACCGAGACCAGTCTGCGCGGCACGATCCTGTGTATGTTTATGACTACAAAGGTTCATATGTAAGTGACAGAGGAAGATCTGAAAGAAGACAGTAGCGGCTGTTACCGGAGGGAGCGTGTGCTGGGAGCTGGAGGCGGTCCCGGGACGTCCTACTCATTCTTTAGTCTGTATCTGAAACTGGGTGAGTGAATTTTGTTTTAAAATGGCTAAGTCAGCTCGTGAGATTTCTGTTTCTAACCACAAGAGAGCAGGTGGACTAGGTCTGCCGGTGTCCACAGCGACGGATCTGGAAGAAACGTTTCTGTATCTGAACAGCAGGCAGGACAGAACGGCAACCCCAAGAGAAGGGAGACCATGACCTGAGCCTGAAAGCCCCTCGTCACCCAGAGCTCTCAACAGCGGGCGTGTGCCCAAGGGTGGCCTCCTATTAAGAACTCTGGCCTCCCAGGCTCCCCCAGGGAGAGCCATCCGCACATCTCTGTGGCTCACAGCCAGAAACAGAGGCCCTGCACGGCGGGCTCACAAAGGGAGGACCTGCACCTGATTTCTCTGGCTTCCACGTGCAAGGACCTTTTTCCTTCTGTTCCTGTTTTGTATCCTTTGCTGTAATCGTTTTTGGCCCTAAGTCATGGCCCGGCGTTGCATGAGTGCTTCTAGCAAGTCACCGGATTAAAGGGCGGTCCTGGGGCCCCTGAGAAACAGTCCCGGAGTGAAGCTGGGCTAGATCCACCCTAAATAAAGCTTATGGTTTATAATAAAGTTTAATAAATTCAAAGACAACAACATAAAAAGGATCAAGCTGTGGTCAAGAGGAGACTAACAAGATCAGACCCGCACTCCTGTATGAACTAACCAAAAAATTCCAGACAAAACACAGGAAATAAGTTTCCAAGACGGTGACTCTCCTACAACAAAGACCAGTGATCCCTAAGAACCAGTAAAGGCAACAAGGGGAGTCCCACAGTTGCTCCCGCTCACTGCCCTGAGTTTCCAGGCGAGGGTGCAGACCGGGGGGCGGGGAGGAGGGAAGGGGGGTCTGCCCAACAGCCTCCCGGAACAGAGAGAGGATGCGGAGTCTCGGGGACATCCGGGCACTGAGGTCTCAGGACAGAGCCCTGCAGAGGAAAGCTGCACCAGGAGAGACGCAACGAGAGCCGCGGAGGTTCCCTCTTGAGTAGCCAGCAGAGTACCCAGCAGGGCGCAGGCACGGTGAGACCCCCGTGGCAGGGGAGGAATCACCCAGGATTCGGGGGAGCAGCACCAGTGCTCATAAAGGGTGGAAATAGTTTCTGTTCCCACCAGTCAAATGGGAAAATTACACAGTTCGTAGATGCTGGGTAAAACACTCGAAGCACCAGGTGACCCTACACTGCACACCATCTGCATCACCTAATGTGTCTTAGAAGCCAGATGTGAAAGAAACACACTTGTTTCGAGTAATTTAACCCCAGAATGAGGCTTAAGAATATTTTATAGGGGGAGCGCCTGGGTGGCTCAGTGGGTTAAAGCCTCTGCCTTCGGCTCAAGTCATGATCCCAGGGTCCTAGGATCAAGCCCCCACATCGGGCTCCCTGCTCAGCAGGGAGGCTGCTTCCCTCTCTCTCTCTCTGCCTGCCTCTCTGCCTGCTTGTGATCTCTGTCTGTCAAATAAATAAAATCTTTAAAAAAAAAAAAAAAAGAATATTTTATAGGAACACAGAAGTATGCAGAACCCAATAATGTACAACATACAGTGTCTGCCATCCAATCAGAGATTATCAGGTCTGCCAGGAAGCAGAAAATACATCCTTAATGAGGAAAAAAATTAATCCATTAAAGCCAACCCAGAACTAACACAGATGCTAAAATTAAGAGAGGAGAACATTAAAAATTATTAGGACTGTATTCTAGATGTCCAAAAAGTTAACAGAACCACAGAAGACTTTTTTAAAACGACCTTAATGGAACATCTAGAGCTGCAAGTGAGAACGTTGGGAGATGAAAAGCACGCCCAACAGTCTCCCCGGCAGTTCAGGCACTGAAGAAGGAAAAATAAATTCAAAGACAACAAATAGAAAATATCAAAAGTGAAAGAGGAGAAAACCGTTTATAAAAAGATGGCCTTGGGGAGCTGTGGGTGACTTCAGGGGGCCCAATGTGTGCACCCGGAGTCTGTGAAAACGGAGGGGAGCGGAGCAGAGAACCATCTGAAGAAACAACAGCTCATTGTTTGCTGAACTTGGAAGTTCACAGGCCCAAGAAACTCGAGAAACCACAGGCACACAAGACCCAGAGAAATTGATGCTCGGACACCTTAATAACGAGCTCAAACCAGTGTCAGTGGAGGTCCTACGAGCATCCCGAGGAAAAAAGACACATAAATGTGAAGGAACAAAGATAAAATACGACAGTGACTTTTTCGCTGGAAGCAATGCAAACTAGAAAATGGAACATTATATACTAGAAAGAAGAAAAACGGTCCAATTAGAACTTTAAAACAATGGCAAAATGAAGCCTTCTTCGGACATTACAAACTTGAAAGAGTTCATGACCAGCGGACCATACTTTGAGAAACCTTGCAGAAGCCCCTCATGCAGAAGGAAAAACGATACCAGATGAGAATGAGGATCTAGCACCGACGTTTCTCAACCTCATTGTTACTGATGTTTTGGACCAAATCATTTTTCTAAGAGATTTTATTTATTTATTAGAGATTATAGGCTGGCGGGGGGGGGGAAGCAGGCTCCCCACTGAGCAGAGAGCCCGATGCTGGGCTCGATCCCAAGACCCTGAAACCATGACCTGAGCCGAAGGCAGAGGCTTAACCCATTGAGCCACCCAGGCGCCCCCCAAATCATTCTTTTAAATCATCGTGGGGGCAGCATGGCCCGCATCAATCCTCCAGGAGCCGGGAGCGGGTCCCAGCAAGCTGTAACAACCAAAATGTCTCCTCCCATTTCCGAACGTCCCAGGGGCCAAAATCCCCCCAAACTGTCAGTCACTGATATACATCATAAAGATGAAAAACATCAGAAATTCCTTACTATCTACACCCCTTTGAAAGATACTTGCTTAAACAAAAACAAATATTGTGGGGTTTATAGCACGTGTACAAGGAAAGCATGTGCCACAAATTGCATTAAATACTGGGAGAAGAGAGGAGTGGAGGAACACTACTGAACGTTCTTCTGTTCAGTGGGAGTATCACTGGAAAGTAAGTGGCGATAAACATGTGTACCTTAAGCAACAAATAACAAAGGGAGGGGCTGCCTGGGTGGCTCAGTTGGTTAAATAAATGTCTCCCTTCGGCTCAGGTCAAGATCCCAGGACAGGATCGAGTCCTGCCTCGGGCCCCTGCTCAGCAGGGAGTCTGCTTCCTCCCTCAGCATCCCCCTGGCGCTTGCTCACTCTCTCTCCAGTGCTCGCTCTCTCAAATAAATAAATCTTTAAAAAGTAAAATGATAAAATAGAATAGCAAAGGTTTATAGCTAGTAAGCTAGTGAAGAAAAGAAACTGGAATCCTAAGCAATATTCAGTTTCCAAAGGAAGGTAAGAATAGAAAAAGGGAACAAAGGCAGTATGAACAGGAAAAAAAAACAAAACTGGATGATAATCACATCAATAATCACACTGAGGGGCGCCTGGGTGGCTCAGTGGGTTAAGCCTCTGCCTTCGGCTCAGGTCATGATCCCAGGGTCCTGGGATCGAGCCCCTCATCGGGCTCTCTGCTCAGCGGGGAGCCTGCTTCCTCTTCTCTCTCTGCCTGCCTCTCTGCCTACTTGTGATCTCTGTCAAATAAATAAATAAAATCTTTAAAAAATAATAATAATCACACTGAGGGCGCCTGGGTGGCTCAGTCGGCTGAGTGTCTGCCTTTAGCTTGGGTCATGATCTCAGGGTCCTGGGATCGAGCCCCAAGTGGGGGTCCCTACTCAGTGGGGAGCCTCTTCTCCCTCTCCTCCCTGCCCTGCTCTCTATCTCTGTCAAATAAATAAAATCTTTTTAAAAATATATAAGTAAATAAATAAATACCCCCAATTAAAAGGCAGACTGCCAGATTGGACTGAAAGAGGCAAAACTCTTTAACTTAACTACATGTTACCTATGAATAACGACACAAATAAATAAAAACAGAAGGATGAAAAAGGATATGCAACACTGACACTAATCAAATAGCAAAGCAAGCTTCAGGGCCAACAACGGAAAGTTCATTTCTCAATGAAAACAATGAAGAGGACGTAATCATCCCAAATGCTTATGCGCCTGGGAGCAGCTTCAACATCCATGCAGGAAAACCAGAGAACTGCAGGGAGAAATGCACAAATCTCCATGACAGCCCCAAATTTCAGTACCCCCGTCGCGACAGTTGATAAATCAACAAGTAGACAAAATCAATAAGGACGTAAAGCATTTGAACAACACTCCACCGACGTGACCTGACCTCGGCCCCCGACAGATGGTCACATCCGTATCCTCCAAACTACGAAATTATTGAAATTATCGAAAACAAGAGGCACTGCAGGTGGGATGGGTAAATTATCCCAGATGATAGGCGGGGCCCAGTGTCACCAAGAGGCCTAATAAGAAGGTCACAGAGCAGGAGTCGTGAAGAATTGAGGTTTAAGGATGCCACACCAGTAGCTCTGAGGATGAAGGAACAGAACACAAGCCAAAGAACCCAGGCCACCTCCAGAAGCTAGAAGGTGAGGGGACAGATTCTGCCCCATAGCCTTCAGAGGAACGCAACCTGGCCAGCTCATTTTGGACTTCTGACTGGATTCTGTAACTGTAGAGTAAATATGTTGTTGTCAATCATTAAGCTGGTAAAAGGAAGCTAATCCATTCTTAGGATCCTCTACCGAACAACAGCAAAACATACATTCTGTTCAAGGGCTCACTGCTCACTTACCCAAGGAGACCAGTCACAGCAACAGACGTCTCAAATCCAGAGAGACTCCAGTCACACAAAGTGTGTTCTCTGACTGGATACATTCACTGTCTTGATTGTGGTGACAGTTTCATGGGTGCATAGGTATGTCACAACTTACCGAGTTACACACTTTAAATATGTGTAGCTTATTATCACATTATACCTCAATAAAAAAGTGACACCAGAAGTACATGAGTGGGAAGAACTGGAATCATTTCTTTGATTACATTGTGGGAAGGAAGTAGGGAGAAAGTCTAAGAAAAAGGAGGCTGATTAAGGAAGGCATGAGATGAATTATACCTGGTGGAACAAGGGTTACCTTTTTTGTATGACTTCTCAGTCAGTTACTGGTGTTTCCTAAAACAGTATCCTGTCCTTTCTTCCTCAAAAACCATTAATGGATGGCCTACAGAAGAAAGCCTTCAACTTCTCATCGAGACATCTGAGGCCTGCCACATTCCGACTTATTTAATCATTTGTTTACCCTCTGCCAAAAATAAACCGGCTAACCGGCTCTCACAAGTTTTCTGATTCCTGTTTAACACGTGTTAATAGTGAACCTTTGCTCAACATCTTCTCCAAGCTAAAATCCACCCCATTCCCCCACATTACTTGTCTAAGTATCCAAATGGCCACCATCCTGTGAGAGGCAGTGCCAATCCCATACCCCTCGAAACTCTCAGCCCTCCAGACCGCACTTACCTGCGTTCTCTGTTTTCCGTGGTACTCACTTAGCTTTGTTTATATTCACCTGTTCTGGTTTTAGCAGTCATCTGGTCTAGGCCAGTAGAGGACTCAGTTTTGTACGTCCTTTGCTCTGTCACCGTTGGAGCATGACCAGACGCTAAGCAGGAGCTTAGGTAAGTGTGTGAGTGAGGCAGGAGAGGCAGAGGTCGGGCGTCACCGGGCAGCTGGGAGCCCGGAGCGAATTCCTGGTGCTGGTTTTTAAATGGACAACCCCCCCCGCGGGAAACACACAGTCTACTCTGAGGACTAAACTGCCTTTCAGGAATTCCCACTTACCTGGAAACTGGCTGACGCGAGGAGAGTCCGTTCGCCTTGGAGAAGGGCAGACCCCGAAGAGGACAGATCTGTAGAAGGAACCACAATGAATCCTGTCCAGATTAGCTGTTCTCAGCAATCTGTTAAATCCAGATATCTTCCCATGTGAAAATAGCAAGAACTATGCGGTTTCCTTTACTTCTCTGAATCCAAAAACACAAAGAACGTAACTGGTACCCTCCTCAGTAGACTCAGGGCGTAAAGTGTCAACGTTCACACTTCTGTCCCCGGACACGTACAGTAGCCTTCAGCTCGGTCTGTTCCTTATTAAGTAAAGCCAAGTATTTCTACTGCCTTCTCTGCTATGAACATATGAATAAACAATATGATTACTTCCCAAAAGTCCTCACAGGCCCTTTAAAGTGCTGCTGTTAATATAAATTACATATTGCAATGGCACGATTACTTATACTGCCTACCCACCAGAATTTCTAAAGATTAAACTCACATCATCAGTGCTAGCTGCCGGCAAGCGTACAGAGAACGGGGACTTCGGTGCATTGCTGGGGCAGGAAAGGTACCAACCACAGAGGAATACTGTTGGGCAGTTAGAAACCCAAGTTAAACATACGCTTGTTCTGAACTCAGCAGTTCCACTCGTGTGCCAGGACTCGTGACCACCGAGACTTGTACAAGATTGTTCAGAGCAGGTTTGTTCAAAATGTCGCCAAACTGGAAACCACCCAAATGTCTTTCAACAAGTAAATGGATAAGAAAACCACAACACTTTCACACAATAGAATGTTACTCAACAACATAAAAGAATGAGCTACTGATGTACTCAGAAACACACATGTACCCTACAATGCTGAGCAGATGTGGAAGAACACACAACTGGGTAACTGCACTCACGTAAACAGAGACTGATCAATGTTAATGGAAGTTAGAACAGTGGTCACCCCTGCCTGGAGGGATAATAGTAACTGGGCAGGAGCACAAGAGAAACTTGGGGCATCAGAAACATCCTACATTTTACTATGGGTGGTGATTCCACTGGTGTATGACACCTAAATTAATCCAGCAATGAACTTGAGAGTTGTGCACTTAATGTAACTTATGTCCAAAAACAGAAACAAACTATGCTCTTGGAGAGGTCTATTCAGAGTAATGGCTCACAGGAAAGACCAATTCTCAGAAAGCAGAGGAAGCACTAAAAGGAAGTATGTATTTTTCTTGACTTACATTTGATCGCTAAGGGAAAACTGATTTGTAATAGACATATTGAGAAAAAAAAAAAAGTGCGATTTTAGAGTTTTTAGCAGAAGGAAATGTTGTGCATGTACAGATATGTAACCTAGACTTTAGGAAAACAGAATCAAGACAAATGTCTCAGGGAAGATGCTTTTGATTTCAAGTAACAGAAACCAACAGAACCGACAACAGCGAGACCTGAGAAGACCAACTATGTCGGTTCTAGTAAAGGGCAACAACAGACGCTTGGTAAACGTTATAAATATTATGACTATAAGGGACAGAGACACATGAAAACTATACAACTGTGAAAAATCCCAAGAAGAAAAAAAAGCAAGGACTTAAAACCATTTTGGCTGATTCACATTTTTATAAAAGACGTAACAGGCACATATTGAGGAGGAGTGACAAGGTGGCATAATGAGAGTTTTCTATCATCTTTCCTGCAAAGATGGATGGATGGATCCAAACATGGATTTGACCATCACCCACGGAAGAGAATGTCTCTGTGGAAGTCCAGGAGTCCAACAGGGAAGTTTCAACACATGATGGAAGCAAAACAACAACAAAACAAAACAAAACAGTAACAAAAGAACAAAAAGAACCAAAACACCCAGGACTGGATGCTCTGAAGATGTAAGAGGCAGTTTCGTTTGGTCTGTGTCATACCCCGGGCCAAGAGAGACCTTCTTGGCCCATCATTCCTTCCACAGGGGAAAGAGCGTGTGGGAGCCCTCAGCTTCCCTAGCTGTGCGGTTTGCAACCAGAAAGACTCACCTCCCTCTTATCCATCCAGAACACTGAAGTGTCCCGAGTGACTGGAGGACAGGGAGCAGCTGGGGGAGTGGCAGTCTGTGTCTTGGAGGGTAACAAAGGACCACAGATCCTACGAGCCACTTCGTGGACCCCCAGGAAGCCTGCCACAGGGCCACTGGGGATGCTTCAGCTGAAGGTCCCCCCCGCCAGCCTACCGGCACCCCCGGGTGCTCTGCCTGCCGCACCTGCACACACACCCCCCCCCCCCATGGTGGACCCCCGGGTACATACGTCCCCGATGGCAGTGAGGGCAAGACTTGGGAGACAGGTAGCGAGCACACACAGGCCAGCCTGACTCTGCAGGATTGGGAAAAAGGCACTAAAGCCTGAGCATTCAGTACCAGAGGAGAGCAAATGCGAGTCTGTCCGCACCCGGCCTAGCGCTGCAGGACCAAGAGAAGGCATACAATTTTAAGAAAGCCTCCCCACGAGGAAACAAGAAGAGTGGGCGAAACAGATCCACAGAAGGTCTGAGAACACCTCAGAATACCTAACAGGGTTGACAGAAGATATTTTTCTCCTGAAGCCAGTGACAGGAAGAGGGGACTGCCTCTTCGAATGCAAAAATATCACACCAGACTTCAAGAAACATGAAAGAAAACATGACACCACCAAAGGAACAGAGTTTTTTCCTTTAACTAATGCTAAAGAAAGGGAGCTTTAGGACTTACACGATTAAAAAAAATTCAAAATCGTTGTTTTAAAGATGCTCAGTGAGCTCGAAGAAACACAGGAAAACATTTAAATGAAATTAAGAAAACCATACACAAAATTTGAAGTTTAATAGATATAAACCATAAACAAAAAAGCAGAACCAAAATTCTAGAGCCAAAGAACACAATGAAATGAAAAATGCAATGGAAGACACCTGTTGCTAACTGCACCACACACAGGAAAGAACCCTTGAGGTTAGTTTGAAATTGTCCACTCAGAGGAGAATGCAGGAGGAAAAAGCATGAAGAACTCCTAAGTCAACAATAGGATACCATTAAAAGAAAACAATCCACACATTACTGGAGTCCCAGAAAAATAAAGGGAAAAAGAGACAGAAAGCTCATATAAAGAAATAATAGCTAAGAATTTCCCAAATCTTGGCAGAAACTAGGACCTTCAAGTTCATGAAGCTCACAGGTCTCCAAATAATTTCCGCTGAAAAATATCTTCTCTAAAACACATTATGATGGGGTGCCCGGATGGCTAAGTAGGTTAAGCATCGGCCTTCGGCTCAGGTCATGATCCTGGAGTCCTGGGATTGAGCTGCACACTGGGCTCCCTACTTAGTAGGGAGCCTGCTTCTCCCTCTGCCTGCAGCCTCTCTTGCTGTGTGCACTCTTGCTCTCTGACAAATAAGTAAATCTTTAAAAAATAAAATACAACACATTATGGGGGCGCCTGGGTGGCTCAGTCGTTAAGCATCTGCCTCCGGCTCAGGTCATGATCCTGGGGTCCTGGGATCGCGCCCGCATTGGGCTCCCTACTCCGTGGGAAGCCTGCTTCTCCCTCTCCCACTCCCCCTGCTTGTGTTCCCTCTCTCGCGGTGTCTGTCAAATAAATAAATAAAATCTTTTTAAAAATAAATAAACATTATGATAAAACTGTCTACAATCGGGCACCTGAGTGGCTCAGTAGGTTGAGCCTCTGCCTTCGGCTCGGGTCATGATCTCAGGGTCCTGGGATTGAGCCCCACATCGGGCTCTCTGCTTGGCGGGGAGCCTGCTTTCCCCCTCTCTCTCTGCTTGCCTCTGTGCCTACTTGTGATCTCTGTCTGTCAAATGGATGGGTGGAATCTTTAAAAAAAAAAACTGTCTACAATCAAAGACAAAATTATAAAAGCAGGAAGAGGGGAAAAAAAATCTCTCACATTTAAGGGGAAGCCCTGTAAGGCTATTGGCAGAGTGCTCAGCAAAAGACCGTGCAGCCAGGACAGAGTGGGATAATATATTCAACGTGCTGAAAGAAAAAAACTACCAACCAAAAATACTTTACCCAGCAAAGCTGTGCTTCAGAAATGGAGAAAGATATTCCTGTGCAACAAAAGCTGAAGGAGTTATCAGCACTAGATCTGCTTTACAAGAAATGCCGAAAGGCATCTTTCAATATGAAATGAGAGAATGCTGATTAATGAAATGAAAACATGAAATTAGGGGTGCCTGGGTGGCTCAGTGGGTTAAGGCCTCTGCCTTCGGCTCAGGTCATGATCCCAGGGTCCTGGGATCGAGCCCTGCATCGGGCTCTCTGCTTGGTAGGGAGCCTGCTTCCTCCTCTCTCTCTCTGTCTGCCTCTCTGCCTACTTGTGATCTCTGTCAAATAAATAAATAAAATCTTTAAAATAAAAAAAAAAAAGAAAGAAACCATGAAATTACAGAACACACAGTGTGCATAAGTGCACATAAGTGCATAGTCAAATTCAAAACACTCTAATACTGAAATACGGTTGTGTGTTCAACAGTAAGAGTTAAAGGACAAGAATGTTAAAAATAACTATAGGTATAATAATTTATTAATAGAAAATATAAAAAGATGTAAGTTGTGACATCAAAGACATTAAAATGGGAGGAGCAGTAAAAAGGAAAGGTTTTTGTATGCGACTGAAGTTAGGTTAGTAATCAGCCTGAAACAGACTGTTTTATCTGTAAGATGTTTTCTGTAAGCCCCAGGATAACCACAAAGCAAAACCTATAGTAGACACACAAAAGGTAAAGAAAAGGAAATCAAAGCATACCTCTCTGGAAAATGATCAGTTCACAAAGGAAGACAGCAAAAGAGGAAGAAAAGAACCGGGGAAGTAGAAAGCAGCCAGAAAATGACTAATAAGGCATCAGTATGTCCTTATTTACTAATTATTAAACATAAATGTACTAAATTCTCCAATTAAAGGAACAGAGTGGCTGAATGGATAAAGAAAATAAGACCCAACTATATCCTGCCTTAGAAAAGACTCCCTCAGTTTTAAGGGCACACTAGGCTCAAAGTAAATGGATGGAAAAAGATATTCCACCCAAATGGAAAGCAAAAGAGAACAGAGCTAGTTATACATATATCAAATAAAACAGACTTAAAAGTCACAAGCCGTAAAGACACAAAAAGGGTCATTATGTAGCGATAGTCAATTCACCGAGAGAGAATATAATTATAAATACGCATGCACCTAACCTCAAAGCTCCTAAATCTGTTCAGCAAATACTAACAGAGAAATAGACAACAAGACTTCGGTACCCACTTCCAGCAATGAATAGATCAGACAAAATTAACAAGGAAACTAGACTTGAACCTACCTTAAACCAACTGGACCTAACAAACATCTACAGAACATTCTATCCAACACCACCAGAATACGCATCCTTCTCAACGACACAGAAGCGCTCTCCAGGATAGATCACAAAACAAGTCTTAGCACATTTAAGAAGACTAAAACCACACCCACTGTCTATTCCAACAATATTAGAATGAAACCAGAGATCAAAAACTGGAAAAGCCACAAATATGTAGACACTAAACAGCAAGCTCGGGACAACCAAAAGGATCAAAGAAGAACTCAAAAGGGAAATCAAAAGGTATTTTGAAACAAATGAAAATGGAAACAAAATATTAAAACCTATGGGATGTAGCAAAAAAAAGCAGCTCTGAGAGGTGCTAAATGTCTGCATTTAGAAAAAAGATCTCAAATACACAGCCTGCATTATACCTCAAGGAACCAGAAAAAGAACAAACTAAGCCCGCAAGTTAGTAGAACAAAGGAAATAAAGAGGGCAGAAGTAAATGAAATAAAGACCAGAAAAATAATTAAAAAGACCAATGAACCTAGGAGTTGGTTTTTTTTGAAAAGGCAGACAAAATAGAAAAACTTTCAGCTAAACTAAGAAAAAAAGAGAAAAGACTTAAATAAAATCAGAAATGAAAGAGGAGACATTACAACTGATGGTCCAGAAATACAAAGGATCAGACAAAACTACCATGCCAACAGACTGGATAACTTATAAAAAATAAACTCTTAGAATCATATAGCCTAATAAAACGGAATCATGAAGAAACAGAAAATCTGAACAGAAAAATAAGGAGTAAGGAGATTGAACCAGTAATCAAACCTCCCGCAACAAACAAGCCTAGTATGAGACGGTTTCACCGGTGAACTCGATCTAACAGTGCAAGAATTAATACCAATACTTCTCAAACTCAGCATAACAGCATATTTGGCCCATTAATATTGGACAGGAGAGCCAAGAACACTCAATGGGGGAAGAATGGAGGAAGAACAGTCTTCAAAAAATGGTGGTAAGAAAACTAGATAATCACATGCAGAATAATAAAAACGAACCCCTACTGTACACCAATCATGAAAATTAACTTGAAATAGATTACAGACTTAAAACCTAAAATCCTAAAACTCCTGGAAGAAAAGTTAGGAGGAAAGCTCCTTGCCATTGGTCTTGGCAACCTTTTCAATCAAAAGCACAAGCAACATGAGCAAAGATAAACCAAACTAAAAAAAAAAAAAAAAATCTGTATAGCAAAGGAAATAATCAACAAAATGAAAAGGCAACCCATGGTATGGGAAAAAATATTTGCAAACCGTGTATTTGATATGGGTTATATGAAATATGTATAAGGAACTCATACAACTCAATAGCATAAAAACAAATAATCCAACTTAAAAATGGGCAGAGGACCTGAATAAACATTTTTCCAAAGAAGAGACATGAATGGCCAGCAGGTACATAAAAAGGTGCTTGCCATCACTCAGCATCAGGGAAATGAAAACCAAAACCACAATGAGATACCACCTCCCACCTGTCAGTATGAGTACTATCAAAAAGACAAAAGATAACAAGTATTGGTGAGGATGTGGAGAAAAGGAACCTTTGTGTGCTATTAATGGGAATGTAAACTGATATAGCCACTATGGAAATGCATAGATCACTTATTCTTTATCCGTTCATCTGCTGACAGAAACATAGGATGTTCTTGTGTGTTGGCTGTTGTGATTAGTAATGCAGTAAATACAGGGGTGCAGGTGCTTCTCCAAGGAGACTTTATTTTCTTTGGATATGTACCCAGAAGTGGGGTTGCTGGATCATATGGTAGTTCTATTTTTTTTTTTAAGATTTTATTTATTTATTTGACAGAGAAATCATAAGCAGGCAGAGAGGCAGGCAGAGAGAGAGGAGGAAGCAGGCTCCCTGCTGAGCAGAGAGCCCGATGCGGGGCTCGATCCCAGGACCCTGAGATCATGACCTGAGCCGAAGGCAGCGGCTTAATCCACTGAGCGACCCAGGCGCCCCGGCAGTTCTATTTTTAATTTTTTTTTAAATTTTATGTATTTGACAGAGAGAGAGCACAAGCAGGAGGAGCCGCAGAGGGAGACAGAGAAGCAGGCTCCCTGCCGAGCAGGAGCCCAGTGCGGAGCTCGATCCCAGGACCCTGAGATCACGACCTGAGCTGAAGGCAGCCGCTTAACTGACTGGGCCACCCAGGCACCCCCTATTTTTAATTTCTTGAGGAACCTCTGTACTGTTTTCCAAAGAGGTCATATCAATTTACATTTCTATCAGCTGTGATATGTGTGTGTGTGTGTGCGCGCGCGCGCGTGCACACACACACACACACACACACACACACACACACGCTCTGAAGTACTATTCAGTCATAAAAAAAGGAAGGAGATCCCGCCATTTGAAACAACATGGATGGACCTTGAGGACATTGTGCGAAGTGAAATAAGACAATGAAAGACAAATACTGCCTGATCTCACTTATACGTGGAATCTAAAACAGCTGAGACAAAGAATTTCCAGGGGTCAAGGGGTGGGGGAAACGGGAGATGCTGGTCAAAGGGCACGAGCTCCCTGCTGTAAGATAAATGAGTTCCGGGGATCTCTGTAGAGCACGGTGACTGTGGTTACTAACACCGTATTATATAGCTGAAACCCACTGAAAGAGTCAATTTTAAAGGTTCTCACCACACACACGCACAGAAGGCAAATATGTGAGGTGAAAGATGGGGTAACTAACCTCACTGTGGTGTTCACTTCCCAATGTCCAAGTGTATCAAGTCACCGCACTGGAAAACTTAAACTTACACTACACTTACACAACAGCTATATCTCAGTATAGCTGGAAAAATTTTTCTCAGCAACGTTTTGCAGTTTCAGTGTACAGATCTTACACATGCTAATTATATTCCTGTTTCATATTTTTTATGCTATTGTAAGCAGAATTGTTATTTTTATTATAATTTACAATTGCTTACCACTAATATAATGAAAGACAGTTGATTTTCACAATTAAACTTTTTGTTTTGAGATAAATTTTAAATACACTTGCAGTTGTAAGGAAGATTCTCTGCACTGTTGCAAAAAAGAACTGAGGATTAATATGACGTATGGGTCAAACCTATGTAAATAAGTAATGTTAAGATTTCTAATGATATTAAATTAAAAACTAAATTAAATTAAATTAAGAACTGTATGAGAATAGGTTAAACCAAACTTGAGTGCATACTGATACCTACAGAATGTAAAAACACTGACAATGCAGAGGAAAGTCTATAGTGACATGGCACAGGGCTCTGTCCTAACACTGACCTGTTCAAGGACAAGAAGGAAGAAATAGAAGGAACACTCATTAAATACGCCGGTGACACGAAGCTGGAAAGGACGGTTCAAACACTGAGTAAGTGAAGATTCATAATTATTCTGACAAGCTGGAAAACTTGGGACAAAAAACTGAACAATCATATATGTAAATTGTGATATTAGGGATAAAAAAGCAATTCTCTTACACAAGGCAGGCAGAAATCTAGTTCACTGTAGTGTATGTACAGTGGTTTATGTACAGAGTTTACAGAATAATATCACTGATTGTTTCCAAAGCAAACATAATCTGATGCTAAACAGCAAAAGTATAATCCAACCCGGAAAAAGTATTTTCAGGTACTAAAAGTGTATAGAACAACTTATCATAAACATATCTAAAGAGCTATGTTTCATTTTAGGCAATGCATTTTAAGAAGCATGCTCTCAGTTGGGAGAGTCTTGGGAAAAGAGGTCCAGATAGATATGAAGATCCGTGAGAGGAACTGTGGCTGTTTTGCTTAGAAAAGAAAAGAATCTGAGTAGGAGTTATAACAGCTGAATTCACATTCTGAAGGGCAGTAAAGTGAGAGAGATAACAGTCTCTTGCTTTTGGAGACTAAGAACTAAGATCCAGCATAGAAGTTAAGGGGAAAGGCACTTCTGCCTAAAATAATGAACTTTAAAGAAAAAGAAAAAGAAAAGAAAGAGCTACCAAGGGAATAGTCTACACCCAAAATAGAGTTTAATGCCACACTTCAGGCATAGGCTTAACAAACGGCCATATGTCAGGGTTACTTTTATTCTTGTACTGAAGGGTTGATTACCAAGACTTTTTCTGACTACAAGATTATCATTCTAATATTTAAGAAATAAAAGTCATGAGAGGATCACAGACATTCTGAATCATCGCTCCTTTTCATTCCCCATCCCGAAGCCAGGGAGAATTAACTCTTCCCGCAAGTCTCGTCATATAAACCTAAGTAAGAATCTCACACCTTAATGTAATTCAATTTTTCTCTATCCTTGCGAGAAGGCTCCCTCCTCCCACCTCTGCCAGCTGTCAGGTATTTGCTCTTCTGCGTCCATCACCCCGCTCTCCCCCCGTGGTCCCCACTACCTTCCATCTCAGCAGCTCATTCCGCTCCTCTGAAACGTGCACACCGGGTTTCCCGAGCAGCGTCCTTCCAGCTGGGGCCTCGGTCGGGGGCTCAGATGAGCCCTTGCACACGCTGCGACTGGCGGCCCTAAAAGACACAGCCCGGGGTCAGCTGCATGCGTCACAATCATACTTCAGAGTTTTGCACGGCGGCTGAGAGATCCCTGGAAAAGAGAAGCGCCCACCGAGAGCCACCGAACAGTCACTCCCGGGGAACAAAAAGAGATCGGAGCTCGAGGACGCAGGTTCAGCTCCAGAGGCAAGGAGAGCCTTGGTGCGGACCCTCGAATCCGGCCAGAGGCGCCCCCAGACCCGGTCCGTCACCTCCACGCACACTTGCGGGCTCCCACCCCGGCGCGGGGACAGGAAGACACACCTGTTGCGGGGTGGAAAAGCTGGAAGGCGGACAAGCAGGGCGGGGCCCCGCTCCAGTCCTTCCTCCTAGACCGGAACAAAAGAACAAAGCCCTCCAAGGGATCAGGGCGGAACCGCCCCGCACAGAGGGAGGCGAGGGGCGCCCCCTTCGAGGACTCCCCAAGCTCCCTCCCGCAGAGGCCGCTTCCAGCCCAGGGAGAAGGGTGACGTCACGCGGCCGCAAGGCTGGCGGTTGCCATGGTGATACCTGGGCTTCCCTCCCTCTAGGGCGATCCACACGCTCGGATCCCGCGTCCGGAAGCGCCGGGACAATCACCAGACCTAGCGGAGGGAGCCGAGGAGGCTGCACTTCCCCAACGCCAACCCCTTTTCACGCCTACTGCCGGCTTCAACGGCCACTTCCGGTCGCGCGAAGAGAACCCCGCCCCCACACGTCGCAGGCTTTCCACCGCGCCGGGAGGACTGCAGAACTACGATTCCCAGAATGCTCCAAGACACAGAACTCCATTTCCCAGAGGACAAAGCCAACGTGTACGGTTTCCCATTGGACCGGGCGAGAGCTCTCCCCTCCAGTCACTGGCTTCTCAACTTCGCAGGTGGGAGTAGCGGGATGCGGAGACTTCCACGTTTCTGTGACCGAACAGTGTAAATATGCATTTACACACGCATATAGTTTTAAAACACAAACAGGTACTTCTCGGTGCATTACTTTCCTCACTACTTGTCCTGCATTCTATTTAGGGCTCTATTCCTTTGTCATTTAAAGAATTCTGGTCGTGACCCATCCTGTTGCTTTCAGCATTCTCAAATGGGTCACAACCCACATTTTTTTTAATGCTAAAGGTAACCGGGAGGTGATGTTACTGTGTTTTGCTCTACAGCCCTACAGCAGTGCACTGGTTTTGCCTGCGTCAGCCGGCTGCCAGTGGAGTCCGA
Source organism: Lutra lutra (assembly GCF_902655055.1). Lineage (NCBI taxonomy): Eukaryota > Metazoa > Chordata > Mammalia > Carnivora > Mustelidae > Lutra > Lutra lutra. The sequence continues at coordinate 2,219,198 of NC_062283.1, read as the reverse complement.
CACTGGTCTGTCAGTATGTTCCTGGCAAAAAAGAACCCAACAGAAGTCGGTAGGTTTTGATACTTACATGTGTGGTTGGCGCACGCACTTCACTGTGCTTTGCGTCCCCAGCTTTTGGGTAGAGGGCGGAAGATCAAGTCACTCCCAACACTAAATTCAGGAATGCTAACACTGAGTATATGAAAAACATTCACAAAGGAAAGGGGACTATAAACTACAAGCGTTTGAGAGCAGATTTCAGAAAAGATCTAAGGTAGGCACTAGAAAATTTCAGGGAACAAGTTGGTATTCTCAGTAGGCTGCAAGAAGACATGGCCTGAATGAAACAGGATAAAAAGATTTGAGAACAAGCTGGAGAAAACAAAATACTAAAAAGACATTCTAGATGAAAAAGGATAAAAATATATAACGAGCATATTTAAAATGAAGCACCATAATTAAAGCCATACTGGAGAAGAACTGAATTGATGCTGTGAAAAGTGAGTCCATTATGTATAGAATATCCTTATAAAGTTCTTCCATGATTCAAAAGAAAAAGATGAATGAAGGAGAAGAAAAGAAAAAGATATGAAGGACAGCCGGCACAGGGATAACCAGCCATCAGGAAAGCGACCATAGGAAATCAGCTATGATTTAACATTCTATATGCCAGGCACTGTTCCAAGTGCTTTTTGCCTTTCAATTTTTTTTAATTCCTAAAACAACCTAATAAAGTTATTTCTGTATTATAATTCCTGCTTTACAATAAAGGAAGCTGAGGCACAAAAAAGTTGAATGGCTTGCCCACGATCATATGGCCACTATGTGGGGAAGCTGGGACTTGAATTTAGTAATTTGGTCACAAACTCTCACTTTTACCTCTGTAACACTAGTATCCCAAGTAAAGGCATGAAAAATTTCCTGAGTTTAAGAATGCATCTCTCATTCATTGTTGGTGGGAGTACTTTGGAAGGCAGTCCGCGGTTTCTCATAAAACTAAACATACTCTTATAATATGATCTAGCAATCTCACTCCTTGGTATTTACCCAAATGAGATGAAAACTTATGTCCATACAAAAACCTGATTTCCAAAACTTGAAAGCAACCAAAATGTCCTTCAATAGGTGAATGGATAAACAATGGTACATCTGGACAATGGAATATTATTCTGCAATGAAAAGAAATAAACTATTGAGCTACCAAAACACCCTAGAGAATATTAAACGCATATTGCTGAGTGAAAGAATTTGAAAGACTTTGTATGATTCCAGCCATAAAACAGTCTGGAAAAGGCAACACTATGGAGACAGCAAAGATCAATGGTTGCAAGGTATGGGCGGAGGGGAGTAGGGGATGAACAGACAGAAGAAGGGGGTTTTTAAGGGCAGTGAAACTATTTCTGCATGATAATGTAATGTTGGATATATGTCATTATATATTTGTGAAAACCCATAGAATGTACAAGACACAGAGTGAACCCCTAAGGTAAACTAGGGGTCCTCAGTTAATAATTTATCAACATTGGCTCATCAATTGTAACAAAAGTACCACACTAATGCAAGATGTTAATAGGGAAAAGTGGTGGGGGAAGGGGGAAAGTCAGAATGTATAGGAACTTTATACTTTCTGCTCAATTTACCTATAAACCTAAAACATTTTTTTAAAGTATGTTAATTAAAAAACATGATTGTTAAAGGTGCTCTGGTAAGTTTTCAGAAGTAAATGACGGACATGTAACTAGAAACTGGAAGAAAAGTGACTGTTGCAAAGTGAAAGAAATATGGCCGAATTGTACTCTATAGTTGGGTGGAAAACAGAATTTATAAAAAATGAACTTGAATATTTAGTGATGAAGTTGCCAAGCAAAGTGTAGAAGGTGCAGCCTGATTTCTCCTTGCTGTCTGTAGTAAAAAATAAAAGTTTAAAAATAATTTTTAAAAATTTTTAAAAAGAAATTGAGGAAAGAACTGTTTAGCAAAAGACAAGCGATATTTGATGATTTGGAATTTTTTTAGTCATACCTTATACTAATGAGGCTTTCAATACATATTGAGGATAAGAAAAATGTGCGTGTGTACCTTTATATTAGTTTTAGTGACTGGGTCTGCACATGAAATGTAAGCAACCACAGGAAGCCAATACAGAAGCTCCAAGTATATAAGTAAAATAGTAACTGATCAGCTATCAAGTGCGACACACCAATAAAAAAACACTATATACATAGAAGGCATAATTTAGTGAATAAAAACCAAGTTTTTATTGGATACTGAGTTTTTATTGGATACCAAACCCTGAATACTTTACCTGAATTAACTCATTTAATTAACTCAGGGTGCCAAGTACAGAACAGAAAGGGATGAAAATTCATGAAAAATGAATAATATGTGTATGTGTACACCCAGTAAAGAGTATGCGATATGTGTAAATTATGGATAATAACTAGCTCACATCTATCCCTTCAGAGCAGGCTCTCCCATTAAACCCTTTCCCGTCTGTTCCTCCCCTCCCCATAAGGCACGCGCTTTCTCCACTCGCCATCGTTTCCTCTTCTCTCAAACTGGCACCGCAAACCGAGCGGTAGACAGAAACCCAGACTCGCGCGCAGGGCTCCAGGGAGCGCCGTCACCCGCAGCCTGGGACTGGGAGATCCGAACCCCGGATGGGGGCAAAGACCACGGGCTCGCCTGCGGAGCGGCTGCCTGGGCCCCAAGTCAGACGGGGGTCTTCCTCCTGGAAGGTGGCCGGGCTCCAGGGGTGGAGGACGCGCCAAGTGTGGACAAGCTCGGCTCCTGAGCGGCTCCGCTGTGCGAGCTCCGCCACCGGCCTGCCCTCTGCGGGGAAAGCCGGGACCCCGGGACACGCGGCAGCAGCGCCCTGGCCTCCCCGGGAAGCGTCCGGCAGCGCAGCTGCGGCGCAGAACGGCGGCGGGGGTGGTCCGGCGCCGGGGCCTCGGGAGTCCGCGCAGCCGCCGCTGGGAGGACCCAGCTGCAGGGCCGCCGTCCCCCGCTGCGGGAGAGGACCCTCATGCCGCCGGCCGGCCCTCACCGGAGGGTTCCCCTATGGTCCAACAGACCACGGCGTCCTGCGCTGGCGGCCACGATCGCCCCGCCTGCTGCTCCAGTGACTGCAGTTTCTAGGAGGGACTTTAAACAGCCGCCCCATCGTCGGGTAGTCGTGGCCGAGTGGTTAAGGCGATGGACTAGAAATCCATTGGGGTCTCCCCGCGCAGGTTCGAATCCTGCCGACTACGGCGTGTTTTTCTCTGCCTTGAGCCTGGAGGTCTCCTCGGAGACAGACCTTGGGGCGGTGTCCGGAGTTGGGTACCGGAATGGGTGGGACTCCCTCCCCCGCGCACGGGCCTCTTTTCCTCGGGAGACCGGCCTCAAGCTTTAGTGGACTCGGGTCAGGTCGGCCACTCCCCTTCTATTAGTCCCGGTTAGTGGACTCGGGTCAGGTCGGCCACTCCCCTTCTATTAGTCCCGGCCATCCTAGCGCCTCAGACGTGAGGCCGCACCGTGTGCTCTGAGATGGGGGTGGCCCGCGCTCGGCCCTGGGACATCCACCTGCAGCAGCAGGGTCCGAGGTCCCCAGCCGGACACGGGTAGCGCCCCCTGGCGCTCAGGCCCGGAATACACAGTGAGCGCGGAGTGGAAAGAATCCAACTAGAAAAATGGCTTCCCTGCAGGGGCGGTGCCAGCTAGACGCCATGTGGTGGGCCGAAGCGGCCAATCAGAATTACCTCCGGATGTGACGTGTCAGTATGGCTCAAAAATGTGTCAACGGAATCTGATCCGAGGAAACCTCTGCCAAACTCAAACGAAGGCGCTTTCTACAAAATAACTAAATTGTACTCCTCAAAAATAGCACTTTTAGGAAACACAAGGGAAGAATAAATATTTCAGATTTAAAGAGACATCTTAACGCAACACATGACCCGGGATTTTCTTCTGTTGTAAGGCATTATTGGAACAATTGGTGAAATCTGAATAAAGTACATACATTAAATAATTTTACTTTATCAGTGGTAATTCCTGAATGTATTAATTGTTCTTTGGTTATGTAAAAGAATGCCTTTAAAACTTAGTCTCCTACGGTTTCCAAAAAAGTGTATAGGACACTTTTTTATATGACAGAGAAAAAGAAAATACAGTAACATGCTAAATATGCTAAATTTGGGGAATGAAGGGTAATCAGAAGTTCTTTATATTCTTGTAACTTCACTGTCAGTCTGAAGTTATTTCAAAATTATTTTGAAATAAAGTTAAAAGAAAAAAGAATAAAACCACAAATAAAGACTATATGCATTCAAATTTAAAAGCATAAATATAGGGGCGCCTGGGTGGCTCAGTGGGTTAAGCTGCTGCCTTCGCTCGGGTCGTGATCTCAGGGTCCTGGGATTGAGTCCCACATCGGGCTCTCTGCTCAGCAGGAGGCCTGCTTCCCTCTCTCTCTCTCTCTGCCTGCCTCTCCGTCTGCTTGTGATCTCTCTCTGTCAAATAAATAAATAAAATCTTTTAAAAAAAAGCATAAATATACAGTTTGCACCACTGATATGAAAGGGGCAATGATTAAATTACGGAATATGAATTTAGGATTGATGAAGGAATGGGTGCAAAGTGCTAGAGTGAGCAAAGAAATTCATAACACACATGAAAAAGCTAAACAGTACATGCCTAAAACAACATTGTTTAATAATTGACTATCTTTAGAAATGGTCAACAAAACCAAAAGACAACTGACAGAATGGGAGAAGATACTCACAAATGACATATCAGATAAAGGGCTAGTATCCAATATCTGTAAAGAACTTACCAAACTCAACACCCAAAGAACAAATAATCCAATCAAGAAATGGGCAGAAGACATGAACAGACATTTCTCCAAAGAAGACATACAAACAGCCAACAAACACATGAAAAAATGCTCAACATCATCAACCACTAGGGAAATACAAACCAAAACTACAGTGAGATACCACCTCACACCAGTCAGAATGGCTAAAATTAACAAGTCAAGAGACTACAGTTGTTGGCGAGGATGCAGAGAAAGGGAAACCCTCCTACACTGTTGGTGGGAATGCAAGCTGGTGTAGCCGCTCTGGAACACAGTATGGAGGTTCCTCAAAAAGTTGAAAATAGAGCTACCCTACGACCCAGCAATCGCACTGCTGGGTATTTACCCTGAAGATACAAATGTAGAGATCCAAAGGCGCATGTGCACCCAAATGTTTATAGCAGCAATGTCCACAATAGCCAAACTATGGGAAAAAACCCATATGTCCATCAACAGATGAATAGATAAGAAAGATGTGGTATATATATATACAACGGAATACTATGCAGCCATCAAAAAACCTGAAATCTTGCCATTTGCAATGACGTGGGTGGAACTAGAGGGCATTATGCTAAGTGAAATAAGTCAATCAGAGAAAGACAATTATTATATGATTTCTCTGATATGAGGAATTTGAGAGGTAGAGAGGGGGTTGTCCGGGGGGGGGGGTAGGGAGGGAAAAAATGAAATAAGATGGGATCGGGAGGGAGACAAACCATAAGAGACTCTTAATCTCACAAAACAAACTGAGGGTTGCTGCAGGGGAGGGGGTAGGGAGAGGGTGGTGGGGTTATGGACATTGGGGAGGGTATGTGCTATGCTGAGTGCTGTGAAGTGTGTAAGTCTGATGATTCACAGACCTGTACTCCTGGGGCTAATAATACATTATATGTTAATAAAAAATGAAACAAAATAAGATCAGGCACTAAAAAAATAACTGACTACCTTTAATATATGAAAAAAAAAATGGTGCTAAAATCCACAACAATTGTAACATGGAAAGATGTGACCAAATCTGAATCATTCTTTGCTCCCTTATAATGATGAATAAGGTTTGAATTAGATGGACACTCAGTACTGGGACCAACTGCCAAATGGACAAATGTTAAAGTCTATATTTCTGTGAACCATATTAAACCCAAACAACACTGTTTTTTGAAAGAAGGAACACCCTTCCATTATAAAAGAATAAATATGGGGGTGCCTGAGTGGCTCAGTGGGTTAAAGCCTCTGCCTTCGGCTCAGGTCATGATCCTAGGGTCCTGGGATCGAGCCCCTTGTCAGGCTCCCTGCTCAGTGGGGAGCCTGCTTCCTCCTCTCTCTCTGCCTGCCTCTCTGCCTACTTGTAATCTCTGTCTGTCAAATAAATAAATAAAATCTTTTAAAAAAAATCTTTTTTTAAAAAAGAATAAATCTGAAATTTTATTTTAAAATTAATTAGCATTCTGTCATGAATTTTTGATAGTAAAGTTTAAAAAGCAGTATTAAGGGATGAGTAGGTGGCTCAGTTGGTTAAGTGTCTGTCTTCAACTCAGATCATGATCCCAGGCTCCTCGCACAGTGGGGAGCCTGCTTCTCCCTCTGCTCTGCCTGCCACTCCCCCGGCCTGTGCTTTCTCTGATAATAAATAAATAAGTAGTAGTAGTAGTAGTAGTAGTACTGTACAGCACTGTCAGCCATTAGTTTGTTTCTTTGGTAACTCTACTGCAGAGGAGAGTGCCCCCTTCTTTTCACCTAGCACTGAATTTTCTTTGTCTCTACTTCTTTTCTTCATAGACAAAATATTTGTTTTTTATGGAGGAAATACGATTCATCATATTTATGGATAGGAACTGAAGGCACTGAGAAGCAATGAATGCAGGCAGAGCTTAAAGGGCTACAATTCTTGAGAGAAAGGAAATGATATGAGGTGCTCAAGGGCTTCCCCTTGAGGACATGTTCTATTTTGCAGCATTTTGGAATAGTACAAAGAAGTAGACACGCTGGGCTGAGGAGACCCTCGGAGTCCGGGGCTACCAACGTCTATGGACCCTGAGGGACCACACTCCAGTGATGAGGGAACCACAGAGAAGCTCAAACTTCTGTGTATAAACTCTTCTAACATCACTAATTCCTAAATTGTACATACACAAAAAGATATTCCAAAGCTCTGCAGAAAAGCGTAGTCCTAAGACTGATAACACTCTGTAGGGATTCAGCAGCTGCACAGTTGTGGGGAAGCCCTTAAAGCTCACGCCTTTCCCAGTTGGAGGGAACTGCATAAGCACTATCGGCTGTCATTTGGGACTTCAGAGGCTAAGCAGTAAGTGACAAACCCTGGTCATAAGAACCACACAAAAGGAAAACAGCTAGGTCTTTAGAATAAAGAAAAATTAACATAAACCAACTATAACAAAGATTTAATCTTATATATTTCAGAAAGACTACCAGTAAACCCTGAATGTTTGAAAAGAAAGCATCTATATAATCCACGGATAAAAGAAGAGAATACATTGGAAATTTAAATATTTTTGAGCTGGATAGTAATGAAGTACAATATATTCTCATTTGCCTGATGTAGCTAAAGCTGTTTTTAGAGGGAAACTTTTACATTTAACTGCAAGCACTAGAACAAGAGAAAGGTTGAAAATAAGTGATTTTTTAACTTAATGGCTCAGGAAGCCCTAAAATGCTGAGAATTTAAATGCAAAAAGTAGAAGCCTCTACAAAAATAAGTGCAAAAATCAATCAACGGAAAGCAAACATACACCAGAGTAAATCAGCAAAGTAAATATATTTTAAAAACAAGAATGCGTTATTATGAATACCTTTATGTCAGTATATGTGAAGCATTCAATGAAATGGGTACGTTCCTTGAAAAACTCAGTTTACCACAGCCGACACAAAAAGCAATAGGAAGTCTCAATTGTCCTATACCTATTTAAGAAATTCAATCCACAATTTAAAAAGTCACTCATATAAACCTCAAGGCCTAGACAGATTCACTTGTGATTTCTCCTATGCAAAGAAAGATAAAATCAATCTTACAGAAACCCTTTCAGAGAATGGAAAAAGAACATCTTTCAACTCATTTTATGAGACCAATATAAAACCTGAAAAGAGACTAAGAGAACAGAAAATTACTTGCCAATTATCTCTTATAAACATAAGCTCAAAACCATTAACTAAAATATTAGCAAATCAAAACAAGCATTAAAAAAAAAAATCTAAAACATCATGACCAAATGGGAATTATTCTAGAAAGTCAAGACTGATCTAACATTTTTAAAATGTAATTTACCACATCGATAGAATATAAGAACCAAAATGATCATCTTAGTAGATATGAAAAACCATTTGATAAAATTCAACATCAATTCATGAAAAACTCAAAAAATGCTGAATAGAGGGGAATTACGTTAGTCTAACTAAAAGCAAAAAAAAAAAAATATACCTACAATGAACTCAAGTTTGGGACTATGACAAAAATGTCTATATCATTTCTTCTACTCAACATGGTGCTAAAAGTAAAATCTAGCACAAAACAAGAATAATTGATATTAATATTGGGAAATAAAGCCTTCGTTATTAGAAGGTAACTTGATTATGAATGTACCAAACTAAGAAGAATCTAAAAACTATTGGAATTAGTTAACTGAATCTAGTTACTTATTATTAGCTACCATTTAGAAGGTTATTGCCTTTGTGGTCAATATATAAAATATCAAATGTATGAGTAAATTTTAGCAATAAGTGAAAAATAAAATTTTCTAAATTCCATTTCCAATAGCATTACAAACATTACCTAGAAGTAAGTCTGAAAAATGAGTGCAAGAAGAATACATTAAAAACAAAAAAAAACATTACTGGGATAAATTAAAGAAGACCTAAAGAATGCTATGCCAGGTTTTACATGGGATAACTCAATAGTGTTAGGTCAGTTCTTCTTAAATTAATGAAATTAATTAATTAATTAATTAATGAAATCCCAATCAAAATCTCAGAAAGTATTTTTGTAGAAACTAATTCTAAAATATTATATTGGGAAATGCGAAGGAACTTGAAAAGTCAAGTCAATATTGAAGAAGACAAACTAGACTAGAAGACTTATGCTGCCAATTTACAAAATAGGCCTTAGGTAAATTTAGTCAAGCAAGGGTGGTCTTTTTAATAAATGATGATACAACATTTTGATAGAATAAAATAAGCCTTGACTTCCTACTTTACAGTACAATCACATTCTAAACAAAACTATTTCATGACAAACCTAAACCATCATGTGAAAGAAAAATCAACCCAGTTTCTAGGAGAAAAAGTGTAGAATATCTTCATAGGTTTGGGCTAGACAAAGATTTCTCAAACAAAACATAAAGAACCTAAATCATAAAATGAGAGGTTGATGAGCTAGATACTTTAAATGAAGGATATATTGGTTGCAAAAGACACCATTTAAAAAGGGAAAACACAAGCCATGGAATGGGAGGAGGTATTTGTGGTATATATGTAATATATAAATATATATATATCCATAAAAGGACTAATATTCAGGTATACAAAGAACATCTACAAATCAACAAAAATAGACAACCCAATTTGAAAATGGGCCAAAGACTTGACACTTTATAAAAATGGTCAATAAACATACGAAAAGATACTCAACATTATTAGTCATGAGAGGAACGCAAATCAAAACCAAAATTAGATAGCACTGCACACCAATCAGAATGGATAAAATGTAAAACTCTGACAATACAAATTGGTGGTAGGAGCATTTTTCACCCTGTTAGTAGGAGTATAAATCAGAGGACGCCTGGGTGGCTCAGTCGGTTAAGTGTCTGCCTTCAGCTCAGGTCATGATCCCAGAGACCTGGGATCAAGTTCTGCATCTGGCTCCCTGCTGGGAGGGAAATCTGCTCCTCCCTCTGCCCCTGCTCCTGCTTGTGCTCACTCTCTCTCTCTCTCTGTATACATTAGTATATCCACTTGGAAAAATGTTTCACCATACCTACATAACCCAGACATTACACTACTTGAGTATATAACCAACATAAATAGCATGTCATAACAACTTCATTTGTAATAGTCAAAATCTGAAACCATGTAAGTGTCTGTCTATGGCAGAATGGAAATGGAGATATACAGTCAGCATAAAGAATAACTACTGATATTAACACAACAACATGGCTAAGTCTCACAGATATAATGTCACTCAAAAAAGACACAGAAGAATACCCACTAATAAGAAGTACAAAACAGCAAAATTAAGTTATGATGATCGAATGCTTGTTTTTGGAGGGAGCACATGCACCGACTGCGATGAGACTAATGAGAGGCTTTCATACTGCTGAAAATATTCCGTATCTTTTTTTTTTAAAGATTTATTTATTTGGGGGCACCTGGGTGGCTCAGTGGGTTAAAGCCTCTGCCTTCAGCTCAGGTCATGATCTTAGGGTCCTGGAATCGAGCCCCACGTTGGGCTCTCTGCTCAGCAGGGAGCCTGCTTCCCTTCCTCTCTCTCTGCCTGCCTCTCTGCTTATTTGTGATCTCTGCCTGACAAATAAATAAATAAAAAGTCTTTTAAAAAAAAGATTTATTTGACAGACAGAGATCACAAGTAGGCAGCGAGGGAGGCGGGGCGGGGCGGGGGGGGAAGTAGGCCGAAGGCAGAGGCTTTAACCCACTGAGCCACCCAGATAGCCCAAACATATTCCATATCTTGATCATGGTGATTGTCACACAGGTATAAGTGAAAACTGATCAAACTATATTATTCAGATTTGTGCTCTTTATAGTATATAAATTATACCGAAATTTAGAAAATGAGGAAAATTAAGGCAAAATAAGGATGATTTAACTCAAGCAAAAGCAGGGAGAACTCTTCATTAGCAGATGTGCATTACAAGACATAATAAAGGGTATTCTTAAGGCCAAAGAAAAATTTTAAAAACTGAAAATTATACTTAATAGGTGAATAACATGGTAGCTAGTATTACTACTATCAGCAGAAGACATGAACAGACATTTCTCCAAAGAAGACATACAAACGGCCAACAGACAACATGAAAAAATGCTCAACATCATCAACCATCAGGCAAATACAAATCAAAACCACAATGAGATCCCACCTCACACCAGTCAGAATGGCTAATTAACGAATCAGGAAATGACGGATGCTGACGAGGATGCGGAGAAAGGGGAACCCTCCTACACTGTTGATGGGAATGCAAGCTGATGCAGCCACTCAGGGAAACAGCACAGAGGTTCCTCAAAAAAATAGAGCTGCCCTACAACCCAGCAGTCAAACTACTAGGGATTTACCCAAAAGATACAAATGCAGTGAACTGAAGGGGCACATGCACCCCAATATTTACAGCAGCAATGTCCACAATAGCCAAACTGTGGAAAGAGCTCAGATACCCATCAACAGATGATTAGATAAAGAAGATATGGTATATATATATATGGAATATTATGCTGTGGAATACTATGCAGCCATCAAAAATGAAAATTCGCTATTTGCAACAACGTGGATAGAACTAGAAGGTATTATGCTGAGCAAAATAAGTCAATCAGAGAAAAATAATTATCATATAATCTCAATGGTATGTGGAGTCTGAGAAACAAGGCAAAGGATCATAGGGAAAGAGAGGAAAAGATGAAACCAGAGAGGAAGACACACCACAAGAGACACTTAATCAGAGAAAACAAACTGAGGGTTGCTTGAGGAGAGGGTGGTGGAGGGCTGGGGGAACTGGGTGATGGGCGTTGGGGAGAGTGTGTGTTGTGATGAGCACTGGGTATTCCATGAGACGGGTGAATCACAGACCTGTACCCCTGAAACAAATAATATGTGCTAATTAATTGAATTTAAATTAAGAAAAGGGAAATCTTGCCATTTGCAATGATCTGGATGGAACTAGAGGGTATTATGCTAAGTGAAATAAGTCAATTTGAGAACAACAATTATTGTATGATCTCACTCATATGTGCAATTTAAGAAACAGAACAGAAAATTCCACTCATATGTGGAATTTAAGAAACATAGGGGAAGAGAGGAAAAAATAAAACAAGATGAAATCAGAGAGGGAAAGAAACCACAAGAGACTCTAATCACACTGAGGGTTGCTGACGGGGAGAGGGCTGGGGGGATGGGGTAACGGGGGGATGGGCATTAAGGAGGGCACGTGATGTACGGAGCACAGGGTGTTACAGAAGACTGAGGACTCACTGACCTCTACCTCTGAAACTATGTTAATTAACTGAATTAAAATTTTTAAAAAGAAGAAGTATGTTACTGGCATAAAGACAGATAAAAAGATCAATGGAACAAAGTAGACATATGCTTATACAAAACCAAAGACACACAGCAAAGTGTCCCTGCCATTCGGTGGGGCAAATGACAGATTTTTCACAAAGCAGACACGAGTCAGCGGACGTACGAAGGGAAACAGTGTGGACATACAGCTCTTCTGCAAACTATCCCCCAAACTAGTGCCAGAGGTTAAAGGTGTTAAAGGTGGAACTACCCCCTAAAGTAATGCCAGATGTGTTAGAGATGGAACTATGAGAGCTAAAACAACAAATGCTACAGAGGTATACAGGAGACGATCTTCATGAGCTTTGGATTAACAAAGATTTCTGGTTTAACAAGCAGAAAAGTCAAAAACCATAAAAAATTGATAAATTGAACTTCTTTAAACTTAAGAACTTCAACACATCCAAAGGCACCATTAGCAGTATGAAAAGGCACAGAGTGGGAGGAGATATTTGTCATACACATATCTGGCTAAAAAATTTATGTCTAGAATATATAAAGAACTCCTTAGGGGTGCCTGGGTGGCTCAGTCAATTAGGTGTCTGCCTTCGGCTCAGTTCATGATCTCAGGGTCCTGGAATCGAGCCCCAAATCAGGGTCTCTGCTCAGCAGGGAGCCTGTTCCCCCCGCCCCCGCCACCTGCCTCTCTGCCTGCTTGTGATCTCTGTCTGTCAAATAAATAAAATCTTAAAAAAAAAAAAAAAAGAACTCCTTAAAAGCAATAAGAAAAAAAGACTACAGGCAATCAGTCCGATGGTGGGAATCTGAGTAGAATCTCTTGGGCCAAAGGCTGAAAAGCTGGTCACTAACAAGGAGGGCCCCTTTCAAGGTGTCAGTCACCTTCCCCTCAGTGTGATAGTGGCACATTATTTTTAATTCTCTGGGAAGGCAGAACATGTCAGCTTCAACGTCTGCACAGTAACCATCTAGTTCCATCTTCTGAACCCTCCTGTGCTACAGAGGCAAGAAGGTTAAAAATACATTTCCTGAGTTCCCTTGCAACTAGGGTTCTGGGTGTGATTTCTGTTTGCCTCAGAGTTTTCAAGTGTGGACATAAGGCAGCTTCTGGCTCTGTGCTGCCAAGCTCGGTCATGGACACGTTGGATGTTCTGCAGACGGATACGAAGTGCGAGGTGTCAGCGGTTTTGCTAATTCACATCTAGGAGGCAGGGCGCGGCCCCCAATATGTGGCTCTCAAAGAGTGGTCCCCAGAGCAGCAGCATTTGGCAACTTGTTTTGAAATTAAATTACTTTCTGACTCTTCTGTGTTTTCTTAGATTCTGTATTTGTCTCTTTGGTACCCACTCATAGAGGGCCAAATTAACCCCAGAGTTTTGTGTTTTTTTTTTTTTTTTCTTTTAATGTCTCTTGCCATCCAGAGCCCATTACCTGAACCATTTTCTTTATCTAATGCTCACAAACCAGGCCAATGTGTCCCTGCCCCAAATCAGCCCAGGGCCAGGTACCAGAGAACTAGGGAGAGCCCTGACACCCCGAAAGCTCACTTGGATGATTCAATTTGGCCCATCCTAAACTGTTTGCCCTGACCTGCCTTGCCTTTCCTCTGGAAATCCCAACGAAGACTATGGCTCATGCTTTCCCCTTCCTCTTTTCTGCTTCCTGATCGACACTGGTGCTTCCCACCATGGGTTGTTTCTAGTTTTCAGGAGGACTGTTTCTAAGAGAACTCAAAACTATTTCTGGGGGAACTGTGAGTAACATTAAATTCTTCTTTCTGTGTTGACCTCTCCTCTCTTGAGTGACCCCTTATCACTCATCACCTCAGGGCACAAAATCAATGACCGACTTGCTTTCTGTCATGACAAATCACATTCATGCCACATTTTGAGAACCACTGCCCCAGAAAGAACACTCGTATTCAAGAAGCCTCCAGATGCCGGAAATCAACCATTCCAGTGGCAGCATCTTCATTTCTTACTTTCTTCTTTAAAGATTTATGTATTTATTTGAGAAAGAGTGTGCACAAGTGGAGGGAGGGGCAGAGGGAGAGGAAACGCAGACTCCCCGCTGAGTGGGGAGCCTAATGAAGGTGGGGTTCCATCTCCGGACACTGAGATCATGACCCCAGCCTGATTTCAGGACCCTGAGATCAGAACCCTAGCCAAGACCAAGAAAACAACAGTTGGATGCTTAACCGACTGAGCCACCTAGGCACCCCAATCTCCTACTTTTTTGATGGTAGAGACAATAGCAGCCTCTCTGGGGAGACCATTCCCTCAAGGTTGGATGAGAGCTGCCACCTGCCTCCATCCCTCTGTTCCAAAAACTTTGTAAGTTTCTGTATTCTTTTTAAATCCCCTTTTGCTTAAAATAGCTTGAGAGGTTCTGTTAAGTAAATTTTTATTGACAGACAATATAGTATCAGTGCAGAAAAGTCGATAAACTAACTTCACAGCCCAAGAAATTTTCAGAAAGTGAACACACCGATGTATCCAGCACTCCAGAACAAGAAACCACCATTCTCAGCCTCTCCAGCAGGTCCCGCCAGTCATAACTTTCTCAGTCATAACTACCTTCAACAATCACCTTTGATTTCTAATACCATAAATTTGTTTTGTCTATTTTGAACTACATATAAATAGAATCATGAGGTATGCATGTCTTTAAGTGTGGTATCACTTTAATACGAGGTGAGATTTTCCAGTTTGTGTACTGTTGAAATTCACTTATTTTCAGTGCTCTACCCACGTTTTTGTTATAAAAACCGATTCCTTACCCTTTCTCTTGTTAATGGACTTTGGATTGTTTCCAGTTTGGGACTAAAATGACTAGAATGATTTTGTTTCCTGCAGCTGAACTCCAATTCACTTTTGTCTGAATCTATTGTCCCATGCCCCCCCTTTTTTTCCAGTCCGACAGACATGTTAATGAGGAGAAAAATAAAAAAGGTGAAACTGTCAATGATCTCTGTTACTTCAGTCTAAGTAAAAAAAATAATAATAATAATCAATTCAACAAATTCAGTATATATTAATTGCAGCCATGTTTTCTCCCCCTGTGGTTTTTGAAAGCATGAAATGTCTCTTTTCTGTTATTTCTTAGGCATTCAACTTCCTTCAAACTAGAGTTCCAATGGAATTTACTTAAAATGCTGTAGGCTTGTTACAAACGTGAAGACCATAGACAACAGGTTTGAGCAACGGGAACTTGATGAAGGCACAAGCGCCCACAGCGACCACCTGTGTGGACCGGCCCATCCCGTGACCCGCTTAGAAATTCCCATAAGCCCCAGCTGACCAATGGGCTACTTACAACCGGGGACGTTTCAACGAGGGAAAATTCCATATATCCCCATACCTCCTCACTTTCCCATTTTTAAAAAATATTTTATTTATTTGACAGAAAGAGATCACAAGTGGAGAAAGAGAGAGAGAGGAGGAAGCAGGTTCCCTGCCTAGCAGAGAGCCTGATGTGGGACTCGATTCCAGGACCCTGAGATCATGACCTGAGCTGAAGGCAGAGGCTTAACCCACTGAGCCACCCAGGCAGCCCCTCACGTTCCCATTTTTAAAATTTAACTTATTTAAGAGAGCGAGCGAGAGAGCAAGCGCACACGAGGGGGGTGGGGGGCAGGGGGCAGAGAGAGAATCCCAAGCAGCCTCCACGCTCAGCTCGGAGCCCCCTTTCCATCTCAAGACCCTGAGATCATGACCTGAGCTGAGATCAAGAGTCCAGTGAGCTTAACTGAGCCAGCCAGGCACCCCTCACTGGTGCACCGTGAGTTACGAGCCCCCACCGCCTCCTTGCAGCCAGTCTCCGCGCCCCCCACTCCCCGCCATGTTATCAGTAAATTTCTATTCTCCTTGTTCTGCCTCAGGTGAATCCTTTCCCCGCTTGCCCGGCCACCGACTTCCACATGATCGTCTCCCCACATCTGGGGGCCCCCACCCCATCCGACGGACACCACACAGACCCAACAGAAGAGTCACGATATAACTTACTCTGGGAACATCTCTATCCCAACCTCTGTTCTACTTTAAGTTGCACTCAGTCCTCAGCTCGAGAGCAAAGGCCGTTGGAACAATAAACTGCTCAAACACGGAGTCCAGCTCCTTTACCCCAAACTCGGCTTAATACTCCCCTCGGGCCAGACTCCCCTCCATTAAGCTGGGGGTACCTTAGAGTTGATTTTATGTCAGTAGGCGACGGCTCGCCCTTCATTTCCCTTCCACCCCCTTCACCCTGCTCTACACCTCTTTCCCCCACCTCCTATTTATCTTTGCCTCAAAAACTGACATTTATTCAAAGAAAACAAAGACAAAAAACGATGCGTAGCAATATGCAGGGGAGGGGGTGTCCCCCGTCCCGGACGCAAAGCGGCGGAAGCGGTGCCCCACGTGGTGCCCGTCCGGAGCCCCCACCCCCACCTCCCGGAGCCCGCCCGGAGCCCCTCCGCGCCCCCCCCTCCGCCGGAAGCCCCCTGGGGCCCGCCCGGAGCCCCCGGAGCCCGCCCGGGCTGCCCCCACCTGGAAACCCGGCCGGAGTCACCCCCGGTCCCCCTACGGAGCCCGCCGCGCGCGGGGTCAGCCAGGAAGGGGTGTTGGCGCCGAAGGAGACCTCAGGGCCCTGGGGCCGCAGGGGAATTGCTCTCGGAAGGCGGCGCGCGGGGCCCGCCCTAGAGCGCGCAGGGGAGGCCTGAACTCACCTGGGACTGCTGGTGGCGTCGGTGCTCTCGTGTGCCGGGGGTGCCAGGAGTCCCGGCGGTCGGCGCTTTCCCCCCACAGTGACCGGCGCGGCGCGGGCGGGAAGCTCGGGCAGCCGGTGCGCACCGCCGGGAGCAGCGCGGGAGCGCGTGCGCGGCTCCCACATGCGAGTGGTTGTGGCCGAGCGATTAAGGCCACCGGCTCGAGATCCCCTGGGGGCTCCGCGCGCAGGTTCAAGTCCTGCCGACTGCGGCACGTGTTTTTCTCCCACAGCCCTGAGGCTGTCCCGGGGGGAGCTCGCTGGCCGCTCCCGCCACGGCAGGGGGACACAGGTGACTGAGGCTCCATCCCTCACTTGTAACTTTGCTGCCACGAATCGCCTGTCCTGCGGTGTGTATTTTTTGTTTGGTTGTTTTTTTTGTTTTGTTTTGTTTTGTTTTGTTTTTGTTTTTGTTTTAACAATTACCTTCATGGGCCAAAAACGAAACACGAAACTAAAGAAGAAAGCCCAGCAACCCAGTTTTTCTTCGAGCGAAACGCGGGGCTCGGCGATGCCGCCTCTCTGCTGCCCTTGAAAGCCCACCCGGATTTTCTTCCCCACGCGCGCCCTGTGGCGAGCACACGGCTGTCACTTGAAACGTCAGCTCCGCGAGCCCCCAGGTGGGGCTGGGTGTGCAGGAGTCCCCGCCGAGGTGCGGGGCTTACCTCCAGCCACAGAGCCACCCCGCGGTCCGGCCACACCGCCGGGACACCGCCCGGCCTCATGGCCCCCGGGGCGCGCGCGTCCCTTCCCGGGGGGCCTGGTTGCGCTTCCGTGCAATCTCGTGGCTCCGACAAACCGTGCTTGTTCTCCCAGTCAGATATTCCCTTTCTTCTTCCTTGACCTTATTTTCTTTCTAGACAATCAAATGTAACGAAAAAGAAGCGAAATGCATAAATCATGATGAGCACTACGAAAGCAGAATCGTGGTCTGACAGTGTAGAGCCGCGGCGCACACCACGTGCGTCGACTGACCACAGTCAGCTTCTCCAGTATCAACAATCAACATCGCGCACCTCCCAGGGATGGTCTCCGACGGTACTGCCTCATTTGTGTGGTCTTCTGCTAAAAGCCCATAATCTGAATTTGACTCTCAGGAAACATCAGATAAATTCAAGTTTGGGGTGCATTCTCCAAAATACGTGACCAACTTGTTTTTTAAATGGCAAAGAAGCAGTGGCGCCTGGGTGGCTCAGTCAGTTGGGCGTCTGTCTTTGGTTCAGGTCATGATCTCAAGGTCCCCGGACTGAGACCCCCACCCCCACCCCCGCTTCTCCGTCATCCCCTACCTGTGCTCTCTCCCTGTCAAGTAGGTTAACAAACAAGCAAACAAAAAATAAATATAACAGGAGACAAAGAGTGGGGAGCTCTTCCAGATTCAAGGACTAAAGAGACAGGACAACTGGATGCAATCTACTATTCCTGAGATAAAATTGCTGTACAATTAGCAAAACATTAACAAGATCTGTAGATTAAGTAAGAATTTTAATCCTGATTTCATAATTGCTCTGTGGTTAGGAAAGAGAAGGTCCTGTTTCCAGAAAACACTGAAGTAATAAGGCTAAAGGGACATCTTGTCTGAAACTCACTTTCAATACCTAAGGAAAAAAATTATATGGATGTAAATCTCGATATAGCCGTTGAAAAATTAAGGCACATGTCATAAATTGTCAACATTTGGTGAATACAGGTGAAGGCATTATGAAACTTCTTTGTACTATTCCTGCAACTTCTCCATAAATTAGAAATTACGTCAAAATAAAAAGTTGAAAGAAGAAAAACCAATAGATCAATTCATTTAAAAACGCTCACTGAGATAAAAACCCAAGCACAATTTGAACATTAGATGTAACATAGGTGTTGAGGACATTATTAAACATGAATTCATACCTGATGAGAGAATAGTATGCAGAATTCTATAGTAAGCAAAGAAACTGATACACATTACTTTTAATTATGACTGATATTCAGGATAAAGGCACAAGAAAAAAGTATCACGCAGCAGTTTCTTGCATGATTGAAGGGTGAATATGATCAAATCATTCTGGGGTCCCATGATTTTGTATCAGGAAAAAAATGAGAAGTGCATTGAATGAGTGTTACATCAGCTTTTTTTTTTTTCTTTTCCCCTAAGATTTTGTTTATTTATTTAAGAGCCAGAGCGAGAGCTTGAGCAGAGGAAGGGACCGGAAGGAGAAGCAGGCTCACTGCTGAGCTGGGAGCCTGCCAAGGGACTCCGTCCTGGGATCATGACCTGAGCTGAAAGCAGACACCCAACCGACTGAGCCACCCAGGTGCCCCAACATCAGCCTTTCAATGAATTCACCATCCAAGTTCATAATCAAGAAACACCATTCTAGGACAAAAATAAACCCGAAATTTTAATCAACCCTTTAATTTGAACTTTCATTATTAAAATTATGTTATTTAAATGTTAGTGGGTGAAGTGTGAATGAATGTTCCTGTGCAGCAGGGGTATTCATTCAATTATTTCTTCAATCCCTCTGGTTCACATTTGAAGTAACATGAAGATCCCACTTTCAGCTAAGATTAAACATTATTTGTTTCTGTTTCTTCCTTTCATTATAGACCATATATAAAATACATATGTATAAAATAAGTGGAAATTAAAATTCAAATATTTCATTTGCAGCCAAACCTTAAACATCTAGGAATAAATCTAACAAAAGATGTGCAAGAATATGCATTAAAAACCACAAAATATTGCTGGTGGAAATTAAATGGAGGGGAAAACTATGTTTATTTTTTGAAAGACTCAATTTTTTTTAAAGACTCAATTTTATCAAGATGGCAACTATTTCCAAATTGATCGATAGATTCAATAAAATCCTTATCATCCTCCAAATATGTATCTTATGGAAATTAACTCACTGTCTCATACATATGAAAATGTATAGCAACTTAAAAAAACAAGAAGCTATTGAAAAAGATAGCAAAATTCGAAGACTGGTACAAGATAGAT
Organism: Lutra lutra; assembly: GCF_902655055.1. Taxonomy (NCBI): domain Eukaryota; kingdom Metazoa; phylum Chordata; class Mammalia; order Carnivora; family Mustelidae; genus Lutra; species Lutra lutra. The sequence goes on along the minus strand of NC_062283.1, from coordinate 2,199,404 downwards.
ATATCAAGATATATGTAGTTACTTACAAATCTATAGTAATTAAGACAGTATATTGATTATTACATATGTAAATACCAAAACATTATCTTGATATCTATAGCAACTTGGCCAGAATTCCCTTTTTTAGATGTTTCTGACTGGATGGTCCCCAAGAGACATTCTTGGAGGGGGGAGAAGTCCAATTCCTCTGGACTTCTCATTCCAATTCCTCTGCTGACTGACCTCCTCAGGAGGTGGCACTTGGCCTTGCCACTGACCCACCTTCCCCTGGATCTTCCTTCGGCCTCCTCTTTCCCAGATAAACGTGTGTGTTTAGCTCTAAATGAAAGGCCCTGGCTTCTGGAGGACATGTGCCCCGAAGTGACACAGATTTCAGTCCATCCTGTGGGGCTCCCCTTCATGCCTGTGGGTTCCCGCTTGCTCTAATCTTCCCCACTTTCCGTCTTTCTTCCCTTCCAGATCACACTGCCCCATGGAGTCTGAGCCACGACACGTCAGCATGTATATGTAGACTACTTAGCCAACTTCAATAAATCTCTCAAATATGTATATGAATATATATACGTATATATGTGAATGTATGTAACCATCCCCGTGGTTCTGCTTCTGTCCTGGAACGCTGACTGCAATTCCTTGTTCATGGACTTGTTCCAAGTGTTAATTCTCACGGGGTTGACCAGGAATAAAAGTAGCTGCAGAAATGTCTGTATTCAAGAAGACGGTCATGGAAGAAAAGGATGAATAAAAAGGAAAGGATGATGTCCCACCAAGATTTAAAGTCAGTTTGGTGGCTGGGGCTAGGGGGTACCTGGGTGGCTCAGTCAGTTGGGCCGCGACTCTTGGTTTCGGCTCAGCTCATGATCTTGGGGTCATGGGGTGGAGCCCTGTATGGGGCTCTGTGCTCAGCATGGAGTCTGCTTGAGATTCTCTCTCTCCTCCCTCTATCCCTCCTGCCACTCTCTCTAAAATAAATAAATAAATCTTTAAAAAATAAATAAAGTCAGATTGGTGGATTTTAAATGACCAGTGCAGAAGGATTTGTTTTTCACCACAGTGAAACAACTGGGACCAGACTTACTCTTCCACCTTAAACTAAAAAACTGAATAAAGTATACCAGAGTCGTGCTCTTCAGACAGTAGACATCCTCAGACAGTGACTAACTCTGATACCTGGGAGAAGGAAAACAAATGAGAAAAGAATCAAGCCACCTTAATGTCTGAAAACAGATCAAGAGGGACATTTCATAATGATACAGGAGTGAATAAGTCAAAAGGACATAATAATCCTACCTATGTATGCACTTAATCACAGAGTTTCAAAATACATGTAGCAAAATCTGATAAACTGAGAAGAGAAATAAAAAATTATTCAAATACAGTTGGAGATTTTAACACTTCTCTTTCAGTAACTGATAGAACAACTAGTCAGTAAAATCAGTAAGAATATACAAGATTTAAACAACATTATCAACGAACTTGACCTAGTTAATATTTATACAACATTCTATCCAACAACAGCAGAATACATTATTTTCAAGTAACATTGAATACTTACTAAGATAAACTGTGTTTGGGGCTATAAAACAAATCTTGTTAAGTTTAAAAGGAATGAAATCATCAAAAACATATTCTCTGACCATGACAGAATTAAACCACAAATCAATACCATAAGTTAAAGAAAATACTTCCAAATAACCCACAAGCCAAACAATATATCACAGGGAAAATTTAAGTTTTTCATTAAGAAAATAAACGCAAAATTTAACAAAATGTCTGCAGCTGAAGTTTTGTAGAGAAAGCAATTTATAGCAAGAAATGTTTATATCATAAAAGAAAAAAGTTCCTGAATAAATTAATTATACTTCCACCTTAAGATATTATTTTTTTAAAAGATACCTGAAACTAATATAACATGGTGTGTTGACAATACTGGAAAGAAAAAACCTAATTTAAAAAAAAGGAAAGTAGAAAAAAAAGAGCAAGTTAAACATGAAATAAGCAGAAGGAAAGAAATACTAAAGAGAAAAATAAAAATTAATTAAAGAAAACAGAAAAAAGACAAAGAAAAATCAATGAAACCCAAAGTGTGGTTATTTTACAAGTTGAATGATATTGACAGATCTCTGGTCAGACTGGTCAGGAAAAAAGAGTCACATATTATCAATATCAGGAAAGAAAGAGGGGGCATGTGCCCAGATTCTACAGATGATAAAAGAATATTATGAATAATATTATGTCCATTAATGTGACAAATTAGATGAAATGGATCCATTTTTCAAAAAACACAAACTACAGCTCACTCATGAAAAATAAAGAGTCTAAATTGTCATATATCTATTTAAAATAGTTAAGCATCCAACTTTTGTTTTCAGCTCAGGTCATGATTTCAGGGTCCTGGGATGAGCCTGGATTTGGGCTCTGTGCACAGAGTGTGGAATCTGCTTGAGATTCTCCATCTCCCTCTTCCTCTACCCCTCCACCGGTTTGGGTGGGCTTTAAATAAATAAAATCTTTAAAACTAAATAAATAAATAAACAAACAAGGAAAACAGAATTTGTAATTAAAAACCTTCTCACAAAGAAAAGTCCAGACCAGGGCACCTGGGTGGCTCAGGTCACGATCCTGGAGTCCCAGGATTGAGTCCCACATCGGGCGGGGGTCAGGTCTGCTTCTCCCTCTGACCTTCCTGCTCTCATGCTTGCTCGCTCTCTCTCTCAAATAAATAAAACCTTGAAAGAAAAGGAAAATCCAGGCCAATGAAGATGGCTTTATTGGTGAATTCTACCAAACCTTTAAAGAAGGAAGAACACCAGATCTACATAAACTTTTCCGAAAACTAAGAGGGAACATTTTCCTATTCATTTTGGGAGGTCAATATTACCCTGATAACAAAATCGAATAAGAGTTGAGGGAAAAAAAAAAAAAATCGCAGATCCATGTTCCCCATGAAAAGAGCTGCAAGTATTCTTAACAAATTTTAGCAAATTGAATCAAGTAATTTCTAAAGAGGATGATGAGCCATGACCAAGTGGGCTTATCCATGGGTGGAAAAAGTGCCTATTGCTTTTCAGTTCTCGAGGGAGTCATTTTCCCTGTCCCTAAGGA